>NC_056504.1:3429051-3439585 GCF_014905685.2 Nematolebias whitei
ATAATAATAATAATAATAATAATAATAATAATAATAATAATAATAATGTGTTATGTGTTGTCATCATTGCATGTTCCCATACAATGGCAAAATCGGCTCTGCATTTAACCCATCCACCCCCAGGTGGTGCGGTGGGTGGCTACTGGGGGCTCCTGGGGAGTAGATGGGGATGGGGTGTGCTGCTCAGAGACACCATGAGATGTGCAATGACTGGAGATAGAACCTGGGACTTTCAGCTCCTGAGTCGGCTGCCCTGCCTCTGCCCCATAAAAAGGGGCCATTATCTATTTTACAGTTATTTGTTTCACTGCAGCACAGGTCTTACACTCATCTAGAATTATTTTTTTCTGATGTTCAGATCAGGCGTTCTGCATTTCTTTCAACATAATTTATAAGGAAGACTAACTTTTTTTCATCTATCATTTAGTTCTACTTTGGTATCAAAGAAGGTAATTCCTGTACACCACAGGTGTCCAGTCCTTTTTTTTCCCATTCAACCTTTATTCATACAAGTTAATCCCACTGAGCCTCAGGGACTCATTTACAAGAGAGACCTGATTTTAACAAAGAGTGATGACAATAGTGGACAACAAAGACAATAATAGACAATCATAAAGGATGCGTACAAATTAAGATTTTTTTTTTAACAAATTAAAATAAAATGGTATTTAAAAAGGAAAGTAACCATAAAATAAAAACAGTTAGGTTTTAGGGCGGTGTAAAAAACTAAAAACAGGAACATGTCTGCATTGGTTTTTCCCAGGAACTTAACAGATGTTTAAAGCCACTTAGAGAGATCAAGGTTGAGAACTTCAGATCTTTTTACAAGATATTCCAGGAAACAGGAGCAGAGTAGGAGAAGGTCCTTTTGTCTAGTTCAGTCCTCACTGAGGGAACACTGCAGGTAATGATGTCCTGAGAGCGCACGCTGTAGCTGCACTCACACAGAGACATGTAGGAGGAGATGTATGAAGGCAGCAGACCAGGAAGTGATTTAAAGATGAAAATGTACCAGTGAGAGTGTAGGAGTTCAGCATTTTCTCTACAGCTCCCAATCTCATCATGGCTTCAACCACCCGCACCTGAGCACCATCACCATTAACGAGAGGCTGGAGTATAAGAGGCTGCAGGAAACTCCACTTCTAAGCTGTTGCATTACACACCTTGGGTATGCTTCTGGCCTGTTTATGGTGCCCTAGTGAATTGACTTAACTTATATTTGAATTATTTCGTGTTACAGCTTTGATTCTTGTTGCTTCTCCTACCTCCTCACCTTGGATCTCCTTCAGCTGTTTCCCATTGCCATCCAACCATTGCCCAACGACCTTTTTTGGATCACTCAGCGACCACCCTGGAGTTCTGGAGCCCCTGGATTTTGGCCCAAGCTCCCATCTTCATTTCCTACCGTAAGAGCTGAGAATTATCTCCTCTCTTGGATTACCAGAAAAAATACTCACCTCTCCCCTTGTTCTCCAGGGACCCGGACTCCCCCAGGAACCACACTTTGTTATTTCACTGTACATAATAAACACGGTTCCTATTATTCTACGTGTTGAGTTGTTCCTCTCAGTCCTTTCTCTCTGGCTATTAGTTTAGAATCTAACAGATTCTGTGTGAAGTTAATGATGTCCAGTTAACCAGTGAATACAGGGTGCAATGGTGAGTACGGTAGTTACACCCAGCAATGTATATCAGTGCACCATGATAGACAGCATCCAACATCTGCAGGGTGCTCATGAGTGCATTCGTGTAAATAATGTCACCGTAATCGGTGAATGGAAGGAAAATCGCAGTTACAAGGTGTTTCCAAGCATTTAGAGTTAGACAGGATCTATTTCTGAAAAAGAAACCCAATTTAACTCGGTTTTTCTAGAACCTTGGCTAAAATGGAGAGTTTAGAGATTGGTCAATAGTTTTTCAGTGAGGTGGGGTCACCTTCCTTCAGCAAAGGTAGAATAAAGGCTGTTTTCCAAGCATCTGGAATGGAATTTTGGCTTATGGACTGGTTAAAGATGTGAGACACCGGTACTGCGATGATATGAGCGGCCAGCTTTAAGAAATAAGATGAGTTCATCTGGTCTTGTGAATCTTTTAGAATCTAGACCTTTTAACAGTTTATTTACCTCACTAAATAAGAACGGAGCAAGAGGAAAGGTGTGATTTACTGAAGATTGACTTGTGAGAGAGATTTGGTTTGTATGTGTTTGGCTTTTAGGAGAAGTGGCTGATTTTCCATTAGTAACTGTCAAATAAAGAACTAGAATCAACACAATGTTTGAAACAGTTCAGGATCTCGTGCTTACTTAACATAGGAACAGGGTTAACAAGTTGTGATGGGAGGTCAGATTATTGGGAACTGCTGGAGAGATATTTAATGGTTTTCCGTAATATTTTAGGGTCATTTAGATATTTGGAGGTCTGAGATAAGAAATAGTTACGTTTTGCAGCTTTGATGGAAGTTGTACATTTATTCCGCTGCTGTCGAAAATTCAACCAATCAGTGTCTGAGACAGATTTTCTCACTACGGCCCAAAGATGATCTCTCCAGTGAAGAAGGTCAGCTAGATCAGGAGTAAACCAGGGGCTGTCTCATCCTTTTATTCTGAACTGGCAAAAGGGAGCATGTTTGTTCACAAAATAGATTAAACTATTTTGAAAATAGTTCCAAGCGGAGTGCACATCGTCAATTAATAGAATACGGTGCCAGTCAAAATGAGATAAATTCCAAAGGAAAGCCTGATCACAAAAATGTTTCAAATCCCTTTTTTGAATTAATCTGGGCTTAGAGTGAGGTAGTTTAGTGTCCCTGAGAATTGCACTGATGACATCAATGAAAATGCCCATACCAGGGAATTTATGAGGCATATTTGTTAGAAATAGGTCTAAGATGGAAGATTTTTCAGGACAATGCTTGTTTGGTCTGGTGGGGGTGTCAATATTTTGGGTCAGAGTGACAGACAACATTCCTTGAATTTGTCGCAGAGGGGGCTTGGTTTTTCCCAGTTGACATTGAAATCTCCGGCAAGAAGAATCTCTTTGAATTGTAAATTAACTAGGAAGTCTGTCACGGAAGACAGGGCCTCAGGAGTTGCTGTGTGTGTGTGGGGGGGGGGGGGGGCATCCCACGACATAAGATCTGGCCACCATTCAAAGTGATGTTTACTACTAAGGCTCCAAGTTGGTTTGGGATTGTTTTAGCCAACACCAGTTTAGAATCCAGGCTTGCTTTGATGTAAATTGTGACCCCCCCCCCAAGACGATCAATCAAAACTGTAAATGTTAAATCCATCAATTGTCAGATCGTTATTTATGTTAGAGTTGTTCAGCCAGGACTCAGAAATGAAAATTACATCCTCCCCAGAAGATGGTGTGTGGGCAGCTGTGGCTGAGTGGTTAGAGCAGTCATCCTCCAGTGCAAGAGTTGGGGGTTCAAATCCACCAGCAGTCACATGCTGAAGTGTCTCAGGGCAAGACACTGAATCCCTCTATGCCTCCGATATGTGTCCCATATTTTGGGTCACGGGGGTCGCCGGTGCCCATGTCCAGCAATCACTGTGCGAGGGGCGGGGTACACCCTGGACAGGTCACAAGTCCATCACAGGGACTGTCTGTATGCAACAATTTAATAAAAAACTTTTAGTTATTATCCTTCTCCTTCGGATCTGTGTATTTTTTGATGTGTGCTTTGTTTCTGCTGTACAGCACTTTGTTTGGCCTTGTTCCTGTTTTAAGTGCTGTATAAATAAAGTGGTATGGTATGGTATAAGTGTACTTGGTACCAGGCCACCTTAGGTCAAATGTCGATGCCCATTCCTCTATACAGAATAACTTCAACTCTGGGATGTTGGTGGTTTCCTCACATTAACTGCTCGCTTCAGGTCCTTCCACAACATTTGGATCGGACTAAGGTCAGGACTTTGACTTGGCCATTCCAAAACATGAACTTTATTCTTCTTGAACCGTTCTTTGGTAGAACCACTTGTGTGCTTAGAGTCATTGTCTTGCTGCGTGACCCACCTTCTCTTGAGATTCAGCTTGTCTTGCTGCGTGACCCACCTTCTCTTGAGATTCAGCTTATGGACAGATGCCCTGAAAATTTCCTTTAGAATTCTCTGATATAATTCAGAACTCATTGTTCCATCAAAGATGGCAAGCCGTCCTGGCCCAGATGCAGCAAAACAGGCCCAAACCATGTTTTACAGATGGGATAAGGTTCTTATGCAGGAATGCAGTTTTCCTTTCTCCAAACAGAACACTTTTCATTTATTCCAAGAAGTTCTATTTTGGTCTCATCCGTCCACAAAACATTCTTCCAACAGCCTTCTGGTTTGTTCACGTGATCTTTAGCAAACTGTAGATGAGCAGCAATGTTCTTTTTGGAGGTCAGTGGATTTCTCCTTGCAACCCTGCCATGCTCACCATTGTTGTTCAGTGTTCTCCTGATGGTGGACTCATGAATCAGAATCAGAATAAGCTTTATTATCATTGCACCGAGATAGAACGAGAACATGTACATGCAGTCGTCCAGAAGATGGACGGAGTGCACGAAGCTGCTGCTGTAAGCACGGCCTCTCTTATCCTTATCAGAATAATAATCTTAGATAGGAAAAGGGGGAGAAACATGAGGGTAGATAGTGGTATTACAAAAAAGATCTTTCACATCTTGTCTATCAGGACATGATTTGAGACATCAAAAAACTCTACCAGCAGCACAATTAAAACATGATTACATTTGCATTTGACGTCGAGGTGTTGAGATGAGCGCTTTTCAGATCAGCCACAGTTTATGAAGATGTTGTTTCAGCTGACAATTCTGATAAGCTTACACAGAAAGTTATCAGGGGTGGTTGCGATAGATGAAGCTTTTGTCCTTGGTTACCCATGACCCAGGAGAAATTTGATAGTCGGCCCATCTCCAAGGCTGGCGGGGAGTCAGATTCAGATAAGCTTTGATTGTTGATTTTTCTTCAGGCAGACAGATTTTTTTCTTCAGCCTCGAGTCCATCTGGACATTCTGGTTCCAAAAAGGCCTAATTGTGGGATTCCATTCCACTGATCCATGTTATGAGTCTCCTTGAATGTTGATCCCACCGTGCTGACGAGTCCCAGAAGCTGCAGGTGGCCTGCGATTCTCATAAATCGCCTCCACCTTATGGTTTAGCTTGTAAATCAGCTGACTATGAGAACTCATGGCACGGACCAAACCTTCACACTGACTCGGAAGTTTTGTCATTGCCGAAACTGCTGCAGATGTTTTCTTCAATAGACGATAGAACAGAGCCCCGCCAATGCCAAAAAGCAGAGTCCATGCTATCATAAATCCAAATATGTAAACGTCTTCAGCGTCCTCCTGAGACAGAACTGGTCATGCTGCTCCAACCTCAATTACAACTGCCTTCTTGGTTGTCCAGCTAAGGCAATCCATCCATCCATCTATTTATTTTATGAAGGTAAATTGGACTGTCTTTGACATTTTATTACTGTTATTTTGACAAATTAGTGCTGTTGTTTTGATACGTGATTAATCTGAATAATACACATCAACCATTTCTCTCGTTTTTTTATTTTTTTACTTTAGCTAACCTTTTTTATTTATCATGTTTGAAATGTATGCGTGAGTTCACATCAGCAGTAGTGTTCACTCAGATCAGTTTGGAGACGCTGCTGTGCGTAAGGTATGGCAAGCCAAATGGCCCATTAATAACCACTTTTACCACATGTCTATATACGTGTCAGACCACAGTCAGTGAGGATCCACAACTTCTCCTCCTCCACCATAACCCTCAGCACTGGCTCCCCTCAGGGATGTGTGTTGAGCCCTCTCCTGTTTACTCTGCTAACGTATGATTGTGCAGCTACCCATCCAGGCTGTCACATTGTAAAGTTTGCAGATGATACAGCGGTGGTGGGATGCATCACAAACAATGATGAGTCCAGCTACAGGCTGGAGGTGGAACACCTGGAGAGCTGGTGCAAAGAGAATAACCTTCACATCAATGTGAAGAAGACAAAGGAGATGATTGTGGACTTCAGAAGAACAAACACACCTACACACCCCTGAACATAAGAAGATCTGTGGTGGAAGTGGTCTCCAGCTACAAGTACTTGGGTGTACACATGAATGACAACCTCAGCTGGAGCAACAACACCACCAGCCTGATCAAGAAAGCTCATCAGAGACTCTACTTCCTCAGACGGCTGAGGCGAGCTGGTCTGGAAGCTCAGTCCTCACCTCCTTCTCCAGGTGTGCAGTGGAGAGCATCCTGTGCTCGAGCATCAATGTGTGGCATGGAGGCTGCACAGCTGCACAAAGAAAAGCTTTGCAGAGAGTGGTGAAGGCTGCACAGAAGATGTTGGAGTCAGTCTCCCCACCATCACAGACATCTACACCTCCAGATGCAGGAAGAGGGCCACCTGCATCATGAAGGACCCCACTCACCCAGCACACACACTTTTTGCCCCACTCCCCTCAGGAAGGAGGTTGAGGAGCATTAAGTGTAGAACCACTAGACTGAGGAACAGCTTCTACCCTGAGGCTGTTAGACTCATGAATCTCTAACTAGAATAATCACTGTGAAAAACCATATCATGTTGCTGCTGATCTGTTTCATGTTGCTGCTGATCTGTTTCATGTTGCTGCTGATCTGTTTCATGTTGATGTGTTCATGCGTGCTCATCTGCTCACACAGACTCATGCTCAGGTTCGTGCTGCTGTTCGACGTAATGTTTTTATGCTATGAGTGCTTAGTGTATATTTAGTTGATGTTTTTCTTAGTTCATATCTTAGATGTTATTACTGTTTTTCTTTTACATTTTATTGTTGGATGTAACTGGGACCCTGTGAACATAATTTCGTTCCACCACATGTACCACATGAGGTGCGAATGACAATAAAGAATCTCTGACTCCGACTCTGATTCTAATGTCTGGTTATTAATGGGCCACTTGGCTTGCCATAACAAGGAATCAGCCCCGTGGGACATGCTGTGCACCTCTCTGCTGGGCAGGAGCATGTGCACGAGCTGGTGCGCCATGCTGCAGCTGTAATATCCACTCTACAGACTGGACAACATCTCCTCTCTTTGCATTTTTAATAAATAATAATAATAAAAATGTGCGATGACTTTGGATTTTTAGGGACGGAGATTTTCCAAGCAAACAGTTGTCGGAACGCACCCGGTCATAATGAGAGAGTTCCCAGATCTTGTTCCGGCAAGATCCAGCTGAAATAAAGCACTGCTTTTACCTCTCACAAATATGTAATATTGGATCATTTTCCCCAATAAATAATGACCAAGTATAATATTTTGTCTCATTTGTTTACCTGGGTTCTCTTTATCTACTTTTAGGACATGTGTAAAAACCTGATGATGTTTTAGGACATATTTATTCAGAAATAGACAATTATAAAGGCTGCACAAACTTTCAAGCACCACTTTAAGTCTGAGGCCATGGTTCCTTGACTGGAAAAGGGTGGAATGCCCCCTCCGAATCATGGGGCTTTGCCTCAGATGGAGGAGTTTAAATATCTGTGCACTTGTTCACGAGTGATAATAGGATGGAGCAGGAGATGGATCGACAGATTGGGGATTTATTCTTAGTAATGAGGGTTTTGCTTTGGTCACTCATGGTGAAGAAAGAGCTGAGTCACAAAGCAAAGCCGTCTATTTATTAATTTGTCAACGCTCCGACCCTCACCTATGCTCATGAGGTTTCAATCAAAATTCACTTCTCAACAAAACTGCAATCCTGCTAAAGATTGTGTGTGTGTGTGTGTGTGTGTGTTGGGGGGGGGGGGGGGGGTGTTAATTAATGAGACACATATGCATCACTTTTCTGACATAAATGATGAACATGCTTTTCTTTTATATTACATTGTTTAATGGTATTTTTTAATCTAATGATTGATTTGGGGGTCTTGGCAAGTCTTCAGTATTCCAAACTCAGAGAGAGGGGTGGGGGATCATGGTCATGTTTTCTTTCCAAAATGTCCTCTAATTACAGGCGCTGGTCATAAAATTAGAATATCATTAAAAAGTTAATTTATTACAGTAATTCCATTCAAAAGATGAAACTTATATATTATTTTCATTCATTGCTCACAAATTGATATATTTCAAAGGTTTAGTTCTTTTAATGTTGATGATTATAACTGACAACTGATGAAATCTCCAAATTCAGTATCTCAGAAAATTTGAATATTGTGAAAAGGTTCAATATTGAAGACACCTGGCACATCACTCTGATCAGCTGATTAACTCAAAATACTTGCAAAGGCCTTTACATGGTCTCTCAGTCTAGTTCTGTAGCTACACAATCATGGGGAAGACTGCTGACCTGACAGTTGTCCAAAAGACGACCATTACCACCTTGCACAAAGAGGGCAAGATACCAAAGGTCATTGCTAAAGAGGCTGGCTGTTCACAGAGCTCTGTGTCCAAGCACATTAATAGAGAGGTGAATATCCTCCAAAAATGTGGGGGAGATTCACAAAGAGTGGACTGCAGCTGGAGTCAGTGCTTCATGAACCACCACGTACAGACGTATGCAAGACGTGGGTTTCAGCTGTCACATTCTTTGTGTCAAGCCACTCTTGGAACAAGGGACAGCGTCAGAAGTGTTTCCCCTGAGATTGCTGCTGAGAGGTCCAAAGTTATGTTCTCTGATGAAAGAACATTTTGCATTTCCTTTGGAAATCAAGGTCCCAGAGTCTGGAAGAAGAGATGAGAAGCACAGAATCCACGTTGCTTGAGGTCCAGTGTCAAGTTTCCACAGTCACTGATGGTTTGGGGTGCCATGTCCTCTGCTGGTGTTGGTCCACTGTGTTTTCTGAGGTCCAAGGTCAACTCAACTGTCAACCAGGAAGTTTTAGAGACTTCCTGCTTCCTGCTGCTGAACAACTTTATGGAGACGCAGATTTTATTTTCCAATGGGACTTGCCACCTGCACACAGTTCCAATCTACCAGTACCTGGTTTAAGGACCATGGTATCCCTGTTCTTAATTGGCCAGCAAACTTGCCTGACCTTAAACCCATAGAAGATCTATGGGGTATTGTGAAGAGGAAGATGTGATGCACCAGAGCCAACAATTCAGAAAAGTTTAAGGCCACTATCCTGGACTCTCAGAACACTGAGTAACATAACATAGCAGAGACACAGACTGATCCACTCCACGCCACGATGCATTGCTGCAATAATCCAGGCAAGAGGAGCAACAACTAAGTATTGATGCTTTACATGCTCAATACTTTTCATGTTCATACTTTTCAGTTGGCCAACATTTCTAAAAATCCCTTTTTTTTTAATTGGTCTTAAGCAATATTCTAATTTTCTGCAATACTGAATTTGGTGTTTTCATTAGTTGTCAGTTATAATCATCAACAGTAAAAGAAATAAACATTTGAAATATATCAGTGTGTGTGTAATGAACGAGTTTCACTCTTGAATAGAATTACTGAAATAAATGAACTTTTTCATGATATTATAATTTTATGACCAGCACCTGTACTTTCAGTACTTGCAACTAGATTTAAAACAAAGCATTAAAGTTAAGTAACACCACAAATAAAGAAAAAGTTTATCAGTCAAAAAGCTGATGTTCACTTGTGTTATTTCATTCTTTATATATATATATATATATATATATATATATATATATATATATATATGTGTGTGTGTGTGTGTGTGTGCATTAAATTTGAAAGAACTATATTACAATGCAATAAGTAATATACATATAATTAGTGTTTTAGCAATATGTGATATTTTATAGGCAGCAGTAGTTTTGGTAGTTCTTTTACTGTTTTCATGTACATAGTGGTAAATGTGTTTTTTTATTTTTTTATCTTTGCTCAAGGTTGTCAAACTATCAGAATCTCAGATCAGCCCATTCCTAGGGACAGCAACCTCTGAAGTCTTTTCTTCTTCAGTTTCCGATGCTTCGTTGCTGCTGACAGCAGGAGGGAGGCAGAGTGGCTGAGCCGAGCTCTCACTTCTGATTTAGACCTAGATCTACTTATGGTTCACCTCCAACCCTGCTGGAAAACATTCACATTTGCCCGTGTGTGGAATGTGAGGATAAGCAACGCAGAGGAGGAGGAGAGAGCAACGAAGCCAAACAAAGACATTGCTTCTGAGTATGAATTAGTTAGCACACACACACCTGGCAGTCAGCTCAGCAACAATGACATGACCGAACTCAGTCAGCATCACACAGGAGACGAGAGGAGAAACCAAGAGGAGGTGAGAGAGCGGAAAAATAAATCTAAAGTGGAGTTCACCATCTACTGAAGAGTGATGCTCGAACTGTGATTGATGATTTTAACCAGAGCACCCCCCCCCACACACACACACACACTTCAACAGTGAGACACACGTTCTCTGCTCCTTTTCCAATCCTGCAGGCATCCTGTTGTTATCAGCAGTACCTTTGAGCCGTGTTAACTCAAACACACACACACACACACTCAGAGTTTTAGAACCATAAAACAACAGGAGAAATGTCTGCTGCGGTAAAGAAATACAAACTCACCT
>NC_056504.1:3439595-3445573 GCF_014905685.2 Nematolebias whitei
TGCACGTGTGGACAATGAGACGGGAATGGATGATGCTAAGCAACAGGAGCATAAGCAAGAGGAGGAAGAGGAGGTTTGTCAGGAAAGAGGAGGGAGAGAAAGACAGAATTAGGTTCTACAGCAGAGATTTAAGAAAACAACACAGGAAAAGCTGAGTTAATGTACAGATGTGTGTGAGAGTGTGTCTAGAGACTTTGATGGGTCAAGTCCTTGTTCCTACAAGTTGATGTGTGTCCCCTTCATCACTGTCTGTCCTCTGACACATCTCATGGCTTCTTATCTCAAATGTCTCTCCTCTTCATCTTCATCATCTTTACCTCAAAGGGCTCAATGTTTTTTCAACAACCTCCCCCTTCTTTCAGTTTTTACTCATTTTAACAAAAACCTTCGCTTGATAAAGAACTTGTGTTAATAAGACTCTTTAAACCGAACTATTAATCCTAATTATTCATTTATAAGAAATATTTACAAGTTGAAATATTTACAACATACCGTATCCAATGGAGCATTCCAGTTACTTGAAAAAATGGTAAACCACTTTAATAATCTGTCTTATTGTTAGTTAAACCATTAAAGTTTCTATCAGATCATGAAGTATGTTTAAGGTCAAAATACTGCGCTGAATTCTTCGTGTATGAAGAAAACTTTCATCAGGTTTACATAAAAAATTGTCGACTTCCTTACATTTCCAAGGAAAATAAATTCTGCATGATTTCAGTCCAACCAACAAAGATGTTGGGAGAAACCCCAAAAGTTACAAAGATGCAGAAAAGTGGTGGTGAGATGCATCAAAACAATGAGTCCAGCTACAGGCAGGAGGTGGAACACCTGGAGATCTGGTGCAGGAAGAACGACCTTCACATCAACGTGAAAAAGATGAAGGGGATGGTCAAGGACTTCAGACAGAACAACCACACCTACCCCTCTGAACATAAGAGGATCTGCGGTGGAAGTGGTCTCCAGCTACAAGTACTTGGGTGTGCACCTGAACAACAACCTCAGCTGGAGCAACAACACCACCAGCCTGATGAAGAAAGCTCATCAGAGACTCTACTTCCTCAGACGGCTGAGGCGAGCTGGTCTGGGAAGCTCAGTCCTCACCTCCTTCTACAGGTGTGCAGTGGAGAGCATCCTGTGCTCCAGCATCAACGTGTGGCATGGAGGCTGCACAGCTGCAGAAAGAAAAGCTTTGCAGAGAGTGGTGAAGGCTGCACAGAAATCTGTCGGAATCAGCCTCCCCACCATCACAGACATCTACACCTCCAGATGCAGGAAGAGGGCCACCTGCATCTTGAAGGACCACACTCATCCAGCACACACACTTTCTGCCCCGCTCCCCTCAGGAAGGAGGTCGAGGAGCATTAAGTGTAGAACCACTAGACTGAGGAACAGCTTCTACCCTGAGGCTGTTAGACTCATGAATCTCTAACCAGAATAATCACTGTAATGCCACTTTAACTGGTGATGTGTGACTTTCTGTGCTGCTGTTTTCTTATTCATCTGCTCACTACAGACTCATGTTCAGGCTGCTGTTTAATACACCTCATCATTTTTACATTATTGGTGTTTTGTGTATATCTTAGATCCTATAATGTTTCTTTTTATACTTTTTGGGGTGTAACTGGGACCCTGTGTACACAATTTCATTCCACCTCATGTACCACATGTGATGCAAATGACAATAAAGAACCTTGAAGTTGAAAAAATACAAAATATTTTAATATTTTAAATGAGCATTTGAAATAAATCACACTGTGTCTGTGTGTAATTGTGTTTCTGTGTGAAGCACCTCAGTCCGCCAGCGCAGCCACAGAAAAGCCTCCACAACCAATTATTCTCCTCTCAAAGGCGGACAGAGTGAGCGCAGGGTGGAGGGCACATGTAGTTAGACCTACAGAAAGAGAATGACAGGGAGTCTCTGTAAGGATGTTCAAAGGCAGGAATTAATTAGAATGCGAAGAAAAATGTGGTGGTTAGAGAAAAAAAAATTACATTTTCGCCTGAGTCTAAGAAACAGCTTCACAATTAGTCCAAGTCCCAACCAGAGCCCGTGGACACAACTCAGCAGAGAGATGAGATGAAACCCGAATGAAAAATGCCCAAAGAGACAGAAAAGCTGAAATTGTTAGAAAAGTTATTGGCAAGAACATGCCATCTTCTTTTTCCCCTTCATTTTTGTCTCCATACCCTCTTGAGGCAATCACTGGCTGTTCCTGTTTCCTCAGCCTCATTAGTCTCCTCTTCTCCTCTTCTTCTCCTTCTAGTCTCTGCAGTCCGAGATGTTTCCATCAAAGAGCCTTGCTTGTTGCAGAAAGAGACGTGGCCACGCTCCTCACCATCTTCTCTCATTTGACTCAGTTTTCTCCTCCGTCTCCTCACTTGTCGACAACAGCATCTTTCTTTCTTTCCAGCAGTGGTGACACACGGCGTGGGGGGGATTGAGGACATGGAGGCGTGGAGAGAAGCTCTGAAAGCAACCCCCTCCAAAAAATTAATAAAAGTATAAACTGAGGGAGGGGATCAGCAAGTGTGGATAGATGGAGCGGTGAGCGGGGAATGACAGGAAGAGGCAGGTGGAATGGGTAGTGACACATCGTGGAGGTGTGCACAGTGTGTCAGAGAACGGGGGCTGTCCCTGCAGCCGACACACCAACGAGAGGGAGGAGGAGACGGATGGATGGAGAGCAGGATGGAGGGAGGGAGTGATTCAACAAGCGTGCCACCTCCTCACCCTCTTTCTTTCACACGCACTAACCCTGCTCCACACACAGATTATTATCATTCATTGGATTTGCTCATAACATGCATGACTAACCTCTCCCCCCACCCCCACCCAGAGATGGAGCCCTGAACTGGATCTTAATACATGAGGAGGGTGAAAAAGCAGAGAGGGCGTGCAATAAACAAGCAGGTGCCCCTCTCTGTGTATTGTTCCCTTTCAGTGTGTGAATGTATGTCAGGAATTTTCTAGTGTCCGTACACGTGCACGACTATGTGCACAAAGTCTTTCTGGCTGAAACAACACACGCTCATCAGTTTAGTCTCAGAGTCCCACTTGTGTTTTGAAGATCCAAACTGTTAGACAAAAAAAAACAAGTTGACATAAAAACACTGACGAGGACGGTCCTTTTCTTAAAAACAACTGTCTCAAAGAACTGACCAAATCAAACCTGACTGCTCTCTTGTGTTTAAAGCATCTCACTGAGCAGCAACTGTTGGAGACCAGTTCTTCAAATGTCATTCACAGGAGAGTCTCCTAAATGTTCATCGAGGTTCTCTCATTCAGAATGTAATTTGCAAAAGCTTGTTTTTGGTTGTAAAATTGCATTTGAGGGTGTAGGCATTGTTTTGTTGCCCCCTTTGCTCTCATCATTATAACCACCTGAATTCTTGAAAACATGAAAAAATAAACAGTGTACTGACTTCTGTTTTAGTGTGTGGCTAAAAGAACATAAGAAGTACATAAGAAATGTGCCTATCAAAAACGGGGTTGCCACATCAAAATCCAAGATGACCATCACCATATAAATGTACACCGGCCACCCCAATCATTAGAGGAAATTATACTTTCTAGTTTTTAGATTGCTTTAAAGTACAGTTCCCTCCAACGACTGGTTGGCCAGATGTGATCAGTAAAATGTTGGACTTCCTGAGATTTGATTTTAACCCAGGTGTCGTCAACATACCTGAACCAATGACTTGGTGGTGTCCCTGAAAAGGACGTCAAGGCTCTCTTTTCTACCTCCTCCATGTACAGGTTGGCAACAATAGGAGAAACTGGAGACCCCATAGCACACCCATGTTTCTGCCGAAACATGGGTGTGCTATGGGGTCTCCAGGTATGTTGACGACACCTGGGTTAAAATTAAATCTCAGGAAGTCCAACATTTTACTAACCACATCAACTCTGTGGATAAATACATCAATTTCACACGAGAAGATGTAAAAAATGGCAGGTTGGCTTTCTTGGACTGTGAGGTCTCAGTCTCTGATAGAGGACATTTGCAAACCCAGGTGTACCGCAAGCCCACCCACACAGACCAGTATTTGCAGTTTGACTCCCATCACCCTTTGGAGCACAAGTTAGGAGTCATCAGGACTCTGTACCACAGAGCAGACAGCGTCCCCACTAGCTCAGGAGCCAGGCAGAAGGAGAAATCCCACACAAGACAGGCTCTAGAGCAATGTGGATATCCTAACTGGGCCTTCCTGAAAGCAGAGAAGAAACCCAAACAGGACTCCAGTCAGCCAACAGGTGAAAAGGAGGAACCCAGACCCAGACCAGTGGTCATTCCGTATGTTGAGGGAGTATCAGAGAAACTGAGACGTTTATTTTCTAAACATAACGTCCCAGTGGCTTTTAAACCCCAAAATACATTAAAGACTGGTTCATCCCAAAGATCCAGTCCCCCGGCACAAACAGAGTAATGTTGTGTATGCTGTTCAGTGTCAGAAGGGTGATCAGTCTTACATCGGGGGAAAATAACAGCCACTGGCCAAAAGGATGGACCAGCACAGAAGATCAACATCATCAGGCCAGGACTCTGCGGTCTACACTCATCTCCAGACCAGAGGTCACTCTTTCAGGGATGAAGATGTTCACATCCTGGACAGAGAGGAACGATGGTTTGAGAGAGGAGTAAAGGAGGCCATCTTTGTGAAAAGACACCGTCCATCATTAAACAGGGGTGGAGGCCTCCGGGTTCAACTGTCCCCCTCTTACAATGCTGTGATTGCTAGTATCACTCAGCCCTCTGTGAACAGTAAACAGCCATCAGGTGCTAATGATCCATTGTTAGGCTGATGGTCCTTCTTGAGCATGTGATCAGCTGGTTCTGGTTGTCAGCAGCAAACTGGTTGATCCACTCTGAGAAGGTGCTATTTAAGAGACTGAGCTGAAAACAGCACCTCAGACTGAGGAAGTCTCTCGGATGAGAGACGAAACGTTTCTATATTTTTTTGCTTTGGTTCTTTTTTTTTTTTTTTTTTTTTTTGAATGTCCAGGAGGACCAGATTGAACTTTTTTGGATATTAATCTCCTTACTTATTGTCCTGATTGACCTAAGGACACTTTACAGTTAGCAAGTGATCATATAATGGACAATGGTCAACAATATACCATATTTTACCACAGTGCTAACATTAATGAACCCACGTCTTGCCCATCTTCTCATAGAATGGAAACGTGGTCACTGTGTCCACTACACTTATTACAACCAACCTTCAAGAGGGGGCACTGTTTCACCCTTTATACAAGACCCAAATAAAAAGTAATGACAAATGGAATCATATACCACATTAACCCAGTTACACTGGGCCTAGCACCACCTTGGGTCAGGGTACTTCCAGAGCCAGGGACTCAGCTCCGCCCCCACCTGATCCCAGAGAGACAGATGTGTTGGCTCTGAAGCCAGACATTCTGGCTTCAGTTAAAGCAGAAATCTTATTGGTGATTAAATTGGAAGTGAAGGTCACCCTCACAGAGGATCTCACCTTTACCTTCACCTTTTGGGTGAGCTTCAAGCTGTGAGAGTGGAGGTGGCTAACAGCATCACAACATTCAGAACAGAAATAGACCAGGTGAAACAAAGTGTTAAAGATGTCAAAGATGGAGTATCCACCTGGATGGATGAAGTTGACTCTGTCAAGTCAACTTTATTTATAGAGCACATTTAAAACAGAACCTGTTATCAAAGTGCTTAACAACAACAACAACAACAACAACAACAACAACAACAACAACAACAACAACAACAACAACAACAAGAGTAAAATTAAAGAGAAAAAATACAATACACTAATAATAATAATAACTGAAGAATTAATAAAAAGCATTTAAAAACAGGGTCACAGATAAAAAAAACACTAGATCAATTTACATTGTGTGAAATGTCTGAGAGAACAGATGAGTTTTTAGCAGGGATTTGAAGTGAGGACGGGAGGTGGTCTGCCTGATGTTGGGGAGGGGGGGGGGGGGG
>NC_056504.1:3445673-3466297 GCF_014905685.2 Nematolebias whitei
TGGGGGGGCAGGTTGAAGGGAGGTGGCCTGCCTGATGTTGGGGGGCAGGTTGTTCCAGAGTTTGGGGCCCATGACAGAAAAAGCCCGATCTCCTCTGAGCTTCTTGTTTTTGGAACAGCCAAAAGCAGCTGATCGGATGATCTCAGGGCCCAAGAGGGAACGTAAGGTTCCAGAAGCTCAGAGAGGTAAAGGGGTGCGAGGCCATTTAAGCATTTGAAGATCAACAGAAGAATTTTTAAAACTATCCTCCTACGAACAGGGAGCCAGTGAAGCGAGGACAGAACTGGAGTAATATGTTCAGACCTAAGAGTTCCAGTTAAAAGCCGAGCAGCAGCATTCTGGACGAGCTGAAGACGTGAGATGGAGGCCTGGCTGATCCCAGCATACAGTGCGTTGCAATAGTCCAATCAGGTCATGACAAAGGCGTGGACTAGTTTCTCAAGGTCGGGTCTGGACAACACTGGCTTGAGCTTAGCTACCTGTCTGAGTTGGAAGAAGCTTTTCTGCAGAACAGAGTTGATTTGTTTGTCAAACTTGAAGTCAGAGTCTAAAACCATCCCGAGATTTTTACCAGACTGCTTCAGATTTGGCTGAAGAGAGTCCAGGTTGACAGGATGAGGCGGCAGTTGAGCTAGGGCTAAAAACAATGACTTCAGTCTTCTCATCATTAAAACTTAAGAAATTTGAAGCCATCCAGGCGTTAATGTCGTCCAGACATTTTAACAGAGGGTGAATGGAGCAAACACTTGCTGGTTTCACAGGCAGGTAGATCTGACAGTCATCAGCATAGCAATGGAATGAAAGACCATGTTTCCTCAGGATGGACCCCAGTGGGAGCAAATAAAGTGAGAACAGAAGGGGTCCAAGAATCGAACCCTGTGGGACCCCACAAGAAAGAGGTAATGAGGCGGATACATTATTACCAACCTTGACACAGAAGCTCCTGCCACTCAGGTATGAGGGGAACCATTCTAATGCAGCACCTGTGATCCCAACCCACTGTTCCAGCCGTGATATAAGGATACTGTGGTCAACAGGATCAAAAGCAGCAGTAAGGTCCAGGAGCACAAGTACCACATATTGACCAGAATCGTTTGACATCATAATATCGTTACAAACCCTCACTAATGCTGTTTCAGTGCTGTGGAGTTGCTTAAAACCAGATTGAAAAATCTCGAAGATTCTGTTCTCATTCAAAAACTTGTTTAATTGAATGAAAACTGTTTTCTCCAGGATTTTGGACAGGAAGGGAAGTTTTGAGATTGGTCTGAAATTTGAGCAAGTCGAAGGGTCAAGCCCAGGTTTCTTAATTAACGGATGAACTACTGCATGTTTGAAAACATCGGGAACCACACGTGTCACAATACTACTATTTATAATAGTAAAAACAGAGGGTCCAATCGTGGGTGAAGCACCGTGATGGAACTCAGGAGTGAGATATACGGGCTGAAAAAGAGATGCAACATCATGGAGACACATGCAAAGGTGCAACATGAGGAATCTAGGTGTCCCTGAGATGCCAGAGTCCATCTCCACAATGGTTGTTGCTAATCTACCTTCTGAAGTTCTGCAGCTGGACCAGAAGCTGCTCATCAATTGCTCACACTGAATACAGGTGTTGTTGAATAAATAAATTAAATAAAAATTAAACCCGATGTCTTCATTTTCAACTTTAATAACATGCAATAGGTTTAGCATCATTTTAATCACATAATTTGAATTACGTAATGTCCAGATAGCTTCATTATATCTCTCACACTTAAGATAAATACTGTTTATTATTATTAAACTCTTATTATTTAGCACATTTAGATGTTATAGTGCAGCGCGACGTGTGCACGTGCCTCGTTCTATAAACAGCAACATTAGAACTGGATCAGACTGTGTCTCTTCCAACACAGACGTTGGTCACAGCACCTGGAATCTGACGTAGATTAACTATGAGATTAAAATATATTCCATCAGTCGAGGTTCTGAAAGCAGTGTGTCCGCCGCCATGTTGATAGAAATATAGCGTCTGTCCACGCGTGCATGTGCGCATGTGGTTTAACACAAAGCCTCAGCGGGAGATGTTTACATTATCAGCGGGGGGTTGTTGGGGGGGGGGGTCAGCCAAAAACCTCCACTCTGGAAGGTGGGTTCAGAAACCTCTGGATTCAAAGACGGGGGCCACTGGTGTTGTGTAAATGATCAGCAGAACCTCAGAGAGAAAGGAGAGGATGCACTCAGAATACATGTCGTGTAAACGGCCCCTAAAACAGTTAAGTTCCTGGCAACAACCAATGCAGACAAGTTCCTGCTTTTAGTTTTTTAGTTTTCTAAATCGCCTTATAATCCAGCTGTTTTCTTTCCCACTACTATTCCTCTTGATTGTCCTTTTGGTTGCTATTTTGTTTTGATTTGTAAAAAAAAAAAAAAGAGAAATTTAATTTTTTATGCCTATTTTATAACTGTCTATTGTTGTTATCTGCTGTTGTCATCACTCTTTGTTGAATTCAGGTCTCTCTTTTGTATACGAGTCCCCGAGACTCAATGGGATTAACCTGTCTAAATAAAGGTTGAACGAATGTCAGATTCATTCTTAGATGAGAGTGTAAATGGTTGTTTGTCTCTATGTGTCCCTGTGATGGACTGGAGACCTGTCCAAGGTGTACCATGTCCCACACACAATGGCTGCTGGACATGGACACCTGTGAACACTGCGACCCTGGAAAAAAAGAAGCGGTTAAAGAAGATGGATAGTTGTACTCTACTAGAAGAACAAAAATACAGCACATAGATAAATACTTATGAAATGTCTTGTAGTTTGCATTGTTAAACTTACCATTAGGTTTAGGCTTATTTTTTTCCCCTTGTGCTGCATTCAATCTGTAATCCCACAGGGATCAGTAAAGCTCCATCTTGTCTGACCAGAGTAAATCTGCAGTCCAGTCAAGGAAACAAGTTTCACTTTAAGTGTTGTCATCTGTTCTCATCTCAGTAACACCCTGAGTGACACTCGGTGTTACCTTCACCAGCAGCTCCTTTGCATTCAGACTATCAAATGCAATCATTTAATTCCCTGCTGGCGTGTCAGTCTGTGGTGAGAGAACAGGATTTATCTAATATGGACGGGAGGAATACCTGCAACGCATAATGTGAATGTGTGCACCATTTCATCAGTGTGTGTTCTGCAATTCATTTATGAAATGTCACATGAAGCTTCACAATCCATCCACCTCCTCCACCCTATACACACACACACACACCTGATAGATAATACTGTTATTGGAGATCATTTTAATTGGCTTTCTTGGCCATTTTCATTGTGTGAGTGACAGTGAGGGGAAGTATGTTTGATGAGATATGTGTGCGTGAACACACACACCTATATAAGTACGCATGGCTGAATATCAGCGCTTTTAATGTAAACAGACTGTAGAAATGCAATAAACCTGTCACATGGAGAATGTTGCTGTTCTGACATCAACCTGAGCTTCCTGTCACTCCTATCTATCCATTTTGTGCACACACTCACATTTGGGCATTCCAGCAGCATGACACGAGAGCCTGAATGGCTTAAGATACTCAATATCCTGCTGTAATCCCCTTTTTTATCAAATGTATGTGTATGGGGGTGGAGATTATTCATAGGGTTTATTTGAGGGGCAGTGTGATTTCTTGTGGTGTCACAGCTTATTTTAAAATAAAGTTCAATGTGTTGTCATCATTGTATGTTGCCATACAATGGCAAAATTAGTTCTCTGCATTTAACCCATCGCACCTGGGATACACACAGGTGGAGCAGTGGGCAGCTATGTAGGCGCCCGGGGAGCAATTAGGGATTAGGTGTCTTGCTGAGAGACACCACGGCATGTGGGAATGGCTGGGGATCGAACATGGGACTTTCGGGTCCCAGATCAGCTTCCCAACCTCTACCCATTCTATGGCCCTTCATCTGCTGTTTGTATGTTGAGTGTGTAAGAACGACCTCCATCTGTGTGTCATTTACCATGCCCATGGTAAAACCACTGAGTGTGTGTGTGTGTGTGCGTGCGTGTGCGTTTGCGTGTGCGTGTGTGGCCGAGACCCTGATGAGTCCCTCGACGCAGAAGTTGAGCCTCTGCCCTGGTTTCCATGGCAGCTGCTATCTTTATTGGACTCACTTTAGCCTCCACAGTCACATACAGGCACATTCCCATATACCAGCGCACCTCAATTGTACGCTTATAGGCCTGCATCACCACCCTACCTGAGGCGCTCACATTGTAGAGCTGTTAGGAAACTTGTCAGGAATGAGAGATGGGCAATGGATGGCTAAATGAAGCGCAATAGCAAAAATGTTACTCGATTTTATTCCCAAGTAGCCTCCAGCATTTCTGCTGCCCTGTGCGTGCACACACCCAACAGAGACAACATGAGATGAGAGTCACAGTACACATCAAAACACACTCACAGCCCATTTCTATTCTCCACAAGAACTGCTCGTGATCAATATTCTCCTGGCCCAACCCATGTCACTGTCTGTACTCGACAAGCCAGACAACATTAGAGCTGGTCCAGCTTCAGTCATGTTTAAGCATCCATCGAACCAGTAATGAAGCTCATAAGATTCTCCGTCACATAAATACACCTCAATCATTTTCTAAAGATCAAATGATAAACCACAGGATGTGTCAATGAATGTACATATTCAGCTGATCAAATATTGCAATCAACTGAATTCAAGATAGATGCTACAGCTAATCAGCCTAAGCCAATACCAATATACCCAACTGACTCGATCTTGAACTGGTTTGATGTGCTGGTCATGCACAGCATACACTCTGAGCATGACTTCTCATGATACTGTGCAAAACATTTTTTTTTAAATAGTTGACCAACATGACTAAAAATGTTCAGACAGATCATCTGGATGATTTTTTTTTTTTTTTTTTTTTGCTGAGATGTTTTGTCCTTCATCCAAAGGACTTCTTCAATCTGTGGAGTCACAAAAAAACTGAGTCCCACAAGCAGCACACTCCCATACTGGAAAAAAAATAAAAGGTTTGCTGGTGATACGATGGCCTCCGGGGCCCGGCCACTCCCCTGTCAACTCTTCAGAGGCAGTCATGTCAAAGTGGTTCAAAACTCCAAAGTTCATGCTCAGTAATCCAGGTAAAAATCCAACAATGTTCAGTCCAAAAAGACCAAAATGACAACTCTGTCATCCGTCCAGTCAGTGGTTGAGTCATGGGGGAACAGATCCAGGAGAGAGTCCAAGATCTTTCCTTTCCTTAGCAACTTTAGCAAGAAGAAAACCATCTTTTCTAGACTTCTAACCTAACTGATTATTTACCGACCGTCTTCTGATCCTTCACAACTATACAGAATTTGAAATGCATTTTAGGTTTGCTCAGGATGACGAGTGGGTTTTAGGATTTGTGCACAACAAAACAAACCAGGATTAAAAAGATTTATTAATAAATTGCCACTGGTGGAGGTCTGGTTCCCCGCCCAGGTCCGATCTTCACAGTCGAGAGCAAAGTGTAGTCCTTCTGTTGGTTCTGAAGAACGATGTCAAGAACTGAGTTGGCAGCAGCAGAAAAAGAGCTCCCAGAGTGCAGCTATGGGGGAAATCCAGAGAGAAGGTCCAGTGGAACAGGCTTGGGTCGAGAACCGTTGGTCAGAGATCAAAATCCAAATCCAGAGAATAATCCAGGAGACGTAGTCAAAATAATCAGAAGCTGGGTCAGTGCCGTGGTCAGATTTCAGAGTCCAGAACAGGCAAGGGCGAGATGAAGAACCCAGAAGACAGGCGTGGGATCAGAACATGTGAAAAGGCAGGCAAGGCTTTGGCATGGATGCTGGACATTTACTCACTCAAGGTTTTCAATAATCTGGCACTGAAGGACTGAGGAGCTGTGGCTTTACAGGTGAGCGGCATGAGAAGTAATTGCAGAGGAGAAAACCAGGGGGTGTGGTATGGAGTGAGCAGAGCAGGAAGTGCTGCAGGATGGGTGATAGGCATTACAGAGACTTGTAACATAAACCAGGTCATGAATGAAAAGAGAACATGGCAGGTTGGAGCAGAAACATGACACAGGCAGGAAAAGGAACTCGAATATGTCACTAACAGGAGGAGAGGGGTCTCCAGTCGACTAGATATAAAAAGGAAGTTTTGTGCGGTGTTTGCAGAGAAGACTCATTATTGTGACTGTGGGAAGTAATTGTTTACTTTATAGAAAGTGCAGAGATTGGTTTAGTCCGAGCAGAGGGATTGTGTTTTTGGGACAGGCTAACCCGACATCATTCTCGCTCTTATTGTGCAAGTACCAATCAAGAAAAACAACAACAACAAAAAAAAAAAACAGAAATGGGACGATGCATTAAAAGTGTACAATAGATCTGTGAACTTTTCTGAGACTTGTTTTTTAATTTTCCTTCAAGAGCCAAGATACGGTTTGAGTGATCAATATTTATGTTTTGATTTTCACAGTCAATCATAGATCTTGTATATTATTCTTTTATTTAATGATCACTTGTCTGTAATAAAAGAGAACTGTAGAAAATGGTCAATGGAAGCTGAAGAAGCCCTGCGGGGTTGTTTTGAGGCTACAGACTGGGGTGCACTGTGCCAGCCACATGGAGAGGACATCAGTGCCATGACTGAGTGTGTGACCGACTATATAAACTTCTGTGTAAACAACACCATCCCCACCAGAACAGTGAGATGCTTCCCCAGTAACAAACCATGGATCACCACTGACCTGAAGGAACTGCTAAACCAGATAAAAAAGAGCCTTCAGGGAGAGAGACAGGGAATTATTGAGGAGCACACAGAAGCAACTCAAAGTCAAGATAAGAAACAGCAAGGAGGTGTACAAGAAGAAGCTGGAGAGACAGCTCCAACAGAACAATATGAGAGAGGTGTGGTCAGGGATGAAACAGATCACAGGCTTCAAGCAGGAGGAGGATCAGAAGGATGGAAGCCTGGACAGAGCCAATGAACTGAACACTGAATCATAAGATTTACTAATAGAAAGCATAAAATGGAACTATTAAATATTAAAACATTGGAGAACACTAAAGGGATCGGATGTTTATTTGAAAGAACATTTGACAAAAAAATTGCAGACATAGCAAGAAATGCAAGATTTCTCAGAAAACAAGGAAAAATACAGAATACTTGGACACAAAACTGTAAAATATTCATCAAACTGAAAGGAACCCCTGAAGAGGCTAAGGTTGTGGTTATTCGAGACATTGAGGAACTGGAAAAATACTGAAGTAAACTGAACATAAGGAAATGATCAAACTGGTATTGACTGGAACTGAGGGTATTTAGGACAAAACAACTAAACAGAAAAACTGGACACCTTCATTTACATTGAACATAAAGCAGTGGATATAGAAAACAATACTGATCTATGGTGGAGATGTATTTTTAAAATATGGATACTTATGAAGAGTTAGAGTTAAAATGTATAATAATGTGAATAGTATGACTGATACAAATCTTTTTCCAGAAATCAAAGATTGTGAATAATATAATGGGGAGCAATTTAATGACATTAAAATTACGAGCAGAGGTTTCTCTATCATTCATTTTAATAGAAGTAGAAATGCAAGTTTATCAAAAACAACATTATTTAAAACAGGTGAACATAAGTTTGAGTATAATAGCAGTTTCAGAGACATGGTTAAATGATGAAAATATAAAATAACTTTCAAGTAGAAGAATATGGAATAGTTCTTCAGCGTGTGCCACTAAAAGCCTAATTTGACAGCAGCATTAGTGTAACTGAAGCTTCAACAAATGAACCTATTTTTGAAACAATTGGCCCAACTGGTTCAGTGCTTCAGAAAAGTTTCATTTGCTCATCACTACAAGAGGGTTCAGGCAAGGCGAGGAGTCAAAAACAGGCAAGGAGTCGTGGCAAGAGACAAGATCAGGTATGCTGGAATTCTACTGCTTGTGAAAGGTTTGAGAATCTGGCACAGACTGAGTGAATGCCGGGAGCTTAAGTAGGGTGGAGAACAGGTGTAGAGCGTGAGCTTGATTGCTGAGTGAGTGATAGGAACAGGCAGAGCTTGGCAGGAAAAAACAAACATGACAGGCTGTGAGGGACAAAAGCATGACAATTATAACCTTAAGGGAACGGAAATGTTTGTAAAAGCTCCATTTAGAACTAGTCTGAAGGAGCGACGTGTTGTAATTCAGGGAACAGGATTGTGGAATTGTCTTGATATCACCATAAAAAATTCTAAAACAGTTTATATGTTTAAAAAGATGATTAAGTTAAAGTTGTTGGGAAGGTATGGTGCCAGGTGAAGGATACCTGATGATTTTTTTTCACTTTGGAGATTGTTTAATCCTAAATTGTAGTACACATTTTTCAATAGGTTCAGTTCAGAAACAAGCTCAGCATCCTCCTCTCTTGAAATAAGCCAAACAGACATACCACTCTCCTTTGAGCCAAGGGTGTCCCATCACACCTCCAATATTTCATCTACCACCTAGGCCATGGACCCTTCTTCTTCTACATGTTGGTCTTCAACCAAATCAGAAGATGCTGATACCTCCTTTGCCTCCCCCCTCTGCGTCTCCAGAAGTCAGATGAGGAAGCAGCTGGAGAGACTGAACCGGAATAAAGCTGCAGGTCCAGATGGTGTCAGTCCCAGAGTCCTGAAGGTCTGTGCGGAGCAGCTCTGTGGGGTTCTGCAGCACCTCTTCAACCTTAGCCTGACCCAGGAGAAGGTTCCAGTGTTGTGGAAAACATCCTGCCTTGTTCCATTACCATAGATTTTGGTTGACGCACATCTCTCTTTTAAACTCCATATCAAAAACTTGATAAATAAACTGAAATTAAAACAGGGTTTCTTTTTCAGAAATAGATCTTGCTTAACTCAGAATGCCAGAAAACACCTTGTAATTGCAACTTTCCTACCAGCCATCGATGATGGTGACATTACATGAATGCGCCTGCCAGCTGCTTGCAGATGTTGGATGCTGTCTACCATGGTGCGCTAAGATTCATAACTGGATGGAACTACCATACTCTTCACTGCACCCTGTACTCATTGGTCAGTTGGTCATCATTATCTACATGTAGGCTCTCACACTGGTACATCTTCATCTATAAATCACTCCTTGGTCTGCTGCCTTCTTACATCTCCTCCTCCCACATGTCAGTGCAGTTACAACATGCGCTCTCAGGCCATCATTACCTGCAGCGTTCCCTCAGTGCAGACTCAACTTGGCAAAAGGCATTTTCCTACTCTGCTCCTGTAACCTGGAACACCTTACAACAGGAACTGAAGCTGTGTGATGATCAGCTGTGTCATGGACCCTCCTCTGACTGCAGGGATGGTTCCTCCTACAGTCAGAGGTAGCCCTTGAGTAAATGGAGCCACCTGGGCTCAGTGATTTAAAAGAGAGCTCTACTAACTTTTCTCCCTCTCTCCTGCTCCTCCAGGTAACCTCTTTTGTCCTTTGTTCCAGTTTGGTTTTGGTTGGACTATTAATTTAGTTACACATCCACCCACTCTTACACTGCACACACAAACATATTGGCACATTTATATTTATTATCCTTGTTTGGGTTTTTGTTTGTATAATAAACCATTTTAATTGGCCCATACCTTTGTCGCCCCTCGTTCTTGTTATGGGCCAGACTGTCAGACTTAGCAAAACCTTGGGGTATTGGTAGACCATCTAGATTGTGAACAGCATGATGAGTTGGTGGCAGTCATTAGAAGTTATCCTGTTTTATTTTCTGACACTCCACACAAACTCATCTCATAGAGCATGACATAGACATTGGAGAGGCTAAACCCATTAAACAAAGATTTTATAGAGTATCTGAGGAGAAGAAACGACAGTTGGAGACAGAGGTAAAATATATGTTGGAAAATGGTATAGCTGAACAGTGTTTTTCAGATTGGGCATCACCCTGTGTTCTAGTTAGGAAGACTGACATTTAGACCTCATACTGACTATCGGAACGTAAACAGCATTACTAAAGCAGATCTTTTCCCTCTTCCTAGGATGGAAGATTGCATAGACCAAGTTGGGTCAGCACAGTATGTTAGTAAATTCGATCTTCTAAATGGGTATTGGCAAGTGCCTTTGACCAAAAGAGCCCGTGAAAAAGCTGCGTTCATAACTCCATCTGGTTTGTATTCATACACAGTAATGTTGTTGAGTTTGAGGAATGCCCCCGCCACTTTTCAACGGCTAATGAATATGGTTGTGTCAGACCTGGAAGGGTGTGCTGTGTATCTTGATGATGTGGTCATTTACTCAGATTCTTGGTAGGAGCAAGTCCGGCGAATAAAAGTCTTGTTTAGTAGACTTGTGTGTGCCAGGTTGACCATTAATTTGGCAAACAGTGAGTTTGCCAAAGCAACAGTAACTTACCTGGGTAAAATTGTTGATCAGGGTTTTGTTCGGCCAGTGGAAGCAAAGGTGATGGCTCTGTGAGGCAGTTCCCACAGCCAACCACCAAAAAGGAACTAATGTGTTTCCTGGGAATGATTGGGTACTACTGTGCTTTTTGTAAAAACTTTTCAGTAGTAGTGACTCCATTGACCAACTTAAGCCCCAAGTATACTCCTGCGTACGTCCGTACGCGGAGGTACATGCGTACATATGCAGAGGTATGAGCGTACCCCCGCAGCGCATGTCCGCGCAAAGCTCAATTTTTACACGTACGCGGTGTCGCACAATAAACTGCCCAGCGACGGACTGTTTTGTATGTAACACCAATGTATTAAATTCCCCTTCTTCATCCCTGATCTGGCCTTTTCTTTTGTTTTTTTTTTGGCCAAAAGGCAGTGATCTCTTCCTCCTCCATTGATGATGCCATGACTGAAATGGTGAGAAATGAAATCATTTGTCATGACTGAATTAAACTCAGGTCCAGCATGGGTACAGGAGGGTCTGGAGATTTCTTGGTGGGCTGGTCTGATGTGTGGGCTGCAGGATCAGCGCTCCCTGTTTTTTTTTATTTTTAGATCTTTTTATTAACAACATATAAACACACAACACCGCTGCGGCTGAGGCTGCCAGCGCTCGTTTATTTTTTTTTTCCCGACCTGTCAATCAATCCAGTAGGCGTGTCAGCAAATGACCAATTGGCGACCTGAATTTGTCCCAAAGGTAAACGCCCCTTGTCTGTGGAGCTGCTCTGCAGCCGCTCAGGGTGGACGCTCGAGTATGAAGTCTGAACCCTCTGCGTACAGTACATGCGTACGTACGCATGGACGGACATATGTGGGAGTACACGGGGGGCTTTATTGAAAGCCCAGGCTGAGTTTGTCTGGTCCACCCAGTGCCAAGAAGCATTTGAGGCAGTTAAGGCTCTTTTATGTTCAGCTCCTGTGTTGAAAGCATCATGTTTTGGTCAGTCTTTCAAATTACAGGTAGATGCTAGTCAGATAGGGGTTGGAGCTGTATTATTACAGGAAAATGATGAGGGACTTGAGTGTCCAGTCAGTTTTTTTTCCCGGAACTTGAAAAAATATCAGCAGAATTATTTGGTTATAGAAAAAGAGGCACTGGGTCTCATTTGAGCGTTGCAGCACTTTGAAATCTATGTCGGCTCTGGGTTGACTCTCCTGACGGTCTTCACAGACCATAACCCGCTCACGTTCCTAAAGTCTCTGCAGAACCCCAACCAACGCCTTATGCGTTGGGCTTTGATTTTACACCCTTATCACTTTGACATTAGACACATGACTGGTAAAGATAATGTTATTGCGGATGCCTTGTCCCGTGCTCTATTGAATTAATCTTTGTGTTTTGTCCTTGGCTTTCCTCTGTTGGCTGTCTGCTCCTCCTGTTCGGCTGCTCCTCAGGTGCTGTGGCTGTTGAGTTGGAGGGATGGATAGCTGACTAGAGGATGCATGGCAACCTTTAAGGAGTCAGAATTGGTACCCATTTAGTATTTTGGGAACATTTTTTTTGGAAATTTGTTTTATGTTGGGGCATAATTATGGGTTGAGGGTGGGACTCTCATTTTTAAGGAAGGGGGTGTCATGGACCCTCCTCTGACTGCAGGGATGGTTCCTCCTACAGTCAGAGGTGGACCTTGAGTAAATGGAGCCATCTGGGCTCAGTGATTTAAAAGAGAGCTCTACTAACTTGTCTCCCTCTCTCCAGCTCCTCCAGGTAACCTCTTTTGTCCTTTGTTCCAGTTTGGTTTTGGTTGGACATATTAACTTAGTTACACATCCACTCACACTTACACTGCACACACAAACATATTGGCACATTTATATTTATTATCCTTGTTTGGGTTTTTGTTTGTACAATAAACCATTTTAATTGGCCCATACTTTTGTCTCCCTCATTCTTGTTATGGGCCATGAGCCAGGCCTGTGACGGCAGCCCCCGTTAGCCTCCATCTGCTCACGTTTCTGCCCTTTCTTGCCAGGTTCACGTTCCCTGCTCCCTTTCTCACCCTCAGCCCCTCATGTCAGGTTTCTGCTCCACTGTCATGTTTTTGTTTTCCCTGCTCCTGTCAATCAGCCACACCCACATCTGCTCACATCTCTGCACCTTCATGACATGTTCAGTTCTCCGTTCCTCGTTTTGCTCAGACCTCCTCATGTCAGGTTTTCTGCCCCTCACCGTCATGTTTTGTTTTCCCTGATCTTGTCATGTGTCACGTCTCTGTGTTCCTGTCAACTATTCACCACGCCCCCTCTGTTTAAGCACCACAATCAGCCTTCATTCCGCTCACATTGTTTCAGCCCTTTATAAGCTCCTTGCCCACACTCAGTCAATAGCGAGAGTTGCTCTCAGGTGGAGAGATGAGGCCAGGTGGAACTTCTGGGTGGCCGGTGGATGTGGCAGTGAGTCGGCTAGCTCTTAGCAAAGTGACTCAGTTCAAAAAAATCTTTCAAAATACAATCTACTGGCGGTGAAGCATAATCTGAATTGTGAATGAACCAGAATGACTAGTAGTAGTGGGTTGTCTGATGAGGAAGAAATGAACTGGACACCTGTAAATGTAAAGAAAAAAGGTGGAAGGAGAGACAGGGTGGACATTCAAAAGTGGTGGGAAATAAGAGAGCATTAGAAAGTGATGATTTACAATCATCAGATGTTCGAAAGAGGGTGATGACGAGGGAAGAATTTAAAATCATATTTAAGTTCAAAGAAGGGAATGATAAAGAGTTTTAGTCCCGTATACTTTGACAAAAACTTATACTTATGTGTAAGTATACAAAAATAATAAAGTATAGAGTAAAGTATAATAAATAAAGTCCAATTGTTTTTGTCTTGAACTTTTTGGAATTTGTCATTATAGCCACTTTTAGCTATTACGTTAGAAGGCATACTTGTATCTACTACTCTGCTGCCATTTAGTGGCTGAAAATGGTACCGTTAAATTTTTTTCAGTCAGAATGAATGAAAACGGTCATATGTCAGCCAAAAATTGGTTCATAAATATGGGAAAAATCCATAAATCTTGACCTGAAGTGTAGGAAACTGGTTTGAAACGTGGTTTTGAACCTTGACCTCTCTAAGTGGCTTTAAACATCTGTTAAGTTCCTGGGAAAAACCAATGCAGACATGTTGCTGTTTTTAGTTTTCTACACCGCCTTACAAACAAGCTATTTTTTTTTGCTACTTTTCTTTTAATTACCATTTTATTTTCACTTTTTTATTATTAAAATTTGTACACATCCTTTATGATTGTTTATTGTTGTCTTTGTTGTCCACTGTTGTCATCAGTCTTTGTTAAAATCAGGTCTCTCTTGTAAATGAGTCCCAGAGACTCAAGGGGTTTAACCTGTAGGTTGAATGAATGAAAAAAAGTTTGATATAGTTGTAGCTGTGACATTCTCATGAAATTGTTAAATTATTAACACATTTTGTGAGCTCTTGAATTATGTTTTGTATAGTTTTAATTTTACAATTTGACCAAATTGGCTTTAATGCCAAGACAATCTACATCTATTGACTTTAAATTTTACTTTTCTTCTTCACATTTACTTTCAGTCCTACTCCATTGTATCTGTGCTTCAGAAAGTATGTCTTGTGTTGTATTTTTTTATTCCTTTTGCACCCCCCATTCAGAGATGGTTCTTCTACACAGTTATCCTCATCCTTTCCCCCAATTTTCTACACTGATGAGCCAAGCATCAGCTCTCATCAGATTGCCTGTCCCTCGCCCCAGCTTTTTTCAACACTTGTAGAAATGACCTGACACATCCAATCCCAGGTTATTACACAGATGTGCCAACTCTCTCGCACACAGACACACACTCATGCAAACTTTTAAACTGAGAAAATCCCAACTCAAGTGGCTGGCAGAGGTGCATACACAAACGTACCAACCCTATTAGAGGGGGCCCAAATGAATAATCATCATATCATGCCACGCGTAAGAAATATAGTATACATCTTATTTCTGCACAATTGAGCATAGAGACATTCATGCAAAGATGAAAAGTGGCAAACCCATATACACAGTCTCCCTGTCCTGTGTACACACATTCACAAAAATAAAAACAACATAATATTTGTACAACCACAAATTCAAAAAAGTAGAATAATAATTTCAGAATAACATAAAAAGTGAGAAGAGTGTGATGGCAAAGTTGCAAGAAGTTGTTTAAGGAGCTAATTCAATCTTTATTTAGACAGGTTAATCCCATTGAGTCTCAAGGAATCATTTACAAGAGAGACCTGATATCTTAACAAAAAATGATGACAACAATGAATAACAACGACAACAACAAAAAGTCACAAAAGAGGCATACAAATTTAAATTTCTTTTTTTTTTTTTAACAGATCAAAACAAAATAGCAACCAAAAGAAAAAGTAGTGGGAAAAAAACTGCTAGATTATAAGGTGGTGTAGAAAACTAAAAACAGGAACATGTCTGCATTGGTTTTTCACAGGAACTTAACAGATGTTTAAAGCTACTTAGAGAGGTCAAGGTCGAGAGCTTCAGATCTTTTTGCAGGTGGGGGTGGGGTGTTCTTGTTCATTTATGTTACTTTTGTCTTGTTTGTGTGCTGTCTATTTTTCTTTTTGTTCAATTAGAAAAAAAAGGACAAATTTGTATTTTTGATGCTTTAATTTTCTTGTCTGATTCCTCAATAAAATTGTCTGAAACAAAGATGAAAAGTAATACATGCATTCATTACATCTAGGCTTGATTACTGCAGTTCACTCCTGTTTGGTATCAGTCAGACCTCCATTGCACGACTACAACTGGTCCAGAATGCAGCAGCCCGATTTTTAACCAGTACAAGCAAAAGAGAGCACATCACACCAGTTTTGGCCTCCCTGCACTGGTTACCGGTTCACCTTTGAATCCAGTTCAAAATACTCCTGTATGTCTACAAATCACTGAACAGTTCTCCCCCCCCATCTCTCTGATCTGCTACAGCCGTATGTCCCACCATGTTCCCTGAGGTCAGCGGACCAGTTGCTCCTCACAGTTCCAGGAACTCGTCTTAAGCGCAGAGGTGACAGGACCTTCTCTGTAGCTGGACCAAGACTTTGGAACGAGTTACCTCTGCTTGTCAGACTGGCCCCCTCCCTCTCGGTTTTCAAGTCCCGTTTAAAAACCCACTACTATTCAGTATTTTTCAACACCAGATGATCTGTGTTTTGAACCTGTATGCTCCACACTGGTTTGTCGTCATATTTATTATCTGCATCGTTTTTATGTCTATATTCTGATTTACTTCATTGTGTACATTGATTTGTGTGTTACCTGTTGTTCTGTCTGTACAGCACTTTGGTTGGCCTTGTCGCTGTTTTAAGTGCTTTATAAATAAAATGGTATGGTATGGTATTGGGGGCTCTTGCTCGGGTGGCTCTGCATTGCTGGCCCGGGGGTGTCTGGGCGTGTTAGGCATATGCCCTCCCTTGCGTGGGGTACTCTCATTGTGGTTGTTGCTGTGGTGGACTGGTCGGTCCCTTTGTGGGGGTGGGGGTGCGCTCCCGGTTGTCGTGGTGCGCTATCTGCGGCTGTTCAGGCACTCCTGGCTGATTGTCGCTGCTGGAGTTTGGTGGCTTCTTTGGTTGGGTGGCTGGGTGTTGAGCTGAGGATTGGGTTGGGGGTCTGGACGATCTCGGGGGGGGATTGGGTCGCTGGCCCGGGTTCTGGTCGGTCCTCGGGGCTATGTGCCGGTCCGTGGCCTGTGTCCCTGGTGGTGCGGCTGCCTCCTGCTCCTGGATGGATGTTCTGGAGCCTCCCTCCCCTGGTGGATCTCGGAGAACGGGGGTGCCTGTTGGGGTCAGTGGGGGAGCTGGCCCCCTAGGAAGGCATTGTCACCTCAGTTGTTCCTCCCCATCCCGACATCTTCCTCCACCCACTCCATCACTACTTAGACTACAAGCATGCCTTAAAGACATAAAAACCTGGATGACCCTTAATTTTCTCTTTCTCCCTCCTTAGATGCATTAATCTGTCCTCCAGCTCTAATGTTAAAAAATCTTGGTGTTATTTTTGATCAGGTCATGTCTTTTATCCCCCACATTAAAAACGTTACTAGAACCTCCTTCTTCCACCTGCGTAATATCACTAACATTAGAAACATCTGATCTAAAGATGATGCAGAAAAACTGGTCCATGCATTTGTCACGTCTAGACTGGACTATTGCAATGGTTTATTATCTGGGTGTCCAAATACTTTTTTAAAACGTCTTCAGTTGATCCAAAATGCTGCTGCCAGAGTCTTAACTGGAGTTACTGGGAGAGATCATCTCTCTCCAGTTTTAGCTTCTCTCCATTGGCTCCCTGTCAAATCCAGAATAGAATTCAAAATCTTACTTCTAACCTACAAAGCTCTCAACAACCTAGCTCCATCTTATATTACAGATCTTATTGTTCCATATTTTCCTAACAGAGCACTTCTCTCTCAGACTGCAGGTTTACTTGTGGTTCCTAGAGTTTACATAAACAGAATGGGAGGAAGATCTTTCAGTTATCAGGCTCCTCTCTTGTGGAACCAACTTCCAATCTCTGTCCGTGAGGCTGACACATTATCCAGTTTTAAAACTGGGATTAAGACTTTCCTTTTTGATAAATCCTATAGTTAGTGTCAACTTGGGTTTCCTGAGCTGTCCCTTAGTTCTGCTGCTATAGGCTTAGACTGCTGGAGGACAAACTGACCACACTTTTCACTCTGCTACTGTCTTTACATACTCTGCTCAACATTTGTAATTATTTTTTCTATCCTTAACATGTGTTTTTTTTATTTGTCTTTCAGATACACCTGGACCTATACCTGGACCTACCATTCTGTGTTCCTCTGTCTCTCCTCCCTGTCCTCTCAACCAGCCGATCAAAGTAGATGGCCGCTTTTCCTGAGCCTAGTTGTGCTGGAGGTTTCTTCCTTTTAAAAGGGAGGTTTTTCTTTCCACTGTTGCCAGTGTGCTTGCTCAAGATGGGAGACTGCATCGAAGCCAAGATTCATCTTGTCTGCTGGATTCCTTAGATAGAGAACTTTACTACTTGGTTTTTATGTGAATGTTCCTGTAAAGTGCCCTGAGACAACTTTGTTGTGATTTGGCGATATATAAATAAACTGAATTGAAACTGAATTGAATCACTCCACCACTCAAGCAGGGCCTTGGGGTTCAGGTGCATTAATGAGCTGCGGGGAGGATCCTCCATCTCCATGGTTCGTGGATACCTGGGCCCCAATTTTATTAAACAACCTAGACACTCATATAACATTCTCACGACACAGGCATATATAGGGTCTGGAGTGGGCACAAGGTGGCGTACGAGGGTGGGATGTGTAATCATTCTCACCTCTGGGACCTGAGGCCACTCTCATATGTAGCATGTAGACATTTAGGGTTATGGGCAAGGGATGGGGAGGTGAATGGGCACTGCCTGCTCTCTGGGGAGGGGGTGGGTCTCTGCCAGTCGCCGCATCCCCCCCCCATTTTAAGCGTACTATATAACAACATGCATCAACATCTTATTTGAGTGGGAGGAGGGCGGAGTTGTGTCTTCCTGTTTTCCTTAAACCCTTGTTCTCCGTTTGACATTTGGGGTTGGGGGCAGGGAGGGGGGATAGGCTGCCTGGTTAGAGTCTGGTCTATGGGTGGGTGTTGGGCCTTGGGGGCGATTGGGGGCGGGGCCAGTGCTCTGGTTCTCCCTGGGTTGTATGGATCTTTTGATCAGGGTTCCTGCTTGCGATGGCCTGCCCTTTGGCTGGGGTGGCTGCTGGGTTCTGGCAGGGGGTCGGCTGGGGTTGTGTGTGGGTGTGGTCATTGGTGGTGCATGGTGGCGGTCGGGGTGTGGCTTCACTTTGACGGGGTGCTGGCTGGTTGGCCTGATGTGACATTCGCGGTGGGGGGTGCTGTGTGTGTGTGTGTGGGGGGGGGGGGGGGTGCATGGGTGGCATGCCAGGGCCTCTCTGGGCCAGCCTTCCTCAGCTGCTGCTCCCTGCTGCTCTGGCCGCCGGCCTGGGGCCGGCTTGTGGTCGCTGTCGGGTGGGTGGGGCGCATGGACAGCCCGACAGAGGCTCTGTCGGGCTGTCTCTGTGTGCCTATTTATGTCTCAGGTTGGGTTTTAGGTGGTCCCCTCTCTTGGATCAGTTTTGGCCCCCATTTGGTGTGTCGTGCTCCTCTCCGGTGGTGGGCCCCCCTGCCGCCAGTGCATTGGCGGCTCTCAGCAGCTGGGGCTGGGTGGTGGGGTGTTTGCGGGCCCGCCCTGTTGGCTGACTGCCGGGGCTTGGTTGCCCTGGCTCTGTCAGGCCTCTGTTGGAGGGTGGTATGACCTCGGGACTCGGGGCTCTGTGTCCATGGCCGGATCCACTCTGGAAGGGCGGGTTGCCGGTGGGGACTGTGGACTTGTTGCTACAGCCTCCTGAGGTTTCTGCATTGTGGTTGCTGGGAATCGTCTGGGGCTTCCCTTTGCTTCTCTCTCTGGGGGGGGTGCAGGTGTCACTGTTAGGGTACTCCCAGAGTTCCAGGCTTGGGGGCCGCTGTGTGTCTGTGGTTCTGGTCTTCCCTGTGTTATCATCGTGTCCTGTGGGGGCGGGTCTGTGGTTCCCCACATCTACTATTGAACATTTTTATGGAGAAACCTTATAGTGACATCATGCTCACACAGGTGTTTAGATTCAGGTGTTTATCAGATACACTCGGGTTGTGGTGGCCATCAAATATATCTTGTATTACCATGGCATGTACTGTATAAAATAATTTCTAATGATGTTATAAGTATCGTTATATATGTTGTTTGTTGTTGTGGTTTCTCAGTTTTGTCTTGTTTTTTATATTCTTTATTAATTTTTATAATCTCTGTTATTTTTTAATATTCTCTGTTATTTTTATATTCTCTGTTATTTTTATATCTTGTGTTATTCCCTGTTTATGTTCCTTTTTATTGAAACCCTTGTACAACAATTTCCTGTGGGATCAATAAAGTTCTAACTTATTTTATCTTTTATTGCTTATTATGATCCTTTACCCACTCTACTTGACATCATGCATTGTGGGAATTATAATTTGACAAAAGGCATTAGAAGTTTAACACTCAAGTATTTTTTGTTTAACTGGAAAATTTCCCATAGTGACTCAGAAATTAACTGACACTAAAGGTCACCATCCCGTCATGTTAATTAAAAACACTATTTGCATGTAATGTTCCACCAAATTTAAATTTTAACATATCCACAAAGACTTAATGTTTGGTTTTTCAATTTTATTTTCCATCTGCAAATCATGATTAAAACAGAGGTGCAGCATGAATGACTTGATAGAAGTGCAATTATCTCTGATTACTTTCCTACTAATAATCAGATAGGCTCCATGAAGTCCATGACGAGGTTGAACTCAAACAGTGTCCTTGTCAGAGAATGGTGCTGGATAATGATTGTGATTTCATGCCTGAGGTGGAAAAATATGTGCTCAGAGTTTAATGTGTGTTTAATTCCAGCAGCAAACAGATCCCCCATCAGAGGCAGCATAATCAAATCCTAAATTTGCTCTTTTGAGTAAACCAACAACTTTAATGATTACTATTCCTGGGGTTCACCTGGATATTAAAATCTGAACTAGTAAAACACATTCAGAATTGATTTTGTTGGTAACTGAATTAGTAATTACTATTTGCCCCCTGGGGGCATCAACACATACACAGACTGTGTCCAGTTGAAGTGCTTCCTGGAAGGTCACACCATCTTAGAGCTTTTCCAATCTGGCTTTAAATCTCTCCACAGCACTGAAACTGCCCTGCTGAAGGTCTTTAACGACATCTTCAGATCCACAGATACCGGTGATTCTGTGCTGCTTGTCCTGTTGGACCTCACAGCCACCTTTGACACCATCGACCATGAGATCCTCATTGCTAGGTTGGAGCAGTGGGTGGGCATCACAGGGTCAGCACTCAGTTGGTTCAGATCTTACCTCACTGACAGATCCTTTTGTGTCTCCATCAAGGATTTTAGTTCCGCAGATGCAGAGCTTAAATGGGGGGTTCCGCAGGGGTCCATCCTGGGTCCCCTCCTATTCTCTTTATACCTGCTGCCGCTTGGTGCTATTTTCCGGAAACACAACATGCCCTTCCACTTCTATGCCAATGACTGTCAAATTTACTTCCCCCTAAGACACAATGGTACATGCTGTATTCAACCGCTGCTCAACTGCCTGGCTGACATCAGGGACTGGATGG
>NC_056504.1:3466697-3502484 GCF_014905685.2 Nematolebias whitei
GCTGTTTCTCAGTCTAGTGGTTCTACACTTAATGCTCCTCAACATCCTTCCTGAGGAGTGTGTGTGCTGGGTGAGTGGGGTCCTTCATGATGCAGGTGGCTCTCTTCCTGCATCTGGAGGTGTAGATGTCTGTGATGGTGGGGAGACTGACTCCAACATCTTCTGTGCAGCCTTCACCACTCTCTGCAAAGCTTTTCTTTCTGCAGCTGTGCAGCCTCCATGCCACACGTTGATGCTGGAGCACAGGATGCTCTCCACTGCACACCTGTAGAAGGAGGTGAGGACTGAGCTTCCCAGACCAGCTCGTCTCAGCCGTCTGAGGAAGTAGAGTCTCTGATGAGCTTTCTTCATCAGGCTGGTGGTGTTGTTGCTCCAGCTGAGGTTGTTGTTCAGGTGTACACCCAAGTACTTGTAGCTGGAGACCACTTCCACTGCATATCCTCCTGTGTTTTGGTTTGTTGCTTGGGTGTTGTTCCTTGTGAAGTCCATGACCATCTCCTTTGTCTTCTTCACGTTGATGTGAAGGTTATTCTCTCTGCACCAGCTCTCCAGGTCTTCCACCTCTTGCCTGTAGCTGGACTCATCATTGTTTGTGATGCATCCCACCACCGCTGTATCATCTGCAAACTTTACAATGTGACAGCCTGGATGGGTAGCTGCACAATCATATGTGAGCAGAGTAAACAGGAGAGGGCTCAACACACATCCCTGAGGGGAGCCAATGCTGAGGGTTATGGTAGAGGAGGAGAGGTTGTGGATCCTCACTAACTGTGGTCTGTTTGTTAAGAAGTCTAGTACCCAGTTGCAAATGGAGGGGCTTAGTCCTAGTGTGAATAGTTTGTCCATCAGGGTCTGTGGGATCATGGTGTTGAAGGCGGATGTGAAGTCCACAAAGAGCATATGGATGTAAGATATTTTCTGCTCCAGGTGGGTGAGCGCAGTGTGGACCATAGAGGAGATTGCATCCTCTGTTGATCGGTTCTCACAGTATGCATACTGATGAGGGTCCTCGTTGATGTTGATGTTTGTTTTGATGTGAGTCATGACCAGTTTTCTTAAGCATTTAGCGACTATCGGGGTGAGGGCCACTGGGTGATAGTCATTCAGACCAGTCACTGTAGAGCTTTTTGGGACTGGGATGATGGTGGCAGTCTTCAGGCAGATGGGAACTGTCTCCAGGGTAAGTGAGGTGTTAAAGATGTCTGCCAGCACCTCGCAGAGCTGATCAGCACATTCCTTCAACACTTTTCCGGGGATGTTGTCTGGGCCAGTTGCCTTGTGCAGATTAATCCTCCTGAAGGTACTCCTTACTTCTGCTGAGGTCACGCTGAGAAGCTCTTCATCCGGTGGTGAGGTGAGTCTGGTGCTGGGTGGTCTGTTCGCGTCTTCAAAGCGTGCATAGAACTTGTTGAGGGCATCAGGCAGAGATGGGTCTTTGGGGCATTGTTCGCTACTTCCTTTATAATCTGTTATGCACTTAATGCCCCTCCACATGCTCCGAGGGTCTTGTGAGGTGAATTGACCCTGGATGCATATGTGGTCATTGCCCTCTTAATACCAGCAACCAGCTCTTTCCTTGTCCTTCTCAGCTCCTGTGAGTTTCCAGACCTGAAGGCAGTGCTCCTGGTTTCAAGCAGGGTGTGCACCTTTGCATTCAGCCAAGGTTTTCTGTTTGGGTAACTCTAAACATGTCTGATGGTGGTGACATCATCAGCACATTTACTAATTACCCCAGAACTGATGCATGCTCAATAAACCAGATAGAAAAATCTAAAAAAGTTAAGTCAGGTCCTCTGGACATTCAAAAAACAAACAAAAAAAAATCTGTATTGTGAAGTATAACGTTGGTGATTATTTACTTTTGTATAGTTCATTTTGACTTTCCATAAAATTAAGTCAGAGAGATTTGAATTCTTTACATGAAATAAACTAAATGATTTGAATAAACCTGTCTTAGATTTGTCAAGTTAAACAAACTTAATATATTAACTTGGATCAACTTAATTGAATTACCTGTTACCAATTGAAAAAATTAATTTAAGTTGGATCAACTATCCTCTTTTTAGAGTGCAGGATGTTACCGTTAAAATGCACTTTCAATAAAGTAAGTATTGACAAAGCTCAAGGTAATTTTTATGTTGAGATGGTTGTCCTTCTGGAAGGTTCTCCTCTCTCCACAGAGGAACGCTGGAGCTCTGACAGAGTGAACATCAGGTTCTTGGTCACCTCCCTGACTAAGGCCCTGCTCCCCCAATTGCTCAGTTTAGACGGCTGGCCAGCTATAGGAAGAGTCCTGATGCTTCGTATTTCAGTACCCAGGTTTCTCTGTGATGTGGTGAGCCTGTCAAGAGTCTTTAAAATATTCATAGTCATAATGTTTTGGCAGGGAGAAACAGCTGACGCCAGTGTTTGCTGAAGGATATTGGGCTGGAGAGGAGGCAGAGCCAATGCTGGAGGAGGAAATTCAATCAAGGGATTTGGAGAAAATCTCACCGGGTAAACTGTTTCTGCTTTTTGCAAATGCAGTGTTTTTTACTGCAACATCACATGCTTTCGTGTGTGTGTGTGTGTGTGTGTGTGGGGGGGGGGGGATGGGGGTGGTTTGTATCGTAAGCAAAATTGTCTTGCGAACCACTGGACAAATTTTTATGAAACTTTTTAAAGTAATTACATCTGCAACTAATTAACCTTTAGAGTCAACCTCAATCAAGTTGGCTTCCACGGCCTATTGACTTCAGTCAACACAAACATGGCTGTACGTCAGTAAGTTGTGCAGACATTGAGCCAATATCTGGTTTAGTGCGAGTAGCTCCGAGTCATTCACAACACAAACTCACAGCACTGGCACCTTATAAAATCACATGATAGTTTTCATGTTATTTCCAAGGTTTAACCAACAATCTATAATTCATAAAACAATCCTTGTTTAAAACTGTGAAAGGGAACAGGTGAGTTTCTTTCTTCCTACGAATGCTAAGCATTTAGTTGAAGATGTGCATCAATCAGACTTTGACTTGTGAAGGTTGGTCGAAATATTCAAGTTTAAAGTGCCAAAAAAACTCAGAGATCTAAAGAAAGCTGAAAGTTACATTTGATTTCAAACATTGACATGTAACATATTACTAGACTCCATACAAGAAACTGGAAGTTGAAGCCAAAGATATTCCAGCATCTCCACAGGATGATTCCAGTTCACGTCTGAAAACTCTGATGTGTTTAACATAATCTAAAGCAAAGCCCTGTTTGTTTACACAGAGTTTTCCTTTATTGTTTTTTTATTTCCATAGTTCTTACGTTGCTGCTGTAGGTTCAAGTGTTCATTTTCCTCACAGGTTTAGCTGTGGTCAGTTATTTAAAGCTATGATTGTGCTAAAAGGAAGCTGCAATCACTTCTAAGTAACACTTTGTGTGGGGAGTCATCAGGATAGAAGGTTCCCCAGCAATAGTTCCCAGACACTGGTACCAAAACCACAACATGGCAGCCTCTGTGAACCTGATCCTGTTGGATCAGATTATAACAAGAACTGACAAAGACAGTGAATGTAGTATTTTATCTAATAGTATTAACGTTAACTCGTTATTATCGCGTTAACGCAGCAAATGAATAACACTGACAATTATTTTAACACACGTTAATATTGTTAAGTTTTGGTTTCCTCCATAATTTGTCTCCTCGGCATCTATGAACACACACACAGACACACAGCACTCTGGCCGGGGGCCGGCTTTCCAGCTTGAGAGCGAGACAGGGTCTGTCTCAACAAGGATTACATGCAATCACACTGAAGCTTGCGTTGTCTTGAGCAAACACTAACAGGAAGGCAGGTCTAAAGCAGGCTGGTGGAGAGAGCTGAAGGTCCGGTTCTGTTGGAGCGGCACAGAGTTTGTTCCTCACATCCGGACAAAACACAGTTTTACTGGAGACTGCAACTGAAAACAAGTAGTGCTCTGTTTTCCAAAGCTGGTAGATATTTATTTTACTCTGACTGACATTTCCCCCCTTGCGTATCGAACCCCCCCCCCACAATAGACACATGACAGATTTCAGCTCTGTCGGGAATGACGCAGCATCTCAGCGATTGTTGTTTTTCTGTAATGAATTGATTACCACAAACTGTTCCCACGTTATTAACAATCTACAGTCAAAAAAGGAAGAAAAATGAAAAGTATTAACAGTAACTTTGCAGGAGGTCTGTCTAAAGCCATTGACAATGCATTCTGATCAGAGATTACTGTACAATCTAAACACTACCATTAAATTACTGTATACTGCTTTATTGTACCAAAATGAAAAGTCCAATCAATTAAAAATTCAGAATTCCTTTATAAAATGGACATGGCTGCCATCTTTGAGTTTTAGACTGAGCTCATCGCAAATAAAACATGACTGTTCAAGATGTTTCTGCTGACTAAGGTTGGTCAGACAGTCCTGTCATTCAGAAGAATCGTTGTTAACAAACGGGCAGAGTTGACTCACATAGTTGGCACAGCTTTTTTAATTTGTCAGTTTGTTGGTGGAAATAGAGGATTGGACCCTAATGCAAATGGAAAAGGAGGACCTTGAAAGTAAAACTTCAAAAGGCTTTATTTAACAAAGTTAAGCACAAAGTGCTGTCAATGCAGTCAGAAACTACTAAAATAAAACCATGAAGAAAAAAACATATGGAGCACAGAGAAGAAAAGTGAGGAACACTATGAGGATCTGATTCAAGGATTCAAGTTTCTTTATTTGTCATACGCACTACGTGGTACATGTGGTGGAACTAAAATGTGTACACAGGGTCCCACTTATATCCAACAAAAGCATAAAATGTAAAAGAAAAAAATAATAAGATCTAAGATATGTCGGGCTGTCTCTGTGTGCCTGTTTATGTCTTGGGTTGGGTTTTAAGTGGTCCCCTCTCTTGGATCAGTTTTGGCCCCCCATTTGGTGTGTCGCGCTCCCCTCCGGTGGTGGGCCCCCCTGCTGCCGGTGCATTGGCGGCTCTCAGCATCTGGGGCTGGGAGGTGGGGTGTGTGCGGGCCCGCCCTGGTGGCTGCCTGCCGGGGCCTGGGTGCCCTGGCTCTGTCGGGCCTCTGTTGGGGGGTGGTATGACCTCGGGACTTGGTGTCCATGGCCGGATCTACTCTGGAGGGGCAGGTTGCTGGCGGGGCCTGTGGACTCGTCGCTACAGCCTCCTGAGGTTTCTGCATTGTGGTTGCTGGGGATCACCCAGGGCTTCCCTTTGCTTCTCTCTCTGGGGGGTGCGGGTGTCCCTGCTGGGGGACTCCCGGAGCTCCAGGCTTGGGGACTGCTGTGTGTCTGTGGCTCCGGTCTTCCTTGTGTTACCATCGTGTCCAGTGGGGACGGGTCTGTGGGTCCCCACATCCACTATTGAACATTCTTATGGCAAAACCTTATAGTGACATCATGCTCACACAGGTGTTTAGATCCAGGTGTTTATCTTGTATTACCATGTACTGTATTAAATACTTTCTAATAATGTTATAAGTATCGTTATATATGTTGTTTGTTGTTGTGGTTTCTCGGTTTTGTCTTGTTTTTTTTCTTTCCGCAGGTCTAGAGTCAGACTTCAATGATGGTGATTTGTGTTCTCTTTATCTCTCTCCTCTATTCCTGTCTCCTTCTTTACCTTTTAACTCTTCTCTCACTTTTCTGCTTTGTTTTCATCTTTGTTTTTCATCCCCGTGTCCATTACATCTGAAACAAGCCCAAAGCAAATTCTAATAAATAAAACAGCTGGACAAAGAATTTTTCAAGGATGACACAAAAAAAGTCAAATACTATACAGGAGTTCATTGCTTTGCCATCTTGTTGTCATTGTTTAACACTGTGAGACCTTTTCTGTCCAGCCCAGCTGCAGCCTCGTTCCAGTGTAACGTCACAGCTGGACAGCGAGGCCAGATGGGATCAGGGCGACGAGCCGGGGCAGAGCCAAACCTTCCCACCAAATCATCCGATCAGGGTGGAGGGAGGCAAGGGACGGAAAAGTCCCTTTGTGTTAGCAGCCTCCTGGATTATGCCGGACAGCTCAGAGAGAAGGGCACTGATGGCTGGGAGCGGTGTGGTCGCCGACGTGGGAAAACCCGAGGTGGCTGAGCATCTGCTGGGTCGCTCTTCTTCTGTCACTACGCTCTCCAGGATGGAAGGGGCAGCGAGGTTGTTTCCAGCATCGCCTTTCTGGGAGGAGTCATTCGATTTACTGCATGACTCAGCGTCAAAGAAAGGCGGCGGCGTTGTCCCGCGCATAGCATCCCGCCACGGAAAAACACCCAGTGGAGCTGCTGCCCACATCGCCTTTTTTGAGGGAATCACCCGATTCACCACGAGGAAAAAAACGTTAGAAAAGGCGATGGTGTCATCCAGCGGGTAGCGGCCCGCCACGGAGAAACACTCCTCGGCACTTACCTTGAACAAGGCTGCTCGTCTCTGCTTCTCCTCAGGAAGGAAGAGCTCACCGGGACAGCAGGAGGTTGGCGTGGTGGAGACCCAGGCATCCTTAGCTAAGGTTGTGCCGGTCAAAGCTGAACATCTTTTCCTTCTTCGTTCTTCTCACAGTGCTAGCTAGCTGGCTGAAGATAAAATGGGAGCCAATTGCCTGGTCTTACCGTAATTTATACGGACCGGGGGTGGGGCCCACACAGCCGGTGGGCGTGGACTAAAGTTAGCCTTAAAGGGCGAAGCCTATGCGAAATAGAACTGTGGCCTTCTCTCCAAATTATTACCTGGGGATGTTGTGTTGGCTGACAGAGGCTTTGATATTAAAGACAGTGTGGGAATGATGTGTGCTGAGGTTAAAATCCCATCATTCACTAAAGGAAGATGTCAACTTGATGCTACAGATATTGAAAAAACTAGAGCTATAGCACACCGTAGAATTCATGTGGAAAGAGTTATTCGTTGTATGAGAAACAAATACAAAATGTTACACAGAACTATACCCATTAGGTTGCTGCTTACATGTATGGGAAGAGGTGACACTTCTTGACCAGATTGTGCGCTGCAGTTTAGTGAACATGTGTCCTAGTGTGGTTATAAAACCTTTGTCTAATGAAACCTGCACATGTTAATATGACACTGCAATGCTGATACTGATATATGGAAAATATAGAATGGAGTTAAAAGATTATACTATCTACTTGCATTTTGAAATATTTGTATGTTTTATGTTAAATGTTGATTGTAAAAAATATAAAAATTGTGTTTGTGTCACTCATTGTTTTGAGTTGAAATGTACAGTTGAATAATAATATTGTAGTGGTTGTTCTTTTTTAATAAAAATTCAACATGGTAAATATTCCTGTTACATTTGATTCAAGCTCTTCAGGTAACATGTGATGAAACATGAACATCTGATGAAATAGTTTCACATTTTGGGTAAACATCTGATGTATTTAAAGTTTTTCAGGTAGCAAGTTTTCGAGTAATGAAATATTAAACTTCAAATAAACAATGATGTAATCAAGCATTTAAAAGTAAACATTTCCGGATGACCTGATGAAACATCACATTTTTAGGAAACATTTCATACATTTCACATACTTTAGGTAAGAACAAAAAATGTAATGAAATAGAAAATGATTTAATGTAAACATTTTATGAAATTATAGTAAACAATATTGTAAACAGACTTTTCAAAATAAAAATTAAAGGTGACCAAAGTCCAACAGCATGATTCACATGCTGCTATATATTTACATATTTATGCCTTCCTGAAAGCTGGAGTACCAGCTTGCTCTAATAAATATCTACTACCAGCTCAGGAAGTCAAATATTTTTAAAGAAGCTTTGTACTTTCTGTCGACGTGGTTCCCAGAATTTACGACCTGGAGAGACACGAACGACAGCCATGTCTTTCTGGGTCCACACAACAAGGTCGCAGTCATTTGATTTTGTTACAAAGATCTCACTTTGTACCTGTGTGTAATATGGATGGTTGTTCTTCAGGTGTAGTTGACTGACAGACAGCTGGAGGCAAAAGTTTTGTCGTTTGCATCCATGGCCTGCTGGATGCTGCTCATCCTATATTTGTAAGGGCACTTTATCTCCAGGCAGCCGTTCCCACAGCAACCACAGATTGTGAGTCCGTCAGGAGATGCTCCAAGTTCAGGGAAGTTTGTGTTTATGATGAATCCACATGCTTTAAATTTTAGATTGTTGTGCCTGCTTGCAGTGATTTTATTGTAGGCCTTTTGTGCATCACCCTCATGACTCACACCCCATTTTGTTTGCACTGTAGACACCGTGTTGCCAGGGTTACACAGCTGTTTAATAACTGTCAGAGCTGGGCTTTCCAAACTGGTGGCAAATACAGCATGCATACTGGAAGCTGTCATTCGTCCAGCTCATACCAGGTGGAACACTTATGCTGCCGTCTTGTGCCCTTTTCAAAAGCTTCTGTCTGCTCTTCAGTAACTGTTGCAGCATCTTTGTAGTTTTCACATCAAAACAGCTGACAGGTCATGGGACTGTAGGTTTTTGTTGTGCAGAGATGTAAGAGACGGAGGTCAGATACTTGGCTGCTCATTGCGTTTGAATAATTTGTAATATTCATTCATTCCTGACAAACCAGCAGCCTTACTGTGCTCCAGTATTGTGTCAAGCAGAGGTGCCAAATCTTCTTGATTTGATGGTGTGATTTTTCTTTTTGGTGGATGGCTTCTTCTGGCTGGTGTTGAGATGTTTATGTGGATTTTTTGGTCGGGTATCTTCTTTTGAGAAGCTGCAGAACTGAAATCCATTTTATAGCCAACTTGTGGGTGAATCTTACTCAGATTTCCAGTCAGTATCCAGTATGCTGCTCATCTGTAACAGTTTTTGTGCCTTGTATCCTCACTGTTGCTTCCAGTTTAAAAAGCAGGGTGCCTACATGTGTGCAGGTCTCTGCTACACCAGCCATGCAGGTGCAGTGAGCACGAGCCGGTGCTGCTCAGCATGACCCCCGGTGTTAGTGGTGGCTCAGAGTCTCTGAGAGTGCAGAACCTGTGAACACAATAAAAATGGTGAATGAAATGACAGAACCTGTGAACACAATAAAAATGGTGAATGAAATGACAGAAACATCAATTAAATCTACGATAATATTAAATATAATAATTATACATATATATATACTTATATATAAACTTATATATAAGTCTCTACATAATGTCATTAGACAACTCAAGGTAGTAAAAATTAGGTGTACCTGTAATTGTCATTTAGTTACCAACTAGTAGTTTCATAAATCAGTTAAAAACATACTTTAAAAATCAAGTGTTCACACTTTTTAATACTTATAGCATCCAGCAGGTTGATTGATTGTAAAAGAATGTACATTAACGATTTATGTAAAATTAAAGAGCCAAGAACAACGTACCTTTGTTCGAACCGCAACATATTCACAATCCGGGGGTTTGAAAATGTCCAAGTCGTGCCCCCAGCCATTCATAAATTGGACGTGTGCTTCCAGTGACTTGTAATTTTTTTAATTATTTGCGGTGTAGACACTGACACCACAGACCAGGTATGAAAAAATGTCTGGGAAAGTCAGTGGAGGCAAATATTCTGGGTATCTGTTCCAATTTTTTACTACACAAACGGGTTGACATTTCCAATTTTGCCTATTTTTTTCTGTTTTTTGGCATCAGGTAGATGTTTGTCACGATACAGTCCGCTTTGTTTTGAGCTGCTTTTCAGCGTCATGACAGAAGATACTGCGTGAAAACGATGGAAAATCACCAGAGTTTGTTTTTTTCTGAGGACAGTAAAAATGGTGGTGGAGACGGGAATGCCCCGACTCACCCCCAACACAGTGACGTAGGTTCCAAAGCTCTGTAGACTGTTTTCTCCACCCAGTGACATTTCCTGTTTTCAAATCCTATCCAACAAACACCTTACAGACTCTGAAGACACTGTCCAATCAATCAGACACACATCAGCTGTCGTCTCTTTCCACTGTGACACATTACAACCACCAGTCTTACATAATCTTACAAAGACTGTGACCTGCCCAGCTCGGGTCAATTGCCTGTCTCAGCTCCGGGTTTTTGCCAATTACCCCCCCGCCCCCGATGAGATGCATGACGTTATGTAAATATTTATTACAGTGTCACTACTAAGAATATTTGATTTAAGGATTGCAAAAAGCGTTCTAAGCAAGAAAGTGTTCTGATGTAGGAACGTTTATTAGTCGATTAGTTGTAGATCCTGATTTTCTCTCCGACTCTTCAAGGTGGGCTTCCAGGCATGGTCCATCAGGGTCATCTGGAAAGGGAAAAGAAAAAGAGGAAAAACAAACAAACAAACAAAAAACTTGGTGCCTCTTTCCTTTCAATCATGCTAAACTTAGTTTCTTCCCAAATTATTGGTACTGAGAGCTGCCAATATTTTAGCCTGCCACAGCAGAACTGTGTGTAAATAAAGTGATGTAAATATTAATCTACATGTTTGCATATTGTATATAAATAACAGAACCTTCCAACTCCCCTTGGTGGCCTGATATAAAAGAATATACCACTAAGTTAACAATAAATCTATTCCCCCTGCAGAATGGTCAAAACCCTCGTGTCATGTATGTGTTATAATCAAACCAGTTCCAGTCCCTCTCATGGCACATAATGCAGGTCAGCTGTGGAAAATTAATCAATTCATAGAAACCTAAACTCCAACTAAATGTTTTCAATGCACTTCCACCATCTAGTGGCATTAATCCACCATGCTCTCCACCCTTCCCTAAAAACATTCCTTTTCATTCATCCATAGTCAAACATTAATCAATCAATTAATCAAATCATCAAATCAATCATTACATATATTATGTAACATACTAAATTCTGTCCAACCATGTTGAATCAAGAAAAATTCACCATAATGCCCCATAGTACTGTAAATAAACTGTAAACGTTAATATTTAACCTACCCCATTAGCACCCCATAATTAATTATTCTATTCAATCCTCCTTTACCACAAAGATGTTTGAGAAAACCTATTTCACCCCATTTATGCTAAGAGTTTGATTTGAACGTTAAATACTATTTTAAAGTACCAATCAATCCTACACCCTGACTTTCACATTTAAGACCTTAGTATTTAATTTTTAAATCACCCACATCTTAACCTTACATCATCCTTTAATTAGCCCTTTAAACTCCCCTGTGTTTGGCATCATCTTGTTTGTGTTTGTTCCTGCTACCAGGAAGGCCCAGTTAGTTATATCACCGAGAGGTCTCCTCTAAAAAACACTTTTTATCAAATAGAAAAAATATATATTTTCTCCCTCTTACCTTAAAATCATCAGTTTGAGAATCAATAAGCAGATAAAAATATTTCCAAGGAAATTTGTAACTGCTTTCAAAATATTGCTTTGTAACCATCACAGGAGATGTTCAAATCAATAATTAAAACCCCTAAACTAAATTAACCTAACCACATCACTCCAGTCCTGCAGCAGCTCCCGGTTAAATCACGCATCGTCTTCAAAATTCTTCTTCTCACTTTCAAAGCTCTCCACAACCTTTCCCCTCCGTACCTATCTGACCTCCTACACATCTCCATCCCCTCTCGCTCTCTCAGATCCTCCTCTTCACTACACCTCCATGTACCCTCTGCCCGCCTCTCCACCATGGGGAGCAGGGCCTTCACCTGCTCTGCTCCTCATCTCTGGAACTCTCTACCCCCTGACTTAAGAAACACCACCTCTCTTTCTCTGTTCAAGACTGCTCTGAAAACACATCTCTTTAGACTCGCTTATCCTTAACTCTGCTGTATGTATTTTATATTCTTTATGTATTTTATATTATTTATGTATTTTATATTCTTTATGTATTTTATATTTCAATGTATTCCTGTTGGTCTTTGCACTGTGCTTGTTGTTTGTTTTAACACAATCTTTCTGATATGTTTCTTACTGTAAAGTGTCCTTGGGTGTCCTGAAAGGTGCTTTTTAAAGAAAATGATGATTATTATTATTATATATTATTTGATGTGTTTGACATTGTCAGCCCAGAGAGTTGAACTGGTAACACGCCACCTTGCCCAATCTCCACTCCTCCTCATCAGGGGCATTTCCTCTGTCATTTGATGGTCCGGATGATGTCTGGCATCCATTCAGTCGAGGGACCCCAATGCTCACTTGATGTTCCTGAGGAGAAGGGCACACAAACAACACAAAAAACTAAATATAAAAATCACTATTACATAAACAGAGATGTGCACATGCTTAACACCAGATTTTTCCACTTATCAATCCAGCCTTCAAAAACCCAGTCTTTGGTCAGTGACCCATCTGGAGCTGCATTATTAGGGATAAAAGAACAACATCCTTTTTTCACTTTTTTACAAACTCCACCAACCTGAGATTATACTACATGTTTTGAAACGTATTCGCTTGCACTGCTGCTGGATATTAGGAAGTTATGTAAATGTATCATTGTGCAAATTTATGATTAAAAAACACAAAGCATGAAAATCATAGAGTGTTGGATTCATTTTTTATGAGCAACAATTTACGAACAAACCAAGGCAAAAAATATAATACAAAGCATCAATTAACTTTCACAGGCTGAGTTATGTACATTCAACAAATATACAACAAAAAAAACAATAATAATTACATAAACAAGGAACAAATGTAGAGGTTTATAACTAATTAAAGTTATTAATCAAAGTATAAAGCCTTTGAGCAGATTTACTTTTAATCAACTTAAGAGACTCACAAAAATATTTCAGGTAATTTTCCCAAAGACATAAATTTGGATTCACCTTAAAAAAATCTACATTGATGAACAAAAAAGTTTCCTAATAATATTAGGTTATTAATTAAAATTCTATTTTAGAATTTTGAAAATAAACACTAATTTTTTTCACGGTTAAGGTCAAATCTGGCAATTCAATTCCGTGTGCCTGAAGCCAATCCATGCGGCTCCAAAAGTCTTGACTGACACTACAGTTGACAAAAAGATGATCTAAATCGTCCTCTTCATTATCACAAAATGTACACTCAGCAATATCACACTTAAATCTAGATTTAATAAAAGCATTTGTTGGGTAGATGTGATTTAGATTTTTAAAATGAACTTCCTTAACTTTTGGAGGAAGTGGAAAAGTTAAGGCTTAAGTCAGAAAAGGGTGGATTACTCTCTTTGGGTCGAGGGTGAAATTCAGCCTCAAGTGGAGGAGTTCAAGTGTCTTGGGAATTTATTCATGACTGAGGGAAGAATGGAATGCGAGATTGACGTTGGTTTGGATTGGTGTTACGTCCACCAAGAACCCAACATATTAAAGGAGGACACGGATTCAAAACATAGGGGTTCAAACATTAAATTTATTAAAACAGGCTTCCTGCTGGGAAAAAAAAGGTATGATGAACCCTTAATTCTCGTGTCCACCCACAAAACACAAAAACCCAAAGTAGCAACTTAAAGGAGGACCTGGTGATCTGGCCAAACCAAACAAAAAGGTACAGCAGCGGGCCAACCCTATACAGAGCCGTCGAAGCCACTGCTGATACCAGACTAAACCTACAAAACCCCTAAAAAACACCTATTACAAAAAAAGAACGAAAACAGGGCTACCTGTCCCACCAGGCCAAAACACTACAAAAAACATAAAAAGTTAATAAAAATTACCTGAGGTGGCTGGGGCCACTGACAGCAGACCACAGCTCCAGGACACAGGAGAGAGAAAGAAAAGGGCCCTGGGAAAACAAGGACGGTCAAGAAAAAAGGTTCAAAAATGTGGGAGCATGACATGAGCAAAAAAAACAAAAAACAGAGGGAGTCTGAAGAGATTCAAAAACAGTGTGTCTCAGAGAGGGCCAAAAAGCAGAATAGCCTAAGAGAGAGAGGGCTCCCTGAAGCCAGCCTATTTATGGGTGGGTAGAAAAGTCCACAGCCCAAAACAACCAAAGACTGATTAACTAACTCAAAACCTGTCCAAAAGGACATAACAATAAGGCCAATGTGCCTGGCATATAACAACTGGTGCAGCAATTTTTATATATATACACAACCAAAACCAGCTGCTCACATGCTCAAGAAGGACCATCAGCCTAACAATCATGGCTGATGGTCCTTCTTGAGCATGTGAGCAGCTGGTTCTGGTTGTCAGCAGCAAACTGGTTGATCCACCCTGAGAAGGTGCTATTTAAGAGACTGAGCTGAATACAGCTCCTCAGACTGAGGAAGTCTCTCGGATGAGAGACAAAACATTTTTTTTTTTTTAAATGTCCAGAGGCCCAGATTGAACTTTTTTGGATTTTTCTACCTGGATTATTGAGCATGCATCAGGATACATTGAATTGTAGTTTCTCACATAAAGTGGTATGTATTTTCCCCAGCTAATTTCAAACCACTTTGCTAATACATCTAGCTAAACAATGGCTGACAGGGGAGGAGTGGGTTGTAATGCATCTTTAAAAAGGTTTCCAACCACCCCCTGACACACAACTAAGAAAACGTACTTGATTTTAATAATTTTACAAAATGCCTGGGCAGTGGAAAAGAAAGACTGACAGAGATGTGCCTGCAAATGTTTTTTAAAAATGCTTGGATGAAAATGAATCCTGCCAAGACGATGACGATATATCATATATTGTAAGATATTCCAAGTGTTGTGAAGACTGCTCTGCCTGTAAATGCAACTAGGGATGGGACCGATCCGATCCGGTAACCGTATCGGCCTCCGATACCAGCATAATTTACGTATTGGATTTTTCCGATCCAATCTGCAGAGATTTCCCATCCATGATGCATGTCTGTGTCTGATGAAACTTCTCATGTGATTCCCTGCCAGCTGCTCTGCAAGTTGGCATCCAACTATGGAATGGATTTCCTGAACGAAGGCATATCTTATGAACTCATAGTAATAAGACCCGCCCCACATTCAGGAAATCCAGTTCATAGTTTGCAGCCAGCTACAATGTGAGGACTGAGTTAGCAGCACTGTGGCTAACAGCTAACAAACTTTTCATCTAAACATGTCGCTGTGTGGAAGTATTTTACACTAAACACCACAAAACAAGACAGCAACGTGCACTGTCTGCAGAGCCATAGCGCCACATTAAACCGTGGTAAAGTTAGTTTTACGATGGACATTCAAGCTCCGGGGCTTCAGCGGGGCGCTACTCTTTGCTCATCCTGCAACAGGAAGCCTGACCCCGGCCAGCCGCGTCCAATCTGCCTCGCTCAGTCTGCCCATCTCGGAGGAGGGGTAGACTGAGCGCGGCTGACCAAAATCAGACCGCCTGCCTCGAACTGAACAAGAAAAACACACCGCTGAAGCCACGGAGCTCGAATGTTTACGCTAAATTTCATCATAATTAATGACCAACTGTTATCAGTTGTAGAAAACAAAGGATTTTGCAGCTTGACTTGCAGCCAAGATGTAGTTTACCCTCCAGGAGATATTTATCAGTACAATTCAATTCAGTTTTTTCAATTCAGTTTATTTATAAAGCACCAAATCACAACAAAGTTGTCTCAGGGACTTTACAGGAACATTCACATAAAAGCCAATTAGTAAAGTTCTCTATCTAAGGAATCCAGCAGACAAGTTGAATCTTGGCTTCGTTGCAGTCTCCCATCCTGAGCAAGCACAGTGGAGACAGTGGGAAGAAAAACTCCCTTTAAAAGGAAGAAACCTCCAGAAGAACCAGCTCAGGACAAGAGACCATCTGCTTTGACCGGCTGGTTGAGAGGACAGGGAGGAGAGACAGACGAACACAGAACGGTAGGTCCAGGTATAGGTCCAGGTCCAGGTATAGGTCCAGGTCCAGATATAGGTCCAGATGTATCTGAAAGACAAAAAGAATCATAAAACACATGTTAAGGATAGAAAAAATAATTACAAATACAAAACAGGTTGAGCAGAGTAAGTAAAGACAGTAGTAGAGTGAAAAGTGTGGTCAGTTTGTCCTCCAGCAGTCTAAGCCTATAGCAGCAGAACTAAGGGACGGCTCAGGAAACCCAAGCCGACCCTAACTATAGGAATTATCAAGAAGGAAAGTCTTAATCCTAGTTTTAAAACTGGACAATGTGTCAGCCTCACGGACAGAGATTGGAAGTTGGTTCCACAAGAGAGGAGCCTGAGAACTGAAAGATCTTCCTCCCATTCTGTTTTTGTAAATTCTAGGAACCACAAGTAAACCTGCAGTCTGAGAGTGAAGTGCTCTGTTAGGAAAATATGGAACAATAAGATCTGTAATATAAGATGGAGCTAGGTTGTTGAGAGCTTTGTAGGTTAGAAGTAAGATTTTGAATTCTATTCTAGATTTGACAGGGAGCCAATGGAGAGAAGCTAAAACTGGAGAGATATGATCTCTCCCAGTAACTCCAGTTAAGACTCTGGCAGCAGCATTTTGGATCAACTGAAGACGTTTTAAAGAAGTATTTGGACACCCAGATAATAAACCATTGCAATAGTCCAGTCTAGTCGTGACAAATGCATGGACCAGTTTTTCTGCATCATCTTTAGATCAGATGTTTCTAATGTTAGTGATATTACGCAGGTGGAAGAAGGAGGTTCTAGTAACGTTTTTAATGTGGGGGATAAAAGACATGACCTGATCAAAAATAACACCAAGGTTTTTAACATTAGAGCTGGAGGACAGATTAATGCATCTAAGGAGGGAGAAAGACTGAAACATTCATTCCTAAGGTGCTCTCAGCTCCAAATCACAGCCAGGGACCTTTTTTTTAGTGGAGTTTGATATACTGATACACTAGTGAAGCAATCATTGATGGAGAAAGAACAGAGAATGGGAAGCAAAAATGTAAGAAAAAGTATCTCAGGAAAGAATAAAGACAAGCAAAGACAAAGGAGAGAATGCACACAAAGAAAATGTTGAAAGCCAATACTGAGGATTCTGAGACCTCACAATGAAAACTGTTGTGTTGTGTGTATGGAGCCATTTGGCAACTCAAAGCCAAAGGAAGTGTTAGTAAAATGTGCCTTATACAGTTTCTGGGCCCAACAAGCCTGTACTCCAGGGTTACCAACATTCTTTTGTCACCATTGTGACTCCGGTTAAGAATATAGGCCTGAGGAAGTTTGTTCTAGTAGTCCTACACTAATTTACACACGCACTCACTGCTGTTACAACTTTCCCCAGCATGTGTTACAGGTTACCCTGGTAGTGGGGTAGGTTGTAACAAAGGAATCCGTGTATTTGAAATCAACGCGGTCTGTGATAATCTTGCAGAGGTTTGAATTTGTGCCATTTGTAGAAGACAGATGTGTGTACATTGTGCAAAAGCTTGAGCACTGCAGCTCAAAAATTCAATGGGTTACAGGTGCTGAAGCAAAAAGTGTTACAACCATACCTGGGCTCCCCGTGTCAAAATGACTTTGTTACAGTCATTTTTTGTTTGCTAACGTTGCTCAGCTGTGGTCGCCATCTTTCATTACGCTGACTCAAAAACGGAATCAGTTACAGATGTTGATCCAGTCATTACTTTGAAAGGTCCATTAAATCTTGTCCACTAGTTTATGAGATATTTTGCTAACAGACTGATACATGAACACACTCAGAGATCTTGCAGTTTTCTTCCAGTCATGCACACAAGTGTGATGTGCATCAGAACAATAACTACCAGAACACCTCTGGACTCGTGGTTTTTTTTCTGTCACTAACACGCAGAGCACAGTGCATGTGACGATGCTGTCAGTGCCACAGGCTGCATGTGGAGGTGGAGGCTTGTGAAATGCTGAGCAGGGATTGGCTGTTGTCATACCAACAAGGGAGGGCCAAAATCAGAGACTGTGTGTGTGTGTGTGTGGGGGGGGGGGGGGGCTGCAGACTGATTAAAAAGCCCTTTTGAGCGGCAGGTTCTGCTCTGCTCCGCTCTCTCCTCTCCATATTCAGTATTTCCTGTTCTGCAGCTGGTAAGAGCGTCGGGGGACCATCAGGCAGAGCTGCAGACGGTGTTTTCTCCATCCATCACTGTCAGTCAGCCACCTGCATCGCTACTGTGCGTGACAGCTGGGGAGACGAGGAACAACGTTTGCAAAGAGGTAAGAATCCGTTTACCTCTCCGTTTCCCAAACCTCCTTCACCTCCTCCTCCTCCACCCCAGGGTATCCATCCATTCAACCATCCTCTGAGCTATAGATGACCTATGTGCTTCTGTGAGTAATCAGCTTCTCTGCAGGTGCATCACCTCAGACAGACAGACAGACAGGTAGTCAGGAATATTGGGATACTTAGGATGGGGTAATCAGGCTTCCTGTTTGGTATTTGCTTCATCTTCATCACCATGAGGCTGCTGTCATCACATCACACCACAGGTTATTCAGATTTAATGTTACTGCATGATGAAGCATACATAAATTCAAAATGACTGTCATTTGTGTCTGTTCTGACTGAGTTTGTGTATGCTGATAAGAACAAGGTCAGATTGTTTCTCCACAATAAGGGCAGACATTGCATAATGTTCAGAAAAGTGCAACAGGTAGCAATTAGAGAAGACAGCTCCATCGCAGGAGTTCATGCTCCTACGTGGAGGACATTAGGGGCTCCTGAAACCTCTGACTGCACACACAAATCTAATTACTCATCACTCTCTGCTCTCTAAGGATTTAGTGTTTACATGTAACCTGATATGGGTAAACCAGCTCACTCTATTTCACCGAAATTTAGCTCTGCCTCTGTACACACAACACTGTTCACATGAGGGCCTTAGGAAGGAATCACATATCTAATGTGTGTCTATGTGTGTGTGTGTGTGTGGGGGGGGGGGGGGGGGGTTGCATATGTGTGTGTGTGCCCTTTGCTTCCCTTTTTCAGATGCTACCATTTGTTGTTGAATCAGTCTCAGTTTTGTCTGCTGTCATGCTGAAGTGCCATGGCAAGCTCAGTGTTGAACTTTGGTAAAGCTGATCAAAGTTTCTGGTGTTGCTGTTTCACACAGTTTCTGTCCTGATTAAAGTTAGGTTCAACTTTAACGTAAAGGCATGCTCAGATGTTGAGCTGAAGTCTTCAGCAGCTCATTTTGAACAGCAGAGTTCCAACCAGCCACTGTGGTGAGAATAAGGGTGCATTCACACCAGCCCTGTTTAGTCGCTTTGATCGAACTCTAGCTCGTTTTCCTAGAAAGTCCGGCTCGTTTAGGGAGGTGTGAACGAGCCATCGAACTCTGTCGTGGAACAAAAAGGTGAACTCTGGCCCGGGCTAAAACCTAGGTTTCGGTCCGGTAGAAGAGAACTCCAGCACGGTTCGAGTGCAGTGTGAAAGTAAACAGACCGAGCCCCTCTCCGCAGGACAAACAAACACACATTTCTCTGACCTCATATGGAGCCGGCAGCTGCCTTGTGTGGAAAACAATATTCTCCACGGTCTTGGACCTGATAACCTAATAACCAAACTTCTACAAATCAAATCCCTCCTACAAGTCAATCCTCAGTTAATCACACTTTCTCTTTTTCTCCGTTCTCAGTCAGTGAGGTCAATAAACTGTTAAAAGATCTTGATCCTAAAAAATCTGCAGGTCCAGATGAACTTCCACCTTATTTCTTAAGGCTGGCTGCTCATATCATCACAGTCCCTGTGACCCACATCTTCAATCTCTCCATAAGACAAAACTCCATCCAGACACTTGAAAACAGCCTTTGTTCTTCCTTTGCTGAAGGGAGGTGACCCCCCTCACTGAACAACTATGGACCAATCTCTAAACTCTGCATTTTAGCCAAGGTTCTAGAAAAACTGATAAACTCTCAAATCAAAAATGACCTGGACTCATTTAACATCTTACCTCTCCATCAATCTGGTTTCAGGAAACAACACAGCACAACCACTGCTTCACTGAAGGTTCTTAATGACGTTAACAATCAACAATGGTGTACCACAAGGCTCAGTCTTAGGACCCACCCTCTTTACAATCTACATACATAACGTAGGTAAAAACATCCCTAATGCATACATACATTTCTATGCTGACGACACAGTTGTTTATTGTCGAGCTAAAACTGTTGCTAAGGCTTTCCAGCTTTTGAAATCTGCATTCAACATCATCCAGACTGATTTGTTCCACCTCAAACTTATCCTAAATGCCGAAAAAAACCAAAGGGATGCTTTTTTTCAAATAGGAAGTTGGTCCCAGCAGTTCTTCCTCCGATTTTATCCTCAAATGGTATACCCATTGAGTTTGTTGATTCCTATAAATATTTGGGTATCTTGGTCGACTCACATCTTTCTTTTAAGCTCCATGTGGAAAACTTGGTAAAGAAACTGAAAGTTAAACTGGGTTTCTTCTTCAGAAACAAATCCTGTCTAACACTGGATGCTAGAAAACGCCTTGTATCTGTGACTTTCCTTCCCTCAATTGATTATGTTGACATTATTTACATGAACGCTCCTACAAGAACCCTGCAGATGTTGGATGCTGCAGATGTTGGATGCTGTCTATCATGGTGCACTAAGATTCATAACTGGCTGTAACTACCGTACCCACCACTGCACCCTGTATTCACTGGTTAACTGGACATCATTAACTTCACGCAGACTCTCTCACTGGTACATTTTCATCTTTAAATCACTTCCTGGTCTGCTGCCTTCATACATCTCCTCCTACATGTCTCTGCGTGAGTGCAGCTACAGCGTGCGCTCTCAGGACATCATTACCTGCAGTGTTCCCTCAATGAGGACTGAACTAGGCAAAAGGGCCTTCTCCTATTCCGCTCCTGTTTCCTGGAATATCTTACAAAAAGATTTGAAGCTCTCGACCTTGACCTCTCTAAGTGGCTTTAAGAATCTGTTGGACACCTGGCAGGGTCCAATGCTGACATGTTCCTGTAGTTAGTTTTCTACATTTGTCTTGGAATCTAGCTGGTTTTTGTTTTGTTACCTTTTCCTTTTAGCCATCCTATTTGTTAAAAAAAAAAAAACTGTAGTATGCTTTTTTATAACTGTTTATTGTTGTTGCTGTTGTCCATTGTTGTCATCTTTCTTTGTTGAAATCAAGTCTCTCTTGTAAATGAGTCCTCGAGGCTCAATGGGATTTACCTGTAGAAATAAAGGTTGATTGATTAGGTGAAGTGGCTGATTTTCTGTTAGTAACTGTGTCAAATAAAGAACTGGAAGCAACAAAATGTTTGTTGAGACAGTTCAGGATCTCGTGCTGATTTGACACAGGAACAGAGTTAATGAGAAGTTGTGATGGGAGGTCAGATGATTGGGGGGTGCCTGAGAGAGATTTGATGGTTTTCCAGAATCTGTTGGGGTCATTTAGATTTTTGGAGGTCTGAGATAAGAAATAGTTGCGTTTTGCTGCTTTGACAGCAGTTGTACATTTATTCCTCATCTGTCGAAAACTCAACCATCAGTGTCTGAGTCAGATTTTCTCGCTGCGGCCCAAAGATGATCTCTCCTGTGCAGGAGGTCAGCTAGCTCAGGAGTAAACCAGGGGCTGTCTCGTCCCTTTATTCTGAACTGGTGGAAAGGAGCATGTTTGTTCACAAAGTAAATGAAACTATTATGAAAATAGTTCCAAGCGGAGTTCACGACCCAGGACATCCTGGAGAGACTGTCTCTTATCTGGTCTGGGAACACCTTGGAGTCCTCCCAGAAGTGCTTGAAGAGGTGGCTGTGGAAGGAGATGTTCAGACCTCCCTGATCAAGATGCTGCCCCCAAGACCTGACTCCAAAGTGTTTCAGACATGTTCAGATAAAAGCCAAGAATCTCTTGCAGTGATGCATATCGCCAGCTGCCTTTCAGGCCAGAACTTTAAAACAAGATAATCTGCTGACAAATTATTAAAGCTATTGATATCAAACCTTGAAAACTACATTGTGTGTAATGGGACACTGTGTTTGTGAGGTGTTGTCCATTATGTTAGATCTTAGCTCAATCTTTGTGAAACGGAGTGAGGTATTTCTATTGCCTGTGTCATTCAGCTGGAACTGGCTGCACTCCAGTTTGTAAACATCTGTTCCATGGTTACTTTACTGAAAGCTGTTTTTTATTTCTGGTGGTGGTTCCTGAGATACTTTGCCAACATACGAGTAGGACTGGCTCCAAAAGGTAATGCCAATGTTTTTGATTAAGTTGTAGTACAATGTGTTGTGCTCACAGTATGTAATCTCTACTACAACACCAAATGACAAGTTATAGTCACTTTTGGGTTTGCTAAGGCCACTTGGTTCTAGCAACAATGTTCAGCTGATTTGGTTCCATTTAGGTGTAAATTTGTACCCAATGAAAAAAAAGGTCAATAAATTCTGTTTAGTAGTTCATAAGATATTTTGCCAACACTGAGTTCAATCCAGTTTTAGAAACAGCTTTTGGCCAATCACTCAGAAGCACTCAAGTTATAGGATGGGATCACACTCAAACTTGAACTTTAGCTTAATATCAGTAAAACTAAGTTCTAGACATTTTTGTGTTTGCTGAGATTGCTTCATGTTGGTGACCATCTTGAATCAGGTTGAGTCCAAACAGTAATCACTTGTAGATGTCCAATCAATGATTAACTTGGAGATTTTCATCCATCCATTCAGTAGTTTGTTAAATACACACACAAACATTATCAACCACCTGTTAATGTCAGGTAATATTACCACCAGTGTATGATTGATTTAAGGTTCATAACTTCATAACTATTTTTTGTTGACTTCTGACTGAAACTTATGTACAGGTGTAGAACGCAGGGTTTATTGTATTATATGTAAAGTAAAAATACAAACTGCAAATACTGCATGCTTTTTTTCTTTTTTTGCTGGGAGTGATTTCATCCATCCATCCATTATCTTTTAACCGCTTCTTCCATTTTGGGTTGCGGGGGTCACTGGTGCCCATGTCCAACTATCACTGTGCGAGAGATGGAGTACACCCTGGACAGGTCTCCAGTCCATCACAGGGACACAGAGACAAATAAGACAAACAACCATTCACGCTCTCCCTCTCACCTAGGGACAATTTAGAGTTACCAATCAGTCTAACATGCATGTTTTTGGTCTGTGGGAAGAAACCGGAGTACCCAGAGGAAACCCACTCATGCACAGAGAGAACATGCAAAGTCAACCCAGAAAGGCCCCCGGACAGGGATTTGAACCAGGGTAACCTGCTTGCTGAGAGGCAGCAGCTCTACCAGTTGCACCACCGTGCTGCCGGAATGATTTCATGTTAAATTTAAAAAATAGCCTGACCGCTCCACTTTACAAAACCGGGGCACTTGTTCCATCTGCCCCTTTGAGCAACCTCTACTGTATGTCATCAGCAACACCAACTTAGCAACTTAGTTTCTATACGCAATGAGTTTTCAGACCCCTCTGGCCATTTTTTTTCTGGTGATATTGGAGCAGCCCCACCGCTGTCCCAAAGTGCCCATATGTTGCTCAGTCTAGGCTGACACTCAATGTGAAGAAATCTGCTCCCACTGACAAGACAAAAGTGATGTAATTTTGTTTTTGCGTAAGCTCCAAGAACCCGTTCTCGATACAAAGTCTAAACTGATATTTTCCTTCTGTAATTATTCATCATCTAATGTGTGACTGGTCAGAAGTTTGTCGTGGACGGGTTTGTAGGTGAACTCCAAAGTTCTCATTTTGCTTCGACTGCTCTGCTGAGGAGGAGCTGGTCAGGGCTGATGGAAAATACAGCCAACTCTATGCAACTGTTCCAGCTAAACTTATAAAGATGGTCAATGAACTCATTGTAGGTAATAGCACAATTACCCACACATAGGATCCAGCAGAGAGACTCTGGTAGCTCTGCTGTTGTGGTTGGGAGGGAGTTGGTGTCAGCCAGGCAGTGAAGGGACAAGATCCCTGTGTTCACTCATTGTCTGAACAGTGGTGCTCTCTTCATGACAAGTTTGAAAATGCCAAACAGTGTTTACTGTCCCAGGCTGTGTAATAAAAATGTCTGATTGCAGTAAGGGAAGCACAAACCTGTAGAGAGAATACCCTGGAGGAAGGGTCTTCCCAGAAGTTCTGCTTTGCATTTTATCAGCGAGTATGAATTGTCCATGGTCCAAAAGAATGTCATAAGTAAAAGCATACATTTATATCCAACATTTTTCAGTCAGGTCATCTGGACAGTTTCTTTTTTTTTGTGCTGAAACGTTTCGCCTTCGATCCGGAAGGCTTCATCAGTCAAGGAAACACACAACAAAACTGATTCTTCCCCCAACAGCTTGTTGTTTTCAACCAATTTGACAAGACTGTCAACAAGGAAGAGGGCCGGCAATGGAGGAGGGGGCGTACCAAAGAGACCATCTTATCACAAGCAGAACTGGTTTGTTCCAACTCTGAACTAAAACTAAGGTAGTGAACAGGCTGCAATGGTTCAAAGACAAGCTGTCCAAGATCAAGCCCGATTGGGACCCCACATTCAATCGTTGTAAACAAACTCCAGCTACACTCTTTCATATATTCTGGACCTATTCTGGCTAATTTTGTGCAATTGGAAGGACACATACCCCCATCATATGTACATTGGACAAGGGAGGTGATGTACCATATCTATCTGGAGAAAATCAGATACAACTTGCAGAGTTCTGCAGGATGATTCTGGGACACCTGGCAGTGCTTTATGTTTGTTGAGAACTTGTCAATGCCTGTGTAGTTTATTTGTATATGTGTGACTGGTTTGGTGTGGGAGGGATGGAGTGGGAGAGAATTTTTTTCTGTGTTCTTTTGTTTTGTTCTGTTTTCTTTGTGTAAATAAAAGCAAAAAAACAACTAACAATACTTTTTTTAACTGATGGCAAGCCATCCTGGCCCAGATGCAGCAAAACATACCAAAATCATGATACTACTACCACCATGTTTCACAGATGGGATGAGGTTATTATGCAGGAATGTGGTGTTTTCCTCAGAAACATTTTTTAGAGGGTAACAATGATCTTGAATTTCCTCCATTTGTACACAATCTGTCTGACTGTGGATTGGTGGAGTCCAAACTCTTTAGAGATGGTTTTGTAACCTTTTCCAGCCTGATGAGCATCAACAACTCTTTTTCTGAGGTCCTCAGAAACCTCCATCGTTTGTGCCATGATACACTTCTACAAACATGTTGTGAATAGCAGACTTTCATAGATCCCTGTTCTTTAAATCAAACAAAGCGCATATATAGGGTCTGGAGTGAGCACACGGTGGCATATACACACACACACACACATATATACAGCATGTTGGATGCTGCAGATGTTGGATGCTGCAGATGTTGGATGCTGTCTATCATGGTGCACTAAGATTCATAACTGGCTGTGATTATCGTACCCACCACTGCACCCAGTATTCACTGGTTAACTGGACATCATTAGCTTCACACAGACTCTCCCACTGGTACATCTTCATCTTTAAATCACTTCTTGGTCTGCTGCCTTCATACATCTCCTCCTACATGTCTCTGTGTGAGTGCAGTTACAGCGTGCGCTCTCAGGACATCATTACCTGCAGTGTTCCCTCAGTGAGGACTGAACTAGACAAAAGGACCTTCTCCTGCTCCGCTCCTGTTTCCTGGAATATCTTACAAAAAGATTTGAAGCTCTCGACCTTTGACCTCTCTAAGTGGCTTTAAGAATCTGTTGGACTCCTGGCAGGGACCAATGCAGACATGTTCCTGTTTTTAGTTTCTACATTTGTCTTAGAATCTAGCTGTTTTTTGTTTTGTTACCTTTTTCTTTTAGCCATCCTATTTGTTAAAAAAAAAAAAAAAAGAAAAAAACTGTAGAATGAGTTTTTATAATTGTTTATTGTTGTTGCTGTTGTCCATTGTTGTCATCGTTCTTTGTTGAAATCAGGTCTCTCTTGTAAATGAGTCCTCGAGGCTCAATGGGATTTACCTGTATAAATAAAGGTTGAATGAAATATATATATATATATATATATATTATATCGGTGTTGTCCCTGTTGGGGGACTCCTGGGGCTCCGGGCTTGGGGTCTGCTGTGTGTCTGTGGCTCCGGTCTTCCCTGTGTTGCCATCGTGTCCTGTGGGTCCCCACATCCACTATTGAACATTTTTATGAGAAACCTTATAGTGACATCATGCAGCATGCAGTGACATCATTCTTCTTGCAACAGGTGTTTAGATTCAGGTGTTTATCACAAACACACTCAGTTGGGTTGTGGTGGCCACTAAATACATCTTGTATTACCATGTACTGTATAAAATACTTTCTAATGATGTTATAAGTATCATTATATACAGTATGTTGCTCGTTGTTGTGGTTTCTCGGTTTTGTCTTTTTTTTCCCACACAGGTGTAGAGGCAGACTTTGATGTTGATTTGTGTTCTCTTTATCCCTCTCTCTCTCCTCTACTCCTATCTCCTTTCACTTTTAACTCTTCTCCCACTTTTCTGCCTTTGTTTTCTTCTTTGTTTTTCATCCCCGTGTCCATTACATCTGAAACAAACCCAAAGCAAATTCTAATAAAGTTTTATTTATATATCTAGTGGAGCATTAAGGCCAGCCATAATGCTGTGCTTGTGAAAGTAAATCTGTTGGGCCTCACCTTGACACTCAGACAATAATTCTGAGTGCCACAATGTCGGACAGGACGAGGAGGAAAAAAAATTAATAAAATCAAATAAATAAATCAAACAGGATGCCCACTCACGCCTGATCATCATCTCATTGATTGAAAACACCTGACTCTAATTTCACATTCAAAATAACCACTAATACTTGAGGTTCACATTCTTTTACCACTCACAAATATGAGTGTTTTTCAGTTAAGGTTTAGTGTTAGATGTTGCATGTTCTGGATGCTTGGGCTGACCTTTAGTCTATGATCACACTGCAAGTCTGAAGGCTAATTTCTGATTTTTTTTTGTTTTGGTTGTTTATTTAATTGTGTCATTGATCAAGTTATAATGAAAATGAAATGCTTAGCATACTGTTAACATGTATTTAGTGTATATCTTAGATCCTTATTTACTGTTTCTTTTTATACTTTATATATTGATATTTTGGGATGCAACTGGGGCCCTGTGTATATAATTTCATTCCACCTCATGTACCACATGAGACAGTAATGACAATAAAATTGACTTGAACTTGAATCATCTATTATCCTGAAGGGACCTGCATAGGCAGTAGAAGATGTGTGTCCCACACAGGATGCTGTGTTCACAGAAGTAAATGATTGTTCCACATAAACTTGTCCTGCAGTTGGAGGCAAAAAACTTCCAAACAAATGCAAATGGGAAGAAGATTGTGGGGAATTGGCACCTGCATGTTTTGGTCTTTGTTACTGTCACAAAGTTTATTGGTACATGTGATGAACTGAACATTACATGAGTCCCTAACTGAGACCAGTGAACTGAATGATTTTGATTTATTTTCATAAACTCTTCGGTTTGAATTGGTTTATTGAGAAGACACAGCAAGGCTGCAAGGCTGTGAGGGAGGTCAGGGACGGCTCATTTCTGGAGAGCCTTTGTGCTGCCAGGTGAGGGAGGAACAAAACCATACCGACCAACATGTGAAGCTTAAGCTATATGCATCTCAGTAATGTGATGGACAGATGACATGAGTGTACATCTGGCATGCTCGCGTGTTTGAACAACTCATTTATTATTATTTTTATATCGATGACATGCAGCAGCTTTGTAGTTGGTTGAAAATATTGTTAACCACAAAAAGTGATTGTTAAATTGAGTTAATTCATTAAGTTTAGTAAATGGCACAAGGGAGATGTTTGACACACATTTAATGAGTCATGCTCCACTTCAGCCCAGCTGAGTTCTGCTCCACACCTCTTCTCATTTCATTTTATCCTCCGAGTTCAGGGCAGAAAAACAGATCAAAATAAGTCAGGTAATATGAACCCCACCAATCCTCTACCAATGTTTGAAATAGCAAACATACCAAAACTGAGAAAGCAAAACCTATCATTGTATTGAACTTTACAAAAAATAAAATTGTGTCCCTCCCCCGATGTCACTCTATAGTTAGCACACTGGTTCCATCCAGAGAAGCATGGTTTCATTCCTACTGTTTTTACTGTGATTTGAACAATATTTATTTTTAATATATTTTTTACCTTAGCAGCTTAGACTAAACAATAATGTTTACCCAGGCAGCTTATTATTATGTCTCTGATTCATCACATAGCCCCAGGCCCACTCACTCATGGTAATGTGAAGATGGACTCCACTGTACTCAACAATGGCCCAGGCGTCATCACTAAGTACCACTCAGAGGTGGACGAACACATGCGTTTGATCAAACACATCACATGAATGGCAGCTTGTCATGTACAAAATAGGCCTCGAATTCAGCTCATCTAAACATTTATTTATACAAAATGACCTGTTGTGAGACTCCATGGGGACATTTAGGTTGTCCTTGCAAGAACACAACAGTGGATTTTTTCACACTGGCACCATCCATCCATGATGTTATACTTGCTTCTTCTTTTCTGAGTCGCTGGGGTCACTGGTGCCCACATCCAACAGTCAGTGTGCAAGAGGCAGTGTATACTTGGACAGGTCTCCAGTCCATCACAGGGACATCTGGACAAGTCTCCTGTCCATCACAGGGACACTTGGACAAGCCTACAGTCCATCACATGGACATCTGGACAAGTCTCCTGTCCATCACAGGGACACCCTGGACAGGTCTCCAGTCCAGCACAGAGACAGAGACAAATGAGACAAACAACCATTCACTCTCTCACTCACACCTAGAGACAATTTAGAGTTACCAATCACTCGAACATGCATGTTTCCCCAATGGCAAAGCAGATGCACCCAGTGACGGCTGGTATCAGTGGGCTAGGAGGGCTAAGCCCTCCCTCCTGGCATTTACAATAAAAATATTAAAATAAACAACTTAAAAATAACAGCTTAAAAAATAAATACATTTTAGAAATAATGTCACATTTTGTTAAATTTACAACAAAACTGGTGTCAAACCGCCTGGAAAAAATCCCAGGGTCATTCCAAAAGGCTAAATCCTGTCAGCTCCGTTCTGTTACTGTTCCATCATGGTTCAGAATGATTGACAGACGTCTGGCCACGCCCCATTGGTTTGCGGCTCATTGGCTCATTGGTTGGTGGTCATCATAAATTGAGCTGACTCTAAAAATTATTGATTTGTAGATCTGCAACTAATGATTAATGCAACAACAATGCAGTGATTTTTCACTAACCATTATTTTCATGATAGTTCAAATGATATTTTGCTAACAGACAGCCAGTGTTGCCTGTAATTTTTAGGTAATATTGTGTTGTGATATAAGGATGTGTTATAAACTACCGGTACTCATTACTACACCAGAAAGCTGTAAAATAGACTGAATTAGAGCCATTTATATATGTTTGTCAAGTTTGTTTATCTCTGCTAGCCATATTTAACTGGTTTGATGATTAAGTTAATCAGTTACAAGTTTCAGCAAGCGACATGGGAAAGCCTGTCCCATAAACCTTAGGCTGGTGAAGAACCCAGGCAACTGTTGCCATATGCAGAGTGGCAAAGAGAAAGCCACTGTTGAAGAAACTCTTTGTGGTCAGTAAATGACTAGTTACACATGTCCTATGTTTCAAAATATACAGTAAATCCATCAATCTTCTTTCACTTGTTCCAAAGTCAGGACGTGGGGGCAGCAGCTTGAGAAGGGGGGCCCAGACATCTCTTTCTACAGCCACCTTCTCTAGCTCTTCTGAAAGAATTTCAAGGCATTCCCAGGTCAAACAAGAGACACAGTCTCTCCAGCATTTCCTGGGCTTTCCTGGGGTCTCCTCCCAGCCAGGCAGGCCTCAAGCACCTCCCTAAGAAGGTGCCCAGAGAGCATATTTACCAGATGTCCAAACCACCTCAGCTGGCTACACTTGATGTGGAGGAGTAGCAGTTTTACTCTGAGTTTCTCCCAGATAATTGAAGTTCTTAACCTGTCTTTAAAGGAGAGTCCAGCTACCCTTTGGAGGAAACTGATTTCAGTCGCCTGTATCTGTGATCTTGTTCTTTCTGTTTCTACCCTAAGTTTGTGGACATAGGTGAGAATAGGAATGTAGATTGACAGGTAAGCAGATCTTTGCCTTACAGCATAGCTCCCTCTTTACTACAACAGACCAACACAGAGTCTACAACACTGCAGATACCACACCAATCCATATGCCAGTCTCACACTCCATTCTCTTTTCTCTCATGAACAAAAACCCAAGATACATGAATTATTTCACTTTAGGCAGAACCTCACCCTCAGCATGAAGAGAGCAATCCACATTTTCCAAACTGAGGACCATGGCCTCAGATTTGGAGGTATCAATTCTCATCCCAGCTGCTTCACACTTGGCTGTGAACCTCTCCAGTGAGTTGAAGATCCACAGCACAATGATGCCAACAGGATTACATCATCTGCAAATAGCAGAGATGGAATCCTGAGGCCATCAAACTGGACTCCCTCCACCCTCTGGCTGCACTGAGAAATTGTGTCCATGAAAGTTATAAACAGAATCAGTGAGAACACGAAGCCCTGGCATAGGCCAACTCCCACCCTGAAGGGGTACGACTTACTGCCGGCAATGCAAACCAAACTCTCGAACCACTTGTATGGAGAATGAAAAGCTTGTAGCAATGGGCCCCCAATCCCATACTCACAAAGCACCCTCAACAGTGTACCCCAAGGGACATGGTCAAACACCTTCTACTAGTCCACAAAGCACATGTAGACAGGACTGGCAAACTCCCATGACCCCTCGAGGACCCTAGTTAGGGTAAAGAGCTGGTCCAGTGTTACATGGCCAGGACAGAAACTGCATTGTTCCTTCTGGATCTGAGGTTCAACCAACAATCAGGCTCGCAGTTACCACTCCAAAACCCTTGAATAAACCATACTGGGGAGGCTATGAAGAGTGATGCCCCTATAATTGGAACACACACTACAATCCACCTTTTTGAAGAAGGAAACCACCATACCAAAACGCTAATCCAGTGGCACCCACTTTATGTTGAAAAGGCATGTTAATCAAGACAGCCTCACAACATCCGGAGCGTTAAGGAAATCAGGGCAGAACTTGTTCACCCCCCAGAGCCTTGCTGACATGGAGCTTTATAACGACCATGGTGACTTTAGCCACGGTTATGGACAAACCAACCCTGGAGTCCCCCAATCAGCTTTCTCCCCGGAAGACGTGCTGGTGGGATTGAGAAGGTCTGAGAAGTATTCCTTTTTCCTCCTGACAACATCACTGGTTGAGGTCAAAAGCACCCCACATTCACTGAACACATTATTAGTAAAGCACTGCTTCCCCCTCCTCAACTGCCTGATGGTTTGCCATAATCTCCTTGGAGTCAGTCAAGATTCTCTATCCAAGACCTCACAAAATTATACCCACATATAAGTTTTTGCCTCATCAACTGCCAAGGCTGTGCCTTCTTGCCCCTCCGGTACTCCTCTGCTGCCTCCGAAGTCCCACCAGCCAACGAGGCCCAATAGGACTCCTCCTTCAATTGGACAAAACAATAAACAAGGGTGTCCACAACTGAGTATGAATATGGCCACTGCAAGAAGCCCCAACAACCTTATGGCCACAGCTCAAAACATCTACCTCAACAGTTGAGGCGCAGAACATGGCCCACTCAAACTCAATGTCTCCCACCTCAGCTGGGATGCGGTTAAAGCTTGCCCGGAGGTTTGAGTTGAAGATGTTTCTGACTGGTTCTTCTGCCAGGCATTACCAACAAACACTCACTATACGTATGAGTCTACCAGGTCTGTCTGGTATCTTCCCCCACCATCTGATCCGACTCATTACCAGGTGGTGATCACTTGATGGCTCAGCTCCTCTCGTCACCCGAGTGTCCTAAACAAACAGCCACAAATCAGATGGCACAACTACAAAGTTACACATCAATCTACTTTGTATATCCTAGGGTATCCTGCTGCCAAGTGCACTTATGGACACCCTTATGTTCAAATATGGTCTTTGTGATGGACAAATCAGGACTAGCACAGAAGTCTAATGACAGAGCGCCTCTCGGGTTCAGATCAAAGAGGCTGCTCCTCCCATTCCCACCACACCAGTTCACACTGTCTGCACATGTGGGCACTGAAGTGCCTCAGCAGAATGAAAGAAGCCCAAGCTGGAGCATCTTCCAGCACCCCCACTACAGACTCCAAGAACGCTGGATACTCTGAATTTATGTTTGGCATGTAAGCCCAAACAACCATCACAGCCTGTTACCCCACCCAAATGTGCAAGGAAGCTATCCTCTCATATACTGGGGAAAACTGAAACACACAGGAACCAAGACAGGGGTCTTAGAGTTGACCCACACCAGCTCAGCGCCTCTCACCATCGGCAAATTCAGAGTGGAATAAGATCCAGCCTTTCTCAAGGAGATTGGTTCATCTAATCGGTATCTCTCAACCTCACACACAAGCTCAGGCTCCTTCCTCGCCAGATAGGATATGTTCCATGTCCCAAGAGCCAGCTTTGGTAAGCCTTGGTCAGAGTGCCAAGACCCCCACCTTCAGCCACTGTACATGGCATCATGCAACTGACTCGTATGGCCCCTCCTACAGGTAATGGGCCCACAGGAAGGCAAACCCATGTTGCTCCTTTAGGCTGAGCCTGACCAGGCCACATGGGTAGAGACCTGGTCACCAGGTGCTCGCCGACGAGGCCCTTCCTCAGGCTTAGCTCCAGGATTGGGTCTTCATTACCCACATCTGGACAAGGGACACTGAGCTCCTTGCTTTTTTCTGTCTATAAGAGTCTTTGGATTTGCTCATTTTCTGGCCTGTCACCTACACGCAGTACTAGATAAATCATATCATTATGTTTGGTATTAAACATCTGGTCATACAGTCTAATCATAGTGTTTGTTAAATAAAAATAAATCATGACATATCTCTAATACCTAGAAACAGCTTAGAGTTCCTAATCAGCCTAACGTGAATGTTTCTGGTCTATGGGATAAAACTGGTGTATCTGGAGAAACCCACACAGGCATAAGAAGAACATGTAAACTCCACACAGAAATGGGGGGTGGGGGGGACTTATGATCCTCCTGCTGTGAGACCACAGCACTAACCAGTGCTCCACTGTGCTGCCCAAATATATCACATCATATTGTGCGAATAAATTTCTTGTCATATACAGTATATCAACTCATCTGCTGTACATGTTATATCATCATTTAATTTATCAATTCAAGAGATTGTTGCCTGAGTTTTTTATCTGTCTCAAGTAATTCACTGATCTGGTGTGGGTCACATGTGTGTCTCCATGCCTGGCCTCTCTGTTGTTGTGTGTCATGTTTTCTGATCGCTGTGCCCATTGACCTGAATAAATCCATCTAAGCAAGCCTTAAATCTTTCTCATCATCTGGCCCCATTCCAAATAAACACACAAATGGAGTTGTGTTTATTGTGTGTGGTTATTTGTTTATTCAGTTACACTAAAAACTATTCTCTCTGAGGCAGCAAACACATAGGTGATCTCAGGGTTGGATCTCTGCTTTTTAGGCTAAAAAAGTGTGTGCACAAGTAGGATAAGCTACGACATGATTAGAGTTTTTGGAACATTCTATATATTCTAGCTAGCAATTTTAAAAAGTTTTAGCAGCACTGTATTGCAGCTTCATTTGACCAGAGTCATGATCAATGAGGCCAAAGCTGAGTTACATCATTACTTTGATTCCTGAGTGAAAGGTGTAAAAGTGAATCTAGTATACTTGTGGATGGACTTTCAGAGTCAGAGTCAGAGATTCTTTATTGTCATTTGCACCTCATGTGGTACATGTGGTGGAGCGAAATTATGTACACAGGGTCCCAGTTACATCCAACAATAAAATGTCTAAGAAAAACAGTAATAACATCCAAGATATGAACTAAGAAAAACATCAACTCAATATACACTAAGCACTCATAACATAAAACATTGAACATCAGCACAAACATGAACATGAGTCTGTGTGAGCAGATGTGCACGCATGAACACATCAACATTGAAACAGATCAGCAGCAACATATGGTTTTTCACAGTGATTATTCTAGTTAGAGATTTTGTAGTGTGCTTTGAACCAGTGAATGTCAAGAAGGGAGCTAACCTGCTTTGAACCAGTGAGTGTCAAGAAGGGCGCTAACCTGATTTATTTTAAGTGTTTAGCTTCATAAGTACATCTACCCCAGGAAAAAATATCAAACAAAAAAAATCTATGTATGCAAGTTACAATATGACCTCACAGTAAATATATTTGTTAATTACTTAAGCTCAGAGACAGTCTGACATATGACACCATCAGGCACTGCCTGATAGTAAAAGAGGACATCCTCACATGATGAAAAAAAAATCTACCCTGCTTACCCCTTCATGATATTTTTAAAGAAGATCCAACAAATTATCTCAGAGGTGGAGAAAACCATTCAGCAGCTAGCCAATGACAAAGCCCCAGGTCGAGACTGCACACTAGCTAAGATCTAAAATGGTAAATGGACTGTACTTATCATCATCAATCCTCCATGAATCGCCACCTTATCATGGTGGAGGTGTTTGTGCTCCTGAATGATTCTAGGGGCTACACTGTCTGGGGCAATTGCCCCTGGTAGGGTCTCCCAAGGCAGATTGGTTCTAGGTGACAGGCCAGACAAAGAGCAATTCAGAATACTTGTATGGACAAAATAAAACAAGAAACTCTGTGTCCCTTGCCTGGACGTAGGTTACTGGGGCCCCATCCTGAATGTGCAACATGGGTTTGCCTTCCTGTGGGCCCACCACCTACAGGAGGGGCAATACGAGTCAGGTACATGACTCCATGGACAGTGGCCGAAGGCAAGGACCTTGGCGCTCTGACCATGGCTTACCAAAGCTGGCTCTTGGGACATGGAATGTGACCTCTATGGTGGGAAAGGAGACTGAGCTTGTGCGTGCGGTTGAGAGGTACCGACTAAATATAGTTGGGCTCACCTCGTGGCACAGCATGTGCTCTGGAACCGATCTCCTTGAGAGGTGCTGGATTTTATTCCACTCTGTTGGACACAAACTAAAAGACATCGATCCACACAATATTCAAATGCTAACAAAAAGGTCTTAATCTGCATGGTCTGTCTAGCATTTAAAAATAATTTCAGTTGCAGCTTTGGTGATGTACGCCCACCTCAACCATATGGCTGATCCAGAAATAACTGTGCCGTTTGCATGCCAGGTACAACGAGGGCTAAATAAAATGTGTGACACTAAATATGTTGCATTACAGGCTGAGCGTTTATTAGCAGGTGGTTGCTCAGATTTTTTTAATTTTATTTTGTATGTGAATTATTACACAATAAATTTAGATCAGTCTGAAAGATTATGTTGTAAGAGGAATGTTTCTCTTAATGGCAAACATTTTCTTGTTCTTCATCACTTCTTACTGGTTCATGAACAAAATGATGAAAAATGAAGATGACCCACAGAAAATTTATACATTCATGACATACCAGCATTCACTCAGCTGTCCCCTGATTGGTTCCTTAATCTGAATGCGTAAATAATTATCATTCCTCATGAGTCATGTCACCTGAGCCTCTTTATTGGACCCTATCAGAAGCAGTGTAGACCAAGTCATGACCACCTGCTCTCAACCATTTTTCAGTTAATAATGTAGTTTACATGAACTGGCTATAGTTTATACAGATGCTGAGTACTAGCAAGTTTGAGAAGTACACTATAAAACTGGCAGTCCACTAAAGACAAATTTTCAGAAATTCCCTATGATGTACCAAAGCGTACCAGCCTACATCATGCAACGGTGCTTGGTGTATGAGGTAAGGATTACACACAGCGACGAGAACACCAAATTTTAGCCAGATATTTGGAAACATTGTAAGTGACAGAGTTAATCATGCTAACAATTGGTCTTAAAGGTACACCTTGT
>NC_056504.1:3522484-3544827 GCF_014905685.2 Nematolebias whitei
TATATATATATATATATATATATATATATAATGCATTGTAGGGAATACCTGGTTGTCGTGCAGATAATTCCATCCCACACAGCTGGCATGGCTCGGCTCAGGGTCGACTAGTGCAGTTCTGATCAAGCTCCCTCTTGAATGTGTCTGTTCCTAGAAATTCCAGTGTGGTCAGCAGCTGTTTGTGTACAGGCAGCACATGGACTCCTCGGTGTGCTGCACTCCAAGACCGGCCGCCACTCCAAGCACAGTTCCAAATGGATTGCCCTGGGAAGCCTTAAATGGCTGATGAGCCATTCGTCATTGTGGGCCAGAAAATCCTCTTTGTCTCATAATATACACTCTCTGCTTATTGCACCATTTGCTATATCCCCTAATTAGGCTAAACCTATTGTAGATAAAGATATTTTATATCCTCTTTGTGCATGTTTACGATCCATCCATCCCTCTGTTATCTTTACCTGCTTCTTCCTTTATGGGTCATTGGTGCCCATGTCCAGCTATCACTTTACAAGAGGCGGGGGACACCCTGGACAGGTCTCCAGTCCAACACAGGGACACCTAGAAACAAACGAGACAAACAACCGTTCATTTTCTCACTCACACCTAGGTGTGGGAGTTCTGGTTCTGCCAGCCACACTCACTCTCTCCCACAGCTGCAGCAGTTTACTAACCAGCCATCACTACACACCTGCGCATGATTTGAGGGATGACTCTGTAGGAGCATAATTAATCAATCGATCAATCAATATACTTTATTGATCCCAAAGGGAAATTTCATTCAAGTAAAAACAACAGACATGGGTGAGACAGATGGCTGAAAAGACTAAAAGCCTCAGCCAGACATTCTTCAGCGTTGGGACGTTATCATACCTATGGTAAATGGTAGTGGATAGTCACTAAATTGTCTCTTGACATTGTGTTACTAAAAAACTATCTCATGATCTCCTGCAGCAACTTCTAAGTCCTGGACTAAGCTAGCCTTCCTAGGCCTCCTTGCTCATCGTGATCTCTACTCATCCAGATTGTGTCCCAGTTACAATCCAACACATTCAGCCTGAAGAACCAACCATCCAAAAACCTTATTCTCTCTCCAACGGTACTCACCTTGTCTCACAGTAGTGAACCTTACTGGAACCAGAACCTCTCCTCCTCTCCTCGGACTCAAGCTACCAACAAAAACTTTTTTCAGTAAGACATTCTACTGCTCTACTTTTCAAAATATTTCAACAATATCAAGCCAAGTACTCACCGTGTCCCTTCTTCCTTTCCAGCCAGCGGCACCAGCACCTGTAAATAAAAACACTCATTTTGATAACTCTGTCTCAGTCTCTTGCTCGGTCTGCCACTTGGAGTTAACCACTAACTACAAACATGTTAGAATGTCCCAGCCAAATTGACCCTCATGGTGAGACTGAGCAAGAACTGTCACAGCAGTCTATTCAAGCTCAAAACAAACTTATTGATGATTCAAATTCAATTCAATTCAAATTCAATTCAATTCAAAAATACTTTATTAATCCCAAAGGGACATTATTTGTTGCTGTAACTCATTATCCTCATTTCATTAAGAGATGTTTTAGATGCTGATGTCTGTAGGCAGGAAGGACCTCTTGTAAAGGTCCATCCCACAGTGGATCCTAAGAAACTGGCTGCAGATGCCGTCCGATCCGTCCATCCAGATTCGGCTGGACTCTGGGTTCCTCCGGGCTGTAGGACCGCCTGAATGCTGGACAGAACTCCTCCCAGAACGATGGTCACTCCTCCCAGCAGTCTGCCAAGCTCCTTGTCACTGCAGACAGCCAACTGTAGGTGCCGAGGGACGATCCTGTCCTTCCGCTGTCATGAGCTGTGTTTCCTGTTAGTTCCAGGATCTCAGTGGTCAGGCACTAGAGCACAGCTGCCCAAGACACCTTGCCAGCCAGGACCACTAGCGCCAGTCCATCCTGGTCCAACAGTTCTCTGGGAACCTGATGTTCGGCCATCTGAATGTTTCGAAGGTAATGCCAGCAAATGTGGTGCCTTTTTGAAACAATGCACTATTGCTTTTCATCATGCCCCACTAACCTATTCCTCAGATGCCGCCCGAATAACTTTCATTGTCAATGCTTTAAAGGATGACGCGTTCCAATAGGCTCACGCTTACCTGCAGAAACACCAGATTGAGTCAATAACTTCCTCCTCATTTCTCAAGGATTTCTGACAGTGTTTCGCCAAACCCTTGCAGCAGGAAGAAGCGACCCAATTTTTTTCTCATTATGGCAAAGAAACAGACCTGTAGCTGAATTCGCCATCCACTTCCGCATTTGGGTGGAGATATCTGATTGGGATGAGAAAGCCCTCAAGGGAGCGTTAATCCATGCATTGAATAAAAACATACAGGATCAACTTGCTACCCATGAAACACCCACAGACCTGAACCAACTAATTACCCTCACTACAAAGATCGACAACCACTTCCGAGAACATGCCATGGAGAAGAACTACAGTTTCCGTGACTATATTGAAGCTGGAAGCAACTGGTCTTTTTCATCACCCAGTCAAGCCAAACCCAAACCAATGCAGATCGGAAGGACTCACCTTATTCCGGAGGAATGTCAATGCCGCATAGACCACAACGAGTGTTTATAATGTGGTAAGAGAGGACACGTCCTTGCATATCGGCTATGTTTAAAAGGGAGAGCCCACCAGTGGGTATTTCTTCATTCTCTCCTGAAAATAATCTGTTTACCTACTATACTGTGTATTAAAAGCACAAACTTTCATGTTTAGGTTTTGATCAATTCCAGGATGGAGCAAACCTGATCAGCTGAGACCTGGTAGGGGAGCTTCAGATCCCAACAATGATGCTAACCGCTACGGTCTCCGTAGCCACCCTTACGGGACAAACCATCTCTTCAATCTGCCTAATGACAATAAAATTTGTTTGTTGTTTCTGGAAATCATCATGAGGAGAGTGAGTTCTTTGTTTTCAACTACTCTAAATCTCAGCTGATTTTGGGATATCTGTGGTTAAAGAGAGAAAACCCATTCATTAACTGGTCCAAAAATAGAGTTGAAAGATATGTTGACTCATGTTCTGAGAAAGGTTTACATTCAGCCCTAGCTCCCAATAAGCTTTGTGAACAACCCAATGATCATGATAAAGTCTCTGAAATAATTCTAGTTCCCATATTTCCCAAGAGAGATCTCTCTTTAATAATAAAAAATTGTCCCATAAAAATTTGGCAATTAGGCACTCAAAAAATATTCAGAAAAGAAAAACTTGTTGGGGCCCATATGATCCTCCAGTCTCTCAAAACAAAAGGAGGAGGAAGAAAAGCAAATAATAAAGAAAGGTCTCACCAGGTTGGCGTCTCTGTCCCCGGGGTTTCCTTCTCTAGACCTGGAGCGTTCTCCGCCAAAATCGCTCCAGGGAATCCGGACCGATCCTTCCCTGCGTGGCACTTTGCGTTAATATGGGAAAGTCTTCTTCTTCCCTCCAGAGTTGGGTCTAACTTCAGCATGAAGCCCAACTCCAGTTATCCTGGGCTAACTCGGGAGTTTCACCGGTCCGTTCACTGCGTCTCCGCACGCTGCTTCACCTGCGACACCCACCTCTGCTGTCAAATCCTTGTCTCTTTATTAGTTCCAGCAAAGCTGTGACCCAGATCATTTTTCCCGTGGATTCTTTCGAGGCTGAAATACACATCTACAAGACATTCTTGTATTTATAATAATACAAACATTTTATTTCTATCTCCTTTATTTAGGTCCAAGGTAAACCATTTTTCACAAATACCACAATGTCACAATTGTTCATCATGTGTGTCTGGTGTGTACAATAATAGTTTTCACATCATCAACAGTTTCCCAGTATCACCTCTAAGTGTTGTCAATGGACCAATAATCATAAAAACATGCGTACACCAGTCATGAAGTGTTCGTGGGGCTGTGCAAATTTCCAGTCATTTTATTATTGATGCATCTGAAATTTTTCGTGAAAAGTGTGTATGCCACGTTTTTGTGCATATGCACCCTTTGACTCGCTCTCTCTGACTCTCTGACTCTGACCTTTGTACATGAGGCCCTGGACATTTGACTTGGATGTTGTGCGTCATAGGAGAACGTCTGTCTAAGAATCAAAATAATACTGCAGATCTCCTCTGCAGAGCTCTGAGCTCCTCCTCTTGACTAAACTTTGTTGCGCAATCTTTTCAAACACGCAAAATTCAAACAACTCACGCAAGAACGTTGAGAATCCTGTGGAAGTCTAAGGACATTCTGGAGACACTCCTGAGACTTCCTGATGGTAGCTGGTTTCTGCCTACTCACAACTTTGGGCGACGACACCTTTTGACTCACAACTTGTTAAAAAGTCTAGAAATAAAAACTGGCTTCATGTAAATGATGTTTATTTCTCTTCCAGGCCTGACTCCAGACAGACTTGGTCCTCCATCGCATGACACCAGTCCAGTGAGCCCAGAAGCCACCACACCAGGAGCTCAGTCTCCATCTCACCTGCACTACCACAGCCAGGCCCAGCACCGGCGTTTCTCCATGGAAGTAAGTAGAACATCTAAAACCAGCTAGAGACTTGATACGATGGACTGATGCAGGCATAGGTCTCATGCTGCTGGTCTACAGAAACCACCATGAATCAGATCAAATCAGAGGTGGGCAACATTTTTTTTTCAAAGGGCTGCATCAAGACGTTTAAAGCGATCAAACGGCTGCATACAGAATTGGAAAATAATTTTTCTTTATGACAGATAATCTAGAAGACAATTTTTTCAGGCTTTGTCTTATTGTAGCATAGTTAGCATGCTTTATAAAACACGTCTTTCCAATATCCTTTAGGAACAGAAGACAGATTCTGTAAACTGGCTCTTGTGACCATATATTTTACATGTTAGTTTAGCATGTGCATGTTAGCAGAAATATGCAAAACAAACTTATGTATTTCTAAGACTTTAAGGTTCAGTCTAGTTCTGGAAACACAATGACTTAAAAATGTTTTTTAAAAAGTTTTGTGTCAGACGTTTAATTTAAATTCCCTTAAGTCTTGCTGATAAATTGCTGTTTTTATTAAATCCATCTTTTTATTAAAATGTTTTTGTTTTTAATTATCTGAGGATATTGGGGGCCTGCTTGAGATTGGCCAAAGGCCGCTTTTGGCTCTCGGGCCTTAAGTTGCCCACGTTTGAATCAGATCAACCAATCAGACAAAATGTGTGTTCTTTTGTGTATTTAGCATATCTGTTATAGTTTATCCTGTAGGGTTTTTACAAAGTGGATGTTTTGTGCTATATTTACCACTCAAATATCAAAACATCCAGCCCACTCAGTGTACTGTGACTGTTAGTATTTACTATGTTGTTGTTTTTGTCTTGAACTTTTTGAATATACATTTTAAGTATTTAACCTATTCAGGTCTCTCCTCGAGGCTCAATGGGATTTACCTGTCTAAATAAAGGTTGAATGAATGAAGTGTGTGATGAATGAATTATATTTTCCCCAATGAAATACACAGATATCACCAGTTTCCTCGAAAAGCATTATTCTCCGAAATCTAGTTAGAAAGTGAAGCTAAATTACTCGGTCATTTTATAGCTGTCAATAACCACCAATAACCATAGCTTTTAGCTAGTGTTTAGGTTTGGTTTGTTTGTCATATGCAAATCAACACAAGGTAAACGATGCAACGAAATGCTGAGGACGAGAAGAACTGTCTTGACTCGCCAAAAAAACAGCAATACCAAAGCATGCAGCAAAAGTACAAAGACAAGGTCCCAAAAGTGAAAAGAAATACCTCTACAGCAGCATGATCCTACTGGCATTGTGCTTTGGTTAGCAGTGAGGTTCTTTCAGCAGCATGCTTCTGTTAGCAGTATGGGCTTGTTAGCAGCGTTAGCAGGTCCCGTTAGCAGCGTGATGATGATAATGACTGCAGCAGCTGTCCTCCAGAACTGGTTCCGACAAACAGAGAATTTCCAAGGTTTTCCCGGGGAACCGAACGGGTTCGTAGTGTTTTGGTATTGTATGTAATCAGTATTCACTGGTTCTACTTGAAGCTGAAGTTTTACACAATTTTTGTTTTGAATTACAGTATTGGTTTAATAATAAATATAAACCAAATAACTAAATTTAGATTTTAGCTAATATTTGTGTAATTTTCATTCTGTTCTGCTTGTTTAACTTTAACAATTAGGTTTTAGTGTCTTTTCAGCAAATCTCTAAAACAATTAGTGTCATCCATGTCATACGTAACCTCAATGTTAAAACAGACAATCAGACTTCCTGTGTTGGGGGGGGGGGGGGGTTCTGTGGGTCCTCCCTCAGAAAATTTGGAATAAAAGAGATGCCATTTCCTGCATTTTGGTGTATTTTAATGGGTTGTCTGTAAATCTCTGTACATCTGTAAACATTTGATTAAATTGATTAAAAACAGGCAGCACGGTGGTGCAACTGGTAGAGCTGCTGCCTCTCAGCGAGCAGGTCCCCAGTTCTGTCCTTTCTGGGTGGAGTTTGCATTTTCTCTCCGTGCATGCCTGGATTTTCTCCGGGTTCTCCGGTTTCCTCCCACAGACCAAAAACATGCATGTTAGGCTGATTGGTAACTCTAAATTGTCCCTAGGTGAGAGTGAGAGAGTGAATGGTTGTTTGTCTCGTTTGTCTCTATGTGTCCCTGTGATGGACTGGAGACCTGTCCAGGGTGTACCCCGCCCCTCGCACAGTGACTGCTGGACATGGGCACTGGCGACCCCCGTGACCCAAAATGGAAGAAGCGGGTAAAGATAATGGATGGATGGATGATTAAAAACAGGTCTCTCTTGTAAATGAGTCCTCGAGGCTCAATGAGACTGACAACCTGTGTAAATAAAGGTTGAATTGAAATTACTATTTTAGAGAACAACAACAATTAACAAACCTGTGTGTGAATACAGCTCCAATTCTGTCAAGTGCTCCTCCAAGTTGCTCCTCACAGTTCCAGGAACTCGTCTTAAGCGCAGAGGTGACAGGACCTTCTCTGTAGCAGGACCAAGACTTTGGAACGAGTTACCTCTGCTTGTCAGACAGGCCCCCTCCCTCTCGGTTTTCAAGTCCCGTTTAAAAACTCACTACTATTCAGTAGCTTTCAACACCAGATGATCTGTGTTGATCCTGTATGCTCTACACTGGTTTGTCGTCATTATCTGCATCGTTTTTTTATGTCTATATTCTGATTTACCTCATTTTGTATTTTGCTTTGTGTGTTACCTGTTGTTCTGTCTGTACAGCACTTTGGTTGGCCTCGTCACTGTTTAAAGTGCTTTATAAATAAAGTGGTATGGTATGGTTTGGTAAGTGTCCTAAACCCCCCCTCCTAACACACACGCACACACACACACACACACACACTGTCCGACCCGAACTCAGCTGAATTCAGTCCTGCGTGCTGTTCTGCTCCATTCTCAATTACCAATGTCTTTCAGGTGCTTCAATTTAATTGTCCAAATAAGGACAATCCATCCATCCATTTATTTTAAATAAATAGTCTTTTTAACATTTTGATTGCTATTATTTTGACAAATTAGTCCTGTTGTTTTGATATGTTATGTTATTAAACATCAAAAATTTCACTCATAGTTTTTTTTTATTTATTTTTTTTAACTGTAAGCTTATTTAATTACGGCTGAAATGTTATGCACCACGGTAATGTATGCAGGAGTTCCGACACAGCAGTTGTTCGCGTGTCCTGTAGAGCTGTCTGGAGATGTTGTGCGTAAACCAACTGTCTGCAGGGCGCACAGCTGAAGGAGGATGAAGACGCTCCCCGCGGGACATGCAGTCCATGTCTCTGCTGGGCAGGAGCGTGTTGCGGCCGGAACATCCACTCCACAGATTGGGCTATGTCGCCTCTCATTGTATTTTTAATAAATAATCAAAACAAAAATGTGCGACAACTTTGGACTTTTAGGGGCAGAGATTTGGGTTGCCGGATCCGAGCAGTCAAAATGAGAGAGTTCCCGGATCTTGTTTCGGCAGGATCCGGCTCAAATTAACCACTGCTACATGTGGATCATATGCATCTGCTTGATGGACTTTACCAAACTGAAATTAAACAAAAATGAGATAGAGACTCATTACTGTGTGTGTCATTGTTCGTGTAACTGTGAGGACTGACAGAGCAGACCAAGGAACACACCTAATCTGCCTCAGCGGAAGCGCTGCCATCTTGTTGTATAACTCGGTACAGCAACTCAATTCAATTGGCATTCCACTCTTTTCACTATCATTAAACCATTAATAAAACAAAACAATGTGATCACAACTTAGTGTGTGTCACATAGGCTATGAATCTATTATCAATATAATGTCTGATTTCCATAAGGCTCTGGGTGTATTGGGGCTGTCTTGGTTGACATGCTTTGCAACATCGCATGTACCTCGGGGGCAGTGCCACTGGATTGGCAGACTGGGGTGGTGGTTCCCCTCTTCACAAAGGAGGACCGGAGGGTGTGTGCCATTTATAGGGGTATAATGCTCTGCCAGGGCTGCCCATTGTCACTGATTCAGTTCATAACTTTTATGGACATAATTTCTAGGTGCAGCCAGGGGGCGGAGGGATTCTAGTTCTGTGGCCTCAGGATTCCATCTCTGCTCTTTGCAGATGATGTGGTCTTGTTGGCGTCATTGTGCCATGACCTTCAGCTTTCACTGGAGCAGTTTGCAGTCAAGTGTGAAATGGCTGGGATGAGAATCAGCACCTCCAAATCTGAGTTCATGGTTCCTCAGTCGGAAAAGGGTGGATTGCTTTCTTTGGGTTGAGGGTGAGGTTCTGCCCCAAGTGAAGGAGTTCAAGTATTTAGAGGTTTTGTTCACGAGTGAGGGAAGAATGGAACATGAGATTGACAGATGGATTGGTGCAGCATCTGCAGTATTTCGGACTCTGTGCTGGTCCATTGTGGTGAAGAGGGGGCTGAGCTGTAAGGAAAAGCTCTCTGTTTACCGGTCAGTCTACGTTCCTACCCTCACTTATGGTTACGAGCTGTGGGTATTGACTGAAAGAATGAGATCATGGATAGAGGTGGTTGAAATGAGTTTCCTCTGCAGGGTAGTTGGACTCTCCCTTAGAGACAGGGAGAGAAGTTCAGTCATCTGGGAAAGACTCGGAGTAGAACCGCTGCTTCTCCACATCGAGAGGAGCCAGTTGAGGTGGTTCAGACATTTGGTAAGGATGCTTCCTGGATGCCTTCCTAGGGAGGTGCTTAGGGCATGTCTGAATGGGAGGAGATCCCCGGGAAGACCCAAGACACGCTGGAGAGACTACATCTCTCAGTTGGCCTGGGAATGCCTTGGCATCCTCCCAGAGCTGGAAGAGGTGGCTGTGGAGAGAGATGTCTGGGCCTCCCTGCTCAAGCTGCTGCCCCCGCAACCCGACTTTGAATCAAGTGGAAGCTGTCATCATATGATCACATGTTTATCTGCATGTGGTTTGCTTTGATCCAGTTTCTAAATCTTTGTTAGCATGACTTTTCAAAAGAAGGACTCAAGTGTTCAGAATTATATTCAGCTCTCATCTGTTGAGTTAGTTTTCTGACACTACATGGTGTTTTATGATGTTATTATTTCTAATTTTTCCTCTTCCAACTATCCATCCATTTATTATCTTTACCTGCTTCTTCCTTTTCGGATCGTGGGGGTTGGTTAGTTAGTTACACAGACAGACAGGTCCAGTTCTTTTCAGACGATACCTGAGCTGGTAACAGAGAAGAAAACCTGCTCTTTATTGGAGGAAAAGTTTGCTGTTCAGGTTTCTGTCCCAGCTGAATGTTGGAAGAAGGTGTTTTTTCTTAAAACAGCTGAAGAAAAAAGACCAGAATGTTTTCTCAGTAAAATGTAGTCTGTCTGAAGCTCTTCCCCTCTTTGTGACCTCTTTCAGGATGTGAGTAAGCACATGTCTCTGCCCATGGACATCCACCTGCCTCCAGAGTTTCTGAAGAAGCTGCAGCAGGAAAGTGAGAACTCTCCTCTCTGCAAACCTCTCAGCCGCTCATCTCGACGTGCTTCACTCGTCAGTAACTTGTTTTTATCTCAAAACCTTTAAACCAGACAATCATCTTAGTCTAAATTACAGTGTGGTACAGTTCTTGTCTGCACAGCATCAGTCTGATTGTTTGCTCTTATTTTTGACGTTATTCAGCTTCATTGTTTCTCAGTTAAGATGCATTTATTGTTTACAAGACAAAACATGGATTTATGCCTAAAAAAACATGTTAATATCTGCATAGTGTTACAAGGTGGGCAGAGCAGCAGTGAACACTGTCCTTTCTTTTCTCCTGCAGTCTGACATAGGATTTGGAAAACTGGAGACGTATGTGAAGCTTGGAAAACTTGGTGAGGTACGTTACTGCCAGCTGACGCTCTGTCCAGAAAGGGAGGATGGTGTTACATACACACACACACACACACCCCACACACACACACACGTCGCCCCTGTTGGGAATACAACAAGAGACTTGGTGGTCCTTCTTCAAATGAGAAAGACACTCTGGAGGATGATGTTGAGCCGACTGGCTGTCAGTATCAGGAGCCCCGACGTGTTAAAATCTGTTAATTGCTTATGTGAACATAGCAGTTCATCTCCTGAACACACACGAGTCAAACTTTGCTTCAGAGTTGTAAACGATTCTCATCACAAGTATCTGTGTCAGTTATGAGGCTCAACAGTAGGTTACAGCATCTGAAATGGACATTTTTGTTCGATGAACACTCGCCTGGTGTCACTGCAACAGCACCGAACACATGGACTTTATAAAGGTGCATGAAAAAATCTGCTGTTTGTTTGTAAATGTATTCAACAATCATACTTGGTTTCCATCTCGCAGCAGTTCTTGTTGACTTTGTTTCTCTCTGGCACAAGAAGTCAAAGCCTTTAATTCATGTATTGAACCAATTGATTTGAACCACTGAACCAGCTCATTTTAGGGTTAAGAATTCCAGTACAGTGAAGGTTAAAACCACCGAACTGGAATACACTACAACCACAGTGCAGTCTATGGTAACATGGTCAGACATTCTACGGCCATGTTGGTAAGTGCTACGTACAGTGATGCTTGAAAGTTTGTGAAGTCTTTAGAATTTTTCTTTAATTCTGCATCAATCTGACCTAAAACATCATCAGATTTTCACACAAGTCCTAAAAGTAGATAAAGAGAACTCAGTTAAACAAATTAGACAAAAAATTATACTTGGTAATTTATTTATTCAGGAAAATGATCCAATATTACATATTTGAGTGGCAAAAGTATGTGAAACTAACTGCTTGCTTCAGGTCCTTCCACAACATCTGGATTGGATTAAGGTCAGGACTTTGACTTGGCCATTCCAAAACATGAAGTTTATTCTTCTTGAGCCGTCTTTTGGTAGGACCACTTATGTTCTTGGAGTCATTGTCTTGCTGCGTGACCCACGTTCTCTTGATATTCAGTTCTGATGTCCTGACATTTTCCTTTAGAATTCTCTGATATAATTCAGTATTCATTGTTCCAGTAATGATGGCAAGCCATCCTGGCCCAGATGCAGCAAAACAGGCCCAAACCATGATACTACCACCACCATGTCACACAGATGAGATAAGGTTCTTATGCAGGAATGCTGTTTTCTTTTCTCCAAACAGAACACTTTTCATTTTAACTAAAACGTTCTGTTTTGGTCTCATCCGTCCACAAAACATTCTTCCAACAGCCTTCTGGATTGTCCACGTGATCTTTATCAAACTGCAGATGAGCAGCAATGTTCTTTTTGGAGAGCAGTGGTTTCTCCTTGCAACTCTGCCGTGAACACCATTGTTGTTCAGTTCTCCGGATGGTGGACTCATGAACATCAACATTAGTCAATGTGAGAGAGGCCTTCAGTTGCTTAAGTTACCCTGGGGTCCTTTGTGACCTCGCCCACTTTTCCACACCTTGCTCTTGGAGTGATCTTTGTTGGTCCACCACTCCTGGGGAGGGTAACGATGGTCTTGAATTTACTCCTCTTGTACACAAGCTGTCTGACTGTGGATTGGTGGAGTCCAAACTATTTACAGATGTAAAAAAGTAAATCTGGTCCTCTGGACATTCAAAAAACAAAACAAAGCAAAAGTCCCCCTCAGTTGAAGTCCCATAACATTCAAAAGTCTTCAAAATAATAAAAGATGACCTCTCCACTATCGTCTTAACGATAGTCACATCAAGAATAATTATAATACAGGGAAAAGGATCATACATTTTAATATTGTTCACAGTGACCATAAAGGAGCAGAAAAGGTTATAAAGTATATATTAATATCATAAGATATAAAGCATAGTGGGGAGTGGTGGAAAAGGGGTTTGACAGGGTGGGCCTGTGATCGGAAGGTCGACAGTTCAACTCCCCAGACCAATAACATCAATATGTGGGTGGGAAAGATGAAACACCCGCACCTGCCTCCACCCTCATTGGCCCTACTCTGGGCCCTTGAGCAAGGCCCTCAACTCCAACCTGCTCCCCTGGGCGCCCTAGATGGCAGCTCTCTGCTCCACACCGAGGGCTGTGGTAGCTCGGTGGTCTGTGGTTGTGTCAGGAAGGACATCTGATGTAAAAACAATTTCCAAGTCTTCATGAGGGTTAGATTGCTGTGGCGACCCCTGAGGAAGGGAGCAGCCGAAGTATAGAGACAAAAAAGATGTAGACCATGTTGCATGCATGTATAAACATTCCTTTGTCACCATTTTGATGTCACTTCCTGTTTCACTTTGGCTGCACCAAGTTAAACCATATTTATATAAGAGTTCTTGTTTTGATGTTTTTTATATGTGGTTAAACATCCCTCCATCCATGATCTTTTATCCGCTTCTTCCTTTTCGTGTTACGGGGGTCACTGGTGCCCATGTCCAGCCATATTTCTTTGTTCAAATGTTTCATCTTTTATCCAAAAGACTTCTTCAGTCTCCATATTTTTTGTATAAAATACGAAACATTTGAACAAAGAAATATCTGTCCAGAGAACCTGACTCAACCTTGTTAGATTCATCTACCTGGATTATTGAGCAGCATCAGGACATTTTACCTACTCTTGCTTCACCTTGAAATAACCTCAAGTATGTTTTCTATTAATTATAATTTACAGTACTTAGACATGCCATTTACTCACAAGTGTGCTCCTGTGTGTTTATAGGGGACGTATGCCACGGTGTTTAAAGGAAGGAGCAAACTAACAGAGAATCTGGTTGCATTAAAGGAGATTCGGCTGGAACATGAGGAGGGGGCACCATGCACAGCCATCAGAGAGGGTATGATCAAAACCTAAACACCATCCACACACATGTTGGAATACTCCTGACAACACTGATTGGTGCTTTGTATTAAGAGTCCCTGGATTTCTCTGCTCACTCCAATACTCTGCATTGTTTTCCTAAGTTCCTGTTCAGACATCATTTTATCTCTGCCTCCAGACATTTTTGCAGATGGTTCTGTATAGATTATAATACATTCAAATATGTGAATAAATATTGTTTTGAGATTTTCAGTTCATTTGAGTCTTGTTTTTGTAGCGCCATCTTTTAATAAGTCTAACAAGGTTAAGTCAGGTCCTCTGGACAGATTCTTCTTGTTCAAATGTTTCAACTATTATCCAAAAGACTCTGTCCCATCACCCTCTGGAGAACGTTAGGAGTCATCAGGACTCTGTACCACAGAGCAGACAGCGTTCCCACTAACTCAGGAGCCAGGCAGAAGGAGAAATCCCACACAAGACAGACCCTGGAGCAATGTTCATGTTCAGGCTGCTGTTTAATACTCCATATTACCTTACATTATTATATTTTAGTGTATATCTTAGATTCTTGTATACTGTTTCAATTTTTATACTTTATATTTTGAATATTTTTGGATGTAACTGGGACCTTGAGTACACAATTTTGTTCCACCTCATGTACCACATGTGACACAAATGACAATAAAGAACCTTAAACCTTGAACCTTGAATGTGGATATCCTAACTGTATTTTTCTGAAAGAAGAAACCCAAACATGACTCCAGTCAGCCATCAGGTGAAAAGGAGGAACCCAGACCCAGACCAGTGGTCATTCCATATGTTGAGGGAGTATCAGAGAAAATGAGACCTTTATTTTCTAAACATAACGTCCCAGTGGCTTTTAAACCCCAAAATACATTACGGCAAAGACTGGTTCATCCCAAAGATCCAGTCCCCCGGCACAAACAGAGTAATGTTGTGTATGTTGTTCCGTGTCAGGAGGGTGATCAGTCTTACATCGGGGAAACTAAACAGGCACTGGCCAAAAGGATGGCCCAGCACAGAAGATCAACATCATCAGGCCAGGACTCTGAGGTCTACACTCATCTCCAGGCCAGCGGTCACTCTTTCAGGGATGAAGATGTTCACATCTTAGAGGATCATTGAGAGGAAACATTAGAGCAGGGGTGTCAAACTCACTTACAAAAGGGGCCAAAATTAAAACCTTTTTCAAACTTAGGGCCTACTTCAGTATCTACATTAACTCAAATCAGATACCCAACATCTTTTCTTGGTCACAGGTTCCTGAACAACAGTTTGATTGGTCTCATTTGATGTTCTCGGTTGTGCTTTTGACATCATAATCAAAGATTACTGAAAAAAATTCAAGCGATAGAAGTATTTAATGTTTCACATATCATCTTGGGGGCCAGATAAGATGTCAACGAGGGCCAACTTTCACCCCCGGGCTTGAGTTTCACACATATGACTTAGAGGAAACGATAGAGAGGAACATTGGTTTGAGAGAGGAGTAAAGGAAGAAGAGATAAGAACCAGTCCATCATTAAACAGGCGTGGAGCCTCCGTGTCCAACTGTCCTCCTCTTACAACGCTGTTATTGCTAGTATCACTCAGCCCCCTGTGAATAGCAAGTGACCATCAAGGCACTAACAACCAGTTGTTAGGCTGATGATCCTCCTTTATCATGTGAACAGCTAGTTCTGTCTGTCAACAACAAACTGGTTGATCCTCTATGAGAAGGTGCCATTTATAAAACTGAGTTTGTTGCAGCTCCTCAGACTGAAGAAGTCTTCTGGATTAAAAAAACAAAACACTTCAACAAAGAAGAATCCATCCAGAGAACCTGACTCAACCTTGTTAAATTTATCTACCTGGATTACAAAGCGTTCATCAAGATATAAGAAAAGAAAAGCTTAAAACCAGTTAGTGGAAACCAACCATTTAGTGGACCAGTTGATCCGTTTAAGAAGTTTACTGCTTGGTGGGGAAACAGTTTACTGGAACTCCTCTGGCTGATGAAGCCCTCTGGATAGAGGGTGAAATGTCTCTATAAAAAAGAAACTGTCCAGATGACTTGACTGAGAATTATTGGACTTCACAGTGGATGTAACATCAGAGCAGAGTTAGGTGAATGTAGTATGTTCCTTTCAGCTGCTTTCTTCTTCAGGGGTTGCTACCGTGACCAAACTTGCAGAAGTTTTGGCAATTGTTTTACACCAGATGCCCTGCCTGATGCAGCCTGGGATTGAACCTGCAATCTTTGGATTACAAGGCCACGGCACTGACCACCAAGCTACTGCAGCCCCAATATAGTGAGAGAAAACACTATTCAGACTGTGGTCCTGTGATTGAATCTTTCCAAGCAGCTTTAAAAGGATCAGATCAAATGAAAAAGAAAGTCATGACACTGCATCCTGGTGATTTGTCAAAAAATGATTTTGAGAAATATTTAGTAGCTACTGCAGAGTCTGGTTCCAGTAAAATAAAAATTAAAAAGGTTGTCAGCACACATTGAGGTGGTTCTCGCCTGTATTCATCACTACCCAAATGGAATTCTGTCTAAAGATAGTATGGGCTGCAACATGTGGAGTCTATTTTGAGCAAAAATGCTAATTTTCCATCACAGTCACACTGAATTTTAAGTCACCACCATGATGTGGTTTGCTTTTGTGCAAATTGTTTTATTGTTCACTTCTGCACATTGTACCCACCGTAGTCCAGATTGTGCTCTACCCACCCGCATGGTTACTGTATCATTTAGAGCAGTGGTCCCCAACCCCCGGGCCAAGGACCGGTACCGGTCCGTGAGTCAATTGGTATCAGGCTGCACAGAAAAGAAAAAGAAAAAAGTTTTATTTTGAAAAGCCACCTGATTCTCTCCACCACATATGACTCAAACTGATGCAGGTCAACATACACAAGTGGTTAGTTTCAGTTTCTGTTAGGCGCACATGCACAGATCGGTTCTACGTTGCCCATGAAGTGGTGAACAACTGCGTGGTCTGGAGCAGACAGGTGTAAGCGCCCGTCCATATCAGAGTCAGAGATTCTTTATTGTCGTTCCACCACATGAACGAAATTAAGTACACAAGGTCCCAGTTACATCCAACAATAAAATGTAAAAGAAAACATCTAAATGATAACATCTAAGATATGAAATAAGAAAAACATCAACTAAATATACACTAAGCACTGATAGCATAAAAACATTACATCGACCAACAGCACAAACATGAGTCTGTGTGAGCAGATGAACACGCATGAACACATCAACATTGAAACAGATCAGCAGCAACATTGAAACAGATCAGCAGCAACATGATGTGATTTTTTTTCACAGTGATTATTCTGGTTAGATATTCATGAGTCTAACAGCCTCAGGGTAGAAGCTGTTCCTCAGTCTAGTGGTTCTACACTTAATGCTCCTCAACCTCCTTCCTGAGGGGAGTGGGGCAAAAAGTGTGTGTGCTGGGTGAGTGGGGTCCTTCATGATGCAGGTGGCCCTCTTCCTGCATCTGGAGGTGTAGATGTCTGTGATGGTGGGGAGACTGACTCCAACATCTTCTGTGCAGCCTTCACCACTCTCTGCAAAGCTTTTCTTTCTGCAGCTGTGCAGCCTCCATGCCACACGTTGATGCTGGAGCACAGGATGCTCTCCACTGCACACCTGTAGAAGGAGGTGAGGACTGAGCTTCCAGACCAGCTCTTCTCAGCCGCCTGAGGAAGTAGAGTCTCTGATGAGCTTTCTTCATCAGGCTGGTGGTGTTGTTGCTCCAGCTGAGGTTGTTGTTCAGGTGCACACCCAAGTACTTGTAGCTGGAGACCACTTCCACCACAGATCCTCCTATGGGGGTGGGGTTTCCGTCTAAAGTCCACGACCATCTCCTTTGTCTTCTTCACATTGATGTGAAGGTTATTCTCTTTGCACCAGCTCTCCAGGTGTTCCACCTCTTGCCTGTAGCTGGACTCATCATTGTTTGTGATGCATCCCACCACCGCTGTATCATCTGCAAACTTTACAATGTGACAGCCTGGATGGGTAGCTGCACAATCATATGTGAGCAGAGTAAACAGGAGGGGGCTCAACACACATCCCTGAGGAGAGCCAGTGCTGAGGGTTATGGTGGAGGAGGAGAAGTTGTGGATCCTCACTAACTGTGGTCTGTTTGTTGAGAAGTCTAGTACCCAGTTGCAAATGGAGGGGCTTAGTCCTAGTGTGGATAGTTTGTCCATCAGGGTTTGGGGGATCATGGTGTTGAAGACAAGCATGAAGTCCACAAAGAGCATACGGACATAAGAGTTTTTCTGCTCCAGGTGGTTGAGCGCAGTGTGGACCACAGAGGAGATGGCATCCTCTGTTGATCGGTTGTCACAGTATGCATACTGATGAGGGTCCTCGATGTTGATGGTTGTTTTGATGTGGGTCATGACTAGGGCATTAACAGAGTACTCGAGTTATCTACACATCGATTGCTAGGACCTCTATCGAGGTTTAAAATGTAACGTCGAGTATCCGTAGTGACGTCATATTATGTGACCACGTATGACCGTAGGGGGCGGTGTTGCACTGTTGCAGGTCACAGAGTATGGTGTAACACTGGGTCCAATCCACCAGAACCAGTTTCGGTTTAAGTTTCGTTTCTGACGTGCTGCGTTTCTTCACGTTTGCAGTTTAATAATAAAAACTAATAGTTTAGTTTTTCCTGTGACTTATTTGCCGTATGATAAATGGTAGGAGCATAATATACGCTCCCAATGTTTTGTTGGTCTTTGGTTTTTGTAAATAATTACCGTTTTTTGCAGTTTTATTTATTTATTTATTTTTGTATCTTGAGATCTATGACGTCATCAAATACTCGAGTTCTTCTCGGGTTTTATTATGTTAATGTCGAGTTTAAAAATTATATACTCGTTCAACCCCTGTTTTTTGGACCTCCTTTGGCCAAGTTCAGTTCGGTTCTTTATCTGAGTTTGTGCGTGGCTAAATGACACAGGACTGCTACACCGAGCAAGGTGCACGAAGAGGAGGATGACAAGGTGCAGCTGACCCCGGTGTGGGATATATTAACTAAATATCTAGTAGATGAGAAATGATCCTGCACTTAAAACACTTATAAATCACACATAAAGTGTTTAAAAGTAAATCATAAATATGAACTGGCTACAGTGGTGATTTTAGCTTCTGTTGGGGCTGCTCAAGTGCTCCTAAATTTTATCTCAGTGACCCTGAAAAATAATAAAACCATCATTAGGATTGTGTAAGGAAAGAGTTCTCAAACTTTAGATTCACCAAAATATTAAACAAATGTTGAAGAAATATGGAATAAATTATTGCAGTCTTAAAATGGGCCAGTAAAATATATGATATATATATATATATATATATATATATTGCAGTAGTTGGATCCTCGACCCACCTGCCAATCAATTCAGGAGGCATGTCAGTAATGGACCAATCAGCAACCTCAATCTGTCCTGAAGTGAACGCCCCTTACCTGCAGAGCTGCAGCGGTGTTGCATTACTAACACTTTGCAGTCATTTCAATAATGAGTTACATCTTTTGTTTCATGTAAATCTACTGTAATAAACCTTTGTTGTAAAATACATCAGAATGCAGGAAATAGCATCTACTTTATTCAAAATTCTCTGGGGGAGGACCCCCAGACGCCCCCACCCTGCCCTTTCCATGAAAATATTGTCTGACAATAAACCGGTCTGTGGCACCAAAAAGAGTTGGGATCACTGATTTAGAGTACAGTTTTAAACTCAAAATGCAATTTTGGACCTTTATTTGTTTATTTATGTATTATTAATAATTATTCAACATCAGCCTGAGTTTTAGTCATGTTTACCACCAGAGGAGAGCTCCTGGGCAAATATAAGAATACAGGCCTTGTTCTGTTGCAATGGTTTGGAGGCACCGGTTTTGAGATGTATTCTGTCATACTGGCTTTTTGGACATGTTCAAAGTTCAAGCAACAAGTCTGCAAGGCTCTAAAAAAGTTAAGTCTGGTCCTCTGGACATTCAAAAAAAAAAGAAAAAAGTAGAAATGTTTCTTCTTTCATCCGAAAGACTTCTTCAGATTTTTCTACCTGGATTATGCATCAGGATATCTGCAAGCCTCTGCAACTCAAGCAAGGAAACTGAGAACATTTTTGAAGATTCTCACTTATACTGTTTTCCAGCTAGTACAATGAGAAACAACTTTAAAGACAAATTTTAGTGTCAGCTGTGAACCTGGTCTGTCTGGCTTTGTATGTCAGAAGTAAGATTTTAACTGGAAACCACTGGAAAGAAGCTATAGATAACTGGAGAAATCTGATCTCTTCTAACTCCAGCAGCAGCATTTTGGATCAACTGAAGAACTTTAAAGCATTTTGTTAGACACCCTGATGATAAAGGATTACAACGGTCCGGTCTAGAAGTAAAACAATTTGAATGATACCAAACTACTACAATGCATCAAATTTTAGCTAGAAATCTGCTAAACTGACTTTGTTAAAGCTAATTTTGTAGCGTCTGAAGTGACTTTGCTGGTGACCATGTTGAACTGAATTGACTTAAGAATGTAGTCAAAATGTTCATCCAGTGATTCTGAGTTTCATTCACACCCATCCAGTGGTTCAGAAGATATTTAGCTAACAAACACAGTTGACTCGACAGTCCTTGTGACAGCTGTAGGCAAAGATTTTGTTATACTGTATCTGTTAATGCTCATGGGTAAATTTTAGTGCTACAGAGACATAGTCGGACTCCACACCAGATTAACCCAAAGCATATAAAACATGGTTGAGATATCAGGTTAGGACCACTGCAGCTCAGTGACAAGGAGTCCATGGGATAAAAGCTCTGTTTTTCTGTGTTACGTGTCTCCAATGCAGTTTAGTTTTTATACAGAACACAAGCTTAAACTTGTCTTGGATTGTAAACTAAACGGAGCTTCAATAATCCTAATGTGATGCTCAAATGTTCTGACAGAAACATTGTCTTGTTCTTGGCTCCAAACAGTATCCTTACTGAAGAATCTCAAACATGCCAACATTGTCACCCTACATGACATCATCCACACTGACCGCTGTCTCACCCTGGTGTTTGAGTATCTGGTGAGTCCATTAAGATTTGCATGGTCTCTAAAGGACATTTACCCAAAAGGCTTATAAACAGATATAACTGGGAACACTGGATTATTCTCTTTTTCAGGACAGTGACCTTAAACATTACATGGACAGTTGTGGAAATCTCATGAGCATGCATAATGTAAAGGTGAGTCTTAGGCAATGAAGAATTCTACAAAATATCAAAATTATTCAAGATGTCTATCACCTGCCACAAAAAAGCAAAGGTAATGTTTTTACTTGTGTATTTGTCTGTTTATTAGCAAACTATTTCATAACCATTGGACAATTTGGACAGTTCTGGAAAAGGTTGTTTTCATTCAGTTACAATCTTTTTTAGAACACAACTTGTTTGAAAAATTTCAATCTGGCTTCAGACCCTGTCATAGCACTGAATCTGCACTACTCAAAGTACAGAATGATATTCTTGTGTCCCTTGATGCCAAAAAACCTGTTCTGCTGGTGATGTTGGACCTCTCGGCAGCTTTTCATACTGTAGACTTAGTAGAGTCATTTGGATTCACCCAAAATGTCCGAACACCTACTCACTTTCATCATCACATACTTGACCTTGTTCTGACTTATGGCATAGAGATTAGGGATTTAGTAACGCATCATCAAAATCCTGTTCTGTCTGACCATTTATTAATAACCTTTGAGTTTATATTAAATGACTACACAGTCACTGAGAGTAAATTTCATCTTAGTAGGTGTTTATCAGAAAATGTAACCAAATTTAAAGACTCTCTTCCAACAATGTTTTCCTCTGTCTTGCAGAGTAATACATCAGTGAACAGTGACTTAGATGATCTTGTTGATAATTTTAAAACTTCATTGCAAACTTCACTTGATAAAAATGCTCCACTGAAAAAGAAAGTAATCAATCAGAGGAGATTAACTCCTTGGTTCAATTCTGAGTTACGTACCTTAAAGCAGCCTAACCAGGAGAGAAATTGGCGCTCCACTAATATTGAAGAATTTTATTTAACTTGGAAAGATAGTCTGCTAACATAAAAGAAAGCTCTCCGTAAAGCTAGAACTTTATATTATTAATCTTTAATAGATGATAGTAAAAATAACCCTATGTTTCTGTTTAAAATACATTTACATTACAAAAACATTACATTTTAGATGTAAAATGTGGATTCGTTGAGGAAAGTAATAACAATTTTCACAATAATCTTGTAATCTCTATTTTTAAAATTAAATGTATGCAGCTTATTTGAATGAATGACTTGATTTTGATCATTTCACCACTTGCGCTTGTCGAGGTCGGACTCTTTTCCCCTCCCCTCCCTTTCCGCTTTGCTTTGCTGCTTTGTCTGTCTGTGAAACTGCTTCTGAGCCTCTCTTGCGTACCTTCCGAACCATAATTACGGACTTGATTTGTTCATTTGGTCCTTCAACACAATTGATAACATTTCTTCGAAGAGAAGACAGGCGTCTTCTCTTCGAAGGTGAGCCGATTTACCCTGTTGGCACGCACGCAGCTGGATATCTCATAAACTTGGAAGACTTGATGATATGTCTATTGTCTGCTGCCATTTGTGGATTTTAAGGATGCATATTTAATTGGATTTACAATAAATGGTTCCTACTTTTTTGGATTCGGCTGGTTGCTGGTTTTATTAATCAATCAAGGAAGTCGTCGGCAGCAGATTGGGACCTGATCACGCTGCTTGCCTTTATGATGGCTTGGTTCATGCCTCGAGTACCCAGACTCAAATGCTTTTGGCAGAATGGATAAGATCTCGGGGATTTTACTCAGGCACGTTCCATTGGTGGGGCCATGGAATTTGGACTTTTCTGAACCGTTTGGACCAACACAGATTCAAGGTAGATGTCATTAAGTTCTGCCTGTCCCCAAAACAACTGTGTGTTTATTTGAATTTGGCTCCCCTGGATGGCATCGAAGGCCACCTTATCTGAATTCACCTGGAGAACATGTGATCTGATCCCCCCCCCCCC
>NC_056504.1:3544927-3550152 GCF_014905685.2 Nematolebias whitei
CCCCCCCCCCCCCCCCCCCCCCCGAGGAATTTCCAACTGATAACCAGATGAAACCAGCTGAATAAACATTAAGTCATCATTTCAGGACTCTTGGATTCTCATAGGCATTATCCTTGGCCATTCCCTGACATCTCTCGAGAATGTTTACAGATCTCACTGGAGGACACTGGCTGATTATTCCATCCTTACCAGAACTCTTACAGTGCCCTCGAAAGTGTCCATGGACATTGCTCACCGCTCTCGTCATCTCCCCCCTCTGCGGAATGTCTATGTCACTATGTGCTTGTTTGTGCAAGGTGCTTTTTATATTAGAGTTTTTCTTCTCAGCCAATTTTTGCCTCCAATTCCTACATGTGTCCAGTTTCACTGCTTTTTTGTCTGTCTGAACAGAGCTCACTTGTAAATGAGTCTTCTAGGCTCAATGTGACTTATCTGTCTAAATAAAGGTTGAATGAATGGAATTTCACATTTCTTGCCTTCAGATCTTCATGTTCCAGCTGCTGCGTGGTTTATCCTACTGCCACAAAAGAAAAATCCTCCACAGAGATCTGAAACCTCAGAATCTGCTCATCAATGACCGGGGCGAGCTCAAACTGGCTGATTTTGGTAAGAAAGATGCTATTCACCCTCTGCAGGATCATAGAAATATTAGCGTGTGGTTTAAAGATAAAATAACTTGTTTCTTACAATAAATGTTTCCCAGTCTTGATTTATTTCATCACCACAGTGAGGTGGTCTATCCTGATTGGAAGAAACCTTCATGTATCCTAGCAACCATGGCTTTCTCATGCAGTTTTCTCGGTTTTGTTTTTGAAGCAGTTTCATAAGCCCACCACTGTCCTTGACTACTTTTATTAGTTCCAGATAAATACAGCCAACATAGCATGAAGATTCTTCACTTTATGAGGTGCATCTAAGCCAAGATGAACTCTAAGAACCCTATCCTGTCCTGTCCAGGTCTGGCACGGGCCAAGTCTGTTCCCACAAAGACCTACTCCAACGAGGTGGTGACTCTTTGGTACCGACCCCCCGATGTGCTTCTGGGCTCTACAGAATACTCAACGCCCATTGACATGTGGTGAGGAGTACAACACACCGTTAAAAAACTATTTGGAGACAGTTTTCTGTGAAATCTGATGGGAATGCTGAGTCTTAATAAAGACTAAAGATACGACTAGCAAAACTAAGGCTCACATCAGCAAAAGCATTGCCAGTGGTGGGATGTAACTAAGTACAAGTACTTTGTTACTGTACTTAAGTACATTTTTCATGTATCTGTACTTTACTTAAGTAGAGTTAAACATGAATACTTTCAACTTTTACTCCACTACATTTTACATTAAATATATGTACTTTCTATGACACTACATTTCTGTAATGTGTTGCGTTACATGTTACATTCATGTTGTGGTTTTTGATTTGCTCATTTGAAAGTAACCAATGGGGAGAGGGGAGTTGCTCCACTGAATCACTGTAAAGTGGGGAGGTAACATTAGACCCGCCTTCAAGAAGAGCTGGGCCAGTGACTTATATTGTACGTCATTGAGCTGGGCGCACCCACAGCACCACTAAAACACCCAAAATGGATTCCACCATGGAGAGTCAGCCAGAAGATACGCACCACCCATGGCCTTATTGAAACACTGCTCAGTACAACAGGACAGATTTTATCTCCCAACAGAGCCAGACTGGACTCAAAAATCTTTGAAAACCAACTTCTTCTGAACTTGAACAAGAAATTATTTCTCCAATATTAAAATGTGTCAGTTCATGTTAGGACAGGAGACAAGAGATGTCTCCAAATGTCTCGACACTCAGGTCCAAGTTTTAAAAATGGTGTCAGGAAGTTAAAATATTGTTCATATTGACCCATTACAAGGTTGAATAGACATTTTAACTGGAGTTGATGACAAACTGGAGTTGAACTGATCAGAGCCTGTTCCTTTGTTAGTTGTGTCTAATGCTCCTTTTGTTCATCAGACAACTTTTATTTAAATGTGTTTACTGCAGTTAAAATGACACATTGGTTTTGCTTTGTGTTACATAAAAACTTTCACAGGTAAAATCATTCCTCTTTCTTATTTTGATGAATGACATTTAACTCTGCAGGTCATCCCTGAAATTCTGACGCACAGAATCACAAGTCCAGGTTGAACTGTGTCACAGAGTAAACACAATAAAAACATGTATTATCTGCAGCATCGTTCATTAAAATGGAACAACACTATTAATGTATTACACAAAATATACATATGGTACGCAGACTTAAAGATATGTAGACCATTGCATTAGGTAAAACATTCAGCAAGTACTTTTACTTTTAATACTTTAAGTATTTTTAAATGCAAGTACTCAATTACTTTTAGTTAAGTAAAAATGTTAATGGGGTACTTCTACTTTTATTAAAGTACATTTTGTCTATTTATTTGTACTTCAGTGTTTGAGTACTTTCTCCACCACTGAGCATTGCTATAAGCTAAAATTAACATCTGCTGAAAACAAAACAGCAAATACATAGATAAAGAAAATGGAGCAAGTATGTTGAAGTAAATATCAAAAATCTGTTTTTCTGAAGGAACTAAATGATCTCGATTTATTTTCACAAGGACCATTGTTTTCTAAATAAGTTCAATATTGTTAAAATTATAAAATTTATAAATACTATTAGTCTTAATAAAGTATTCCTAATCAAGCCAAATGTTTTAATGTATGAAAATATAAAATAACTACGCAAATAATTGTCAAGAGGAAAATAGTATGAATGCTGAGTCAGCATTACACAGTGCATCTGAAAATTAAAGCTCTAGCTGTAAAGAAGAGACGTCAGCAGTGATTGCTGATTTGGGCGTTATAGGCAGCTGCCCGCGGGCAGCACGGTGGCACAACTGGTAGAGCTGCTGCCTCTCAGCGAGCAGGTCCCTGGTTCAAACCCCGGTCCAGGGGCCTTCTGGGTGGAGTTTGCATGTTCTCTCCGTGCATGCGTGGGTTTTCTCCGGGTGCTCCAGTTTCCTCCCACAGACCAAAAACATGCATGTTAGGCTGATTGGTAACTCTAAATTGTCCCTAGGTGTGAGTGAGAGAGTGAATGGTTGTTTGTCTCATTTGTCTCTATGTGTCCCTGTGATGGACTTGCGACCCATCCAGGGTGTCCCCCGCCCCTCGCACAGTGATTGCTGGACATGGGCACCAGCGACCCCCGTGACCCAAACTGGAATAAACGGGTAAAGATAATGGATGGATGGATGGTGGCACGGATGCCTGGCCCCGGTCTTGCCCCCACCCTCTCCCTAAAAAAGAAAAAAACACATTATTTCAAATAGCCTTACTAGCCTACTGTGTCTGTTTCCTATCACCCACTTGTGGGAAGTGGACATCCTCCGTCAGGTGCAGGGCATGTAGCGACAGACAAAGCTTTTTCCCTAGTTACCCATGTCCCAGGAGAAATTTGATAGTTTGCTCGTATCTGAGGCCAAACGGGGGTGTCAGATTCAGATAAGCCACAATTGTTGAGTTTCTACAGGCAGACTGTTTTTCTTGTCAGCCTTGAGTCTTGCTGGAACTTCCTCGGTCCAAAATGTCCAGATTTATGGGTATTCCTCTCCACTGATCTGCGTTATGAGCCTCCCCAAGATCGATCCCATATGTTGTAGAGTCCTAAAGCTGCAAATTGTCTCCATCTTACAGTTTAGCTCGTTAACCAGCTGATTTTGAGTCCTCATAGCATGAACCAAACACAGATTTCGGAGCTTACCGTGGCCAAAACTACTGCTGATGTCTTCTTCAAGTTGATAAAACAGAGCCCGGCCGATGCCAAATAGAAGAACCCCTGCTATCGTAAATCCAAAATATAAAGTTTTCAGCATCCTCCCAAGACAGAACTGAAAGCCAATCAGCTGATCTCTGATGTACCCTGCAGTGTGAGTCTCAGCCAAACAAGAGAGTTCTCCAGGACCCTGTCGTTTTGTTGAAAAGATTTTGTCGATTTTGTTGAAAGTCCAGCTCATCAGACCCATAATAGTGTTTTTCGTTCGGGAGGTGTGTACCAGGAGCTCCGAGACGCACAGCGAGCAGAAGCAAGGGGAAAGGGAGAACGGGGGGGGGGGGGGGGGGGTTGAGAGGGGACTGTCTGTCTTGAGTGAGAGCCAGAGGAAAAATGAATAGCACAATTAGTTTGCTAAGTAAATCACATTTATTGCTCTCAAACAAAGCACATTTCATTCATAATAGTGTCAATATAAACAATCGGTCATAGACTGAATTTGTGGACTGCTCTGAGATTTGCAGTCACTCTTCCTGCCACAGTGACCGGAGCAGAGAAAAACGTTTTAAAGTTGAAACTGATTAAAACATAAGGTTCACTATGTCTCAGGAACACCTCACTGACCTTGTCGTCATCAATATCAGTCACACAACTGATGAGCAGATTTCATATGATGACATTATTGATGACTTTACATCATGGAAGCAAGTAGGGTCAAAATTGAGGTGGCAGTTGTGCACTTTAATCTGTATTTTCTTGTTTGAAGTGTAAACTGTCTTATTCAGAAAAGAATCAGACTTTCCTTGACAGTTGTGCAGAGAAATTTGTGTACTGATAAAAGTTCAATTGTTGTACACAAATTTTCTTAAGTGTTCTTCTATTGGTGCAATTTAAAAATAATCTAACAAAATAAAGTCAGGTCCTCTGGATGGATACTTGTTGTCAAAACATTTTGTTTTTATCCAAAAGACTTCTTCAGTCTGAGGAGCTGCAAAAAACTCAGTCTTGTGAATAGTACCTTCTCATAGTGGACCAACCAGTTTGTTGGTGACATCCAGAACTAGCTGTTCACATGATAAAGGAGGACCATCAGTCTAATGATTGATCATTAGTGCCCTGATGGTCACTTGCCATTCACAGAGGTCTGAGTGATAAGATAAGAAAAGAAAAGGTAGAACTTTGAGTGCCAGGGTTTCAGTAAAAATTCAAATTCAATTCAAATTCAAAAATATTTTATTAATCCCAGAGGGAAATTAAATGTTGTTGTAACTCATCATCCTGGTTTCATTAAAGAGTTGTTCTAGATGCTGATGCAGGAAGGATCTCTTGTAGCGTCTGTCCTACAACAGATCTGAAGAAGCCTCTGACTGAAGACACTCTGTTGTTGTATGACAGTCTGATGTTGTATGACAGTCTGTTGTTGTATGACAGTCTGATGTTGTATGACAGTCTGATGTTGTATGAC
>NC_056504.1:3550162-3557146 GCF_014905685.2 Nematolebias whitei
TGTTGTATGACAGTCTGATGTTGTATGACAGTCTGATGTTGTATGACAGTCTGTTGTTGTATGACAGTCTGTTGTTGTATGACAGTCTGTTGTTGTATGACAGTCTGATGAAGAGGATGCTGAGCGTTGTCTATAATGTTCTTCATTTGATGAAGAATCCTTCTTTGAACAATCATCTCCAAAGGTTCTAGAGGAGTCCCCAGAACTGAGCCAGCCTTCTTTATGAGCTTGTTGATCTTTTTTAAGTCACTTGCTCTGGTGCTGCAGATGATGGCAGAAGAGACAGCGCTCTCTACAACAGGCTTATAGAAGATAGAAGCCACACCTACTCACATATGTTCTCTCTCATTAAACCACACCAACCACATGTTATGTTTTGTTAAGCAACACCTCCTCACACCTGTCTTCAGCCTTGTTAAGCCATGCGTGCTCATACCTGCTCTCTATCTAATTAGGCTCAGCTGTTTCCCATGTCCTGTTCTGCCTCGGTCCATATAGTTCCTCTATCTGCTTTCAGTTCTTCAGTGGAGCATTTGGTGTGTTTTTCCACCATGTCTTGTTCTTTGTGCCTTTTTGAATCTCCTCATGCCTCTTTGAGTTTCCTTGTGCCCCCCTGAGTTCGATCTTTGGTTTCTGTTGTGTGTCTTGCTGCCACAATGGCCTTTCATTTTGGTTTGACAATAAACTATAGTTTTACTGAAGAACTTGTATCGGTCTGGATTTTTGGGTTCAAATTCTCCTAAAAATGTGACACTGAGCCTTAACGCCTTGGATTTATTCACTATTTCCTCTTCCACCTTGAACCTCCATCCACCTGCTCTTCTCTCCAGGGGAGTGGGCTGTATCCTGTATGAGATGGCAACAGGTCGCCCAATGTTTCCTGGTGCCACGGTGAAGGAGGAGCTACATTTAATTTTTAGACTCCTGGGTAAGAAATCTCCTGTGTTTCAGAACTGTAAAAAAAAGACACGAGGTGAGAGCCCTTCAGCCCCGACCTCACTCAGCTGAAACTGTGGAGACCGACGAGTTGGTCACTCAAAATGATCAACTGCGATTTCACCAAACAGTGTTTGAACACACACTTTTCCACATTGAGTCATTCAAATAGATTCATGAAGGCTCACTTACCTTCATCTATTACACTAACTTTGTTTATCACTGCTTCAAACATTTTTAAGATGTCTTCAGGTTTTACCTTTAGATATTTCACATTGAAGATGTCTGGTCGCAGCTCGGCGAGATACCACATCAAAGCACAGCGATGTCAGAACCATGATCTGGACAGAATGTTCTACCAGGGATAAAACTTGTTTTTATCAGAGTTTACTGCGGCCTCTGTAGAGCTCAGCAGGATAAAAGCAATCAAAGCTTCTCTGAGGATGGTTCATGATTCCTCCACAGCCTGTGGGTCTGATGCCAGTGTTTGTGATTCTGATGCCAACATGTTCTCTCCGTTACTAAACAGCTTCACTTCGTGTTTCCAAAAACACTGTTAACTGGTGTGTCAGATAACAGATGAGTCCATTTGTTTCCCAGATTGTGAATTTGGAATACTGTCCAATCACATTTGATGACAAATTAGCAGATATTTTTCAATAACTCCTAGTAGTGTGTTGTTTTTTTTGTTGTAAATGTCAGTTTCTTCTGATCGCTGCTGACAAAGCATTTCTATGTCCCGTAGGCACTCCAACAGAAGAGACTTGGTCTGGGATCAGCAGTAATGAAGAATTTAGGTCCTACCTCTTTCCTCAATATAGACCTCAAGCCCTCATCAACCATGTGCCCCGGTAAAATTAACCGTCTCTGTTTATCTTTATACCTGAACAGTTACAGACGGATGTAAACGCTAACATGCTAAAATGTGTCGATTAGCATTGCAGCAATGCTAATGCTTGTTGGGATGCTACGCAACATGACAATTATCAAAAAGGGTTACTGGTAAGCTCAGGAAAGATGTGAAATATTTACTGGTTTGTGCCTATGTTTTGTTTATTTTGGTATATTATTTTTACATATTTAAAATAAAACCTCATCAATCAAAATCTCAGATTATGAAGCCATGATAACCTTGATCAAAAATACCTGTCATCACACCGCACGATCTAACTGTGTTTAATATTATTATTATTGTCCAATATTACCACATATTCCTATAATATGGATTTATTTAGAGCTCTAATAGTATAAAGAGAGCACAATAAAATGTGTTTACAGACACTTTATTTAAAGTCAGTCAAACATTTCTCATGCCTCTGATTATCACCTACTGCCAAAAAACAGAAAGCAGGTTATAATGTTGTTAGTGTGTGTGTGTGTGTTTGTCTGTCATGTTAGCAAAATATCATGAACAACTGGACAGTATCACAGCTGGTGATAAGGGCAGAGACAGTTAGCAGAAAAGGATCTTAAGTTGTTCTACTAGGTTCAAACTTGTGTTCTGTTCGACGCCAGAATCAATCAGGGGGCTGCGGGATGACTGAGTTTATCCATAAACAGGGTTGTGGACAAAGTTCATTTGTTTCTAGAGGATAGGGATGAACTGCCCACCAGCTTCTGTCCCTTTTACTCACTGTGGATAGTTAGCCATAAAGTGACCAGGTGTACCATGTTAACGCGTTCTCTGGTGGATACATGCCATTGTCTTTCTTCTGGTGAGAGACGTGTGTGGCCAATATGCATAGGTTCTCCCTCCAAAAACATGGACAGAGGAGGACTGACTGGTTTTCTGGTTGTAGTCTTGGGGATGCAGGGAGTTAGTGAGAATGGAGCGATTCTGGGGTCTGTATTTCTTCTGATGTTGATGTCCCTCAATCGATTATCAATCATGATAACCAGGTTTATCAGTTCATCCAAAATGTCTGGCTTGTCCTGAAAAGCCAAATGATCCTTTAATTCTTTGGTGAGTGAATTGAAAAAAGCACCCCATAAGACCCCATCCTGAAAGGATTTTTAGGATTTAATATTGCATTATGACAGTGTGGACATGTAAACCTTAACTGCATCCAACCACAATCACAATATGATGAAAATTAGAAATCTGCTCTAAAGTACTGGATCAGTGAAGTGATGTGATGATATTGTATTTTATCACTGCATTATAAGTATCTACAAGTAATATTATATCCGACAACAATTAGGTTTACAAATGCTTGTTGTGCTTACAAGGTAATAACTTATGCCTTATTTGCACTGCCCCTAATCAGCCCCAACTCTGCACAGCCCGCCACGGAAAGAACCCTTTTGCACCAATACTTTAGCTAGTATTTTTAGCTGATTCAGGACCTCTTTTTGTCCCTGCTTCTCTGGTGGGGCCGATGGATCTGAGTCGAGCTGACTCCGGACAGAAACATGAAGGCAGGACTCTGATTGGTCAGGGGGAGGAGTCACTGGATCTCAGAAACTTTTCACCGATCCTCCATTTGCAATTTCTCTGGATGCGGAGCAGCAGCTGGATCTATTTTTAAGATTTTAAAAACAATAATGACAACGCCGTGTTTAATTCTCAAGTCCACGCTTTTTTTTATGTTTGGTGACCGACGACAAAATTTGAGCGATCGGAGTCAACACGGAGGATCATACGAGCTGCCGAGCTGTTGAAGCCCGCGAGGCCGGACCCCGAGCCCCGGCCTCGCCTGCTCACAAAGGATGGAGTCCGAGCCCTGGGAGGCGGGAGGACCAGGAGGACCGGGAGTCCGGGACGGAGGGTGGAAACTTTTTTTAAAAAACATTTTATGTATAAAATTGTTTTATTTTTTTTATCATTGAAGATTAAAAATAAATAAACGGTGCCGACTTTATCATGAAATCCTGCTTTCACTTTGACTTTATTAAATAATCTGTTAACTAAAGTTAACTCAGCTGAAAAATCATAAAAAGACAAAATTATTGGATCTGTCAGGAATGTAGTGAGAGAGCAAGAGATGGATTCAGCTCAGGGGTGCTCTCTTACATTTTATAATATCTGGACTAGTTCAAGTACATGATATTATCCTTTATTTAAACGGATTCTTTCATTTTTCTGGACTGAGTACTATCGTGCCTTGAATGATTAAATGTGGACGGAAACGTGTTTAAATTTCTGACTCACCAACAACAGTTAGTCGTTTAATTAAAAACGATTTAAACACATCACACATTTACATTAATTGACAGATTGATTACAGTTAACACAGCTTAATTAATGAGCTTTTGCGCTGAGAAATCATACGGCCATGATTTCTCACTTGCAACTGAAATACAACAGACATTTCTGAAAATATCTGGATTAATTACTGGCAGATAGAAGAGTTTTAAAGATGGGAAAATGAAGTTTAAATGGAGAAAATGGATGAGGAAAAAGTGTCTGTATAACCAGAAACAACACGCTCCTTTGGACGCAGCTTAACCCACGGTACACTAGCAGTTGAGATCGACTCTTTTACCTTTGCAGACGATAGTTTCGGCTTCGGTGTAGAGTTTTCTTTCAACTCTTTTCAGCGTCTCCGTAAGAACAGCTGTGACCTCAGGAGTCGTGAGATCATCACAGAACAGACTTCCTCATTGTTCAGAGCGTTCGTCGGGTAGAGCCACAGCGAGACGTCGTGGCATCGACGGACTCTTGTCACTCCATTAGAAACTGCTCTGAACTTCTGTTCCTCTGAACTTCTCTCGTTCAGGAACTTCTCGTTCGAGGTTCTCCCTGGAACTCTTGTTCTGCTCTGGAACTTTGTTCTGCGTTGTTCTGCTTAGAACTAGGAAGTGTCGACCCTTTTAAAGAGGTCACTTCCGGTTCCTCTGAGAACTTCCTGATTGGTTGAACGAACCAACCGGGGTGTGGTTTTAGTGACGTCAGAGGGTCATTACATGTCAAGGAGACAGAGTAGATGTTTTAAGAACAGATAGAAAGATGTTTTGAAGAAACAGAGACATTTAGGAGCCAGTCTTCCTTCTATCTGTCTGAGAGAGTTAAACATGACATTTCGTTCCGATAAACATGTTTTTGACCGTTCCTTGACTTTTGACCGACATCACAACTTGTTCATTTCAGACAGAAGATCAAAAAATGCATAATTACTCTTGTAACAGACATCTAACTTGATTTCTACTTCGAATGAGGATTAAAAATCATTTATACTGTTTCACAGTTGATTTAAAATGAGTAGTTCACTTCAACATTTAAAATGGTTTGAACTAAACACACTTTGATTATCAAGATATTGTAAAATAGTAATGATAATAAACAGAGAGTGTTCTTTCAATTGATCCGTGCAGGACACACTTAGAAAGTCTCTGGATGAGCTTAATCTGTGTTTCTGGACTCAAATCAGTGAAATAACAGTTCCTGTCCCAGGAAGGCTTTTGACCTGAGGCTTAGTTCACTACAGGAATATTTCCCTCCAACATGTTTAAAGAAGAGACACAGCCTTTGGTTCAACTTTATTCTAACCCACACATGTACAAATCACAAAACAAGCATTACACTTTAAATTAAAGCTTTAAATCAAAGCTAAAAATAATCTGTATACAAGAAAAAATAATCTGTACACAAGAAACAAAACCATAATGAGTGCAAATACATCAAATGATGAAGAAAAATATAGAATTTTAAATATAAATGTTTTTGTAGAATCTGGTTCATCAGATTTAATTCAGTTCAGTTTATTTATGCAGCACCAAGTCACAACAGAAGTCGTCTCAGGAACTGAACAGAAACATTCATATATAAAAATAATAATTTAATATTATTTATCTGAGGAGCAGACTGCTTTGAGTAACTCATCGCAGAACTCTCATTAGCAGGACTTGGATTCTGGACACGCCTCCAGAATCGGTCCTAAAGTGCAGGTGCAGATCCAGGCTGAGCTGAGCCAGGCTGAGCAGGACTGAGCTGAGCCAGGCTGAGTAGGAGCAGTGCAAAGAAGTCATTAGTCTGAAATGTTTAATATAACAACTCTAGTTGAAATATATAGGTTGCATATTTGGTTCACTATTTGACAATAAACTGGTCAGTTTTGTCTTTCTGTCACCCTTAATTAATGCATTATAAACAATTATTAATGATTTATAAAGTGTTTATAGAGGAATTAACATATCTATAAAATATTTATTAGCCATCTATAAGTGGAGGATTATTGTAAAGTGGTACCTAATACTTTTACTCACCTAAATATTTGGTGTTCCATTACATATATTTCTATCTTCTCAGTTGTGTATCAGAAACTACATAAAGAAACTGGAAGTTAAACTGGGTTTCTTTTTCAGAAACAGATCCTGTCTAACTCTGAATGTTAGGAAACACCTTGTATCTGTGACTTTCCTTCGCTCCATTGATCACAGTGACATTATTTACATGAACGCTCCTACAAGAACCCTGCAGATGTTGGATGCTGCAGATGTTGGATGCTGTCTATCATGGTGCACTAAGATTCATAACTGGCTGTGATTATCGTACCCACCACTGCACCCAGTATTCACTGGTTAACTGGACATCATTAACTTCACACACACTCTCTCACTGGTATATTTTCATCTTTAAATCACTTCCTGGTCTGCTGCCTTCATACATCTCCTCCTACATGTCTCTGTGTGAGTGCAGCTACAGCGTGCGCTCTCAGGACATCATTACCTGCAGTGTTCCCTCAGTGAGGACTGAACTAGACAAAAGGGCCTTCTCCTACTCCGCTCCTGTTTCCTGGAATATCTTGTAAAAAGACCTGAAGCTCTTGACCTTTGACCTCTCTAAGTGGCTTTAAGAATCTGTTGGACTCCTGGCAGGGACCAATGCAGACATGTTCCTGTTTTTAGTTTTCTACTTTCACCTTAGAATTGTTGTGAAATAAAATATATTTGTGTGCTTAATTCTTTAGTTTTATGTATTGGTGAAACTTATTTACTATTCAACAAAGTCTGTGTAAGGCTGAAGAGGAAAGGCATTTTCTGTCATCAGTTCCTTTGTTTAAACTCAGCAGAAAACAGCACGATAGGGGGAGGTGAACAGAACTTTCT
>NC_056504.1:3557156-3566668 GCF_014905685.2 Nematolebias whitei
ACAAGCCATAACAACGAACTCGGGCGGAGCGAAGACGCAGATCAACAGAATCCAGCTGTTTTTGCATATTTTTGCCATCTTATTTTAATTTGTAAAAAAAATAAAAATCTGTATGCCTCTTTGATAATTGTCAGTTTTTCATCATTCTTTGTTGAAATCAGGTCTCTCTTGTAAATGAGTCCTCGAGGCTCAGTGGGATTAGCCTGTCTAAATAAAGGTTGAATGAATGAAGAGAGATCCAGATATAAACACCCGGACATAAAAACTGTAACATTGCTTTTCTGTCTCACATTCATTTTTAGATGTCAACCCCAAATGTTTTCTATCTAAAACCAAAGGAGCTCAGTAAACCGAGACTCTGCAGAGCAGGCGGTATTTTCCAGTCTCTTATTGTCTAATGTTTGTGAGTCTGTGTGAACTGTAGCTTCATGTTCCTGCTCTTAGCTGACAGGAAGTGTTACCTGGTGTGGTCTTCTGCTGCCGTGCACCATCTCCTTTAAGGTTAGACGTTTTGTATTCAGAGATGGTTCTGCAGACCTTTGTTGAATGAGTCATTATTTAAGCTGCTGTTGTCTTTCTGTAGCTCATTATACTACGCAAAAGGAACATTAAAGAAATACTGCTTTTCTGTCATTTTTATAAATATGAATTTATGGGAACATTATGTTTGACTCTGCCAGGGCTGTCCTTGTCTCCAGTCATGTTTGTGGTGTTCATGAACAGGATCTCAGAGTGTAGTGGAGGAAAGGACAGTGTCTGGTTTGGGACTCTTAGGGTCTCCTCTGCTTTTTTGCAGATAATGTGGTTCTGTTGGTGTCTTTGAACTACAACCTTAATCGTGCACTGGGGCAGTTTGCAGCTGTGTCAAGCAGCTGAGATGAGCGTTAGCTCCTTCAAGTCTGAGGTCATAGGTTGGAGAACAGTGTCTGCCTCAAGTGGAGTAGTATCTGCAAGTCCAGTTTACAATTGGTAGGTTGGAGCAGGAGATAGATCAATGGATCAAAGGCTCAAAAGTAATGAAGGTGTTATTTCAGTCTGTCTTGATCAAAAACAAACAAAGCTCAAAGGTAAAACTTTTAATTTACTGACCCATCTACATTCTAACTATCACACATGGCCATGAGGTTTGGATCATGACCAAGAACCAGATTCCAGGTACAAGCAGGTAAAATCAGCTTCCTACGTAGTGTGGCCGGCCTCAACCTTAGAGAAGGAGCTTCGTCATCTAGGTGGAGCTGAAGGTAGGGATGTAGCTGTATTGACACGAGTCGGGTGAGGGGATTCAATTTTCTGATGACTTCTTGGTCATGTCCTACTGAAAGGAGACCCCAGGCCAGACTTTCAGGCCTGTGAATGCATTAGGATCCTCAAGAAGGTTTCTCTAGTTTGTAGTTTAAATAAATAAACTGAATTGAATTGAAAACTGAATAGTTTGGGAAAGGGATGTCTGAGTTTCTCTCCTAATCCTGCCTCCCTGACCAACCCACAGATAAACCTTTAAAAATGGATGGACTGGTCTGAACTGCTGCCAGTCATCTCCTTAAATATTACACCTGTTTTATGTTTCCTGGAATTCTGTGTATCAGACCTTGACAGGGTTGAATCACCATCTCTGTTGGGTAAGGCATGAAAACCATCTCCTTCACGTCTCCTTCAGATTCTGGTTCCGACCTGGTGGACCTTAAAACTTTATGCTGCATGATTATACAAGAACATAAATGTATTCCGGGTTGCTTGGATCAATGGTTTTCCCTCCAGCTGAATCCTAAATTGTTGCATTTAATTTTTTGTTTTAGAAGGTAATTAGGAAAGAATAATACAATCGAAAACATGTTTGTTTGTTTTCACTCATGTTATTCATGTAAATTAATCTTACCAAATTAATATTTTATATTTTGCTTTGTCTTCTTTAGACTGGACACTGAGGGGATTGATTTGCTGTCTGCTCTTCTACTGGTATGAAACTAAAGGCCAATGGTCCTCTCAGTCATAGACACAGTTTTCAACTTGGATTGTGAATGTGTGTATTTTCTAAGCAGCCAGTTCTGTCTTGTGTTTGCAGTTCGACACCAGGAGCAGAATGTCCTCTGAAGCTGCTCTCCATCATCCCCATTTCCTCAGTCTGGGGGAGAACATACACAATTTGGCAGACAGTGAGTTAAAATTGCAAGCATTCAAAAAAGTTCATGAAACTTATGGAAGACTTGTGTCCTACTAAAGGGATATCGGAATCAGAATAAACTTTATTGGCATCGCACCGAGATACAACGAGAACATGTACGTACAGTCGTCCGAAAGATGGACGGAGTGCACGAAGCTGCTACTATACAAAGTGCGGCCCTCTTATTCTTATTCAGAATATTTTGCTTAGATGAAAAAAGGGAAGAAAACATGAGGAGAGACGGTATAAAAAAAGATCTCTCACTCCGTGTCCTAGACAGGGCACGATTTGTGGCATCAAAAAAACCTACCACTGCAAAGCAACATAAACAGACGTCATACATGAACATATAGACCGGTGAAGACATTGAATTTTAAGGGAAAGTCATAGTCGTTGTCCAGAGCACCCCCCCCCACCCCCACCTACAGTATGTAGAATGGAGAAAATGGCCGTGTGCGCCCCCTCCTGGACATCCTGGGCATTACCCATGATCCTAAGCAGCTGATCACAGAGCAATATATGCAGCATACAGTTCTATCCATTACACTAGCAGGTGAAGTCTGGTCCACTCTGTCTCTTTTGTGCAGCTTCCACAGTACAGATTTCTTAATACATTTTTCTTTTGGAATCTTCAAGCCCTGTTCTTAATTGTTAAGACAGAATCGTTGCAAATTTGAGTCATTTTGGGCTATTTTGAACTTTAAAGTTGGAAGCGCGTTTCACTTTGCTGCCATCCTCTCCTCACCAGCCCGAAAGTCACCAGCTCAAACATTTCTCAACATGAGATTATCTTAGTGTAAAACAAAGGTATGACAGCTGGTAGGTGATATGCATTCCTCCATGGAATAGAGTTACATTTGGGCCTAAAAATCTGACCCGGCCCGAACCTGTATCATTTTTTCCGAGCCTGACCCGAAACTGACCAATTAACTGTAATTAGAGGCGGAACACCACCCCCAAAAAACAACTTTTTTAAAGCTTTTGTTGCTTTTGTAAGCAAATCAGTTTGACATGAAAGTTTTAAAAATGTATTTCAAAGAAAAGAAGATATAAGATTTCTTGTTTATTAACAACTAACTTATTATAATTATTATGATATTATAGTTATTAACAGTCAGCGGACGCACGCGGCTGATGATCCGGTTGTCCATCTGTCACAACCCGCCCCCAAAACTAAGGTAAAAGGGGGATTAATTACATAAAACACTAATTAAGTCATGGACCGTGCCTGGAGCTGACTGTGCAAAAAACTTACCGGTATATTGGTTGAGGTGTAGGAATAACCAGGTACAGTAAACAGAAACTAATTTAACCACACAGGCAAAAAGCTCTCATAAATAAACTAATAGTAGATTGGCCACGAAGGATAACATTTAAGGCAGTTAACACAGTTTAATCAAGCCATCAGTTTTGCCCCACAAACGCTTCATCCCACAACATTTCCATATCAACACATAAAATCCCACAAACCCCATAAATAAAAAACAAACTGATCAAACTTTCAGTCCAACTATCCTCTTTGAAGGAAAGTTCATTCTGAAGGAGGATGAGGGAAACGCCCACTCAATCTAGGCGTTGGCGCACCAAAATAAAAAGAAACGATCTCACCAGATCTCAATGTCCATAGGCTTTAGCGTGCCTCTGTTACAGCCCTGGGTAAGAAAAATAATAATCCCACGCGATCCAAACTCATGGTGAAGAATAATCTGCATGTAATCCAAGGCAACAGCCTCAAGTCAGATGCTCCTTAGCAGGTGCGCACCCAAGAAAAAAAATGCTGTCACTTCTAAAACCAAAAGCCCGACCCGGCCCACCCATCAAGCTCATCATTTTGACCCGACCTGGCACGAATTTCAGGCCGGGCTGGTTCAGGCTGGAGACTCAAGCCAAAAGTCACAGCTCTACCATGGAAGGCCTTCAGATTAAAAATAATCATTTAAAAATGGTAAACTCCACTTTAAACTTGGCTGCTTGTAAAATAAGCGTTAAGTCCGATTCTTTTCATTCAACCTTTATTTAGACAGGTTAATCCCACGGAGCCTCGGGGACTCATTTACAAGAGAGACCTGATTCTCTCTGGGCTGAAACTGTTGGAGATGTGAGGAAGTAGGTGAATTTTTATTATTAATCAGTCAAGAAGTTTTTTCACCTGGACATTCAGAGCTTTGGCTTCACGTTTCTAACTCTCCAGACTTAATGGAGACCACCAAATAGTGAAAGAGTGAAAGTGCTTTGGGAGGCCATTCTGGAGACGTGATTCCTGCCCAGTGAGGTCCAGGTTTTTGCTAATCAGTTTTGATCCTCCAGACTTTGGCTGTTCATAACTTTCACACAATGTACTACTTAAAATGGTCAAAAAGCATCTTTAAATTCATTCAACCTTTATGCAAGTTAGTCTCATTGAGTCACGAGAACTCATTTACAAGAGAGACCTGTTAAATGCTTAAATGATGATTAAATGATGATTAAATGATTCCTTGTCCCTCTTTGTTTCAGCTGCATCTGTGTTTTCTCTCAGCGAGGTGCAGCTCCAGAAGGACCCGGGTCACCGCAGCTCAGTGTTCCAGCCTTTAAGTAAGACTGCAGAAACCCACTCTGGTTATTGATCTTTGACTTGGTGTTTTTAGATTGTGTAATGTGCTTGTGAAGCCTCGTGGTGCTTTTGTTGTCCTACTATGTTTGGTTTTTCACCACATCTTGTATCGCTGAAGGGCTGACAGATGAATTCTGCTCATTAGCCAAGCTCTCTGAGAAACATCTGTGCTGTTGGATAATGACACACTGTTGTTGCCCAGCTCGCAGAGGAAGTGAAAATGCTTATTTAAAGGTGGTTACTAGAGCCCAACCGATATGGACATTTTTGCTGTTGCCGATACTGATATTGGGAGGGGAAGGCGGCCGGCAAGAACTGATATAATGGCTGGAAATGTTTTAGCTTTATCCACCCCCAATAATCTAAGTTAAGAGTGAGTGGAGCAGAGCTTGTTTATTTAGCACAGCTGTTAGCAACCATGAAGCTAAGCTAATCAGATCCACGCTACGTAGTCCCACACTGGGTTTACAAGTGGAGCACTGGTCATAAAAACAGTCTTCCTAACGTGCATTCACATTTTATGTCCTCCACTATTCACCATAAAGTTATCAAGTGTGTTGATATAAATTATAAATTTAAACAAACAAAAATTAAACAAAGAAACACCCTTCCCTATTCATTTTTTTAAACAGTCAGCCACGTATGGTGAAGGTCTAATTAGTATCGACCGCAGCAGAGTTTATTTTTCTTTGTAGAGAAGTAAAGATTTCAGACAAACAATGAATTTCATTGAGGACAACAAAGATAACATTACTAACAATGATATATATTTTACCTCTATGTTAGATTTATTGTTCTGGATAAAGTTTTACAAGGCAATAGCCTATGCTAGGTTATCTAAACGTTAGCTTGCTAACTTGAGAGGCACGTAGCTAATGACAAGTGGTTGGAGGATTGAAGATAATTTATTATTGTTGATTTATTTTACAGTTCAGTTAAAATGAACTCACCATGCTCTGGTCAGCAAAATATGCCACACAGTATTGCTCACTGCATCGTATGTGCTGAAAGTGAAACTTAAGTGAATGGCAATGACTTCAAAGTAGTCTTCATGCATCCTCTGCTGGATACATTGTACAATTACAAACACGGGGCGGCTGTCGCTGAGTGGTTAGAGCAGTCGTCTTCCAATGCAAGAGTTGGGGGTTTTATTCCACCAGCAGTCACATGCCGAAGTGTTCCTGGGCAAGACACTGAACCCCTCATTGCCTCCGATGTGTGTCCCATCAGTGTATGAAAGTGATAAAGCTCTGATTATTCTTTGTACAGATATAGTAGAGCACTGTATGAATGTATAAATGAGGGCACAGATTGTAATGTAAAGAGCTTTGATATCTTGATAAGATAGAAAGGCACTGTATAAGTACAGTCCAATTACCATTTACAATTACAGCTGATCCAGCATTTTAGGGGTGAAAATTAGAAGTGCTTATATCAGCACATAATGGAACAATTATCATAGATACCCAATTAGCATAGGTCCCCAAACATCTATATCAGTCTAAATTATCAGCCTATCGATATATCTGTTGGGCTCTAGTGGTTTCTGTCATGAAGTCCTCTTGTCAGGGTGTGTGAGTGTTGATGACAGATCATCAGATAAAGCTGCTGTTGTTGGATCGAACAGGACCATCTGAAGTCATCAAATGATTAAACATGTGGATCATCTGCTAACACCAACAGGCTTCATTTAATCTGTCCTCTTTCAGGTCGTGGAAAGAATCGAAGACAAAGCATCTTCTAGATAGAAGAAAAACAGAAAGAGAAGCTGTCTTCAACGAGACCCTTGACACCTGGACACACACACCTGCACAAAGAAAACCAGTCTTCTCTCAGTATTTCTGAATAGAACCTTGTCCTGCTCTTAATCACTGGATGCACTCAGACATGTTCTCTGAGCACATTTACTCAACCATTAACAGCACACACGTTGCGCAGACACAGTTGCACTATAGTTGTTGTTTTTGTGTCCCCCTGAACACACAAAGCATCTGTGCTGACGTAAAAAACTGGCTCCGAGAGACAGCTCTGTGATGGTGTTATATAACACATGGTATGGGGTTGTGATTCTTAAAGGTGCATCTCGTTTGTTCTCAGAAATGATCATTTCTAAGTTTGAGTTTAAATATATGGAAGGCCCTGAAGTCAAAACTCCAACCTAACCATCAATTTGGCCGCCCTGCACAGGAGAAGTAAAGTAATACCTTTTTTTTTCTGTTGCTTTATGCCCCATTGATCAGCTGTGCACAGTGTGTTGCACAATGGTTAAATGCAGTTAAATCCATTTGTATTAGATTGTATTGCTAATAGCAGTTAGCCAACAGTTAGCAAGACCTCTCAATTTCCGCCTTGTAACAAGAACCCAGTTCAGTTGGGTCTTGCATCAATTTGGAAACAGACTCTTAAATGTTCAGAAGAGCCTAAAGGAAATCAATCAGTTCAAACGTCAGAGAAATAAAAATACACAGTATTACACATGAAAATATTAGATGATTACAAACAGCATCTCTAATATGCCAAAAACATGCATGTTAGGATGCCTCTTTTCATTCATTCAACCTTTATTTATACAGGTTAAGCCCTATTTGCAAGGGATTAGTTTTACCTAGAGACCACATGTTATTTGTAATAATTACAGAGATTGTCTGTGTTGTTAATGCCGTGCGAATCGGCCATGTCAGTCATTTGTAAAGTAAAAATTCTCCTTCAAATTAACTTACATATTTTTGCTGAACTCCGATGTTCTATGATAATACTAATCCAATACAAATAGGCATCCCTGTGATTTGGACAGAAATGGGTGCGAGCCAATACGTAATTAGGCGTTTTGTGTTTCCTGGGCACATTTTTATTTGCTTTTGTCAATGGAGGCTGCATTGGAGTGCATAAATAACCTTTTATGTCCTGGACCAGCAAAAGCCTGTCGACCCATAACGGTTGGCAAAAAATAAAGAAAATGCTGAAGAGAAGGAGTAATATCAAATGAAAATGGTGGCTCACATCATGTACTGAACACACAAGCGGCTGTTACGCAATACACAGTGCGTTAACATCATATCCAGAAGATGTCAGCATGACGGCTCATTGGTTAGCACTGTTGCCTCACAGCAAGAAGGTTCTGGATTAAATCCCCGGTTGGACCTGGGGTCTTTTTGTGTGGAGTTTGCATGTTCTTTTCATGCTTGCGTGGGTTTTCTCCGGGTACTCCAGTTTCCTCCCACAGACCAAAAACATGCATGTTAGGCTGCCTTCAGGCCCAGGCCTCCCTTGCATAAGAGATCTGGGATCTCAGTGGGATTTGCCTGGTTAAATAAAGGTTAATATAAAAAGTCCGTAAATTTCAGTTAAATCTCAGGCTTTGGTTATCCCGTGCGAATGGGCCACATAAAAAGCAGACGCTGGGGAGTAATTTATTTATTACGTGGTCCCTAGGTAAAACTGATCCCGTGCGAATAGGGCTTTAGTCTCACTGAGTCACAAGGACTCATTTACAAGAGAGACCTGTTTTAAGCAAAAAACGCAGATGAGGTTCAGAAAACAATCCTCAACATAAAGCAATTAAAATAAAATAAAAGTATTTATAAAAACTGTCAAATCAAAGAGCCTTATAAAACAAAGTATTTTTCAGCATTTAGCACCAGTTTGAGGTGGAATAAGTTTTTTTCATTCAACCTTTATTTAGACAGGTTAATCCCATTGAGCCTCGAGGACTCATTTACAAGACAGACCTGATTTTAACAAAGAGTGATGACAACAGTGGACAACAACAACAATAGACAGTTATAAAAAGGCATACAGATTATTTTTTTTTTTTTTTACGAATTAAAATAAGATGGCAAAAAAAGTAACAAATACAGCTAGATTATAGGGCGACTGTAGAAAACTAAAAACAGGAACATGTCTGCATTAGTCCTTGCCAGGAGTCCAACAGATTCTTAAAGACACTTAGAGAGGTCAAGGTCAAGAGCTTCAAATCTTGTTGTAAGATATTCCAGGAAACAGGAGCGGAGTAGGAGAAGGTCCTTTTGTCTAGTTCAGTCCTCACTGAGGGAACACTGCAGGTAATGATGTCCTGAGAGCGCACGCTGTAGCTGCACTCACACAGAGACATGTAGGAGGAGATGTATGAAGGCAGCAGACCAAGAAGTGATTTAAAGATGAAAATGTACCAGTGAGAGAGTCTGTGTGAAGTTAATTATGACCAGTTAACCAGTGAATACTGGGTGCAGTGGTGGGTACGATAATCACAGCCAGTTATGAATCTTAGTGCACCATGATAGACAGCATCCAACATCTGCAGCATCCAACATCTGTAGGGTTCTTGTAGGAGCGTTCATGTAAATAATGTCACCGTAATCAATGGAGGGAAGGAAAGTCACAGTTACAAGGTGTTTCCTAACATTCAGAGTTAGACAGGATCTGTTTCTGAAAAAGAAACCCAGTTTAAATTTCATTTTCTTTACTAGGTTTTCCACGTGAAGCTTAAAAGAGAGATGTGAGTCGACCAAGATACACAAATATTTATAGGAATCAACAAACTCAATGGGGACACCATTTGAGGATAAAATCTGAGGAAGAACTGCTGGGACCAACTTCCTGTTTGAAAAAAACATCGTTTTGGTTTTGTCAGCATTTAGGACAAATTTGAGGTGGAACAAATCTGACTCGGATTACTCCAAAGTGGAACAAACCAGTTTTGTTTGGAGGAGGGTGTTAGGAGTGCGCGGGGAACCCAGATGATATGAGACCCAGAACGAG
>NC_056504.1:3566678-3578535 GCF_014905685.2 Nematolebias whitei
TCAGCGGCCATCAGCAAGGCAGGCTGCAGGCAGTGGGATCCTTACAGAGGGGGCATTCCAAAGAGACCATCTTGTCAGTTTGACATGACTGTCAACAAGTAAGAAGGCCGGCAATGGAGGAGGGGGCGTACCAAAGAGACCATCTTGTCACAAACAAAACTGGTTTGTTCCACTTTGGAGTAAGCTGTTGGGGAAGAATCAGTTTTGTTGTGTGTTTCCTTGACTGATGAAGTCTTCTGGATCGAAGGCGAAATGTTTCAGCACAAAAAAAGAAACTGTCCAGATGACCTGACTGAAAAATGTTGGATTGTGTACCTGGATTATTGAGCATGGACTTTGTTATTATGAAAATAGTTCCAAGCAGAGTTCACGTCGTCAGTTAATAGAATACAATGCCAGTCAAAGTGAGATAGATCCCAGAAGAATGACTGTTTACAAAAATGTTTCAAATCCCTTTTTTGAATTCATCCGGGCTTAGAAGGTGGAAGTTTAATATCTCTGAGAGCCGCTATTACACAATGATCACTCAAAATGTCAGCAAATACACCTGTACCAGGGAATTTGTGAGGCATATTTGTTAGAAACAGGTCTAAGATGGAAGATTTTTTAGGACAGTTTTTGTTTGGTCTAGTGGGAGAATGAAGTCCTGACATGTTTTTAAAGTCATTTGGTGTGCTGTAATTAGTGGGGGGTCCAGGGTTGGGTTGAATGCCTGAGAGCAGTAACAACATTATTATCAGACATTTTCTTGAGTTTTTCGTGACTGATGTGTAATTACAGGAGTTAACAGTGTGACAGTTAGCCCCCATAATCGAACCATGAGAAACATTAATGAAGACGTGATCATTCAGAACCCAAAAACAGTGAAAGTTGCAGTGATGGACAGATTCAGGTGTATTAACAAGATTCAGTGACTCCAGATAATCTAAGAACTGAAAATAGTGACAGTAATATGAATGGTGCAGAAAAGTTTCAGACCATAAAGCATCACAAATCAAATGGACAAACAAATCCGACGAGGTGGCCCAACTGCAGTTTGAGTTGGACTGAGGGGGGGCTCCAGCCCCCCTGCGAAGATAGATGGATGCTCCCATGAGAAACAGAATCAGGGTCCAGAATCAACAGGCAGAAACAGATAATTTGCAGCAAATAACAGAGCGAGCTGCCAGAAAATTCTCCTGAAATGAAAGGCATGGTCCTAGCTCGTTTCAGGTCAACGGGACAACAGCGTGATCTGGAATAAAAATTATTTATTAACCAGGTGAGGTCGGATGTAAGCCTACAGCAACTCCAATGTAAACTCTGGACTTCTCTCGAGCACCACACAGTGCTGCTCCTCCGCGCTTCACTCCGCTTCTCTGCACATCACCTCCGTATCCAACAGCATGAGAGGACACCCCCGGTGAAAAACGATGAGACTGACCGAAGAGGCTGAAGTCGTCACTGGTCCGGTTCGGTTCTGCTCCAGTCTGGCTCCGGTGCTCCACAGCACGAGAGGCTACCTCCGGTGAACAATGATGAGACTGACTGAAGAGGCTAAAGTGGCTGAAGTTGTCCCTGGCCTGGTTCTGCTCCAGTCCGGATTCAGGCGGCGCTTCAAAACATCGGAGTGTCTCCTCCAGCCTAACACAGTGATTCCCACTGAGGTGGACAGTCCTTCGTTTAAAGGTAACGGGTTGCTCACTGAGGCTGAGACCTGTTGTATTGAAGACAAAGTCCCCCACAGCCAACTCGGTTCGATTCTGGTCCTGTTCGGGGGACACAGGTACACTTCCCCTACACCTTCTTGTCGTAACCAGGTAGCACCACAAAGATCCAGATGAGAAGTTTGTTGGGGTCCAGAGAGAGAAAGAAAAACACCGGACCTTCGTGCGACGACTCCCCAGCTCCAGGGGTTACCTGGCCGGCAGGGTGCGCTCAGAGTGACAGGTGGGGTGGGACCAGTCGGTCCTGGACCAAAATAATTTTTTGGACGGTCTCGTCCGGCTCTCAGAGTCACTGAACACCAAATTCAGTTGGAAGGGGACCAACTTTAGTTTGGTTCAAAAAACGGGTCAGTTTGATGATAAAAGACTACAGAGAAGCCGGAGGGAGCTGCCGTCCATCAGCTTACCGGAACCGGAAGTGAACCAGAAGTCTGACTGAATGATGTCAAATGCAGACTGCAGAAGAAGGAAAACCTTAGCAACTGTGTTAGTTCGACAACAAACAATTGTATCGTCAGCATAGAGATGCAAGAATGCGTCAGGAATATTTTGACCTACATTACTTATATAATTGTAAAACTAGTGTGTCCTAAACCTGAGCCTCGTGGCACACTATTAGTGACTGTTAAATAGCTAGACAAAGTACTATTGTGTCCAACACATTGCCTCTGACCTGAGAGATAGAAAACCAAAACAGTGTGATCTGGCCTTCAGGCCCAGGAGTGCCTTGAAAAAGAGATCTGTGATCTCCATGGAATTAATGGAATTTATTTAATCAAATAAAGGTTATTCCTAATATTAATTATCTGTGGTAGCCATTAGCATCATGTTAACAAAATTTAGCTAACCCACGTGTGCTAACTTGCTGACTAACAAAAGAACAAACGTTTACATTTAGTTCTGTAATGAGGTTTAAGGAGAACAGACGTTATACGATTTTAAAATGAGTCTTTTAGGCACAGCATCTGCATTTTGACAGGCGTGTTTTAAAAAATATTAGTTCGACCACGCTGATCTCAACAAAACGCATATGTTTTACGGTGTAGTCTCCTGTAAAATCCCTCTTGTCCACGCCATAACTTCTGATCTGCTTAAGATAATTCAAAAAGTTCATCTCACTAGACATCATGTGCAATATTCATCCCAACTGCAAGTTCAAGGTCGCAAATCAAGTAAATGGACTGTACTTATATATCGCCTTTCTATCTTACCAAGATACTCAGATTGCTGTAAAGCGCTTTGAGTCCTCATTTACCCATTCATACAGCTCTATACTAGATCTCTGCAAAGCTAATTGAACAAATCATTTTAAAGAGATTAATCAGAGCTTTATCACATTCATACACTGATGGGACACACATCAGAGGCAACGAGGGGTTCGGTGTCTTGCCCAGGGACACTTCGGCATGTGACTGCTGGTGGATTCGAACCCCCAACTCTTGCATTGGAGGACGACTGCTCTAACCACTCAGCCACAGTCGCCCAATCAAGGTCAAAGATAATATAAGGTCTTTGCTTGTCCAGGTCATTGCTATAGATTGTTGTATAATTAAGTAACAGCAACTAGAGAAATGTCATTTCCTGTGAGAATGCAGTGTGAATGCTCATTGCTAAATGTTTAGCTAAAAGCAGCTAAAGAATCTGAAACCAGCTGAAAACACTTAATCTCTAAACTGTTAATGTGAGCTGAATGTGAACAACTGATATTTGTATAAATGAAGGTTGAATTAATTTGCTGACAACAGGAAAATAAAAGTTGAAATCCTCTGAAAAACAGCTGAAATTTGTAGAAAAAGCTGACTAAAGCAGAAATTAGCAGAATTAGCTGAAATAAGCAGAGGCTGAATAGATTACAAGAAATCTGATATTAACAAACAAATAGCTGAAATGATCAAAAATAAGCTAAAAGGAGCAGACGGATGCTGAAAACAGCTGAAGTAGAATGACAGCTGAAATGATCAGTAACATGTTGTAAACAGCTCAAAGGCTTTGAAGGATGTGGAGAGCTCCATTTATTTTCCATCAGGAAAACATGGCTGACAAAGCTAAATACTTCAAAAAGTAAAAGTTTCACAAATACCACAAATACCAAAAATCAGAGCAGGAATGTCCTGAATGAGCCAAACGTTTGGATTTTTGAATTGTTGAAACAGAACAAAAATTGTAGAACAAGTTGCGTGCTCCCCCCGTGAGCGGGGGGGTGGAGACACCTCGGTGTTACGCTCTAGCTTAGTGCTATGTAAGTAAGTAAGTAATGTTTATTTGTATAGCACTTTTCATACAAATCACAAAGTGCTTCACAATAAGACATGAAACAAATAAACTAAAAACTGAATAAGATAAAATTTTAAAACATCTATGTTAGTCCCAGCAGTTGTTGAACGGGGTGGGGGGTTAGGATGCATGAGAGAAGCGGAGAGTGTTCTATTCACACAAGGAGAGCTGTTGGTCAGACTACTTCTTGTTGCACCGTGCTCTCTAAAATGGTAAATATAAAAATAAATAAAATGTTTATTTATTTATTATTTATTAATTAAAAAATGTAAAATGGATAATGAATCCAGTGTTTACATACGTAGGTAAACATAGATAACAACTTGTTAACATTCAACAGAATGCAGGAAATGCCATCTACTTTATTTAAAATTTTCTGGGGGAGGACCCCCTGACCCCCACAACGAGTGCCCCCCCCCCCCCCCCCACACACACACACACACACTCACACACACATTATAATGCTTCTGACGCCAGTGTTTAAAACCATTCAGATTGTGATGGCAGGGTTCATGCTTGTGTTTGTGCTGCAGACAAAGAAACGCTGTCAGTCAACAAACATGACTGATAAAAGCTACGTAGAGCAGAGCAACAACCCCTTCTTATTGTTACACCAAATATCATTAGGCCTAAAATGTTTTCACAACTTTTTGAACTGCCAAAAATACAAAAAATAAAATAAAAATGAAAAACAGCCCACAACAGTGAACATTTTAACAACGTTTTAGGAGCTGTGTTGCTGCCAACAAATTGAAAAATAGCTTATGTTTTCCTAAAAATGTTATGTTTTAGCGTAAACGTTTACCATTAGAGTAAAGTATGTGTTTATAAGATTTGCAAATTTTTACATCTATTTTATTTGCATTTAACACAACATCCAAAAATGTTTGAATTTGTGACTGTAATGTTTGATGAGCTATTCTTTGGTAAACTGAGGTAAAGAATGGAATAATGAGAAATCCATTCAGAAAAGCCTGATGGAGCCAGGACTTAGCACCATCTGGATCACAGCATGATCTGTGGAACAGTGTGTGTGTGTGTGCATGCGTGCGTGCGTGCGTGTGTGTGGGTGTGGTGGGGGGGGGGGGGGGGTCTGGTTCTTGGATCGCTTCTGAAAGTTCTCCTACCTCAGTAGAGTCAGTAAAGAGAGGAAATGTGCCGACCAGACCTGAGTTCACTTCTCCTGAGGGAGAGGAAGGATGATTGATGAAGGAGATGAGCCTGCAGGGCCTTCAGAGGGTTGTACAGTTCAGGATGTTAATTATCTTCCGGCTACCCCTCTGATTCCTTCATGGCACAGCTGTTACTGTGTATGTAGTTGTGATAAATTGTTCTATTTTAAATACTGTCATGGAGAACAAATAACACATATGCACTATATTGTCAAAAGTATTCACTCATCTTCCTTCACAGGCGTATGAACTTGAATGACATCCCGTTTATAATCTGATGATTGATTCAACCTTTATTTATACACGTTGATCTCATTGAGTTACGAGGACTCATTTTCAAGAGAGACCATGATGGCACACCTTTGCAGCTAGAACAAGGTTTAGGAGTGTGTTTATGGGAGTTTTGGACCATTCTTTTGGAAGCACAAATGGGAGGTCAGACGAGATGGTTGGACGAGAAGGCCTGGCTTCACTAATTCATCCCAGAGGTCTAACATTGAAGCAGCATGTTTATCAGGCAGTGGAATAAGACATAACATGTTAGCAGTGAATCTACATAGACAGAAACAAAGATGCTGTGAAGATTGGGTTGAGACTCTGACCCAGTAAATCCTCTCTGATTGAGTGTACAAGTGGCAAGTAAATGCTGTCATGACAAAAGAGATAAGAATAGTATAAAAGCTTTGTGGAAATCTGTGAAGGGGGGGTTCTATTTTGTATAGGCTTTGCCCTTTAAGGCTATCGCTAGTGGATGTATCCCTTCGCATGCAGCGCAGCACTGAAAACTTTAGTCCCCGCCCACCAGCTGTGTGGGCCCCACCTCCGGTCCGTATAAATTACGGTGAGACCGGGCAATCGGCTCCCATTTTTTCTTCAGCCAGCTAGCTAACCAGCTAGACACCCATTTCCACCCTTCACCCATTTTCGCATTTTCGTGTTACGTGGCGCACACAGCCACACTGTGCCGCTCTCAGAGTCTGTTCGTGCATTACAGAGACAGCTCTTCAGGACGTCCTCTATCCACCCAGCGCCTCTCACACTGGTTGTGTGAGGCAATTTCTTAAGTTTACAGTTCATCTGGACTGGATCCTCCAGAGAATCTCAGCACATTCCTCCAGAGGGTTTTCATCCTCCATGGCTCTGCATGAAGGGAGGACAGTGGAGGATATTTGTATGGCGGCTGCCTGGTCATCGCCATGCTCAATTATTTGTTTTTATCTACGTGATGTTTCTACTTTCTCCATGACCCATTCTGTTCTCAGGGTTCTGACAGAATGATTATTTGTTTCATGGAGCCTCACCTGAGCTCACACCTGCCTGCATGCAGTCGCAGTGTGAGATATTTATTATCAGTCACAAGTTCATGACTGCTGATTTTATTGTTATTAATCGGTTCATCCTGAGGAGCTGTTGGTCTGCTCTGTTCAACGTTACACTGTTACAATTTGTATCCTCCGTTGTTCCTATTCACAACAGCAGGTCTGCTATCTTAGCCTTTTTCCTCACCAGAGATCTTTTCTCCGGTGCGCTCCTGCGCATGGAGCGCGTAATTTCGCACACAGAAGGCTGAGTGATGAAATGTGGGGGTTTTTTTGTGTGTGTGCAAGCAGGTGCTTCATGTTGTGTCTGAATGGACCCAGTGAGGCATAGACTACATCCTGCTTCGCCTTTAACCCACTAGCGACAGCCTTAAAGGGCGAAGCCTATACGAAATAGAACGTTGGTTATGTACTATAACTCCAGATTCTATGAGTATAGGCACAGCCCTTTACGCTCTGGGCCTCACTGGTTCCTTAATGGCTGAAGAATAAAGCTATTTGGGAGCCGATTGCCCAGTCTCACCATAATTTATACGGACCGGGGGTGGGGCCCACACAGCCGGTGGGTGCGGACTAAAGTTTTCAGTGTTGCGCTGCTCGCAAAGGGATAGACCCACTAGGGATAGCCTTAAAGGGCTGCGCCTATACTCATAGAATCTGGGGTTACAGTACGTAACCAATGTTCTTTTTTGGACTCTGATGCTGTTTGGCTGATTGACCTTTTCTGCACCTCTTCAATAAACCTCAATTTTTGATGTCATTAAATGATAAATGGTCTGTACTTATAGAGCACCTTTCTATCTGATCAAGATACTCAAAGCTCTTTACAACAATCTGTGTCCTCATTTACCCATTCATACTGCACTCTACTACATTTTTACAAAGAATAATCAGAGCTTTAGATCACATTCATACACTGATGGGACACACATCAGAGGTAATGAGGGGTTCATTGTCTTGCCCGGGTACACTTCAACATGTGATTGCTGGTGGAATCAAATCCCCAACTCTCTCACTGGAGGACGACTGCTCTAACCGCTCAGCACAGCTGCCCCTACCCATTAAGAGATTCAGTGTCATCTGCTTTTTTTTAAATGAAGGATCGTCTTTGCGCGTTGTTTTGGCTATAACAGTTGACACCCAACACGGGGCCTGGTTGATGTCAGAACTCTGTGCATGCCAGTCATGTTCTTCCACACTAAACTCGCTCGTTCGTGTCTTTATGAACCTTGTGTTGTGCACTGGTGCACAGTCATGCTGGAACAGAAATAGGGCATCCCCTCCCCACAAAGTTGGTAGCCTGCAATTGTCCAAAATATTGTGGTATGCTGAAGCATTCAGAGTTTATTTCACTGGAACTAAGCAACTGAGTCCAACTCCTGAAAAACAAGCCCACACCATAATCTCCTCTCCACCAAAGTGTACACTTAGCAGCACAATGCAGTAAGACAAGTACTGTTCTGCTAGCTACCTCCAAACCCAAACTTGTCTATCAGATTTCCAGACAGAGAAGTGTGATTTGTCACTCCAGAGAATGTCTCCACTGCTGAGTCCAGTGGCAGCGTGCTTTACACTGCTGTATCCGACGCTTTGCATTGCACCTGGTGATGTAAGTCTCTGACACAGCTGCTTGGCCATGGAAAGCTGTTCCATGAAGCTCTCTACGTACTGTTCTTGAGCTAATCTGAAGGCCCTGTGAGGTTTAGAGGTCTGTAGCTACTGATTCTTCAGAACATTGGTGACCTCTGTGTACTATTGCGCCTCAGCATTCGCTAAGTCCACTCTGTGGGCTCCTGAGAGCGACCCATTCTTTCACAAATGTTTGTAGAAGTAGTCTGCATGTTTAGGTGCTTGAGTTTATACACCTGAGGCCATGGATGTGATGGAAACCCTAAATTAAAGGATTTGGATGGGTGAGTGAATACTTTTGGCAATAAAGTCTACGTATTTTCATCTTTCTTGGTGAGTTTTATGCTGTAACAATAAAGAGCGCTGCTTTTAAATTTGAAAAAAAAAAAACAGATGATGTCTAAATGTTTTATAAAAGATGAGTTTAGATTTTGTATGAGATGTGATATTTTGTGATTTGTTGACACTGTTAAACAGAGAAGTTGAATGTACCGTGATGCCAAACGGCGTACACCTGATGAAATAATAAATAAACTACCAACATTTATGTGGACAGAGTGTGTTTTTATTTTTGATCAAATACTAGGTTCATTATGTGGATTGCTTGTTGCCAGCCACTCCTTCAATTAGCCATATATGAAAATAAATACATTTATAAAGGACTCACACAAGTGTACGAGGTTTGCATGCATACAGTAAGATCCACAAGCATACCACAAGTTTTACAAATGCGTACAAGATTCACATATGCATAAACAGTTTTTCAAATGTGCACAATTTCATTTGAACAAGTAGGAATATTCTGTGCATACAAATTGTCAAATACACATACCCAAAGTGCCTGCTGTGCATAGATCACTTTTGAATGTGACTTTTGAGACTTTCTTGTTGCGCCAGATTCACAAAGGTGATGCTGCATTCAAGGTTGGTGAAAAGCTGGGACATCTGAGCCTTAGTATATTTACCAAATTACAGTAGTGTGAAAAGACTAACTTATAACTTGACTCAGTGATTCATAATTCATTTGTTATGGTATAGAACTCCCTGTATATAACAAATTTTACTTCAGTGACCGACTTCTGATTAGTAAAGGGTGAACACATTAATTAAGCTGTTTACAGTTTACTGTAGTACTCAGAACTGCTCAGTGGGCCAGGGCCCAGGGAGCATTCTCATCAAACAAGTTTGTTTTATGATTTAAAATCAATTTTATTTAAAAAGGAACCTTTTTTTGGGTCCAAAATGACTGAACCAAAAAAATGCCCATGGGCCATCAGTTGAATTGTCCTATTGACCTTATTCCTATGTCCCATGATGCTTTGCGTGATATATACTGTACGTGAGTCAGACAGAAGGGAGCAGGACTAAGACTGGGGAGCAGGCAGACGAAAGACATGAACACGACACAAGATGGAGCCAGAGACCAAAGAAAACACAAACCCTATAAGGACAGAACCAGAGGATAAAGTAAGACAAACACCAGATGGGGACACCAGGGGACAAAAAATCACAACTCCTACAGGCTTTTGTAGATACTTCTTCCTTCACTGCAGATGACAGCAGGGTGTGGAGACATGTGTGGTCGGTGATCAGGTGATCCATCGAAAGTTTAACTGGACTTTTTTTTTTTTACCTCTTTCAACCATCCGGTCGGCCCTGCCTCCTCCTCTACAAGTAGATTAACACAATTTTATATTGTGCATTCTTATTTAGTTCTCTTTGTGCTGTATGATTTGTAAAACTGCATCAAAAGCCCGAGACCGACCCGGGACACCCGTCAAGCACAATATTTTGGTCCGACCCTGCCCAAATTTCAGGTCGGGCCGTGCCCAGATTAGAAATGACAGTTCTATCTATGGCTGAATGTGGGGGCCTTGGTGCTCTGACCCTGGCTTACCAATGCTGGCTCTTGGGACATGGAAGATGACCTCGCTGACAAGGAGGGAGCCTGAGCTCGTGCGTGAGGTTGAGGGGTACTGACTAGATATAGTTGGGCTCACCTCGATGCACACCATGTGCTCTGGAACTAAGCTCCTTGAGAGGGGCTGGACCTTATTCCACTCTGGAGTTGGTTTACGGTGCCCTGAGACAACTTCTGCTGAGACTTGGCACTCTATAAATGAAGGGAACTAAACTGACTTGAATAAGTCACTTGGCACCAGGACGCCCTAGGTCGTATATCGATGACTGACTTTGTAGACATGTCATCTGATTTGCAGGACTGTTTGTTTTGGACACTTGGGTGAAGAGAGGAGCTGAGCTGTCAACTGATCACCACATATAGTGAGTTGGATCAGATGGCGAGGGAAGATGCCTGACAGACCTGGTAGATCCAAATGTGTAGTGAGGGTTTACTGGAAACACCTGGCAGAAGAACCCCGGGGACGACCCAGACTGCTGGACACACAATGTCTCTGTGTGGGTCTGGGAACACCTCGGACTCCTCCCAGAAGATTGGAAGAGGTGACTGTAGGAAGAGATGTCTGGACCTCAAGCTGCTGCCTCCGCGACTTGACTTCGAAACAAGCAGAAGATAAAGATGGATGGATGTCTTCTTTCTGTTAACACATTGCATTTATTTAGAGCTTTAAAGTCTTGTAATAATGATAAGTTACAATTATCCAGTGATCCCAAAAAGTACGGTAAGCCAAATGAAAATATCTTCAACCTGGTTCTGAACAATCTGTAAACAGGAAAACTGCACACATATTTAATGTTCATTGACAGTTTTTCAGTATTATTCACCTGCAAAGTGAAAACATTAAAAATGACTACAGCAGAGTTTTAGTTTACGTTTCCATGGCAACACTGGAGCTGCATTTGTCCCTCTATGTGATTCATTTTTCACTTTGAACTTAATTATTGTTCATGGATGCATGTCAGATGTTTAGCTGCCCGCTCTTATTGTTTATATGGTTTTATATATACAGGTGCTGGTCATAAACTTAGAATATCATGAAAAAGTTGATTTATTTCAGTAATTCCATTCAAAAAGTGAAAATTGTATATCGTATATATTCATTACACACAGACTGATATATTTCAAATGTTTATTTCTTTTACTGTTGATGATTATAACTGACAACTAATGAAAACACCAAATTCAGTATCTCAGAAAATTAGAATATTACTTAAGACCAATAACAAAGGATTTTTAGAAATGTTGGCCAACTGAAAAGTATGAACATGAAAAGTATGAGCATGAAAAGTATGAACATGAAAAGTATGAGCATGAAAAGTATGAGCATGAAAAGTATGAACATGAAAAGTATGAGCGTGAAAAGTATGAGCATGAAAAGTATGAACGTGAAAAGTATGAAACTGAAAAGTATGAGCATGAAAAGTATGAGCATGAAAAGTATGAACATGAAAAGTATGAGCATGAAAAGTATGAGCGTGAAAAGTATGAACATGAAAAGTATGAGCATGAAAAGTATGAACGTGAAAAGTATGAACGTGAAAAGTATGAAACTGAAAAGTATGAGCGTGAAAAGTATGAACATGAAAAGTATGAACATGAAAAGTATGAACATGAAAAGTTTGAACATGAAACGTATGAACATGAAAAGTATGAACATGAAAAGTATGAGCATGAAAAGTATGAGCATGAAAAGTATGAACATGAAAAGTATGAACATGAAAAGTATGAACATGAAAAGTATGAGCATGAAAAATATGAGCATGAAAAGTATGAGCATGAAAAGTATGAGCATGAAAAGTATGAACATGAAAAGTATGAGCATGAAAAGTATGAACA
>NC_056504.1:3578935-3583215 GCF_014905685.2 Nematolebias whitei
CATGAAAAGTATGAACATGAAAAGTATGAACATGAAAAGTATGAACATGTTCAGCATCAGTACTTAGTTGTTGCTCCTTGTGTCTGGATCTCTGCATCAATGCGTCGTGTCATGGAGTGGATCAGTCTGTGTCTCTGCTCAGGTGTTCTGAGAGCCCAGGTTGTTCTGATCGTGGCCTTCATCTCTTCTGAATTGTTGGCTCTGGTGCATCACATCTTCCTCTTCACAATACACCACAGATTTTCTATCGGGTTAAGGTCAGGCGAGTTTGCTGGTCAATTAAGAACAGGGATACCATGGTCCTTCAACCAGGTACTGGTAGCTTTGACTCTGTGTGCAGGTGCCAAGTCCTGCTGGAAAATAAAATCTGCGTCTCCATAAAGTTGGTCAGCAGCAGGAAGCAGGAAGTCTCTACAACTTCCTGGTTGACAGTTGAGTTAACCTTGGACCTCAGAAAACACAGTGGACCAACACCAGCAGAGGACATGGCCCCAAACCATCAGTGACTGTGGAAACTTGACACTGAACCTCAAGCAACGTGGATTCTGTGCCTCTCGTCTCTTTCTCCAAACTCTGGGATCTTGATTTCCAAATGAAATGCACATTTTACTTTCATCAGAAAACAGAACTTTGGACCTCTCAGCAGCAGTCCAGTCCTTTTTGTCTTTAGCCCAGGTGAGACACTTCTGTCACTGTCTCAAGTTCAAGAGTGGCTTGACACAAAGATTGTGACAGCTGAACCCCATGTCTTGCATACGTCTGTACGTGGTGGTTCTTGAAGCACTGACTCCAGCTGCAGTCCGCTCTTTGTGATTCTCCCCCACATTTTTGGAATGGGTTTTGTTTCACAATCCTCTCCAAGGTGCAGTTATCCCTGTTGATTGTACACTTTTTTCTTCCACATCTTTTCCTTCACTTCACCTCTCTATTAAGTCGTTTTCACACCTGATAGTCCGGTAGACTCGGTTCGGTTGGGGATCAATATTCATAATATTTTGTTACATTTGAGCTGGTGAGTTTGCATTCACACTGCACTGTGCAGTCGAGCCAACCTGTTGAACCAACCTGTTGAACCAACCTGTTGAACCAACCTGTTGTTGAACCAACCTGTTGAACCAACCTGTTGAACCAACCTGTTGAACCAACCTGTTGTTGAACCAACCTATTGAACCAACCTGTTGAACCAACCTGTTCCCCCGCTCGCCTGTGGGGGCGCTGCACCAAGAACTACTGAAAGACACGACACAAAAACCTCTGAAGACACTTCTTCTTCTTCTGTAAATAAAAACGAAGTGGCATCAAGTTTTAGCAGTTTTAGGAGTTATATTTTGTCATTTTTCAAAAATGGACTCAGCATGAGCAGAAGATGAGACAGAAGACCATGGAGAATATTGTTTATCACACAAGTCAGCTGACGGCTCCATATAAGAGAAATGTGTGTTTGTCCTGCGGAGCGGGGCTCGGTCTGTTTACATTCACACTGTACTAGAACAGCGCTGGAGTTCTCTTCTACCGGACCGAGACCTAGGTTTTAGCCCGGGCCAGAGTTCACCTTTTTGTTCCGTGACAGAGTTCGATGGCGCGTTCACACCTCCCTAAACGAGCCGGACTTTCTAGGAAAACAAGCTAGAGTTCGATTAAAGCGGACTAAACAGGGCTGGTGTGAATGCACCCTTAATGTGCTTGGACACAGAGCTCTGTGAACAGCCAGCCTCTTTAACAATAACATTTTGTGTCTTGCCTTCCTTGAGCAAGGTGTCAATGGTCGTCTTTTGGACAACTGTCAAGTCAGCAGGCAGGCATGGGAGGAGTCGACGGGGAACAGGACAGCCCCAGAAACCATCTTAGCTCCAGCAAACTGGTTGGTCCACTTAAGAAGTTTACTGCTTGGTGGGAAGAGTTTAGAACTCCTCAGACTGATGAAGCCCTCTGGATAGAGGGCGAAACGTGTCTATAAAAAATTACTGTCCTGATGACCTGACTGAGAATTATTAGACTGAGACCGTTTCTTTTTTTTACCTGGATTATTGAACATGGACTTTGTTATTAGACTGAGCTCGTTTAAAGGCTTTCGGAGGTGTTTTGAGTTAATCAGCTGATCAGAGTGATTTTATGACCAGCGCCTGTGAATATAATATATTTTGTTCTGACCACGTGAACAGGAGGTTGAATCAAACCCTTTAAGGGACAAAATATTAGTGGGGGGGTCGAGAGACGCATTCAATGCTGCTATTACTCTCATGGTTTTTGAACCTTGTAGGCCTGAAGAAGAGAATTCTCATTTTATTTTACACCCCCCCACACACACACGCGCGCGCGCGCGCACACGCGCGCACACAATTCAAAAGTCCCTGTTTACTGACCTCTGTAATTTCCACTGGCGCGCTCGCGCACACGCACAGAGAGTAAAAGTGGTTTTTGGTGCAGCTGGATCTCTGACCACCGAGGGAGTTGATCCGAACCTCCAGCGGACCCTCCGGACCTGAGTCGGGCCGGTTCGGTTGCAGGGCGGTACTTCCATCTTCAGATCCGGCTGGCTGGATCCTGGCGCCTGACCGTGGACCGGAACTGTTTCCAGGTGATTCCAGGTGTGTTGACTCAGACTGGGTCCAGAACCGGACATAGACCTGGTACTGGAGCTGTGCACCATGAAGCTGGCGGAGGAACGGACCTGGTCCCTGTTCCGGAGCCGGTTCCGACAGACCCTGACCTACTGGAGCGTCTTCTTCAGCTTCGGCCTGAGCATCGCCTTCCTGGGACCCACCATCCTGGACCTGAGGTGCCAGACCCGGTCCAGCCTGCAGCAGATCACCTGGGTCTTCTTCAGCCAGCAGTTCTTCCTGCTGCTGGGCAGCTGCCTGGGGGGACTCGTCCGGAGAACGTAAGTCCGGATCGGTTCGGCAGGTCTGGGTGGACTGAACGCGCTCTGGTCCTGGTCTTTGGTTTTTGTCATTTTTTACTCATTTCACTTTTAGTTCATGAATTCTTTCACTCAGAAGAAGAAAAACTTCAACCTGAGTTTACAAAACACTTTCAGAGAAGCACGTGACCTGAGGCAGCAGTCCTGTTGTTGTTGTTGTTGTTGTTGTTGTTGTTGTTGTTGTTGGGGGGGGGGGGGGGGGGGTTGTTAGCAAAATATCTCCTGAACCGGATTTGAATGAAACTCTCTGGAAGTCTTGTTGAAAAACTTCTCCAAGATGGCCGCCACAGCTAGTCAGCCTTAGTGAGCACAAACAGGATCATTCCAGTCCCGCTGCAGATCCTGGGCTGAAGTTTAGTATTTGGTGTGGTAGTAGCTGAGAGTCATTATTTACAAGGTTTGATTCAGTTCTATTCAAATCTCTTTATTTCTCTAGCTCCAAGTCCACAGAAGTCACTGAACAGAAACATGCATGCACATTATAAAAGACAATTAGTACAAATTATCAAGGAATAAGAAACGATAAACATCCCTCGGCTGTGGCTCAGTGGGTAGAGCAGTCGTCCTCCAGTGTGAGAGTTGGGGGTTTGACTCCACCAGCAGTCACCTGCTGAAGTGTCCCTGGGCAAGACACTGAACTCCTCGATGTGTCCCATCAGTGCATGAGCGTGATCTTTAGATCACATTAAAGCACTGATTAATCTGTGTAAAGGAGGAGTAGAATGCTGCATGTGTGTATATGGACGCAGTCAGAGAGGACATGGAGTGAGGACATGGAGTGAGGACAGAGTGAGGACAGAGTGAGGACGACTCGCTGTGGAGACCCTGAAGAGGGAACAGCTGAAAGAAGAAGAGTGCTGTATGAATGAGTAAATGAGGACATACATTGTGTTGGAAAACACTTTGAGTACCGTGATCAGATAGGTGCTATAAAAGTACAGTCATTTACTCTGTGGCAGTAAAGAGAGCGGGTGACAAGCATTCATTAGGGGTTAACATTGGTCCTGCTGACATCTGAGTGGACTCTCGGTGTCCTCAGGGACATGTTCTGCTCTGACACGTCCACATTTGACTGGAAAATGTGCAACATTCAAATTCTACCTAATGATCAGCTCGGCTATCTCCAACATCCCAACAGAAGAGGAAACAGGAGCCTGACACCCTGCTGGCACGTTAGGAGCCTGAGGTTTCCAAAAACACGTTTTACACTGAAGAAGTCTTAAAACTGACGTCCCAGAGCCGCCTGCGACCCATCTGCTGATCCAGATTTGAATGAATTTAGTCTGGGCGTATTCTATGTGTGTTCTGCGTGTGTTCTGCGTGGGTTCTGCGTGGGTTCTGCGTGGGTTCTGCGTGGGTT
>NC_056504.1:3583225-3583873 GCF_014905685.2 Nematolebias whitei
TCTGCGTGGGTTCTGCGTGGGTTCTGCGTGGGTTCTGCGTGGGTTCTACGTGGGTTCTGCGTGGGTTCTGCGTTGTTCTGCGTGTGTTCTGCGTGGGTTCTGCGTGTGTTCTGCGTGGGTTCTACGTGGGTTCTGCGTGGGTTCTGCGTGGGTTCTGCGTGTGTTCTGCGTGGGTTCTGCGTGTGTTCTGCGTGTGTTCTGCGTGTGTTCTGCATGTGTTCTGCGTGTCTTTTGCGTGTGTTCTGCAGCAAAGCAACGCGGAGAGGGAGGGAGGGAAGCATCCGATCTCGTGGGGAGCGAGTGGTGAAGTAGGTTAAGTTTTGAAAATAGAGCAAATGCTAGTGAAATATTGTAAAAAAAACAACAACAACAAAACCCTGTGAAGTCTGTATTTTATTTTGAGCTAAATGTTAATATACTATGGTAGGCTGAAGTCTGTTTACTTTTTTCTTTATATATTTTGAATTATTTGTCTGTGATGGACTGGAGACCTGTCCAGGTGTCCCCCGCCTCTCACACAGTGATAGATGGACATGGGCACCAGTGATACCCGTGATCTGAAAAGAAAGAAGTGGGTAGAGGATGGATGGATGGATGGATGGATGGATGGATGGATGGATGGATGGATGGATGGATGGATGGATGGAA
>NC_056504.1:3583973-3587077 GCF_014905685.2 Nematolebias whitei
GGATGGATGGATGGATGGATGGATGGATGGATGGATGGATGGATGGATGGATGATTTGTTCCTTGATTTTATTTTATTTTTTATTTTTTGGAGAAAAATCCAGGCAACTAAGCTAATTCTGGTAATTTCAGTTACAGAATGTTATGCACTCCTATAGCTGATCCTATTTTTTGGTATAAATATAAAATTATGCAAAAAAGATTTGATACAGTAAGAAACCTAAAATAAATGTCATGTTGTAATCCATCCATCCATCCATTATCTTTACCCGCTTATTCCATTTTGGATCACGGGGGTCACCGGTGCCCATGTCCAGCTATCACTGTGCGAGGGGCGGGGGGCACCTTGTACAGGTCGCAAGTCCATCACAGCAGCACGGTGGCACGGTGGTAGAGCTGCTGCCTCTCAGCGAGAAAGTCGCCCCGGTTCACATCCCGGCCTGGGGGCCTTTCTGGGTGGAGTTTGCATGTTCTCTCCGTGCATGTGTGGGTTTTCTCCGGGTGCTCCGGTTTCCACCCACAGACCAAAAACATGCATGTTAGGCTGATTGGTAACTCTAAATTGTCTCTAGATGTGAGGGAGAGAGTGAATGGTTGTTTGTCTCTATGTGTCCCTGTGATGGACTGGAGACCTGTCCAGGGTGTCCCCTGCCTCTCGCATAGAGATAGCTGGACATGGGCACCTCGAAAAAGGAAGAAGCAGATGAAGGTAATGGATGGATGAATTTTCCTGTCAGAGAGCACTTTGCTCTCAGACTGCAGGTTTACTTGTGGTTCCTAGAGTTTCCAAAAGCAGAATGGGAGGCAGATCTTCCAGTTCTCAGGCTCCTCTCTCGTGGAACCAACTTCCAGTTTCTGTCTGTGAGGCTGACACATTGTCCAGGTTTCTCTTTCTTTTTTGATAAATCCTATAGTTAGGGTTTGCTTTGGTCTCCTGAGCTATCCCTTAACTGTGCTGCTATAGGCTTAGACTGCTGGACAAATTGACCACATTTCTTCATTTTGTTGCTGTCTTTGCTTACTCTACTCTACCTGTTTGTATTTGTAATTATTTCTATTTTAATGTGTGTTTTTGTCTTTCTTCCTATAGAAAGTACACCTGGACCTGCCTTTCTGTGTTCACTTGTTTCACCTTCCTGTCCTCTCAACTCCAGCTGGTCGAAGCCGATGGTTGCTCGTCCTGAGCCTGGTTCTGCTGGAGGTTTCTTCCTGTTAAAAGGAGTTTTTCCTTTCCACCATCTCCATTGTGCTCGCTCAGGATGGGAGACCGTGACGAAGTAAAGATTCAATGAATGTGCTGCTTCCTTAGATGGAGAACTTTTAGTAATTGACATTTTATGTAGGTGGATGTTTCTGTTCAGTGCCCTGAGATGATTTCTGTTGTGACTTGGCACTATAGAAATAAACTGAATTGAAAATCCACACCAATAATAATTAATACTAATCAAAATGACTGGTCCAAATCTGCCTGGTTTAATTTAAAGTGTCCTCCTGTACCTTAAATGGTAAAGCTGGGACGGCTGCCAGTGTATTCCCAATGTGCATCACCTAGAATACTGTTTTCTTGCCAGGTACATTAAAATAGACCAAGATTTTTTTTTAAACACGACCAAACAGCTCACAGGTCACAAACAGTCAAAATATGGTGAGACCAATCAACTTTCTCACGTTAGAGTTGCCAGCTGACCTCCAACACCCCCAGCTCTGGGAGCTTCTCCATTACCAGCTGTTTGTTGTTTGTGAGCTGTTGGTTTGATCCAAAGCCCAGGGTCATTTCTATATATCCAACCACTCTGAGAACCTCACACCCTGTGGAAAAACTAAACAGGCGCAGAGTCTTCTGCACCTCCTGAAATCTGCTGCTGTGAACACAACGGCTTTTAAAAAGGGAACAACCAGAGAGTTTACGTTTGGTAACACTGTATTGACTAAAGGATACCAGATATTTTATTAAGACCTCTGGAAAGTATTTAAACTTATGAAAAATGCAAAATGAAATAATACAAATTGTCAATCCCCCAGCAGGTCTGTCTCTGCAGTCAGTTGCTGTCATAACTGTTTTGTCTCGTCCAGCCTCATGTCCTCCCTGGTGGCCCTGTTCTCCTCCACCCTCATCATCTCGCTCGTCTTTGCCATCATACCCCTGTGTCACCACGTGGTGCTGCTGTCCATGGCCATGGCGCTGGCTGGCACAGCCATGGGTGTGATCGACACCATTGGCAACCTGCAACTGGTAAAGCTGTACCAGAAGGACGCCGCCATTTTCCTGCAGGTCTGAAGGATGGGTCTTCTGTGCTCATTTTGTTTGTTAACGACAGAAAAACTTGTGAAAAGACACAAACAAATCGAGCTTTGTTAGTTTGTGTGTTTACTACTGGCAAACCATCTGGGCTTTTAGATAAATCTGAATGTCTTGGGAATCATTTAATTTAAATCATTTACAAAGTTAAAAGTCTATTATTTCTTAAAGTATGTAAAGATGTAAATGATGTTACGAGCAATCTGTAGAGCTCAGAGCACGGGTTATGATTGACTGATCTGTTCTGAAAGTATCTCAGCATCAGTAAAAGAGACAGGTGCGTCAGAGTAAAGAGCTCAGCCGTGGAAAGCACCTGGAATGTGTACACTCACAAACACAAGTAAAAACAGATGAAACGAATGCATGGCCTGCTCGTCTATAATGCAGTGACATTACTGAGTTATTGAGGTACACTTCAGAGGTACACCTTGTGCTTATTACTACCACGCAATAATCATTGTGTAACGTTTTGAAGTGGTTCAGATGTGCATAGTTATCCATCAAAAACTGATTCTGACCTTTGTTCATTTTTACTTAAACGAAGATTTAATTTTATCTGACAGATCACTCCTGACTGAAATAAATTTGAGGTTTGTTTAAAGGAATTAAACTTTAATTGGTCTGTCAGTGTAAATGGTAAATGGACTGTACTTATATATCACCTTTCTATCTAATCAAGATATTCAAAGCTCTTTACAACACAATCTGTGCCTCATTTACCTCTACACACACATTCATACAGCTCTCTACTACACACATATTCATACAGCTCTCTACTACACACACACATTCATACAGCTCTCTAC
>NC_056504.1:3587087-3593042 GCF_014905685.2 Nematolebias whitei
CTCTCTACTACACACACACATTCATACAGCTCTCTACTACACACACATTCATACAGCACTCTATTACACACACACATTCATACAGCTCTCTACTACACACACACATTCATACAGCTCTCTACTACACACACATTCATACAGCTCTCTACTACACACACATTCATACAGCTCTCTACTACACACACATTCATACAGCACTGTATTATTACATACATTTATACAGCACTCTTCTAGATCTCTACAACAACTAATTAGAGCTTTATATCACATTCATACACCGATGGGACACACTTCAGAGGAAACGAGAGGTTCAGTGTCTTGCTCAGGGACACTGAACAATAGTGTCTAACACATGTATCATATAACACAATGTATCTTTATCTATCCATCTATCTGTCTGTCTGTCTGTCTGTCTGTCTGTCACAGTAATATTGTTACGCACGTTAGTTGTTGTAAACACAAAATAATACATATGTTGGTTTGGTGTTTACCTTTAATATAAATATTTTAGCAGTAAACATTTTTAATAATCATGTTAAAAGTTACAAATGTTGTCTTTGGTGCCTGTTTGTTTTCCAAATGTATTAGTGTGCGTGAATGACAGTCCTCAACATAAAACACTTTGTAGAACGGTGCTTTATAAAGTTCAGTCCATTTCCTTCAATTAGTTGACCAGCACTTCTGCCACATCCAATATGGCGGACATTCCGACGTACTGCTGCAGTGGGCCAGCCCGTTCATTGAAGCGTCTATATATACCCATTACCCATCATGTCATATTTAAGCTGGTTTTTGTTGTCCGGGAAATGAGGAGTTGACGAATGACTTAGATTTATCACGTCAACTAGAAACATGCTGCAGAAGAAGAGGGTTTTTTTTTTTTTGTATAATTGTGTGAATCCAATGAATTAGCATGTACGTGACTTTAGGTCCTGAATATAAAAGGAATCCTAGGCCAGGGGATGTTCTGACTCCTTATCATGGATCCATGTTTATGTCTCTGTAGGCTTTGCACTTCTTCATCGGTCTGGGTGCAATGGTCAGCCCTCTGGTGGCTGACCCGTTCCTGGCAGATGACCGCTGTGTGTTGGGAGCCAACGGGACTAACAACTCGTCTTCCTCGGACTTAGAACACCTCCGTAACAGCCTGGGTGGACACGGAGCCATGCTGGGCAACACCTCCCGGTATCCTCTGTACACTGAGGGTGTCGTCGTCACCAGGGTGTCCTATGCTTTCTGGATCATGGCTCTAATCAATGTGAGTTCATGTCCGTGGGCTTACTGCTGTATAACATGAGATGCTAGTGACGTTTATTTTGTTTCTCTGTCATGTACAGTTTGTGTGAGCTCAGCAGGTGTTGAGTTAAGATGTTGATCTGGGGTGGATTCCCAGTTGTCCAGGACGTGACAAAGTTTTTTAAAGGCAACTGGGCTTGTGTTCTGTAGTTGAAGACACTTTGCTTCCAATCCATGAAGTTTTCTCAAGTCAAAACTAGAGTGTGGAGTTTTAAGCTTTAAATTCCATCAAAAGCTCCTTTTTTGCAGCTGAATTTACTTTCAGATTATTCTCCTTCTCCTCCCCCCTGAGGGTCATCAGGCTCTTTGTTCACTTGGATCACAGAAAAATGTTTGGGTCACCAGTATTAATGGATGTACCCACAGATTATGGATTGAGAAAAACAGGCTCAAACTCTAATAATTGAAAGTGGTTTATTTACAGAGAAGTGATATTTGTATTATTTACAACAGGGAATGGAAGAGAAGAGTCAGGATGAGTGGAGTGAGGGAATGGCAGGTAAGACAGGTTGTCAGGGAGCTGTAGTGTTGAGAGGAGGGCGGAGGATTCCAGGTAGTTTTGCTCCAGGGTTGAAAAGCACACGGGGAGCGTGGAGGTAAGTATGTGGCAAGTGCTTGGATGGTGGCAGAGCAGCTGAAGGTGAGTCACAAAGAGGTTCACAAGATGTCCAAAGGTAAGTACAGGAATTGAGGATTCATGGTAGGTGACGACAGGTCCAGGACTGGAGGCTCAGGAGGCAGGTTCTAGAAGAATACGAGGAGAACACAAGGTAAGTTATTTTCTTAGCGTAAGCACAAGGAGACCGATAGCACAAATACCGATGAGTATGTAACGCTCCAGAAGGGAAGGGAGCTCTTCTGCAGCCTCTTATACTCCAGGAGTTCGTGAGATGATCCACAGCTGCTGCTCACTGGCGCCACCCTGGACTCAGGAACCTGCAGAGAGAACTTTTTACTCTACAAGCATGAAGTTGTGAATTAGAGGGAAACTGACTCTCAGACTTAATACTGCTCTCTAGGTGTTAGAAAACTGAATTCTGAGACTTCCTCCTCTGTTTAGATTTGTTTTATCTTGTTTGATGTCAATGACTTCATCCACCCACCCCCACAAAAAAAAAAACATCTGCCGTCTCTGTCTCAAACATGAACCTGTTGGTCCTCAGCAGGGTGTCTTATCCTTGAGATGTAGGTGAACCACTGAGTCCTGTCCTGAACAGCTAGCTCTCCAGTGTTGAGCCATGCGTCTGTGGAGAGCTTGTTAGAGGTCTGAACCTTCCTGCAGACACCACACGGCTCTGCTTGTGTTTGGGACTTCTGTCCTCAGGATGGAGGATTGAACTTGGGTTTAAAATGTACTGGGATGTTGGGTTTAACATGTACTGGGATGTTGGGTTTAACATGTACTGGGATGTTGGGTTTAACATGTACTGGGATGTTGGGTTTAACATGTACTGGGATGTTGGGTTTAAAATGTACTGGGATGTTGGGTTTAACATGTACTGGGATGTTGTGATTAGAGAATATCCTTCAGTGGTTCTCAATCTTTTTCTTTTTTGGTTTGTTTCTCTCATTCAGGTTTATGTGATTTTACAGAGTCAGCTCATGTTTCACATCTTTTAATCGGCCTAGATCCTGCTGACATAGATTGGTCAAGCAGATCACTGACACGGGTCATACAGACATTAAAGAAAAGATCACTTTTTAATTTTAAACAGGTAGAACTTTAACTGGAAAGAATCGACCAGCAGCACTCTTCTTTTTGTGTTTCCCTGCTCCTAAAGTGGCTCAGCCTTTCTGGTTTTACAGCCCACTGACATGTTTGTCCCACAATCAAATTAGAGTCAAAGTTTATTGCATCTGTGAAAGGCAAAGTGTGTTATTCAATTTGGTATGTCAATATAACTGCCTGGTTACACTGATAATGACTCAGTGAGCAACACTACTTCACAGAACTCCCAACAGTTTTTGTTAACTAAACGTGTCTGTTTTAAAAGTTTGTATTTGGACTTCATTAAACCAAGCTGTGTTGGTCACACAAATCTGACCTACAGATGTAGAAATGACATCAACTCGTAAACATGGTTAGCTGTTTTGACTTGTTCAGTCTTGTGTCCTGGCTTTTGTTTTGTGATTCCAGCTGATTTATAAAACTTTACGCGGCTGCCGGCACAAGGAGGGAAGCGTCCGCCTCAGTTAAATGACATTTTTGTTTTCTTCTCCAGGATCTTAAACAGGATCTCTGTGGTTCAGAAGACAAGCTGGAGTCTCCTTTTATGAGGGGGTGCTCATAAACTGAGTGAGCTGACAGGAAGCGTTGCTTGTTCACTTACAGAACAATAATCTCTTTGTGTGTGTGTGTGGGGGGGGGGGGGTGTTCTGCAGCTTCCTGTGCCAGCAGCTGTGCTCACGTTGATGCACCATGAGGGGCTGGTGTCCTGCTCCAGCAGCAGCCCCCGTCTGCTCAGTCGGGATCCTGGTCCCAGTCCGGCTGTGGACAGCAGCCAGGGTAATGTGTGTGCGTGTGTGTGCGTGCGTGTGTGCATGACCACTGATTTAGGACCAAAGGTCTCTGATCATCCCTGTCTCTGCAGGACATGGAGACATGTTGGACTGCTTTAACCTTGACAGACTCCGGGGTCGACCGGCTACGTTCTTCATCCTTCATGCACTGGGCGGAACCATCGTCTTCATCACTGATGGGATCATAGTGAGCCTTCCTACTTATGCTGCACACACAAAAACCCAACTCTTCTTCAACAGACACATCATCTCAGCACTTACTGACTTGTGTTCATGTGATGCGTCCTGAAAAAAAAAGCACTCTTAAAAATAAGTCTCTGCACTCTTTCAAGCACCTGGATCTGGACTATATTACCGATCAGACACCTACAAATGCATGTTGTATTTAGATGGGGGGGGGTTTTCTCAAAGACTCTGCCTTTGATTGTTTCATACAGAAGATAGGCAAATGGGAGGTCAAATGGCAATAGAACCTATTTTAAGGGTTCTCAGGGTAAGCAGGAAAAAATAAAGGCCTGAGGCACCAATTAACAGAAAGAAAAACGTAAAAAAAACGAGCACAAGAATATTAGGACTGTCTAAAATTATTGATCAGATGCTGATAAAATATATCAAATAAATAGCACAAAAGTATGGACATTGGTTTTGTGATAATGATTTCTTTGTTGTGGAAAAAGCATGCTAGATGTTATAGAAACTAATTTATAGTGCGGAGAGGGCAAAGTTAAGCAAGGTACTGGTGGTATTATAGTGTCATTGGTGGACACATGTGTGCGAACATTACAGTTGGTCACAGAATTTGTTACACTGTTGATGTATATGCTGAAAAGAGTTGGACCATGTATGGAGCCTTGAGGAACGCCTTTGCTGATGGGTAGCGGGTCTGACAGGTGACCCACGCCCTCACTGAGTATGTTCACCCAGAACAGTAGCTTTTGAACCAAGCTATGCAACTCTCTGACAGACTGAGGTCTCTTATGCCCCTTTTGCACTGCCCCTAATAAGCTCCAAATTCTGGGCAGCCCGCCACAGAAAGAACCCTGTTGCACCAGTACTTTAGTATTTTTAGCTGATTTGAGGCTGATTCAGGACCTCTTTTCGTCCCTGCTTCTCTGGTGGGACCGAGCGACCTCAGTCGAGCCGAGTCCGGACCGAAACGTGGATGCAGGACTCTGATTGGTCAGGGGGAGGAGTCACTGGATCTCAGAAACTTTTCACTGAGCCGCCATTTGCAATTTCTCTGGATGCGGAGCAGCGGCTGGATCTATTTTTAAGATTTTAAAAACAATAATGACAACACCGTGTTTAATTCTGAAGTCCAGGTGTTTTTTTTGTGTTTGGTGACCGACGACAAAATTTGAGCGAGTGGTGTCACCGCGGAGGATCATACGAGCTGCAGAGCTGTTGAAGCCTGCGAGGCCGGACTCTGAGCCCTGAGCTTGTCTGCTCACAAAGGCTGGATTCGAGCCCTGGCAGGCAGGAGGACCGGGATGAAGGGTGGAAAAGTTTGTTTAAAAACATTTTATGTATGTTAAAAAAAGTTGTTTTTATCAGTGAAGATTAAAAATAAATAAACGGTGCCGGCTTTATCATGAAATCCTGTTTTCACTTTGACTTTATTAAATAATCTGTTAATTGGGGAGTGGTGGTGCAGAGGTTAGAGAAGGTGGGCCTGTGATCGGAAGATTGCCGGTTCAAGCCCCGGTACCGACAACATCAAAAATGTGGGTGGGGTAGGTGAAGCACCCACACCTGCCCCCACCCTCATTCGTCCCACTCTGTGCCCTTGAGCAAGGCCCTTAACCCCCATCATCTGCTCCTCCAGGTGTCCTGATAGCAGCTCTCTGCTCCACACAGAGACTGTGGCAGCTCTGTGGTCTGTGGTTGGTCAGGAAGAACATCTGGTGTAAAAATAACTGCCAAGTCTTTGTGCAACTTAGTTCGCTGTGGCGACCCCTAACGCAGGGAGCAGCCGAAAGAAGAAGAAAAAAAAATGTTAATTAAAGTTAATTTAGCTGAAAAATCATAAAAAGACTTAATTATTGGATCTGTCAGGAATATTTCCCTCAAACATGTAGAAGAGACACAGCCTTTGGTTCAACTTTATTCTAACCCACACATGTACAAATCACAAAACAA
>NC_056504.1:3593442-3606548 GCF_014905685.2 Nematolebias whitei
TCTTTAACAATGACCTTTTGTGTCTTGCCCTCCTTGTGCAAGGTGTCAGTGCTCGTCTTTTGGACAAATGTCCAGTCAGCAGTCTTCCCCATGATTGTGTAGCTACAGAACTAGACTGAGACCATTTAAAGGCCTTTGCAAGTGTTTTGAGTAATTAGCAGGTGTCTTCAATATTGAACCTTTTCACAATTTTCTGAGATACTGAATTTGGGGTTTTCATTAGTTGTCAGGTATAATCATCAACATTAAAATAAATAAACATTTGAAATATATTAGTCTGTGTGTAATGAATGAATATAATATACAAGTTTCACTTTTTGAATGGCATTATTTAAATAAATCAACTTTTTCATGATATTCTAATTTTATGACCAGCACCTGTTATACAAAAGCCAATTAGTAAAAGTTAACGATCTAAGGAAGGAAGCCAGCAGTCAGAAATGAGTCACCATTAATCTAGATGCAAATTCCTGCAGCAAAGTCTCCTAAATCCAAAGCACTGGTACTCAGGTTAAATCTGAACGTCATGGAAAATTCTCCAGATCATATTGTATTGGTTTATTGTCCCGCAGGGCTCCTATGCTGGCTTCGTCTACACCTACGCTGTGTCTCCTCCTCTACTGATGGGTTATAAGATGGCTGGTTGTCTGGACAGCATATTTTGGGCCTCTATCACAGCAGGAAGATTGTGTTCCATCTACCTCACCTACAGATTTCAAGCACCTGTGCTGCTCACCATTAGTCTGGTATGAACACACACATTGAACCTCTCACACTGGCTGATGACCCTGCTTTGGTGCAAAATCTGGCCGAACATGGATGGCCTTTGCAGGGGTCTTGGTGAGGTTTACAGGTGCCAATTAAGAACACAGTAGTGTCCCAGTTATGTGTTACAGCATATGATAAGTCTACAATGGTTTTAAAGATGAACAAAACATCTGTAGTGGGGTCATAGTGGTTTGGTCTGTAAAAACAGTGTTAGTTGGCTTTAGCCAGCAGTGTGGCTTGGTTGTCATGAATATAAAGCAGGACTGGGACACTGGCCTCAGGTGCAGGTAACAACCATGATTCTGATCAAATGCAGCCTAACTCAGGTGGGATGGTTGTGGCATGATACTGAGCATGAATCTACATCCTGATGCAGTCTGAGGGATTTAGAAGAACATCTCTGGAATGTAGAAAAATGTTCAGTGAGGACCAAGAGAACAGCAGCACTGTGATCGCTCAGAGATTTCCAATTAGCTTTGAAAGTGAACCCTTCAGAATTTTCTGTATTTCTGTATAAATCCGACCTGAACATTATCAGATTTTCACCAGATATTTTTGCTTCATGAGCATCAACAACTTTTTCAGAGCTCCTCAGAAATCTCCTTTGTTCATGCCATGATCCATGTCCACAAACGTTGTGAAGATCAGACTGTGATAGATCCTGTTCTTTAAATCAAACTGGGTGTCCACTCACACCTGATCATCACCACTGACTGAAAACACCTGACTCTAATTTCACCTTCAAATTAACTGATAATCTTAGAGGTTCACGTACTTTAACCACTCACAGATACATTATGTAATATTGGATCATGTTCCTCAATAAATAAATGACCAAGTATAATATTTTTTCTCATTTGTTTAACTGGGTTCTCTTTATCTACTTTTAGGACTTGTGTGAAAATCTGACGATGTTTTAGGTCATATTTATGCAGAAATATAGAAAACTATAAAAATTTCAAACTTTCAAACACTACTGTATGGAGCTATATTAGTCTAAAATATTCACAAACACGTACAACAAGATTTGTATGTGTACAACATAATTCACAACTGTGTATGGCACAGTGAATAAATGCGTACCTCAACAGTTACAAATGTGTAGTTTCTCAAATCTGCACTATTCAAACTGCACAAGAAGTAATACACTACACATACAAATCAGCAAATGTGCGTGCACAAATCACTGCACACGGATCAGGTTGCATGTGCTTACGACTATTGAGACTTTCTTACAGCACCAGATTCACAAATTAGATGATGCGTTCAAGGCTGTTGAAAAGCTGGGATATCTGAGTATTACCAGACTTACGGGGCTGTTTTTGACTTGGCCCAGTAGCTCATAACAACTACATAAAGACATGCACTTAAATTAACGTTACTGGATTATAAAATGTTAACTTAATAGACTTTACTGCTCAAATAAACTAACTTAAATGAGTAGGTTCTTCTTTTTCTGGAAAAATACTAACTCCCTAAAAACTGATGAGAGCAGCAGCGCCTACTTGTGGCGGTGTTTAGCCTAGACAGAGTGCACGCGATGGCGGGGCGTCCACTATGTGGTCCATCTTCGGAAGTATATGTGATCTTAATGTGCACCTAGAAAGAATAAAGTTAACAGTTGATGTTGGTGGGAATGAACATGTTAATGCCATTTATTATCTTAGATAATACAAAAGAATCGAGTCATAGCATCAAGCTAGTTCGACTCTTAAGGTTAGATTAGCTCATCTAGTTATCCCATGCATGTCAACTACTAATCTGTTTATTTACCGAACATTTAGTAGTCTTTACTTCCACATTCTGAATATTCATTTGTTTTGCAGATGCTCCCATGTTTTTAATTTGACATATTTTACTTTTGCAAGTTTTTTAAATCAAGCTAAACGTAAAGGGGTAGTCAAATGTAAACCAGTAAATGTCAGATTTTACAAAGCAAAATTAAATCTAAATCAGAGTCAGAGATTCTTTATTGTCATTTCCACCTCATGTGGTACATGTAGTGGAGCGAAATTATGTACACAGGGTCCCAGTTACATCCAACAATAAAATGTAAAAGAAAAACAATGATAACATCTAAGATATGAACTAAGAAAAACATAAACTAAAATATACACTAAGCACTCATAACATAAAAACATTACATGGAACAGCAGCGCGAACATGAGCATGAGTCTGTGTGAGCAGATGAGCACGCATGAACACATCAACATGAAACTGATTAGCAGCAACATGAAACTGATCAGCAGCAACATCATGTGTTTTTTTCCACAGTGAATATTCTGGTTAGAAATTTAGAGATTCATGAGTCTAACAGCCTCAGGGTAGAAGCTGTTCCTCAGTCTAGTGGTTCTACACTTAATGCTCGTCAACCTCCTTCCTTAGGGGAACAGGGCAAAAAGTGTGTGTGCTGGGTGAGTGTGGTCTTTCATGATGCAGGTGGCCCTCTTCCTGCATCTGGAGGTGTAGATGTCTGTGATGGTGGGGAGACTGACTCCAACATCTTCTGTGCAGCCTTCACCACTCTCTGCAAAGCTTTTCTTTCTGCAGCTGTGCAGCCTCCATGCCACACATTGATGCTCGAGCACAGGATGCTCTCCACTGCACACCTGTAGAAGGAGGTGAGGACTGAGCTTCCAGACCAGCTCGTCTCAGTCGTCTGAGGAAGTAGAGTCTCTGATGAGCTTTCTTGATCAGGCTGGTGGTGTTGTTGCTCCAGCTGAGTTGTCATTCAGGTGCACACCCAAGTACTTGTAGCTGGAGACCACTTCCACCGCAGATCCTCTTATGTTCAGGGGGATGTAGGTGCGTTTGTTCCTTCTGAAGTCCACAATCATCTCCTTTGTCTTCTTCGTATTGATGTGAAGGTTATTCTCTTTGCTCCAGCTCTCCAGGTGTTCCACCTCCTACCTGTAGCTGGACTCATCATTGTTTGTTCCCACCACCACTGTATCATCTGCAAACTTTACAATATGACTGCCTGGATGGGTAGCTTCACAATCATACATGAGCAGAGTAAACAGGAGGGGGCTCAACACACATCCCTGAGGAGAGCCAGTGCTGAGGGTTATGGTGGAGGAGGAGAAGTTGTGGATCCTCACTGACTGTGGTATGTTTGTTAAGAAGTCTAGGTCCTAGTTGCAAATGGAGGGGCTTAGTCCTAGTGTGAATAGTTTGTCCATCAGGGTGTGGAGGATCATGGTGTTGAAGGCGGATGTGAAGTCCACAAAGAGCATACGGACGTAGGAGTCCTTCTGCTCCAGGTGGTTGAGCTTAGTGTGGACCACAGAGGAGATGGCATACTCTGTTGATCGGTTCTCATGGTATGCATACTGATGAGGGTCCTCGTTGATGTTGATGGTTGTTTTGATGTGAGTCATGACCAGTTTTTCGAAGCATTTAGCGACTATCGGGGTGAGGGCCACTGGCCGATAGTCATTCAGACCAGTCATTGTAGAGCTTTTTGGGACTGGGATGATGGTGGCAGTCTTCAGGCAGGTATGAACTGTCTCCAGGGTAAGTGAGGAGTTAAAGATGTCTGCCAGCACCTCACAGAGCTGATCGGCACATTCTTTCAACACTTTTCTGGGGAAGTTGTCTGGGCCAGTTGCCTTGTGCAGATTAATCCTCCTGAAGGTACTCCTTACTTCAGCTGAGGTCACGCTGAGATGCTCTTCATCCGGTGGTGAGGTGAGTCTGGTGCTGGGTGGTCTGTTCGGGTCTTCGAAGCGTGCATAGAACTTGTTGAGGACATCAGGCAGAGATGGGTCTTTGGGGCAGTGTTCGCTCCTTCCTTTATAATCTGTTATGCACTTAATACCCCTCCACATACTCTGAGGGTCTTGTGAGAAGAATTGACCCTCGATCCTCCGTGCAAATGTGACCTTAGCCTTCTTAATACCAGCAACCAGCTCTTTCCTTGTCCTACGCAGCTCCTGTGAGTTTCCAGACCTGAAGGCAGTGTTCCTGGCTGCCAGCAGGGTGCGCACCTCTGCATTCAGCCAAGGTTTTCTGTTCGGGTAACTTTTAACATATTTGATGGTAGAGACGGTGTCAGTACATGTACTAATGTACCCCAGAACTGAGGATGTGTATTGGTCCAGATCAGGTGATCCTCCATTTTCAGCAGCTTTTTTGAAAACCTGCCAGTCTGTTCATTCAAAACAATTGTGCATGAGGACGAAGAAAAACACAGAGGTACAGGAAACACAGAAAACAGACAGACTCGTCTCACATCAATCATCTTTACCCATTTCTTTTTCAGGTCGCGGGCGTCACCATGTCCAGCCATCACTGTGCTAGAGGTGGGGTACACCCTGGACAGGTCTCCAGTCCATCACAGGGACACATAGAGACAACCGACCCTACACTTTCTCACTCTCACCTAGGGACAATTTAGAGTTTTTAATCAGACTAACATGCATGTTTTTGGTCTGTGGGAGGAAACCAGAGTACCCGGAGAGAATATGCATGGAGAAAACATGCATGGAGAAAACATGCACGGAGAAAACATGCAAACTCCAACCAGAAAGGCCTCTGGCTGAGATTTGAACCGGGGCAACCTGCTCACTGAGAGGCAGTAGCAGCTATACCAACTGCACCACCGTGCTGCCCTGCTTGAAACCAGAACTAATGAAATAAAAATAAAACAAACAATATCCAATGTATCTTTGATGTACACTTAGACCCTGTTTACATGAAAATGATTTCTGGTGAAAATGGAAGAGTTTTGTTGTGTTTGTATTGTTCATTTACACGAAAATAGCAAATGTTTTCTCTGACAATGGCACAATTTGAGAACGGGTTCCAGAGCGCAATGGTTCAAAAACATCCCGGTCTCTGTTGTCATGTAAACAGAAAAAGAGCTCTTTTCTGTCAGGGAATCCCTGGCTCATGTGCAGCATGACACAAAACATAATGGCTTCCTACAATCCACAGAAGAAGAAACTATTGACAATGGCGGATGCCAGAGTACAGTTTGTGCTTCCGACTTTTATAAAGCTATAAATCTAATTTCCCGGGACTGCTTTCATTTGGACATCACTTGGGCGGTTTTCTCGTGAGAGAAATGTTATAACTTTTTTTTTTTTTTACGCATGCGCACTTAGAGTTTCAAGTTTCAAGGAACATAGCGCCAACTAGTAGTGTGGCAGGGGAATTACACCTTTTCCATGTCTACCGTTGCTGTGTAAACAGAGATTGTAATTAGAACATTTTCATGTAAATGCGTTAATAGAAATGGGGAAAAAAATTGTGTTTTTATTGGGTCGTTGTCATGTAAACAGGGCCTTACACAGAAATAACAGAATTAATCCAGAACTGTTCCTTAATATTTAACACAGCCAGTTACAAAATTATATTAGTTTGACCAAACAAACATTCAACCACTGACATGATAAACAGCTGAATACGAAAAACCTGAATCTGTCCTAACATTGAACAAACTAACATTGTAGATATTTACTGAAAGTCCCCACCTATAGTTCACATCCCTCACTGTGTTTGACTTACACAAGTCCAAAACTGGTTTCAACAGACTTCAGACAAATACACGTCTTTCTCAGGGGCAGACCTGTAGTGGTGTGGCAAACATAACTGTCCGTTAAAGGTGGATGAAGTGTGCATGTGTTTGAGACCTGAAACCACTTCCAGCTGAAGGTCCTGACAGGGCATTTCCCAGCCAACCCAGAACTTCATAAGCAGGTGTAGACTGTCTGAAGATGCTGGAACAAACACAATTTTAAAAATGTATCTAAAAATACAGCATGTCAAGCTCACATCTAGCTTTAATATGCACATATGTAACTTTTATTTTAAAGTTGCTTGATAATTGTTTTTGGTAGCATTACATCGTGAGGGTGAGAACCCAGAGAATATGGACTGAAGGAAGAACGGAAGTGAAACTCTAGATTAATTAAAGGGATTTATTTACAGTGAAATCAAGGACTATGTACAGTGCAAGTATCAGGGAAATCTGGGTATGGAGGAGAATGATTAATCTCTAAGAGGAGGAGAGATAGTGATTATTTGGTTCCTGGTACCTTACAGTAGAGAAAGTCAGTTGAGGCATTGAGGAGACAAATGATTTCCAGCAAGTATGGTCCAGGGTTGCAAGATGAAGCGGAGACTAGAGAAGGCAGGCAGCTAGTGGCTGGACGGCAAAGGAGTAGCTGATGGTGAGTCAGCAGGAAATCCTCAGATAGGTACCAGTGTAGAGAGCTCAGGGGACCTGAGCTTGGAGTCAGAGCAGTCCAGGGGCACAGACTCAGGAGGCAAGTCTATGAAAAGGATGAAGAGAGCACAGATAAAGGTAAGTATTTCTTGATAATATTCTCACTAGAAGACTGGAGGCACAAGTACTGGTTGGTAGGTAATGCTCTAACAGGGAATGGAGCTCTTCTGTAGACTCCTATACCTCTGGAGCCAACCAGTGGGATGACCTCCAGCTGCTGCTCATTGGTACCACCCTGGAATTCAGGAACCTGCAAGAAGCTAAAATCCCTACACATTAGTCATGAATATATTAAATAGTTTCATTCATTTCCTGAAAAAAGTATCAAGAACTACAAAATGCACACAAATAAATCAATACGTATGATTTCTTTATCTGTATTTACACAATTCAACTCTTGTGAAAATGAATACTAGCTGAAATATTAAAAATAATTTAAAATCCATCTCCTAAGCAATTAAGAAAGTGAGATGGAGGAAGAATTCACCACTTGCTCTTGCTGAGAGCAGACGCCTTTCCCCTCCTCTCCCTCCTCCGCTTTGCTGCTCTGTCCTGTCCGTGAAACTGCTTCTGAGCCTCTCTGTACATATCTTCCGAACTGTAAATTTTGTGGATCTGGTCAGTTGGTCTCAACGCAATGGACAAAATTTTTGAGACAAGCTTCAGATGAGCTGAACTGCCCAGATGACACGTATGCAGCTGGATATGTCTCTGGATGAACTGGAATGTGATGTGTGTATCTTTGTCAATCGAGGACGCTGAAATTGCATATAATAGGATTTATGATAACAGTTTTCCTGTTTTTGGAATTGTCTGGTTCCTGGTTTATCAACATAAAATGAAGACGGCCGTAGCTAATCTGACCTGGTCAGGCTGCCGCCTATGTGAAGGTTTGATCCGTGTCTTGTGCACCCACACTTTATTGTTTAGCAGACTGGATCACAAATTGGATGTGATTTGTGAGAATCGCAGGCCATATGCGGCCCCTAGGACCCACTGGCAAGATGGATCAAATCTCGGGAAATATTCTCAGACATGGATCAGTGGTGTGTCCACTTAATTTGGACCTTTTGGAATCTATGCGAGACCAGCAAAGACTCGAGGTAGATAAATTTCAGTAAAGTTCTGCCTTTCTCCAAAACAAATGTTCATCTGAATTTGGCTCCCTCTGTTGGCCTTGCAGACCACCTTATCTCATTTTGCCTGGAGGCTCTGTAGTCTGACGCTCTACCCCCTCCTTCAAGGAAGTCCATCCAACCTGAGGGAACCAGCTGAATAATCATTTTGTCATCATTTCAGGACTATTGGACTCTCTCTGCCATTGTCCTTGGCCATTCCCCGACACCTTTCGAGGATTTTTACGGATCTCCCGGGGGGAACTACTGACTATTCTATCGTTATCAGAACTCTTACAGTGCCTCAAGGAGTGTCCTCGAATATTCTCACCACTCTTGTCCCCCCCCGCGGAATGTTTTATGTCACCGTGTGCTTGTCTGTGCGGGGCGTATTTGTCATTATCAGGGTCTTTCTTCTCAGCCAAGAAGAAAGAGTTTGATAGGAATCTTTTTGCCTCCAGTTTCGTACATGTGTTCATTTTCACTATTTTCTCTGTCTAAACAGGTCTCACTTGTAAATGAGTCTCCGAGGCTCAATGTGATTTATCTGTTTAAATAAAGGTTGAATGAAAAAAAAAAAGGGTGACACATTCTCCACTCCACTCCACTACATTTTGATTGTTTATTTTTCACTTGTTAAAGCAGGGCACTTAGCTGGTCCATTTACCGACCAACAACAACTTAAATTAATATATTCACCCTTTTATAATCTTTTTTTTTTTTTTTGTATATGTGCACATATTCAGAGTTTAACTATTTTAATAAATAGTTTACTTTAGATTTTGGTTAAAAGAAGCATTTTAGTGTGATCAGATTATCATGACTGTATTAGCGGCGACCCCCAAAGGAAGCAGACTGAGAAGGAACGACAGAGTCAAGATGTAAAAGGTAAGTGAACTTTATTTACAGGTGCAGTACCAGGTATTTACAGGGCTGGAAGAGAGGAGAGGTCCTGGGTTTTTTGGGAGATCCGGTGTGAAGGTGAGTATTGGTGGAGAGAGGAGCAAGTTGGCCCAAGCTGGTTTGTTTGATGGCTGCGGTTTGATGAGATACCGTTGATCTGCAGGAGAGTCACTGTGGAGAGATGAGGTCCTAGGGAGAACTTGAAGGAGCAGGATGTGGAAGGCCCTGGAGAGATCACCGATGGTGAAGACCAGCTGTAATGAATAAGGTTAGTTGGCTGAACATGAGTGTTACCATTAGGTAATTGCTGTCCCAGCACTGGAAATGTCTGGAAGGAGTTTATATACAACCCCAGATCAGATCTTCTCAGGCAGCAGCAGGTGTAATGAGTTGAAGGTGATTAGCTGTGGAAAGAGAGTGAGTGACAGAAAAACCCAGGAATCCCACACAGATAAGTAATCAACTGTTAACTTTATTCTTTCTAGATGCACATTAAGATCACATTTACTTCAGAAGATGGATTGCGTTGTGGATGCCCGGCCATCGTGTGCACTCTTTCCCATGATGGAGGCTAAAGCACCACCACAAGTAGGCGCTGCTGCTCATCAGTTTTCAGGGAGTTTTTATTTTCCAGTAAAAGAAGAACCTACTCATTTAAATGGAGTCAGCCTCTCCACCATCACAGACATCTACACCTCCAGATGCAGGAAGAGGGCCACCTGCATCATGAAGGACCACACTCACCCAGCACACTCACTTTTTGCCCCACTCCCCTGAGGCAGGAGGTTGAGGAGCATTAAGTGTAGAACCACTAGACTGAGGAACATCTTCTACCCTGAAGCTGTTAGACTCATGAATCCCTTATCAGAAAAATCACTTTAATGCCAATTGATTGTTGATATGTACTGCTGATTATCCATGCTGCTGATCTCATGCTGCTGATTTATTTCATGCTGCTGTGTTCGTTTGTATCCATCTGCTCACACAGACTCATGTTCGTGCTGCTGTTGTTTGGCATAATGTTTTTGCACTATTAGTGCTTAGCGTATTCTTAGTTTAGCGTATTTCTTAGTTCATATCTTAGATCTTATCACTGTTTTTCTTTACAAATTATACTTTTGTTGGATGTAACTAGGACCCTGTGTACACAATTTTGTTCCACCACATGTACCACATGAGACGCAAATGACAATAAAGAAAACCTTAACATTAAATTAGTTGATTTCAGCTGTAGTCACTCGATTATCGCGGGTGCTATGTTCCAGACACCACCGCAATAGGTGAAAAACTGACAAATAGGAACGTTGTATTTATTTTAGTATTTATATATATTTTAAGGCTTTGGGAACCCTTCCCATACTCTTACGATGTTTTAAACTCTTTAACCTATGTAATTTTAGCAGCATACTAATATGTACTGTACAATACTGAAAAATTTTATATGGGTACTCTCCAGCTCTGCAGACCAGCAACTCGGTTCCGGTTCTGCAGACCTACGCTAAAGTGACAAAGCCCACCGCCCAGGTTGATGTGTGCATGGATAATTGAGCTTCAGGAAGCTTCAGGATTATTTGCAATTTTCCTGTCAGTTCTGTGAGATTAATAGATTTTTGACTTTACGTTGCAAAACTTTCCCCGGCAGAAAGCAGCGGCTGGAAGCACTGTTGGCTTCTGGGCCGTGTAGTTCTTTTGACCTGCGTTACAGTATAGGCTTATTGAAAAAAAAAAACCTAGAAAATGGTGGCACCTTTCCGAAGTTTTTTTTCCATTAATCTTTTATCCCATATGTCCCAATAGTGTGAGTAAGATTAAAGTTGACAATCGTGGGTTGTGTACAATCTTACTTTGAAAAACCATGAAAGAGCGAGTCCGTGAAAGTCGAAACGCGAAGTAGCGAGGGATTACTGTACTGTACCTTCTACAAAGTTAACAATTTTAGAATCGTTAATTTAAGTGCACGTCTTTAATATAGTTGTTATGAGCTACTGGGCCAAGTGAAAAATACAGTATTTCCAATAGCCTTGTAAGTCTGGTAATTCTCAGATATCCGAGCTTTTCTATGAACTTGAACACAGTATTACATGTAATTCTCAGATATCCCAGCTTTTCAACAGCATTGAATGCGTCATCATTTGTGGAACTGGTGCAATAAGAAAGTGTCAATAGTCGTAAACACAGGCAAGCTGATCCATGTGCAGCGATTTGTGCACGCACATTTGCTGATTTGTATGCGTAGTGTGTTACTACTTGTGCAGTTTGAATAGTGCAAATTTGAGAAACTACACATTTGTGACTGTTGAGGTATGCATTTACACATTGTGACATACACATTTGTGAATTATGTTGTACGCATACAAATCTTGTTGTATGTGTTTGTGAATATTTTAGACTAATTTAGTTCCACAGTTTTACTCCAGAATTCACCGTTTACAGCATTGATTCCTCACATGACTGTGTTCCAGCATGTGGACAGATGAATTGAAGATCAATTGTTGGAAAGGTAGCAGAGGTGGCATACATAACATTACAAGGAAGGAAAGTACTGGAACAGATGTAAAAGTTCTTCTAGAAGGTTCTGTTAGCTTTGGATGGGACTACCTTCATTTGGGAAAGATGTCAACACCCCCCACCCCTATTGTTACTGTATAATTCATCACACACTGGTTGTGGAAAGTGTAGGCGATGGGTGCCTGAGGGAGGATTTTTAATGTTCACGCACTAATTGACTTCACACTGAAGCCAGAGATGATATGTGTAAAAGTTTTTAGTGCAGATCAGACCAAATATTTGAAATGGGTGGGACAGTCAATACTGAGTTTATGTGAACAGAGTAAAGTCGGGTTCTGTTGTGTTCTGTTCATACCTGCAAGAAGACATGGACAGTTTGAAGGACAAGTGTGAATCCACATCTGGAAGCTTTCCAGGCTGTGTTTGTTTTCATTCAGTAGTATAAATGTTTCAGTGAATGAGATCCGTCCTCGGCCTGAACAGTTCCTGTTGGCAGTTTCTGCTTGGTCTTTGCAAACAGAAATGATGTATTGGTTTGATGAAAAAATGAGCTGTGATTCAAACACGTGTTAACAATATGACTGAAAAAGGTCAAAGAGGAAAAAATATTTTAAACACATGAAGAATGAAACCTTTTTTCTTGAAGAAATGCATAACACCCGCTGCCACTCGTGCCACAGTTTTAGGCTGATTTATACTCGGCAAGACGTTGAGAACTCTGTCCTCACAGTAGCAGGATGGAAATTATGTCATCTGGATCTTACAGACTTTGAAAGAACTTGTTCTGTGAACAAGCTGCAGGCAGAACATTTTACTCTGAGAGGTATGCACCAACTTGGTGTGACTGATCAGAACTTTGTGGCTGTGTTTATGTAGAAAAGCAGCTGAAGAGCAGTGTCATTTCACATCAAGTGCTCCACTGAGAGGCAGCTGTCCCATAAAAACTTCTAGGGAGTCAAAGAACTTGAGGAACGAAAAAGCACAGTGTTTGTGCTTAGAAGACTGTGGCACGAGAGAGGACTGTGGGAGAACAGTACGAGGACTGATAGAGGACTCTGAAAGGACTGTTGGAGGACAGATAGAGGACTGAAGGACAATGAGAGGACTGTGGGAAGACAGTGAAAGGACTGTGGGAGGACTGTGGGAAGACACAGATGACTGTGGGGGGACAGACAAAGAGATTACTGTGGGAGGACAGAGACTGTGGGGGGACAGACAAAGAGATTACTGTGGGAGGACAGAGAGAGGACAATTGGGATGACGGAGAGAGGACTGTGGGAGGACAGAGATGACTGTGGGAGGACAGACAAAGAGATTACTGTGGGGGGACAGAGAGAGGATAAGTGGGATGACAGAGAGAGGACTGTGGGAGGACAGAGAGAGGATTGTGAGAGGACAGAGAGAGGACTGTGAGAGGACTATGGTTGGACAAAGAAAGAACTGTGGGAGGTCAGTGAGAGGATTGTTGGAGGACAGAGACAGGACTGTGAGAGGACAGAGACATGGCTGTGGGAGGACAGTGGGAGAACTGTGGGAGGACAGTGAGAATAATGTGGTAGTACAGAGCTAAAACTGTCAGA
>NC_056504.1:3606558-3609314 GCF_014905685.2 Nematolebias whitei
ACTGTGGGAAGACAGAGAGAGGACTGTAGGAGGACAGAGAGAGGACTGTGGGAAGACAGACAGAGGACTATAGGGGGACAGAGAGAGGACTATGGGTGGACAGAGAGGGGACTGTGGGAGGACAGAGAGAGGATTGTGGGTGGACAGAGAGAAGTATGTAGGATTACAGAGTGAGGACTGTAGAAGGACAGTGAGAAGAATGTAGGAGTCCAGAGAGATGACTGTGGGAGGACTGTGAGAGAACTGTAGGTGGACAGTGAGAAGTATGTGGGAGTACAGAGGGAAGACTGTAGGAGGACACATAGAGGACTAGTGGGTGGACAGGGAGAGGACTAGTGCAAGGACAGACAGCAGACTGTAGGAGGACAGAGAGAGGACTGTGGGAGAACAGTGAGAGTTATGTAGGAGGATTGTGGGAGAACAGAGGGAGGACCAGTTTGAAGACAGTAGGACTGTGGGAGGACAGAGAGGACTGTAGGAGGATAGTGAGAGGAATGTAGGAGGACATTGAGAGGACTGTGGGAGGACAGGGAGAGGACTAGTAGGAGGACCGACAGCGGACTGCAGGAGGACAGAGAGAGGTCTGTGGGAGGACAGAGATAGGACTGTGAGAGGACAGTGAGAGTTATGTAGGAGGATTGTGGGCGAACAGAGGAAGGACAAGTTGGAAGACAGTAGGACTGTGGGAGGACAGAAAGAGGACTGTGGGAGGACAGAGAGAGGAATGTTGGAGGACTGTGGGAGACTTTGGGCGGCTGTGGCTGAGTGGTTAGAGCAGTCGTCCTTCAATGTGAGAGTTGGGGGTTCAAATCCAGCAGCAGTCACATGTCAAAGTGCCCCTGGGCAAGACACTGAACCCCTCATAGCCTCTGATGTGTGTCCCATCAGTGTATGAATGTGGTAAAGCACTGATTAGTCTCTTTAGAATGATTTGTTTAATTAGCTTTGTAGAGATCTAGTAGTGTTGTATGAATGGGTAAATGAGGATACAGATTGTAGTGTAAAGCGCTTTGAGTATCTTGAAATAAGATAGAAAGGTGCTATATAAGCACAGTCCATTTACCATATAACAGTGGGAGGACTAGTTGGAAGACAGTAGAACAGTGGGAGGACAGTAAGACAGTGGGAGGACGGTCATTACTGATCCAACCACTGCTGCCTCTCAGTCTAAACTCAATGAAACATCTTCTCATCATGCCTGATGTTTGTTGTGGTAGTAGTTGAACATCATCCCTACAATTTATCGGGGGGGGGGGGGGGGGGTCTCATAGATGGAGTCATACTGGTCCAGAGATGTGTGTGTTTGTCTGTCAGGGTGGAGTCGTGCTGGTCCAGTGTGTGCTGATGATCTTCTACACCAGCTGGATGCTCCTCTTCGTGGGGACCTGTGTGTTGGGACTGTGCATCAGCAGTGTGTTCCCTTCCATGTTAGCATTCACCGAGGACACGTTGGACTACAGAGGTAAAATAAAAAAACATCTGGACTGACTGCCGCTAACTCTGTTGTTGCCAAGTTCTTGTTTTTCTAACTTTACAGTTACACCTTTTATACAGTTTGTGTCTCAAAACTGAGATAAATTGCATCGTCTTTCACCCAGTTTGTTTGGCCAAGGGTGGACATTTCAATTTCATTATTGGGCAACAAAAAAAGAGATTTATTAAGAGCAGTTATTGGGGGTAACACCAAATGCACAGTCAAAAATACTGTTGTAAAATAAAGAGATTGAACCCTTACTACCCTATTTTTTACTACCACTTACTACTATGTAGTTGAAAAATAACGTAGAAGTTTGTTGGCCAAACGTATTTAATCATCATATTCCAGTCCATAAAAAAACTCAACTCCAAAACTACAAACATTTAATATTTGAGTCGCTCAGAGATGGGGGACATTAAAGTACTGCTTGTATGGATCAAAACGACTTCAGAGGCAAACTAAACAAACAACTGTTTTTCACATACTGAGAAACAATGTCCTTTCCTTTCTCTTTGTAACAAGCATTTTTGGTCAATAAATTGACAAAATCTTGAATAATCTTGTACCTTTCTGGAATGTTTTTGATGTATTTATTTATTTTAATATTCTTCTTCTTTCAGCTCTTCCCTCTTCAGGGGTCTCCACAGCGAGTCATCCTCCTCCATCTCATTCTGTCCTCTGCATCCTCTGTCCTCACTCCAACGACCTACATGTCCTCTCTAACTGCATCCATATATCTCCTCTTTGTCTTTTTCCTGGCAGCTGCTTTTCAACCTGTGCTGTACCACTGATGATCTCATCCCTAATCTTATTCATCTTTGTCACTCCTAATGAGAACCTCAACATCATCATTTCTACAACTTCCAGGGCTTTCTCCTGTCTTTTTGTCTGTGCCACTGTCTTCAAACCATACAACATGCAGTAGCTGGTCTCATGACTGTCTTGTAAGCATTTCCTTTGACCTTTGCTGCCACTCTTTTGTCACAAATCACCCCTGAAACGTTTCTCCATCCACTCTCACTGCAAATCACAATGTCATCTGCAAACATCATAGTCCACGAGAATTCCTGCCTGACCTCATCTGGTAGTTGGTCCATCACCAATGCAAACAATAAGGGGCTCAGAGCTGATCCTTGATGCACATCCACCTCCACCTTGAAGATATCTGTCACTCCTACAGCACATCTCACCACTGTCCTACTGTCCTCCCACTGTCCTACTGTCCTCATACATGTCCTCTACCAGTCTACCATGTCCTGCTCTCCTCATACATGTCCTG
>NC_056504.1:3609324-3626893 GCF_014905685.2 Nematolebias whitei
ACATGTCCTGTACCAGTCTAACATGTCCTGCTATCCTCATACATGTCCTGTACCAGTATAACATGTCCTGCTGTCCTCATACATGTCCTGTACCAGTCGAACATGTCCTGCTATCCTCATACATGTCCTTTACCAGTCTAACATACTTCTCTGCCACTCCAGATTTCCTCAATCAATACCACACCTCCTCCCTCGACACCCTGTCATATGCTTTTTCTAAATTCACAAAGACACAACGGAGTTCTTTCTGACCCCCACTGTACTTCTCCATCATCATCCTCAAAGCAAAGAGGACAGCAAGTTGTGAAATGGTTTGGCCAAACATATTTAATCATCATATTCCAGTCCAGAAAAATACTCTATTCCAAAACTGCACAATCTAATATTTGAGTCAATCCATCCATCCATCAATCCATTATCTTTACCCGCTTCTTCCTTTCCGCATCGCGGGAGTCACTGGTTCACATGTCCAGCAGTCACTGTGCGAGAGGCAGGGGACACCCAGAACAGGTCTGCAGTTCATCACAGGGCCATATAAAGACAAACGAGACAAACAACCATTCACTCGCTCACTCACACCTAGAGACAATTTAAAGTTACCAATCAGTCTAACATACATGTTTTTGATCTGTGGGAGGAAACTGTAGTACTCGGAAAAAAAACCCACATATGCACGGAGAGAACATGCAAACTCCACCCAAAACGATCCTTGGCTGGGATTCGATCTAGGGAACTTCTTGCTGAGAGGCAGCAGCTCTGCCAAATGTGCCACTGTGCCACCTCATTGTGTGGCTCATCAACTTTATTTCCCTGTAGTTGCTACAACTCTGTACATTGCCCTTGTTCTTAACAGTTGGCACCAGCACACTTCTTCTCCATTTCTCAGGCATTTTCTCACCCTCAAATATGCCATTGAATATTTGAGTCAAAAACCTCACTGCCATCTCTCCAAGACATTTCCAAACCTCCACTGGTATGTCATCAGGTCCTACTGCCTTCCTGTTCTTAATTTTTTTTCAGAGGTTTCCAGACTTCACGCTCACTAATTTTTCCCACTTCCTGGTCCACAGTTTCTATGACCTCTACTCTTCTTTCTCTTTCATTTTCTTCATTCATTAGCTCCTAAAAGTACTCCTTCTATCTTCCCATCATGCTCTCCTCACTTGTTAGAACATTACCATTCCTACGTTGCATCTCCTTATATTCCTGTCATATTTCTTCTTGGCAAACCTCTTTCTCCGAACATCTTCCTGCACTTCAATATTCCACCACCAGGTTTCCTTATCATCTATTATCTGATCAGATGACAAACCAAGTGCCTTCCTACCTGTCTCTCTAATTACTGTTGCTTTAGTAGCCCAGTCATTTGTAAACTCTTTCTTACCACTCTTATTTATTTATTTTCATATCATCCTAATAAAAGATGCAGTTATTTCAGATGTATCTCCCTGGTTGTGATTTTGTGTTTTCCAGGTTGTGCTACGGTAGTCCTGGTGACGAGTGCCAGCACAGGCGAGATGATGCTGCAGGTGCTGGTTGGATCAGTAAGGAACATTTTGTCTTCATCACAAACTTCTAAACACAGCACGCAGTTCGATTAAATCAAGGGCTCAGAATTCCCTGATATTCCTCACCATCTTTCATGATTTACAAACTGTTATAATCTGTCCAGTGTTTCATAAGATATTTCCTAACATACAAAGACTGCAGTTGGTAATGGTAAACTCTAGAGTTTGCCAAGCAGCATGTGCAAGACTCCATGGTCAAGTGATTCTCGGCAGTCAGCCCAGGTCAAGATTTGACGTGAGTTTTCTTGAACAGTTCTCTTTGTCACTCTCCCATGAAGCTCAGACTGGTGAAGAACTCGGGCAACAATTGATGTATGCTCAGTCTCTGCATCTCACTGGCTGAAGCTTGTAACTCCTTCCGAGTGCTCTAGTCCAGTGGTTCCCAACATATTTTCTTCAAAGCAGTGCACATATTTCTGGCGACCCCCAGATGATTGTAGTAACGGAAACGTGTACTCAGCCTCATCAAGTTTTTTTTTATCTAATCCTCTTGTTGTCATTGTGTGGGTTCTACCAGAGGGATGGTTATTTTTTTCAATTTCATGATCTATTTCCTCCTCTGTTATCAATTGGAAATTTTCCTGCTCTTCCTGTTCAGGTATCAAATGTCCTCTAGCAGTCATCAATACTCTGACAGGTTGTTTTCCTTGTGTATCCTGCAGCTCATGCTCTAATCTCTCCATTCTGTGCTCGCGATGTTTAATCATTTCTTTGCTGTGAGCCACCGTTCTTTCTAAGGTTTCTTTTATATGTTCTTCTATTTTATTCGCCTCTTCGTCCTTCCCTGAGCCCATGCTGTAATTTAAGTTGGACTGACTGCTACCCCCTGTTCCTCTTTGTTTATGAGTGGAAGAGGTGCAAAAATCTTTGTTTGGGGCCATGGAGGTGCTGAACAGGTCAGGCTTTTTAGGCTGTTCCTCCAACAGTCCACCTGATGGTGCTGCTGCTTGTCTAAATGGGTTGGTGTTGGTATTTTCTAAAACCAGCATCCCCTGTGTTAGTTTGTTGGTTCAATGGATGGGTGCAGCCCCCTTGGGGGGGGCGGGCGGTTCCTCCCTGTTAACGGAGGTCCCTCCCTTTGAGGCGGTCTGTTCTGGTACCGGATACGGGGAAAGAGACGACTTCACTTGCTGTGTGGTTGCTCTACACTTCACTTCCGGTGTTGCCTGCTGCAGAGTGTGTTTTAATCCCTTGCCATGACACGATTAATTTTTCACACTTTCTCAACTGTTTCTCCGCTTCTTCTCTGTCCGTTTTACATTTTCTTTTTCCTAGCCCGCTCACTTCTTGTTCTTTCTGCATTTTTTTTTTTTTTTTTTTTTTTTTTTGTTATTTCCTGTCTCAGCGTTTGCAGTTGTTTTGGTAAAAATCCTCCTAAAGGTTTGCATGAACTCAGTGGGCCTTCCTGTTTCACTACTACCTGAGTTATATTTATTTATTTATTTCTTTGTCAAGTCATCATGGTTCGTCCAGTATGTTACTTGTTTGTCGATCTGTGTTTCAAGAGGAACCCAGGTCCCTGTCCCCACCCCGAGTCGTCAATGTCTGCGTGAAATTCATCGTTCATTTTGTCACGTTTGTCTGTATAACATTATCTTTTACACAAAATGACTCGTTTTCTCACTTGACGGCAAAGCAATTTAAACAACCAAAATCACACTGCAAAGAGCTTCTCCTCAAACACACACACTCTCGCTGCTCAGCTCTTTCACTCACTTCAGTCACTCTCTCTTGTCCGATCTCGTTTTGAACAGCTTTCTGTTTGTTTCTCACAATCAAAAAATACACTTTTCTTCAATAATCATCGGAACCTGTCATCACCATTTAATAAGTTTCTCTGACAGTTCTCACACATGTGTGGTCAACTCTTGTTCTTATTTGTGAGCACTCACGTTCCACAGGAAAACTCAATCCAACCTGGCTACCTTCCCCCGCATCTAGGAAGAAGTTTGGGGCGCCACTCCCGACTGACAGAAGTCCCAGACTTCATTGACTCACACAGGGGTCCCAGACCCCTATAGGCCAGGTCCTCGACCTGCCTCTTTTAATCACAACTTGTATTTTCTAATCCTTACACAAGCTTACAACCGATATATTACTTCAAAAAACTTTTACACTCAATTTCTACTGACAAAAATATTTTACAACACGATCACTCCGTGCAACGCCACAGAGAGGATAAATATAGTTCTTCTTACCTGTTTGCTGGCCTGTGGAACTGCACTGAATAACCCGTGTTGATGTCCAATTTTCCGGTTACTAATCATCCTTCTCCAGTATCCCGGGTTTTCAGCACCAAAAATGTCAAGGATAAATCAACACAACAACTCAGACTTTTCAGCCTATTCACCTGTTCCTTTCATTGGTTCGGAGATACATGGAGAAAAGACACAATAATCAGTCAGAGAGATTCAAGTTAAAAAGTATTACCAACATTTATTAAAGCTTTCAGCTGAAAGGAGACACTCTTACCCCAAACCAACAGAGATACAGCAAAAACCCAAGACGCGTCTGACCGGAGCTTCAGTTTCTTCTGTATTTAAGCACAAAAGCTCCACCCAAAGACGTGTCACAAATCTTTCAGTTCTTTGTCTAAACTAGTTCAAACTGATGTCTTCCTTTCCTGGAAGTCCTTTTAACTGCTGTTCCAGTTTAAGTGTAGAAACATTGTGAAGTGTTTCAATGAACTTATCATCATCGCTCAATTTTTTTATTATTTTTTTTTTTATTATTTTTTTTTTTAAAGAAAGAGAAGAAAGAAGAATAAATAAATAATAAAAAAGAAGAAGATAAGACGAGAGACCACGATGACAAAACAACATGCACAGCACAATGCCACCCACAATATCACCATGAAACATTCGACATCGCACAAGGAATCATCTAGCTTCCGCCACTACCCAACCTAGCGTGCATCTGTCAAAGCACCTGAATCCAAACACCCGCGCAAGCACGCCCACCACCACCAGATTTCTCCAAAAGAATGCCCAATAGTGGACGCGGGGGCCCACAGACCCGCCCCCCCAGGACACAATGGCAACATAGGGAGGACCGGAGCCACAGACACACAGCGGCCCACAGGCCCGGAGCCCCAAGAGTCTCCCAACAGGGAGAACCGCACCCCCCCAGAGAGGAGCAGAGGAAAGAACCGGGTGACCCCAGCCACCACAATGCAGAGCCTCCAGGAAGCTGCAACGACGAGCCCACAGGCCCGGCCAGCGACCCATGCCCCCCCCAAGTAGATCCGGCCATGGACACCGAGCCCCAAGCCCCGAGGCCATACCACCCCCTAGCAGAGCCCCGACAGAGCCAGGGCACCCAGGCCCCGCCAGGCAGCAACCAGGGCGGACCGACGTGCACCCCACCACCCAGCCCAGACACCGAGAGCCACCAACGCACCGGCGGCAAGGGAGTCCCCCGCCAAAGGGGGGCACGACCGGGGGGAGTGGACCCCACACCAAACGTGGGGCCCAAATTGATCCAAGAGAGGGGGGACCACCAAAAACCCAACCCGAGCAACCAACAGGCACACACAGATAGCCCGACAGAATCTCTGTCGGGCCGACCGCATGCACCATCTACCTGACAGCGACCACAGGCCGGCCCCAGCCCAAGGGGCAGAGCAGCAGGGAGCCACAGCCGAGGAGGGCCGGCTCTCACATCAAGAGCTCCGCACCATAGGCCCGGAGACGCCCCAGCACGCCACCCATGCACCCCCCCACACACAGAGCACCCCCACCGCAAATGCCACACAGGAAGACCAGCCAGTGCCCGGATGAGACGAAGCCACGCCCCCAACCGCCGCCCTACACCACCAATGACCACACGTACACTACCATAGCCGACCCCCCGCCAAAAGCCGGCAGCCACCCCGGTCAGAGTGCCGTCCATCGCAACCAGGAACCTAGATTAAAAGAATCGGAACAGCCCAGGAGGAACCCAAGCACCGGCCCCAACACTGACCGCCCCCAAGGCCCAAAGCCCACCCGCAGCCCAGACACTTCACAATGTTTCTACACTTAAACTGAGCTCACAAAGAAAAAAAAAAAAAAAAAAAAAAAAAAAACTGCTGTTCCAGTTTGCTGGTGATCTTGTCATCAGGTGGGACAAACGCCAGCAGCTCCCTGTTAGTTCATGTCCCGTACACAATGAACTCAAATATATTCTCTGACTTAGTTCATTCTGTACTTGTTGATACCAAAAGACAAGCAGATCCAAAAGCCAAGCAGATACAAATAAAGGACAGATACAGTTGTGATACATCAAGCAATACAGCACAGTAGATAAGAGTGTCTTTACACCACCAACCCACAACATCCCGAGTTGAGGTCAGCAGCACACCACCTCCACTATAAATAGTGTTGGTGGCATACCCCGAGATGCCGGATGGTGGACCAGAATCACCTTGAAGCTGTACGGAAGTCATTCTCCATGGCCTCTCCGAACTCATCCCACTCCCGGGTTTTTGCCTCAGCGACCACCCAAGCCGCATGCCGCTTGGACTGCCGGTACCCATCAGCTGCTTCGGGGTCGCACAGGCCAAAAAAGCCCTATAGGACTCCTTCAGCCTGACAGCATCCCTCACCACTGGTGTCCACCACCAGGTTCGAGGGTTACTGCCGTGACAGGCACTGACAACCTTGGAGCCACAGCTCCGATAAGCCGCCTCAACAGTAGAGGCATGGAACATGGCCCACTCAGACTCAATGTCCCCCGCCTCCCCCGGAACATGTTCGTAGCTCTCCTGGAGGTGGGAGTTAAAGCTCCGTCTCACGGGAGACTCTGCCAGATGTTCCCAGCAGACCTCACAATACGTTTGGGTCAGCCAGGTCTGACCGGCATCTTCCCCTACCATCGGAGCCGACTTACCACCAGGTAGTGGTCAGTGGACAGCTCCGCCCCTCTCTTCACCCGAGTGTCCAAGACATGCGGCCGCAGATCAGATGAGACGACAACAAAGTTGATCATCGAACTGCGGCCTAAGGTGTCCTGGTGCCAAGAGCACAAATGGACACACTTATGCCTGAACATGGTGTTTGGTATGGACAATCCATGATGAGCACAGAAGTCCAACAACAGAGCACCACTTGGGTTCAGATCAGGGGGCCATTCCTCCCAACCACACCCCTCCAGATCTCACTGTCATTGCCCACGTGAGCGTTGAAGTACCCTAGTAGAACAAGGGAGCCTCCATGAAGCGCACTCTCCAGTACTCCCTCTAAGGACTCCAAAAAGGGTGGGTAATCTGAGCTGCTGTTTGGTGCATAAGCACAAACAACAGTCAGAACCCGTCCCCCCACACGTAGGCAGAGGGAGGCTACCCTCTTGTTCACCAGGGTAAACCCCAACGTACAGGCACCAAGATGGTGGGCAACAAGTATGCCCACTCCTGCTCGGCGCTTCTCACCGGGGCAACTCCAGAGTGGAAGAGTGTCCAACCCCTCTCAAGAAAACTGGTTCCAGAGCCAGAGTCATGTGTTGAGGTGAGTCCAACTATTTCTAGCCGGAGCCTCTCAACCTCACACACCTACTCAGGCTCCTTCCCCACCAGAGAGGTGACATTCCACGTCCCAATAGCCAGCTTCTGTAGCTGAGGATCAGACCACCAGGGTCCCCGCCCTCGGCCATCACCCATCCCACATTGCACTCGACCACTTTGGCCCCTCCCACAGGTGGTGAGCCCATGGGAAGTTATTTTACAATAAATAATTTAATTTAATTAGTATTACTCTGGGGGGGTTAGGGGAAACAGTGGTTAGAGATGTTGCCTGTCAGCAAGAAGGTTGCAGGTTTGCCTCCCCGGGATTTTCTCTTGGGTTTGTTGGTAACTTTAAATTGTCCCTAGATGTGAGTGAGACCTGTTCAGGTTGTCCCCTGTCTCTCACTTAATGACTGCAGAGAGAGATACCAGCATCCTGTGACTTGGAAAGGAGAAGTGGATGAAATTAAATTAAAAAATGAATGGATGAACAGATGGATGGATGGATGGATGGATGGATGGATGGATAAAACTGTAGAAATACAGTTTTATTTTGACATTGAATTTTTATTTATTTATTTTTTTTGTCAAAGTCTAGTTTTGAATCAACCCTGACGGTTTCTGTCAGCAGTAACAGCAGATCTAACCAGACTGAGTCAGGTTCTCTGGACGGATTCTTCTTTATTAAACGTTTCATCTTTAATTCAAAAGACTTCTTTAGTCTGAGGAGCTGCAATAAACTCGGTCTTATAAATAGCACCTTTTCATAGTGGATCAACCAGTTTGCTGGTGACAGCTAAATCTAGTTGATCACATGATAAAGGAGGACCATCAGCCTAACGACCTATCGTTAGCACCCTTATGGCCGCTTGCTATTCACAGAGGGCTGAGTGATACTAGCAATAACAGCATTGTAAGAGGTGGACAGTTTGACACAGAGGCCTGCACCCCTGGGCAAGTTCTCTTCACAAAGATGGCTTCCTTCACTCTTCTCTTAAACCAACGTTTCTCTCTATCAAGGATGTGAACATCTTCATCCCTGAAAGAGTGACTTCTGGCCTGCAGATGAGTGTAGACCTCAGAGTCCATCATAGGACTCTGAGGTCTACACTCATCTGCAGGCCAGCAAACTGGATGGCCCACTATGAGAAGGTGCTATTTATAAGAATGAGTTTGCTGCAGCTCCTCAGACTGCAGAAGTCTTTTGGATAAAAGACGAAACGCATCAACAAGAAGAATCTGTCCAGAAGACCCGACTCAGCCTGGTTAGATTTGTCTACCTGGATTATTGAGCATGTATCAGTAAATGCAGATAATCTGAAGTATTTGTGTTTCTTCCTGCAGGTGATCAACAGTCAGAGCAGTTACTCTTTCCTGGTGTGTTCTACAGTCACCTCTTTCATGGGCTTCTGTCTGTTCCTGCTGCTCCTTTACACCCGGCAAATCCACATAAACCTTCCAACAGGTGAATACATACCAAGCCAACACAGGTGAAGGAATGAAGAAAATCAGACTGCCACACAGTTTATCTGTTGCCTTTACTGTCTTTGTGGAGCAAAGCTTACTGTCTTTACATCTTTAAACTTGTACTGGAACCAGCTGGTCCTGTTCCAGCTTCAACTCCAAGGTTGCATTTCAAGGTCTACTATATTATCAGTGTTTGGCCAGAGTGCGCTCAGCTGTGGAAATAAGAACATTTATGAGAGGGGGTAATGCTTTATGCTGATTTTCTGTCCACATCTGCTCAGAGTTCATTGATTATCTGTGGGTTGAACATCTAAGTTAAAGTTGGAGTAAAAGTAAAAGTTTTGTACATGTCTAGATCTTTTCTAAACAATCCAGAGCATGTGGTTTAAAAAAGTACAAATAGCATTCACCAGCAACAGGAATATTGTCGTCATGTAGACACCGTAGTTCTTTGATTTATACATCACTGATTTTTACCACATCATCAAGTGGAAATAGAAGAACAGTCCAAACTTACATTTTTGAATGGGGGTAATGTGGGTGGGGGGAGACTTTATCTTTGTATACAGACCTTTCCCCCCCCAAAAAAAAATAGAATATTATGGAAAAGTTGTTTAACTTCAATAATTTCATTCAAAAAGTTAATCTTTAATACAAACCGGATTCCAAAAAAGTTGGGACACTAAACAAATTGTGAATAAAAACTGAATGCAATGATGTGGAGATGGCAAATGTCAATATTTTATTCGTAATATAACATAGATGACAGATCAAAAGTTTAATCTGAGTAAATGTAACATTTTAAAGGAAAAATATGTTGATTCAAAATTTCATTGTCAACAAATCCCAAAACAGTTGGGACAAGTAGCAATAAGTGGCTGGAAAAAGGAAATTGAGCATACAATGGACAGCTGGAAGACCAATTAACACCAATTAGGTCAATTGACAACATGATTGGGTATAAAAAGAGCTTCTCAGAGTGTCAGTGTCTCTCAGAAGCCAAGATGGTAAGAGGATCACCAATTCCACCATTGTTGCACAGAAAGATAGTGCAGCAATACCAGAATGGTGTTACCCAGCGTAAAATAGCAAAGACTTTTAAGTTATCATCATCAACCGTGCATAACATCATCAAAAGATTTAGAGAATCTGTAACAATCGCTGTGCGTAAGGGTCAAGGCCGTAAAACACTACTGGATGCTCGTGATCTCGGGGCCCTTAAACGTCACTGCACCTCAAACAGGAATGCCACTGTCAAGGAAATAACAGAATGGGCTCAGGAATACTTCCAGAAAGCATTGTCAGTGAACACAGTCCACCGTGCCATCCGCCGTTGCCAGCTGAAACTCTACAGTGCAAAGAGGAAGCCATTTCTAAGCAAGCTCCACAAGCTCAGACGTTTGCACTGGGCCAGGGGTCATTTAAAATGGAGTGTGGCAAAATGGAAGACTGTTCTGTGGTCAGATGAGTCACGATTTGAAGTTCTTTATGGAACACTGGGACGCCATGTCATCCGGACCAGAGAGGACAAGGATAACCCAAGTTGTTATCAACGCTCCGTTCAGAAGCCTGCATCACTGATGGTATGGGGTTGCATGAGCGCTTGTGGCATGGGCAGGTTGCATGTCTGGAAAGGCACCATTAATGCAGAGAACTATGTTCAGGTTCTAGAACAACATATGCTCCCATCTAGACGTCATCTCTTTCAGGGAAGACCCTGCATTTTTCAACATGATAATGCCAGACCACATTCTGCAGCAATCACAACATCATGGCTACGTAGGAGAAGGATCCGGGTACTGAAATGGCCAGCCTGCAGTCCAGATCTTTCACCTATAGAGAACATTTGGTGCATCATAAAGAGGAAGGTGCCACAAAGAAGGCCCAAGACGATTGAACAGTTAGAGGCCTGTATTAGACATGAATGGGAGAGCATTCCTATTTCTAAACTGGAGAAACTGGTCTCCTCTGTCCCCAGACGTCTGTTGAGTGTTGTAAGAAGAAGGGGAGATGCCACACAGTGGGAAAAATGGACTTGTCCCAACTTTTTTGGGATTTGTTGACACCATGAAATTTGTAAATAACAGATTTTTCCCTTAAAATGATACATTCTCTCAGTTTAAACTTTTGATCTGTGATTTATGTTCTATTCTGAATAAAATATTAGATGTTGGCACCTCCACATCATTGCATTCAGTTTTTATTCACAATTTGTTTAGTGTCCCAACTTTTTTGGAATCCGGTTTGTAGATGATAGATTCAGGGCCCAGAATTCAAATGATTTCAAGTATTTATTTGTTTATTTTCACATAATTTGGGCTTCCAGCTCATGAAACCTACGAAAACAGGATTTCAAAAAATTTGAATAATGTGAAGACATCAGCCAACTCTACTCGGTTTTTGCAGAAAAAAAGAAATTAGGATCACAAGAAATAAATCAAAATATGGTTCTTTCAAAAGGATATGTCAATCTTCAATAGTTGGTTGTGAATCCCTTTGTCTTAATCTCTGCCTCGATGCGACGTGGCATTGACTGGGAGTTATGGAAGCCCAGATTTCCTTGATGCTGTCAGATCTTCTTTGTTGTTGCATGTGGTGCTCGTCATTTGCCTCTTGAGAAGACCCCATAGATTCTCAATGGGGTTTAGTTCTGGTGAGTTGGCTGACCAGTCAAGCACTGTGGCATGGACATCTAACCAGGTTTTGGTGCTTCTGGCGGCACAGGCAGGGGCCAGGTCCTGCTGGAAGATGAAATCTGCATCTCCATACAGATCCTCAGCAGAAGGAATCATGAAGTCCTCTAAAACATTCTGGTAGACTGTTGTGGTGACCTTGGATTTAAGAAAGCAGAGTTTACCAACACCTGCACCGGACATTGCACCCCAAATCATGACTGACTGTGGATATTTCACACTGGACCTCAAGCAGTATGGGTTCTGTTCCTCACCCTTCTTCCTCCAAACCCTGGGACCTTGATTTCCGAATGAAAGACACTTTACTTTCATCAGAAAAGAGGACCGAGGAACCCAACAGTTGTAGCCCATCTCCCGAATGCGTCTGAATGTGGTGGTTTTTGAAGCTGTGACTCCCGCCTCATTCCACTCTTTCTGGATCTCTGCCAGATTCTGGATCTTCTCTGTTTGATGATCCTCTGAAGCCCACGGTCATCTCTTTTGATGGTGCATCTTCTCCTGCCACATTTTGCCCTTCCACTAGACTTTCCATTGAAATGTTTGGACACAGCACTCTATGAACAGCCAGCCTCCTTAGCTATGAACTGTTGTGTCTTACCCATCCTATGGAGGGCATCAATGATGGTCTTCTGGACAGTTGTTATGTCTGCAGTCTTCCCCATATTGAACGAACTGAGACAATTGAACCGAACTGAAGTAATTTAATGACACCTGGGGAAACGTGCCGGTGCTTTGAGTTTAGTAGAAGATTAGTGTCACACTCAGTTTAAAACATTCATGTCCTGCAACATTTGGCCTGATTTATTCACAGTGTTCTAATTTTTTGAATTCCTGTTTTTGTGGGTTTCATGAGCTGGAAGCTCAAATTATGTAAAAATAAACAAATAAATACTTGAAATCATTTAAATTGTGGGCCCTGAATGTATCTTCTATTAAAGATTAACTTTTTGAATGGAATTATGGAAGTTAAACAACTTTTCCATGATATTCTAATTTTTTAAAGGGTCTTTAGGTTGTCACCTGCTTTTATCCTTGGGGAGTTTATGTGTGTTTTGAAATGTAATGTAAGCCCCTCTTCACACTGGTTGACGACCTCAGTCTTCACAGGTCTTCAGTGGCGTATCAAAAACACCTTGCCCAGACTCATCCCAGTCTAACGTTCACAATGACGATTATCAGCATTTATGACAAATCTGTCCAAATCTACTTATCTTCATTTCTGAAGTGCTATGATCAAGTAATTTGTTCCTATACTCATTCGTTAGTTTGTAACAAAACATGAGTGAATAAAACACTGTGTTTTTGTCTAACAGGTCCTCTGGATGGATAAAAAATTTTTTTTTAATTAAAAACTTGTTGAAACGTTTCGTCTTGTATCCAAAAGACTTCTTCAGTTTAAGGAGCTGCAACAAACTCAGTCTTATAAATAGCACCTTCTCCTAGTGGATCTACCAGTTTGTTGTTGACATCCAAAACCAGCTGTTCACATGATCAAGAAGGACCATCAGTCTAACAATTGGTCGTTAGTGCTTTTAAAAGCCACTGGGACGTTATGTTTAGAAAATAAACGTCTCAGTTTCTCTGATACTCCCTCAACATATGGAATGACCACTGGTCTGGGTCTGGGTTCCTCCTTTTCACCTGTTGGCTGACTGGAGTCCTGTTTGGGTTTCTTCTCTGCTTTCAGGAAGGCCCAGTTAGGATATCCACATTGCTCTAGAGCCTGTCTTGTGTGGGATTTCTCCTTCTGCCTGGCTCCTGAGCTAGTGGGGACGCTGTCTGCTCTGTGGTACAGAGTCCTGATGACTCCTAACTTGTGCTCCAAAGGGTGATGGGAGTCAAACTGCAAATACTGGTCTGTATGGGTGGGTTTGTGGTACACCTCAGTTTGCAAAAGTCCTCTATCAGAAACTGAGACCTCACAGTCCAAGAAAGCCAACCTGCCATTTTTTACATCTTCTCGTGTGAACTTGATGTATTTATCCACAGAGTTGATGTGGTCAGTAAAATGTTGGACTTCCTGAGATTTGATTTTAACCCAGGTGTCGTCAACATACCTGAACCAATGACTTGGTGGTGTCCCTGAAAAGGACGTCAAGGCTCTCTTTTCTACCTCCTCCATGTACAGGTTGGCAACAATAGGAGAAACTGGAGACCCCATAGCACACCCATGTTTCTGCCCCCATATGTAAAACTGTGTTTTTGTCCTACAGCTGGGCGTGAGAACTTATCTTTAGGTCAAGGTGGAGTGAAGATGAAGCCTCTTTAAAAGTCTGGGTCCAGACAGGGTTATCATCCAGTGTCAAGAGGAGTCTTAATAATTAATTAGACGTTTTTAATCTGTTGATGACCAGATTATTTAATGGGTACAATAATAAAACATGATGTTCACCTTCCAGACTCCTCTACATACATGGACATGAAGGAGAAGCAGGAGGCTCCAGATCTACAGGTGCCTGAGTAAACAAACACAACCTCCCCCCGGTGTGTGTGGGGGGGTGTTGGGGGGTGTTGAAGCCTGATGATCAATGAGCAGCTCGGGGGACGACAGACTTTCAACATAAACTTTGGATTTTTCTCTTTTATATCTGACTGATGAGTTTTGTTTGTTTGTTTGTTTCCTGGTGGACATGAGAGAACACACAGAGGACGCAGTCAGTAACAGATTTCTTTTTAATTATTGGTCTCAATCAACCTTCCTGTTTTACAAACTTTCTGTAGCTTTTTGCACATGGATACACGGCGTAAGACGAGCAGCTTGTAAACATCTGAAACGCAGTAAACAAAGAGAAGAAGACAAAACAAGCAAAAACTGTTTGTTACAAAACTACCGGTGCTCTTTACACTTCAGGAGCAACCGACGGAGCGACGGGTGAAGGAGGAAACTTCTGAGCAGGCTTTGGGACCATTTTATACACATTTTATAATTTCTCTGTTCCCTTTTCTGTACAGTCTACCTGTGCCAACAGGCAGAATAATTAAGAAATATTCTGTGGTAGTGTCTAATCACAAATTGTTTTCTATTCCATATAAACATTAAAAGATTAGATTCATGTTTTTTTCATATAAAATACAAGTGCATATTTGTCATCTCTATGGGAAAAATAGATTTCTGCATAAGCAAACATTTGATCAGAGCACACCTGAGGCGTAAAAAAAGAACAGAATCCACGACGGGATCTTATTACATCATCTGCATGTACAATATCAACACAATATCAAAACAGTCCACGTAGAAAACACGTCCATTTCATCCCAGTAAGGCTTTGATTCCTAAACGTGCCAGGATCCATCCACAGGGCGCTGCGCCTCCAACAGATCCACCAGAGAGCAAGGACCGGACCCACAAACCCAGCGTGCACAAAGTTCACTTTAAACACAGACAACAGACGGCCCGTACAAAAATAGAAATTCTTAACGTTAAATGACAAGTGGAGAGTCCACTGGTCGTCTCCTTTGACACTGGGCTGCAGAAGTACTCACCCCGTTTTGTTGCTGACAGCCTGGAAAATAATTTGAATTTAATCTGACAATAAGCAATAATTGTCCAAATTAAAGAAGTTAAATGAGGGAAAAAATTATTTATATTTTTAAAATATATATATATATAGCTGGAAAGTGCTGTGTGCATAAGTACTCAGCCCCTTTACTTTGAAGCCCATCAGAAGCTGGTCAGTAAGATCCATCTGTGAGCAGTCTCTACCCGTTCTAATTTAATCAACACCAGGTCAACACCTACAGACAGCATGAAGACCAAGGAACTGTCCATGCAGCTCTAGGGACATGTTCCAGACCCCTGGACAGACCAGAGTTTCATTAAATCCATTATTGGGAAATAAAAAGATGATGCCACCGCAGCAAACCTGCCCAGAGAGGGCCATCCACCAAGACTCTGCAGATCATAGAAAAGTCCAGGAGGCCAAACCCTGATGGAGGTGGGAGCATCTGTCCAATGGACCTCTAGAACGTGCTCGGAGCTGGACTTCATGAAAGAGGAATAAGACTCTGTGTAGACAAACAGCTGGACTGATTGGAGGAAGGACCTGTGGTCTGATGAGACCAAGCATCAAGGATGACATCATGTCTGAAGTGAATCCACCACCTCTCATCATGCTGAAAACAGCATCCCTACTGTGAAGCACGGTGGTGGCAGCATCAAGCTGTGGGCATGTTTTCCATCAGCACAGACTGGAAACTCAGTCAAAGGAAAGGTGAATAAGTTTTTGAGAGGAACTGGTTCGAGTCTTCCAGAGACTGGGACAGAGGTCCACTTCCAGCAAGACAACGAGCCTAAACATCCTGCTGAAGAACACTCCCCTGGTTTAAGGAGAACCAGGTAAAGGTCCTGGAAAGGTCCAGTTGAAGCTCAGACCTCAGTCCAACTGAGAATCTGGTTTGAGTTGAGATCGTTGGACACGAGCAGCACCGTCCAAGCTGAAGGAGCTGCACCAGTGTGGACATGAACATGGACAAAATGTCCAGAAGTTAGTTAGACCAGCATCACAGAGGCGGACCTGAAGAGACCCGATGCTGGAGCTGTTGCAGAAGGTGGAGACACAAGCTCTTGAGAACATATGAATACAGGTGACAGGTTTTTATCTTCGTATAATTATTACTTCTAAACATTAAAACTCGATTAGGTTACACAACGTACGGCAACAAAACAAAGAATTTCAACACAGTAGTTTTTTCAAGCCACTGCAAACAGAAACCACTTGATGTTTGAGTGGTGGGTTGAAGGCGGGCGGGTCTGGAACATGGTCTGACAGAACCGGTCCATGGTGCTGTCTGTAGGGGCAGTCCAGAGGAGCACGGTCCCACGAATACATGGCATCAAAACTAACGGGGAGCACCGAGTCTGACATGGCTCAGTCTGTGGAGGAGATTGTTCCACACTAGAGTTGGACTTGGCTACGTAAGGCACCGGTTCCATCAGGGTCCACGGGTCCGGAACAAGACTCATTTCTCTTATAGCCCTGGCCTCAACGATGACACTTTGGTAAAAAAATAAACACAACACAGTTTGCTCTTGTAAAGTATCGTGTAAACAAGTGATGCACAAATAGCACAGAAAGATCAGGCGTCTGGCTTTAAGCCCAGTTCCAAAGCATGGCTGGTCATCTGGGAGGAGCTCCGAGGGAGAAGGTGCTTCAGGATCCCAAAGGAGTAAGACTGACACAGTCAGAGCAAAACATGACGACGAGCATTGTGCTGAACCGCTGCTCCTCAAAGTCCTGGAGGTGGGAGGAGCATATTGGAGTGTCTCCTAGAACATGCTGCTGATCTTTAAATCATGAATCCACAAACTAAAGGCCGTGATGTTTGATAACACAAATCCTTCTGGGGTCCACGCTGCAAAGGATCGTGGTTCTGGAGGTGCACAGGTTTGGCAGCATACAAGGCCAGTGGTCATAATGTTTTGGCCCACTGTGCTTCAGCGGGTCGCTGACGGTAATAATGTAGAAACTAATCAAGGTTCACTACCTGCACCGATTCTGTCAAGTGCCTCGGCTGAAACCTGGAACAGAACGACAGAACGTCTGGGCTTTGTCCAGGAGTCCAATCAGTGCTTGGAATTAAAAATGATGAGCCTGGGGGGCGGGGGGGTGTCATTCCACTGGAGAAACCATACCAGCTGGGAGGTTACTGTATTTACTGTACTCAGGGTTAGCAACGTACCAACAAAGTACTAAGTACTAATAGGACACGAGTCAGCCTCCACAGATATGACCCCATCACGCAACAGTTCCCTGTGTTCAGCTTGAACCCACAGATCAGACAGACCTGGGTCAGCTCAGCATCATGAAGTCATGGTGCTTCCAGATGTGTCACACAGACAGCTGTTAACCACAGCATGATGCACCATGGTCAGGAGTCCTTTAGAAACAAGCACTTCTGCCATCTTACTGACTGAAGGCTCTCACGCGAGTTCTTCCCTCCGACTGATCCACAGTTAAAGCCAGCGCAGGTTGTAGGATTGTCAAAGCTCCACACAAGAACACTGCAGGAGCGCCGTCATGTTAGCTGTGCAACACGACACAGACACTGATCTTACATCAGGCATGAATTCAAACAGCACCGCCCCGTGATGTTAAACTGTTCCTGAAAACACATCAGATGACAGAAGCAGCCTGCCATGTGACCTGGACCAGGGCTGCCTTCATCAGGGACCAAAGAAATTCAAATGGCAACCTGCAGGAACGAGCTGAAGCTTTGTGCCGTTTCACAAAAAACATTTATGGCTTCGCTTTCGTTCATTCCCACAGGAAAGCTTACCAAGTGAAGGTAGAGCAGGCCACAGTGGCATTCAGGATAACACACACACACACACACACACACACACACACACACACACACACACA
>NC_056504.1:3626903-3628264 GCF_014905685.2 Nematolebias whitei
CACACACACACACACACACACACACACACACACACACACACACACACTTCATTACATAGAATACACAATGGAGGCATAAATCATGGCTGGGCTCAGATTGGGGGTGTCTAACAGAGAAACAACAGTCTTGTTCTTAGTTCAGTCACAGCTGAGAGCAGCTGAAAATGATGCTGCTCGATGATGATGATGATGTTTAGTTCATATTAAAAGCTACAAGGAGCAACATGTAAACATGCAGGTAATAATTAAAGCATTTCCCTGGAACAAAGACATGAGAGTCAGAAACAGGTCAGGAACTCCTGTCTGCACAGGAGATCAGAGAATAAAACAAAAACATGGATATTTGCAGCCCACACTCATGTGTCTGTTGATCCGGTCCACACACCGTTACCATGGAGATCCTTCCCTCCTCTGAGCTGCTGTGACTGAGGATCCCAAAATAAGTCAGACAAAATGGATGTGTAGGTACAAGAGGATGATGGTGGGAGGACAGAAGTGTCCAGGTGGTGTACATGTCCCAAGACAAAGTGATACACCCCCCACATCAAACACGGCGTGCAGAAACCTGTCCTCTCCCTTTGTCCGTCCACAATGATGAACTGCGTGAACTCTGAGGCTCCACACCGATGACGAACAGAAAGATGGCTTACATGTTGTCATCCTGGAGGAGGCAGGAGAAAATGGAGGGTAAGGGGGCGACTGTGGTCCTATGTCTTCTGAGGGTCTGGAGAAATGGGTCCAGGTGTGTTGGTCCCATCCAGGCACTGTACTGGGATCTGAAACTGGGGGGTGAGGACTGAAGGGAACTGGAACACAGAAGAAGAGAAAACGTAAGATATGCAGCCTCTCCTCGAGTCTGAACGTTGACTGAATGCTCAATGACGTCTGATGCTCACCTGGAACAGGTGTCCCCCCTGGCGCATCGTCGCCGGGCTGAGCTGAGCAACAGGACTGAGGGTGCTCCAGAAGTGGATGTTGGACAGTAGAGGACTGGGAGTCAGCAGATAAGTTGGAGTCTGACGACATAAAGACCAACAGACTTTAGATTGTTCCATTCTGTGGTTTCTAAAACTATAAAGACTGTTTCTGAATATGGTTTGGTTTTTACATAGAGGTATACACAGGGTGTACACAGGGTATACACAGGGTGTACACAGGGTGCATACAGGGTGCATACAGGGTGTACACAGGGTGCATACAGGGTGTACACAGGGTGCAGACAGGGTGTATACAGGGTGTACACAGGGCGCATACAGGGTGTACACAGGGCGCATACAGGGTGCATACAGGGTGTACACAGGGTGTACACAGGGCGCATACAGGGTGCATACAGGGTGTACACAGGGTGTACACAGGGCGCA
>NC_056504.1:3628274-3628589 GCF_014905685.2 Nematolebias whitei
GCATACAGGGTGCATACAGGGTGTACACAGGGTGTACACAGGGCGCAGACAGGGTGCATACAGGGTGCATACAGGGTGTACACAGGGTGCATACAGGGTGTACACAGGGCGTATACAGGGTGTACACATGGTGTATACAGGGTGTACACAGGGTGTATACAGGGTGTACACAGGGTGCATACAGGGTGTACACAGGGTGTATACAGGGTATACACAGGGTGCATACAGGGTATACACAGGGTGCATACAGGGTGCATACAGGGTGTACACAGGGTGTACACAGGGTGTATACAGGGTGTACACAGGGTGCATACA
>NC_056504.1:3628599-3635043 GCF_014905685.2 Nematolebias whitei
GTATACAGGGTGTACACAGGGTGCATACAGGGTGTACACAGGGTGCATATAGGGTGTACACAGGGTGTACACATGGTGTATAAATCACATGTATAAATCAGTTCTGATCAAATGTCAGTGGTATTCAGTACTGATGCTTCAGTCATTTATCTCACTACTCATTAGTTTGATTAAAGCTCTAACACCTTTCATCAGTTTTAGTCTAAAACGATCTGATGTTGAGAAATCATGAAGGTGAAGCCGTTTACATCTGTACAAAGATCATCTGAATCTGTAGAGACTAATAAGAGCTTTAGCTCACATTCAGACACTGATGGGACACATCAGAGGCAGTGAGAGGTTCAGTGTCTTGCCCAGGGACACCTCAGCATGTGGTGGTGGAATCAAACCCCCAACTCTCCTACTGGAGGACGACTGCTCTAACCACTCTGCCACAGCTGCCCCAACACTCACTCAGGGTATGTATTGTGATGACACCTGTAGCAAATATGATGTTTTTAAGGTCAGCTGGCTGTGGCAGCCATCTTGAATAGTGTTGATTTCAGTCAATTATAGATCTATGATTACTTTCTGAAAGTTTCATTAAAATTCGTCTTCTGGTTCAGGAGATATTTTGCTAACAATGCAGACATTTGCCTTTGCCTTTTGGTAGCAGGTGATAAACATGAAAACAAAGTATAAACGTTAAAAGTTGTTTAATGATCTGCACATTCTGTGCGGCCTCTGACGTGAGCTGAGCACGACAGAAAAGGAGCAAAGAACGATTTGATTCAGTTTGAAGCATCGAGTCAGAGAACCAGTGAAACATCTGGATTCATGCAGTCATTAAAAGTGCAAACCATCCTCGACCGCTCTGACATGAAAACCACTGATTACCTTCACCTCAGTATTCAGAGCATGTGTTCTGTGATCAGTAGGGTCCAGAACGCCCCCCATGTGAGCCAGCTGGTGCTCTGAGCTGGATCTCATGACCAAACCTGATCTCCAATGAACTCTGACCTTCCGCAGTAATTCAGAGCGTGGGGTGATCTGCTGACAGCGCAGAGCACAGGACATGTTGCCGCAGCTCTGCTGGCCTCTGCTGGCCACATCTGGGCTCAGAGGAGGTCCCACTTGTTCGGGGGTCTCTTCTAATTTTTGCTGTTGCAATCAAGTTCTTCACTCACACACAAAACAATGATGTTTTTGCTCGTGTGTCTGTGTTGGTAAAATATCTCATGAACCAGTGGACAAACCATCAGTGAACATGAAAACATGGCCCAAATCCAGAAACTGTTGGCGGCCCACCTGTAGCATAGCTGGTGTGAGCGAGGGTGGAGGCAGCGAGGGGCTGCAGATGTTCATGGGGGAGAACTCCGACGTGGTGACCAGCAGAGCGGGCGGACTGAGCTGCAGGACCTTGGGTGCTTTGCGTGACTTTCCTTGGCCCGTGGTGCTGCTCACAGAGGAGGAGCTGGTGTCGGCGTCCATCAGACTGGTGTCATCTGCAGGCAGCTCCGACCCACTGTCCACCTGCTGACACAAACAGCACCTTCTGTCTCACTCGCTGCTTTCACACAGGCCACCCGAAAAATGCAGCGTTTTGTTCCTTTCAGTGTGACGGCACGGAGCAACTGCAGAAGCACATTTAAAAACAACTAATGACCAAGTTTTAGAATAATTAGACTTTACAAACAGAGTTTACTGTAGAATCCACAAAATGTGTTTCTGTTTGAACTTTTATAACTAATGGGGTGTTTTTCACGTTTGACATTTACAATGAAGGAGACTATTTTGGCTCCTGTAGCCTCCGCTGAAGAGAGGACACGTGGAGAGCAAAATGAAAACATGAATAAATTAAAGAGTTGAGGCTAACATTTGCTGCAGGTGTCTGAAATGATGACGTTTAACATGAAACACAAAGATTTTAGCAACACCCAGAAATTACCCACATCATTCACAGCAGCAGCAAAAACCTAACTAGTGTGCTGACTTTAGCCTCTTTTTGGGGGGTGCTCAAACTCACCTAAATTTTAACTCAGCACCCCTGAAAATTAAATACACCATCATTAGGATTGTGCAAGGAAACAGTTCCCAAACCTTAGATTCACCAAATATTGAATAAACGATGATCTTAAACAGGCTGGTAAAATCTCTGATTATGTTGCACGACTGGGATCCTTGACGCCACCTGTCAATCAACACAGCACTCGTTTTTATGCAGCTACAACCTGTTTTAGAAAACCATGGTATCTATGAAACATTTCAGTCTGGATTTAGAACCTGTCTTTGTACTGAATCAGCCCTGTTAAAAGTCCATAATGACATTTCCATGTCCATGGATGTCAAGTGTCCCGTTGTTCTGGTGCTGCTGGACCTCACAGCTGCGTTTGACACAGTGGACCACGCTGTCCTGTTGTCTCGTCTTCAACATTATGTTGGAGTATCTGGTACAACTCTCAAGTGGTTCACTGCCTATTTGACCAACAGAACGTTCTCTGTCATGTTGGATAATCTGTCTTCCTCCACCTCCTCTCTTGTGGTGTGCCACAGGGTTCTATTCTTGGTCCTGTCCTCTTCTCATTGTACATGCTGCCCCTTGGATCAGACATAATTTTTCTTTTCACTGCTATGCTGATGATGTATAAATTTATTTACCAATGAAACCTAAAAACAGTAACCTGATTGTATTGCCGACATTAAACAGTGGCTTCATCTTAATTTTTTGTTTTTAAACGAAGGAAAGACAGAATGCATCTTCTTTGGTGGTGATGCTCCCTGTAACTTTGGTGCTCTGACGTCTAAGTTCAGATCCACAGTTAAAAACTTGGGGGTGACATTTGACAAGGACTTAAAGTTTGATAAATATCCTCTGTAGTCGAGGCCAGTTTTTATCAGTTACGTCTCTTATCCAAAGTTAAGCCTTTTTTAAATCGTTCTGATTTGGAAAAGGCCATCCATGCTTTTATAACTTCAAGGCTCGACTACTACAGTTCCCTATGCAGGAATCTCCCAGTCCTCCATTAGACGCCTGCAATTGGTCCAAAATGCTGCAGCTCGACTTTTAACCAACACCTCCAGACGTGAGCACATCACCCCTGTTTTATTTTCTCTCCACTGGCTTCCAGTCGATTTTAGAATTAAATTTAAAATTTTATTATTCACTTTTAAAGCTCTCAATGGTCTTGCCCCACTATATTTGACTGATCTTGTAGCTGTCCGTGAATATAGGAGAACACTGAGATCATCCAATACATTTCTACTCTCTGTCCCAAAGTCCAACTACAAACGATGGGGTGACCGGGCCTTTTCTGTCGTTGCACCCAGACTCTGGAACCAGCAACCTCAGGACCTGCGCTCCATCACTGATATGGAGCATTTTAAATCTAATCTTAAAAACTTTTTATTCAGGCAGGCTTTTAATACCTAGTAGTTCTTTGACAATCTCACTATGTTTTAATAGTTTTTAATTTTAACTGGCTGATTTTTTAATTCCATTTTGGGTCACGGAGGTCGCTGGTGCCCATGTCCAGCAATCACTGTGTGAGGGGCGGGGGACACCCTGGACGCTGGCTTGACACCATTCAACAGGATACAAACCTGACATTTTCCAAAATAAAAGAAGCTGTATATGATCATCAAGGATGGAGAACATTGATCCAACGAGTGATCAAGAATCGAACACGACTGAACGGATACTAGTAGTAGTACTTGTAACTTCCGGTTGCATAAGTTTTATTGTTGTTTGCTATGATCCTTTAAAAGTCCTATTTGTGACTGAGCTCCTCGTTTACGGCCCTGAACTCGCCCAATCTCATCTGATCTCAGAAGCTAAGCAGGGTCGGACCTGGTTAGTACTTGGATGGAAGACTACTTGGGAACACCAGGTGCTGTAAGCCTTTGAACTGGTCACAAACCACACCATGGGGTGCGTTGTTCAAACCAAGAGCCATCATCAGTACTGGGGGCTAAGTACCCCTAAAGGTTAGATCCTAGAATTGCTCCTGGACTGAAGAATCAGATCACAACAGAAGATAACTTAATGTTAGCTTAGCACCTCAGCTAACTTACAACACGTCAGCAGAGGTGAGTTTGTTTTACCTGCATGTATTTAGTTTAACAGTTTTATGTATGAAATATGAAACTAATGTGGTTTTTAGGGTCATCTGCAACGCACCTTTAGAAAAGAACTGTTTCTTATATTTCATGAACAGACATGAGGGATTTCATTTAAATATATAAAAACACAGAAACAATAAATGATTCCTACAGTTCTGCAGAACTTTTCTGAAGTTTGTTTAAACTTATTAATACTTTTGACATTTCACTGTTTAATTGTTGAAATTTAAAAATTATCCACCTTATCAATAAAGACTAACTAAAGTTGCATTCGGGCCTAAAAAATCCGATCCAACCTGGCCCAAGCCCGTAGCCATTTTTTCCAAACCCAACCCGATTCGATCAAATTATCTGTAATTGCAGGCCCGAAACAAAAAAACATTGTCTTTATTAAGCTTTTACTGCTTTTGTACTGCAAATCAGTTTGACAAGATATTTTAAAAACTTATTTCAAAGAAATTAAGATATAAGATTTCTTGTTTCACTGAATGGATAACATACAAAACGAATAGCCTAAAAAATCAACTCTAAAGATAGACTATTATACAAATGAACAAAAATATTTTAGAGCAAAATGATTTGGAAAAATACAGAACAAGGTTAATTTAATTGAACGTGCTGTTCGCTTCGGCTTTTGTAGCTGCTGCTACTTCCTTCACTGCAGATGACAGCAGGTGTGGAGACGCGCGCAGCTGGTGATCAGCTGATCCATCCATCCATTATCTTTACCCACTTCTTCCTTTTCAGGTAGCGGGGGTCGCTGGTGCCCATGTCCAGTCATTCCTGTGCGAGAGGTGGGGGACGCCCTGGACAGGTCGCAAGTCCATTTCAACTGGCGGGTCAGCAGACGCGCAAGGCCGGTGACAGGTTGTCCATCTGAGCTTAACGCGACTTGTTTTACCTTTTTAAACTGGCCGGTTGGACCTGCCTCCTCCTCAACTAGTAGATTAACACAATTTTATATTGTGCTTTCTTATTTAGTTTTATTTGTGCTGTATGATTCGTAAAACTGCATCAAAGCAGGCCTAAACAGGTCTCTCTTGAAAATGAGTTCTCATGGCTCAATGAGACTACCTGGATAAATAAAGGGTAAATAAAAAAAATAAAAAAGCCTGAGACGGCCCGGTCCGCCCGTTAATCACATTATAACGGCCTGGACTGGCCCTAAATTGGGTTGGTTCGGGCCAGGTTTTGGGTTAGAAATGACAGGTCTAATAAAGACACCTTTTAGTAGGAGTGTCCTGCCCTGGTACTAGTTTTTGTCAGACCGAGTTGGGCTGGAGTTGAAATTCAGCCCGGGAGCTTGCTTTGAACAGGCCTTTTATCTGATCGCACGACGGATTCACGTGGAACCATAATTTTAACACAAATACGTTATTTACAGCATAAAAACACTGTTTTTTCAACAGTCAAAACTACTGTTTATGTTTGTATGTATTCAATGATACAAATAAAAAATACAAATCAGTTTAAAAGTGCATTAAACAAGCAGCTTATCATAAAATCAAAGCAAATATTAAGGAACAAAAAGCAACTTCCAAAGGTATACAGACGTGTAATATCATAACCTCTGCCCCAAACAAAAGGAAAGTGTCAGAACTTCCATGATTAACAAGTGCTCGAGCAGAACGCTGGTCTCTGCAACTCTGTCTATAACTGTATCATTGTCTAAAGTCATCAGGCCGCTCCTCCTCCTCTGCATCCTCCTCCTCACTCCTATGAATGACATTATCCTGTCCCTCTGCATCACCTCCTCGACTGACACTGGCCTTTTCAGCTAGTAACAACAGCAACAATGATACATTTTAGAGCACTTTTGCAAATAATTCAGTTTTATAAAACAAATACAACACAAGAAAAGCACTACAGACACACACACAGTATTATTTAGTACTTTAGTTACTAATGGTGTAACAATACTGACAGGCTTCCTTTAATGTTCTGTGTGCCCTGAACACATCCAGAAACCCAAACACTACAGTGGTCCCTCGCTACTTCACGGTTCGATTTTCGCAGACTCGCTCTATCGCGGTTTTTCAAAGTAAGATTTGACATGACGCACAATTGGCTAATTTATGGAGTCACACGGTCGACATGGATTTTTTATTTAAAATAAATTATTTGAAATTATTTACCACCTGTGTGCAGCCCACAGCAGTGGGAGAAGCTTCCTCCTGCAGCTGATCTCCGTGCACAGTGGAGAAGTGGGCGTGGCTGAGAGAGCAGCCGGAGGCAGAGAGCTGAAATCATGACATGCTGTGCTCTTTTAGAGCATTTGGAGTTTAGAAACATTGTTTAGAATATTGCAAGAGTGTGGGAAGGGTTTAAAACACCTTTACACACACA
>NC_056504.1:3635443-3651402 GCF_014905685.2 Nematolebias whitei
GTAGTAAGTAATGATAAAAATATATATATATATATATATATATATATTATTACTTACTACTTATACTACTATCACCACGTTGCAGTTTTTCACTTATTGCAAGGTTTCAGGGTACAGATCCCCCTCGATAAATGAGGGACTACTGTACACGTCCACTCTGGTACGATGATGGGTCCATGTACTGCTTGTTAACCTGCTGTATCCGAGCTGCTCGGTCCTGTTATCACTGTCCTGGCTGACTTTAGTCATGTGCACTGCCCCCACCCCCCACACCACCACCACCGAAAATGTCTGCTATTTTAGCACATTTGGCTGCATAACTTTTTCTTTTTCTTCTCCCTTAGTTTTTCTGCACCATCCATCTCTTTCTTCTTTCTTCTTAGCAAGTTTGCAACCCGCTCTCATTTCTTTCTTTTTTCTTTTTCAAATTGGGAGGGGCTGCTTGGATGTGATGTTTGACTGACACCTGCGGCTGTGTGAGGGTGTAGCAGGGTTTAAAAAAACTAAACTAAACTAATATACCGATCAACAGCGGCCGGTTCAGCCTGGAACTGACCGCTTGTTCAGGAATCCTCCCGAACCTCCCTATTGCCACCCCCATCCCCCACCCCCCGGTACTGGCCAACACTGAGTAGTTAATGATTTAATACATTACACAATGACTTTAGAAGAACATTTATTTTATGAAGAACACATCTGTCTGCTGTCTTCACATCCCCTGTGTTTACCTTAAATATCTACTCTATGGACATTTTTTATTTTATGTCCTCAGTTACTTGCAAAGTGGAAGAGAAAATTATATCACCAAGTATAAAGGTGGTATTAGTTTGAAGTATCAGGGTGTTGTTATGAGTAAAAGTATGAGTACTTGAGGCTGGTATTGGGGCACTACTACTTTTAAGGAGAAAAAATGTGCTTTATAATAAAACACTGAATTCAAAAGAAAAGAAGAAACTGGAAACATCAAGAGAAGAGATACGGCTCTGAGCCCAACCCGTGTGATGTCAACACTAAGATATGTGTGTGCACGAGTACTGACCTTGTCTTGTGCCTGAGTGTCTGCAGTTTCCTGTGCATGAGAGGCTGATGGCTCCGAGCTTCTCGTCTCCACATCACTGTGGACACTGAGGTCCTGGGAGGACTCTGGCAGGAGGTTTGGGGATGGACTGGCTGAGCTCAGGTCTGACAGGGAGAATACTGGCTCTGAGGGTCGGGTGTGCTCGAAGAGGTAGACAGACGGAGGCTGCAGGGAGGAGTGTGTGCTGACGTCTTCAGCCCTCAGAGGTGGCCCTTGGAGAGAGTCCAGGCTGCAGTGTGTCAGAGTGGGCTCTAAAACCACCTGAGGGGGGGCTGTCGGTGCTGGCTTTGGGGGGCTGTTTCCAAACTTAATGACTGATGGCAGAGCAGTTGGAGGTTGTGGCTGAGGAGGCGTCTCCTGGCTCTGTGGAGGAGCAGTGGGACCTCTCTTTTCAACCAATTTCTCAGCAGGATTCTCTATTTTGATGGACCTAAATAGTTGGTGTTTGTTTTGTAGTGAATTGAGGTGGAAGGAGGTGTACAGGCCGGAGTGAATGTAGTCGTTTCTGTTTGACTGCTTGATGCCAGCCCCCACAGCTGCTGCGCCTCCTCCTGCCTTCGACCTGTCGTCAGACTCACCCTCCAGTAGAGTGCCGTCTCCCCTCCTACTTGTAGGTGTGAAGCCCCCAGCAGCCAGGTCCGCACTGTCTGTTCGGGTGGCAGCATCTCCTTTCAGGATGTCAGGATAGGACACGAAGCGATAGACAAACTTCTGACCGTTCACCTTCTTAATGATGTTCTGCAAAAGAGAGGAAAGCAACAAGTGGGCAGAAGCAGGACGTTCTCTGACAGATACACAGAAAAACTACTCTAACCACAGAGGAGCCCCCCCGGGGGGACAATGCATTGCTCCAGAGGTCACTGGTTTGCTGCTTTTGTTTTGGCTGCTTTTCATCTTCCTTTAGTTCAGAGTGATGTCTTGCCAAATGGGCATTTGTCGTATTTCCAAAATACTGTACTGCAATTTTATTTTACACTTCTTGCAAACAACCGTGCTGGTGTCAAGCTCTGTCTTCCCCAGAACATTGTAGAATCCAAAATGTGCCCATACACTGATTTTTAACAACGAAGGAGTGGGTTGAATCACGCTGTCTCCCTCCTCCATGCTAGCAGACTCCATTCAGATAAAGGGAGTTGGCTAACTAGCTTGCTGTACGGTGGCCTACAAGGCCATATTCTATGGTGACGGGTGGACAAGTAATGCGATATGCAGTACGCTCGGAGTAGGAGCGGAAAAAAATGAAACAAACGCATCTTAAAATCAATTTAATGGTTTTTAGCATCGATTCAGGATCACCAGGAATCTAGATTCTTTAAAGAATTGATTTTTTTCAGCAACCCTAATGTGAAACCATGCTAATGTCAACACATACAACATAATGACTGTGGCCCACTAATGCTGGACAAATGTATCCACCACTGGAGTCCATCAGCAACAGGATTTTATCATTCGTAAGGATCAGATTTTCATTTCACCTAGCTTAACTTTCCCTGTCCAATAAACAAATTACATTTAAACCTGGTCAATGGACTGTGTTTAAATAGCTCCTTCCCATCCAACCAGGACACTCAAAGCGCTTTACAACACAACCTGTGACCTCATTTACCCATCTGCACACGTGTGCACGCACACACACACACACCTCACATAAGGATTTAACAATTGTTTTATGCTGGACGCCATTCCTGATGCAACCACAGTCTGATTCTTCTTTCAGCTTTTCTCTCTTCAGGGGTCTCCACAGCGAGTCATCCTCCTCCATCTCACTCTGTCCTCTGTCCTCACTCTGTCCTCTGTCCTCACTCTGTCCTCTGCATCCTCTGTCCTCACTCCAACTACCTCCATGTCCTCTCCAACTGCATCCATATATCTCGTTTGTCTTGTTCCTGGCAGCTGCTTTTCTAACATCCTTCTACCAATATACCCACTGTCCCTCCTCTGGACATGTCCAAACCACTGTCCCTCCTCTGGACATGTCCAAACCATCTCAGTGTTGTCTCTCTAACTTTGTCTCCCAGTTGTTCAACCTGTGTTGTACCTCTGATGATCTCATTCCTGATCTTCTCCATCCTTGTCTCTCCTAAGGAGAACCTCAACATCTTCATTTCTGACAGTTCCAGTTCTGTCTCCTGTCTTTTTGTCCATGTCTCTGTCTCCAGACCATACAACATAGCTGGTCTCACCACTGTCTTGTAAACTTTTCCTTTGACCTTTGCTGACACCTTTATGTTACACATCTCCTGAAACTTTTCTCCATCCTGCCTGGACTCTCTTCTTCACCTCTTCACCTCACTCCCTGTCCTCCTGGACAGTGGACCTTAAGTCCCTGAAGTCCTGGACCTTTGCGACCTCTGCTCCTTGTAGCCTCATTGTGTCATAGTTTTCCTGATTCATCAGCTGTGGAGATGATCAGCTCCATGTTGCATCACAGCAGCTTTTCACAATCAGCTGTTAAACACAGTCTGCCAAACAACTTTAAAACACTTATTGGTTTTATTTATATAATCGATCAGTAAAATGCTGTGGCAGTTTTCTCTGTGAAGCTCAAGAGCCTCATCTCTGGATTTGCACCATGAAGCACCGCAGATAGAAATGTTGGATTCTGCAGCTGAAGTCATTTTCCCTGCTGCATTTAGCCTCCAGTATACTCGTGCGTACGTCAGTCTGCAGAGGTCCGTGTGTACCGGATTAGAGTCGAAGTGGACGCCTGCAGGGCACGTCCATGCAAAGCTCAGTCTTTACGACCGTGTATGCGTACTCGATATCGCACAATAAACTGCCCAGCGACGGAATGTTTTGAATGCAACAACAATGTATTAAATTCCTCTTCTTCATCCCTGATCTGGCCTTTTCTTTAGTTTTTTGCCAAGAGGCAGTGATCTCTTCCTCCTCCGTTGATGCCATGACTGAAATGGTGAGAAATGAAGGAGTTTGTCACGAGAGAATTAAACTCAGGTCCTGCGTGGCTGTGGGAGGGTCTGGAGATTTCCTGGTGGGCTGGTCTGATGTGTGGGCTGCAGGGCCAGCGCTCCCTGGTTTTATATTTTCTAGAACTTTTTATTAACAACATATAAACACAGAACACCATTGCTGCTGGGGCTGCTAGCTCTTGGGTTGTTTTGTGTTTTTTTTAACATGTCAATCAATCCAGTAGGCGTGTCAGCAAATGACCAATCGGCGACCTCAATTTGTCCCAAAGGTAAACGCCCCTTGTCTGCGGAGCTGACTGCAGCCGCTCAGGGTCGACGCTTGAGGATGAAGTCTCACCATCTGCGGACAGTGCGCACAGTTTCCGCGCAGCTGACAGGACGCGTGTACTGGAGCCTTTAGGGCTGAAGCAGCTACAAGCAGCTGACCTTGAACCTGCCATCCCTGTCCTGGAAAACCAGTTGTTTCCAGAAAACTGTTGTTTTTCCTACAGTTTCCAGATTTCAAACGTGAGCTGTGACAATAACACCGTTCCATCTAAAGTGACCTACAGATCTGTTCTCTGTGATTCAGCAGTGATTTGGTTTTACTTCCACAGCTGTACAGTGACCAGGACAGCCCAGTCCACCCTTCCTTATAAAAACCACCTGACTGAATAGATCACCAACTGATTGAAGGTTTTTAACCCACAGCCCACGGTTAACGGAGCAACCTGTCCTGTTAGTGCAAACAGGCAGCAGGCAATGTGTGTTAAACGTATCCATACAGCCCCACCAAGCTGCCGGGGGGGGCTAAAAGTAGCAGGAGAGAACGAGAGGACGAACAGGTAAGGCTGGAAATGACAGCAAAGCAGAAAGAACTGAGCTGAAGTGAAACACAAGTCTGCTTTAGTTTTACATTAATTGTATTTTCATTGGTTTCTTGGAGGACAGTGAACTGATTAAAGAAGAGGAATCTGGTTTTAGCTGCACGCTTTGATTTAACATGATAATGATTTCTGTACGTCAGCTTCAGTGTCTGGGGTGTAAAACTGTGACAGTGTAGAGCAGTGCAGTGATATAGTCTGAACTAAAAACACAGTTCAGCTTGAACATGTGGGGACATTTAGTTGTGAAGTCTTGGCTCCCTGCTGAGTAGCTGATCTCTGAGCTCACCTTGTCATAGTAGTATCTGAGAGCTCGGCTGAGTTTGTCGTAGTTCATGTTTGGTTTGTTCTTGCGGGCTCCCCACAGCCGGGCCACCTCCTCTGCCTGCAGCAGTTTGAACTCTCCCTCCTCGTTGGTCCAACAGATGAGCTGCTCATTACTGGAGTCCAGGAGGAGCTGGAGGAGGAACTGCCATAGAGTGACAGAGCTGTCCATGTCCCTCACTGAAAAACACAAGTAAAAAAGATTCAGCTCATCACCTGGAAGACTGCTTCGACAAGCTTCACGCACTTTTGGGGCAGCTATGGCTGAGTGGTTAGAGCAGTCGTCCTCCAATGGGAGAGTTGGGGGTTCGATTCCACCAGCAGTCACATACTGAAGTGTCCCTGGACAAGACACTGAACCCCTCTTTGCCTCTGATGTGTGTCCCATCGGTGTATGACTGTGATAAAGCTCTGATTATAGAGATCTGGTAGAGAGCTGTATGAGTGGGAAAATGAGGCACAGATTGTCGTAAAGAGCTTTGAGTGTGTTGATAAGGTAGAAAGGTGATATACAAGTACAGTCCATCCAGCTGCGCCGCCTTCACGTTAGTCAGCGTGTATGAACTGTGGTAGTGAGCCTCCACTTGGAACCTTGAAGCTGCAGCTCCGACAGACCTGTCTCCTTCCTTGAAGCAAACCACGGTTCAGAGCTCATTTAGCCGTGCTGTGTTTTTTTAGAGGAACACAGAGAGGAAGCGCGACATTAATAAAGCAGCAGTTTATCATATCGCTAAAGATAAGGTCCTTAGCGGCTAACAAGATGGCTGACGCCGTGAGTGTTTATACACTGTGCATATTATTAAAACAGAAGAAACCCAGCAATAAGGTCAAACAACCAATAGTGTATCTGTCAGTCTGTTCATTCTTGATCTATTGGCCACCCTGGGCGTGCATGTTTGTGACCAGGGTTTTGATGTCAGGTGTGGTCCAACCTAAAGTCTTGATGGACTGTTGCAGGCTTCTGTTTTTATTGACACAGGAGCACTGAAGGCTGCCTCAGACAGGTAAGTAGTGCTGAATGGAAGAATAACCCTCATCAGTGCATGTTTGGCCAGTCTGGGTGCAAAGATTTGTCTTTTGGCAGTCCAAAACTTTTTGTATACATTTTCTTAGAAATATATTTTGGATACAGAATCAGCCTGGAGGTCACAAAGCTCAACTTCACAGCCAAGGTATTCCACATGTTTGATAGTGGAAATGTAGGGGTCCATGACCCATGTTTCTCTTGACAAATGTTCATCCATGTCAGCAAAGTGGCTTTTCATCTCCTGACAGAGCAGGTTCATGTGCTGGATAAACTCTGTGCGTAAAGACACGCGAATAGTGCCAGCTGCTTCAGCAGCAGCACAAACTGCTGCAGCTCCCCTTTACTGTACTCCAGTTTGTGCACAAAACCGTCCACAGCGTCCATACGCTGCAGGACGCTTATTGTTGTTGCATCCACTTGTTTGTGTCATTGTAAAGCGTGAATATGTCGACAAGATACGCCGTTTTGATCCAAAACACATCACTCAGATGTTTGCAGTGTTTTAACACATAAACATTCACACTGCATGTGGTTATGTTTATGTTGTATATTTAATAAAACGTGAGCTTAATCGAGAGCAAAGAAAATTTCCTACCTCCATCTCAGTGGTACACAACTGACGTCCTAACAAAGTGCTCTTAAAGTGACAGTACAGGTATTTGTGTTTAACATAATACATTATAGAAAACTCTTCAAACATAACCAAAATGAGGGTTCTCACATGGTCAAGAAGGACCATGAGCCTAACAATGGATCATTAGCACCTGATGGCTGTTTACTATTCACAGAGGGCTGAGTGATACTAGCAATCACAGCATTGTAAGAGGGGGACAGTTGAACCTGGAGGCTCCACCCCTGTTTAATGATGGACGGTTTCTTTTCACAAAGATGGCCTCCTTTACTCCTCTCTCAAACCATCGTTCCTCTCTGTCCAGGATGTGAACATCTTCATCCCTGAAAGAGTGACCGCTGGCCTGGAGATGAGTGTAGACCTCAGAGTCCTGGCCTGACAACTAATGAAAAACCCAAATTCAGTATCTTAGAAAATTACAATATTACTCAAGACCAATTAAAAAAAATTGATTTTTAGAAATGGTGGCTAACTGAAAAGTATGAACATGTACAGTACTCAATACTTAGTTGGGGCTCCTTTAGCCTGGATTACTGCAGGATATATTTACAGTATACACAATATATATATATATATATATATATATATATATATATACACACACACACACACATATATCTATACTATACGCTCTGAGAAGGTGATATTTATAAGACTGAGCTGAATACAGCGCCTCAGACTTAAGAAGTCTTTCGGATGAAAGATGAAACGTTTCTACATTTTGTTGTTGTTGTTGTTTTGCTTTGTTTTGTTTTATGTCCAGAGGACCAGACTTAACTTTTTTAAATATAAAATTGGTGTTAGGTTAGAGAGCGGGGCCCTGAGAGCTTCAGTGCCCAGGGGGCCCCGGGGTTGCTAATGTGGGTAAGGGGAGGGAGGAGGGGGGTTTAGGACACCTCACAGAATCAGATGTGCTCTAATTCAACCTGCTGCTCCGCTTAAATAGTATTTTTATTAAGAGTTCACAAATGTAGGTAAATGTTGATGTATAACAACCGATTAAAATACATCAAAATGCAGGAAATGGCATCTCTGTTGTTCAAAGTCTTCTGTGAGAGGACCCCCCACACACACGTTCCGGCATCAATCCGTTTTCAAATTAAGCCCTGCCTACAGAGAGATTTACCGCATCAGAGTGAACCGTGTTGTTTTCCTCTGTGTGTGCGCGCGTGTGCGTGTGTAAGCTTCTTAGTATCAATCTGCCCTGAGTCACTGAAGCATGATGGGATGGACACCTCAGTCCAGTCTGTCCCTCTGTCTCCAAAACATCAGCCCGAGCTGCTGCCACTGTTCTGAAACAGGACGTGTCCAGCGTGCGGACAGATGGACTGAACCAGACTAAAGGACGTCAAAGTGTTTGCTGGTCCCAGTTGTAAACACTGGTACCAGACTGGTGCTGTCAGAGAGCCGAGCTGCCGGACTGTAAATAAAACCACTTGTTGATGAAGAGTTGGGTCCGATGAAGCACGCTCTGCTCACTTCATGACAGAAACCAGAACCGAGTCTTGCTGTCGAGTTCGGTTCCTCTGAGCACAGCTGAGGTGTCACATCAAAGCGCCGACGTTATTTTGCTAGCTGAAAGTTAGCTGCTAGCTTCGGTTAGCTCGTCTGCTAACGTTACCTGGCTTGTAGAGACCGCGGGGTTTCGTCTATCCGGGCACGAATGTCCCCCGATCATCTCCGGGAAGGTCTCTGCGGTGCTGTGGCTCAGGAAACAAGTTTCACGTTGTGTCAATCAAACAGATAAATTAGATTTAAAATCATCTCGACTTCACTGACGGCGTATTTTTTTAGACCAGGAAATAGTGCTGCATTCAATGTCTTCCGTACACCTCACTTTTCCAAACAAAGCGCATATTTCATCAGTCTAAAAACTCGAAATAACGAGTCAAGAAGTAACTGGAGAAGAAACAAACACGTACTTTGAGTAGATTTGTTTAGACAGAAAACTACTTTATGGTTATGAAATGTACACGTTTGAAGCACAACAATGTCTAAAACGTTCCCACGACTCTCCATGACTTGAACGCATCGTCAGACTCACTGAGATCATTTCCTTTGACTGTTTTTATTGTTTTGTTTGTGTTGTAAATCAGATTTGATCTACATTATAATGTGACTGATCGAGTAATCTGTCTTTCTAAACTACCAGGAAGTATAAACTGGTAGTTTACAAAGTTTTAGGCACAACCTTTGATTGTTTTATTGCTGCAAGAACGCAGAATGGAAGACTAACGCTCAAGATTCCTCAGATTAAACTGTCTGCCACACAGTGGCGGTTCTACACCAGTTTTGCTGAGGGGGCCTGGCTGGGGCCAGAGGTTTTGTCAGAGAGGCACATTCAATTTATTATTATTTTATTAACTTATTATTTTAATTTATTTATTAATTGCATTTTTATTGTAATCAGTACATTCTTTCATTGTATTCTAAAGAGCTATGTATTCTAAGACTGCAAATTAGCTGAAGCTAGATGTCTTATATGAATCACATTTTCCCATTTTTAAAGGCAACGTTGTCTGTATTGTCCCTGTTAAATAAACATTAACAAACAAATGTTTTGTTTGGTTGTCAACATCACAAACCTGTTGGTCCAGCGCTTGTGGATGTACATATATTCTCTGTGTGTCTCACACTCTGCTTGTATCACAGTCTCAGCTTCCTCACTCCCAGGATCTTCATCTGTCTCTCTGTCTCTCTCTGAACATCTCCCAAGTCCTCTGGATCACTCCCTGTGGTGCCCTTAACTTGCTTCTCTTCAGCTCTCTCACCAACATCATCTGGTTCTATCTCAGTGTCTGCCTCATTCTTATTCATCTGTCTTGTGCAGAAATAGGAAGTAATGCCCTTTTTTCTCTTAAATTTGCACTAGACACAACATGCAATGGAGAGAAACACACACACACACATATATAAGTAGCTATGTAGTTGTATCAACATCTGCATGCATTAATTTGCCTATCAAATGAAATGAATTCAGCCTTATTCCAGTACTTTTTGACAATATTTATTGTCATGATGTAAAGAACTGAACATGTATGTTTAATTTCTGATGTCTAATATTCTCTCATGTACTGAGTAATAGCATAACATGTCAAAATAAGAACATAAGTAAAACATAACTGTTTATGTTAACTTCAGAACAAAAGAAATGGAAGAAAAGTTTGATTTACATTTTTATCTTTCACGTGTGGACTCAAGCATCTCAAACTATTGAAAGAATTTAAATGTGGACACATTTAATAACTGAACACTGAGGTCAGTGAGAGAAGGGAGCTCCTGCTTGTCCTGACAGAATTTTGAAACTGGGCTGGAACGGAGTCAGAGCCGTTCTCATGCATGTGTGCAGGTGTTGAGCCTGGAACGATATTTGGTTTTTATAATGTTCATTGTGGAGAAAGCTGCCTCACAGTTGTGTGAGGAGCCAAACATGGTCCAGATCTGCAAGACTACTTGCTTCAGACCTGGAAAAGCTGAATCGGGAACCATTTGGAGCCAGAAGGTGGAAGGATCAGTCCTGACAAACTGCTCCTTCAGGTCCAAATCTGCTTGGAGGTCAGCTAACTCTGTCCAGCATTTACCCCCTTCAAGTTCTGTGTGACTTCCTTTGAGAAGCTCATCTGTGATGACAAATGGGTTTTGAATGAACATGTTGAGCTGCAGTCCAACACTGACACTGTCAAAACCATTGCTCCCTGTCAAACCATTGCTCCCTGTCAAACCATTGCTCCCTGTCAAACCATCGCTCCCTGTCAAACCATCGCTCCCTGTCAAACCATCGCTCCCTGTCAAACCATCGCTCCCTGTCAAACCATCGCTCCCTGTCAAACCATTGCTCCCTGTCAAACCATTGCTCCCTGTCAAACCATCGCTCCCTGTAGCCTGAAAAGAAATAAAAAGACAAGAATTGAGCCCTGGGTCAAAGCTGAAAAAAATAATACAAATAAACGTTATGTTTAATGTTTAATCCTGTTAATCTTATCAGTTCTTTAAGAACTGAATGAAAAACACTATCCAAATGAGTTTTATTACATTCTGGCATGCATTTTTAAAACTAGAGAAAAGTTTTTATCTTTATGGATTAGGTTTTTAAAAAAACTAATCTTCTTCATCAAAACCTGATTCTGTTCATCATAAAATGAAAATGAAAAACATTTAAAATGTAATAAACATTAATACATCTTTTTAAATTTATTTATCTGTGGTTATTTCTTAAAACAATGAGATGATCATTAAACTGGGCCAGAAAAACTCACACAGAGACAAGTGGAGGAGCTCCTCCCGCACCGCGGCTCTTCAAAAGATGGTTGCTGATCCTGTAAATCACATCAAATCTCGTTGTTTTTAAAGATTCCAACCTGTACAAGGTGTTAAATACGATTCTAGATTTGCTACGTGAGGAACAGAGTTTTAAAATTTGTGTTGAAACTCACCTTGTATTTGAAAAGCCGACAGCTTCATGTAAACGTGACCAGAACTGATGCAGAAAAAACAGACGCTGTCGCCGGAATGTGAAGAATTTAAAATGTGACTCCAAAGGTAGAAACTGCAGAACAAGAGAGTAATCCGTATGTTTTTAACTGGACCTAAGTGGTGAGTTAAAATAGCAATGACATCATGAGAGGCAGCGCTGAGCGCTCCGAGAGGAGGCGCTGTTTCCAAGTGCCGCGCTTCACTCAGCTGTTCTTCATCACGTGTCGCGAGCGCGCGCATCCGGACCGGAGTCCGCTGTGAACACTGGGTCCTACTACAATGGTGTGCCACACGCACTGGTTCCACCTTTTGCATTGGCACAATATCAAAATATTAATAATTACTGTATAATCTTCATTTGGAGGGGGGGGCCACAGGCGGGCCCAGACTCAGTGTTATGAGGGCACTGGCCCCTGTTGGACCCACCCCAGAACCGCCACAGACATTAAACTGCAGACTGCTGCTGTAAAACTGCCTGTCTTTGTTCGTCTGTACACTGAACATTGTAAGGTCGTTTTCACACCAGATAGTCCGGTAGACTCGGTTCGGTTGGGGACCAATATTCATGACATTTTGTTACATTTGAGCTGGTGCGTTTGCATTCACACTGCACTGTGCAGTCGAGCCAACCTGTTGAACCAACCTGTTGTTGAACCAACCTGTTGAACCAACCTGTTGAACCAACCTGTTCCCCCGCTCGCCTGTGGGGGCGCTGCATCAAGAACTACTGAAAGAAACGACACAAAAACCTCTGAAGACACTTCTTCTTTTGTAAATAAAAACAAAAACGAAGTGGCATCAAGTTTTAGCAGTTTTAGGAGTTATATTTTGTCATTTTTCAAAAATGGACTCAGCATGAGCAGAAGATGAGACAGAAGACCATGGAGAATATTGTTTATCACACAAGGCAGCTGACGGCTCCATATAAGGTCAGAGAAATGTGTGTTTGTTTGTCCTGTGGAGCGGGTCCGGTCTGTTTACATTCACACCGTACTCGAACCGTGCTGGAGTTCTCTTCTACCGGACCGAGACCTAGGTTTTAGCCCGGGCCAGAGTTCGCCTTTTTGTTCCGTGACAGAGTTCGATGGCGCGTTCACACCTCCCTAAACGAACCGGAATTTCTAGGAAAACGAGCTATAGTTCGATTAAAGCGGACTAAACAGGGCTGGTGTGAATGCACCCTAAGTCATGTTTAGGGTTCAGGGTTATTATACCACAAAAGTGTGGAAGAGTCACCTGATCCACCAACGGTGGTAAATCAGGAGCTATGTTCACCATCTCAGGAGCAGGAAACATCGAGGGCGTGGAAACCGTCATGGAGTGTGCCAGGTAAGACCGAGGCGATCTCATGTCCCACTCTCTTCTCTCTCGATGCACAGTCCTTTCTGCTTGCTGGGTCTCTTGGAGGGGAGCATTCTATCACGACTGGTGGGTGGTTGAGAGTCAAATGAAAGCAGGACTCCAACGAAGTCACAAAAAGGTGTTTTCATCACAAAAAGGCAACAATATAATGCTGTTGGGGCAGCGATACTACTCACATTCATAGGAGATACACGGAATACCAAGGCACTAGGAGACGGCCGTGAAGGTGCAGCTTGACACCTAATGCTCCCCTGCCTGAGATGCAGGAGAGCTCAGTATTTAAAGTTACTCAGTTCCGCAGGGGTCCATCCTGGGTCCCCTCCTATTCTCTTTATACCTGCTGCCGCTTGGTGCTATTTTCCGGAAACACAACATGCCCTTCCACTTCTATGCCGATGACTGTCAAATTTACTTCCCCCTAAGACACAATGGTACATGCTCTATTCAACCGCTGCTCAACTGCCTGGCTGACATCAGGGACTGGATGGCTTTAAACTTCTTAAGTTTCAATGAAAAGAAGTCTGAAGTCATGTTGTTCCCTCCCAACGACAGGATCACAAACCACTGTATCGACCTCTCTGCTCTAACCCTGTCAGAAAAACAAAGAGTCACTAATCTGGGCGTGATAATGGACCCTTCCCTGAAACTTAACAATCATGTAAACATGATTGTTAAATCATGCTTCTTCCAACTGAGGCGGCTGTCTAAACTGAAGCCCATATTGTCCAAAAAGAACCTGGAGACAGTAATACATGCATTCATTACATCTAGGCTTGATTACTGCAATTCACTCCTGTTTGGTATCAGTCAGACCTCCATTGCACGACTACAACTGGTCCAGAATGCAGCAGCCCGATTTTTAACCAGTACAGGCAAAAGAGAGCACATTACACCAGTTTTGGCCTCACTGCACTGGTTACCGGTTCACTTTCGAATCCAGTTCAAAATACTCATGTATGTCTACAAATCACTGAACAGTGTCGCCCCCCCATCTCTCCAATCTCCTACAACCGTATGTCCCACCACGTTCCCTGAGGTCAGCGGACCAGTTGCTCCTCACAGTTCCAGGATCTCGTCTTAAGCGCAGAGGTGACAGGGCCTTCTCTGTAGCAGGACCAAGACTCTGGAACAAGTTACCTCTGCTTGTCAGACAGGCCCCTCCCTCTCTGTTTTCAAGTCCCGTTTAAAAACTCACTACTATTCAGTAGCTTTCAACACCAGATGATCTGTGTTTTGATCCTGTATGTTCCACACTGGTTTGTCCTCATTATCTACATCGTTTTTATGTCTATATTCTGATTTACCTCATTTTGTATTTTGCTTTGTGTGTTACCTGTTGTTTTGTCTGTACAGCACTTTGGTTGGCCTTGTTGCTGTTTTAAGTGCTTTATAAATAAAGTGGTATGGTATGGTATAAAGGTGAGTCACTAATTAAACTAAATACATAGCACCTGGAGAGTCATTAACTATGTGCACAGATCAGGGGAGGTGCAAATCCCTACACTTAGGATCATTTAGATTTTTGGTGGTTTGAGATAAATAGTTTTGTTTTGCCGCTTTAATGGAAGCCATACAGCGATTCCGTAACTGACGAAATTGCAACCAATGGGTGTCCAAGCCGGGCAGCACGGTGGCGCAACTGGTAGAGCTGCTGCCTCTCAGCGAACAGGTCCCTGGTTCAAACCCCGGTCCAGGGGCCTTCTGGGTGGAGTTTGCATGTTCTCTCCGTGCATGCGTGGGTTTTCTCCGGGTACTCCGGTTTCCTCCCACAGACCAAAAACATGCATGTTAGGCTGATTGGTAACTCTAAATTGTCCCTAGGTGTGCGTGGGAGAGTGAATGGTTGTTTGTCTCTATGTGGCCCTGTGATGGACTTGCAACCTGTCCAGGGTGTACCCCGCCCCTCGCACAGTGATTGCTGGACATGGGCACCAGTGACCCCCGTGACCCAAAATGGAATAAACGGGTAAAGATAATGGATGGATGGATGGGTGTCCAAGCCAGTCTGTCTTGCTGTTGCCCAAAGCTGGCCCTTACTGTGCAAGAGGTCAGCTAACTCAGAAGTAAACCAGGGGCTTTCCTGGCCCTTTACTCTGAACTGGCGAAGTGGAGCGTGTTTATTTACAAAATGAATGAAACCATTATGAAAATATTTCCAAGTAAGATTCACATCATCAATTAATATGCGATGCCAGTCAAAGTAGAACAGATCCCAAATAAATGCTTGTTCACAAAAATGTTTCATATTCCGTTTTGGAATCGTTCTGGGTTTAAAATGAGGCATTGTTGTATTTCTAATAGCAGCAGTTACACAATGGCCACTTAGATTATTTGTAAAAACTCAAAACCCAGTGTATTTATGTGTCATGTTTGTGATGATAAGATCCAGGGATCAGAGACTCTACTTCCTCAGGCGGCTGAGACGAGCTGGTCTGGGAAGCTCAGTCTTCACCTCCTTCTACAGGTGTGCAGTGGAGAGCATCCTGTGCTCCAGCATCAATGTGTGGCATGGAGGCTGCACAGCTGCAGAAAGAAACGCTCTGCACAGAGCGGTGAAGGCTGCACAGAAAACTGTTGGAGTCAGCCTCTCCACCATCACAGATATCTACACCTCCAAATGCAGGAAGAGGGCCACCTGCATCATGAAGGACCCCACTCACCCAGCACACACACTTTTTGCCCCACTCCCCTCAGGAAGGAGGTTAAGGAGCATTAAGTGTAGAACCACTAGACTGAGGAACAGCTTCTACTCTGAAGCTGTTAGACTCATGAATCTCTAACCAGGATTATCACTGTAATGTCAATTTAATTGGTGATATGTGATTCATCTGTGCTGCTGATTATCCATGCTGCTGATTTCTTACCTTAAGTTTCTGTATTCATACCCATCTGCTCTACAGACTCATTTTCAGGTCTGCTGTTTATGACACCATTATTTACATTATTATTGTTTAGCATATATCTTAGATCCTTGTTTCTTTTTATATTTATAGTTTTGCTATTTTTGGGTATAACTGGCACTTTGAGTACACAATTTCATTCCACCTTATGTACCACATGTGATGCGAATGACCATAAATATCCTTGAACCTTGAAAGTAGATTTGGCCTTGTGTCCTCCTGACAGCAGAGGCCGTCTGAAGGAACCACTGAGGGGCAGTAGAACACGTCTGTTTCAGCTCCTACAAAACAAAACGTTTCAGTTACACAGCACACATTACACACGACACACATTACACACGACACACATACACACAACACACATTACACAC
>NC_056504.1:3661402-3662985 GCF_014905685.2 Nematolebias whitei
TTTCTTTTTAACAAAAAACGAAGTCCAGATGACACGATTCAACCTTTTTTTGTTATTCACATACACAGAAAAGCCGATTAGCAAAGTTCTCTATCTAAGGATTATAATCTTCCACTGTGGATAAAATTTGGGTTGATGAGATTTGCAAAGATTGTATCTTTTTTATATACTGTATATATTTTTACATTTCCCAACATTTTTGAAACTGAGGATGAATTTACTTTTTAAGGTAATATAATGAGAGAGAAAAACAAAAAAACATCTTAAGATAATGCTTGTTTAAACATGAGCACGAACTTAGAAAATGTTCTGACATTGATGAGGAAAGTTTGCTTCTTCTCTTCAGCTTCAGGAGGAAGACGCTCCTGCAGCTTTTTCAAAACAAGCCTGTTCCTCTTTAAAAGGCAGCACAGTGATTTGTCCTATAGTAACCTCTGGGCATGACTGTTGTTAACCGCTCTTGTCACACTCCCACTTGTGGCCTCATTTCAATCCTGAAAGGAAACTCCCTCGCTCCTTCTGGTTAGGCCCACATGTTAAGTCTCTAATAAAACAGCTCCACTGAATAAGAGACGATGTTCTTGAACACAACAGTTTGTGTTTGTGAGAAGGAGTGACAGAGGAAAATGGGCTAGCTCTAAAGTTTAGCTTTGAAGTACCAGTTTCCTCTTACTGCTGCCTCCAGGTCAAACACACCCGAGGGTGAAAAACTAGAAATGATAAGCATGAAGATGGAGCTGCAGCTTCCTCCCTGCTCTGACAGGTACAGCTTCTCTTTACAGGAATTACAAGAATGAAATGTCTACAAAAGAAGAAAAACAACTACCAAAAAAAAACTACAATGGAGGAAAAAAAAAATCAACTACAAAAGGAACATCTACAATAGAAGAAAAACATACACAACAGAAACCATCTACAACATAAATAAGCATCTAGAACAAATGTAAATGTCTAAAACAGATTTAACATTTACAACAAAAAGAAACATCTGCCACAGAAGAAAACACCTACAACATAATTAAATATTTACAAATGAAGGAAACCTAAGAGGAATCATCTACAAAAGAATCAAACACCTACAACAGAGTTAAACATCTGTAACAGAAATACACTTTTACAACAGAAGGAAACATTCATTTTCTTTTCTTTTGGCTGCTCCCTTTTTCAGGGGTTGCCAAGGCAAACTAGTTCACAGGAAGATTTGGCAATTGTTTTTACGCTGGATGTTCTTCCTGACACAACCACACACCACGAGCTGCCACAGCCCTCTGTGTGGAGCAGAGAGCTGCCATTTAGGGTGCCCAGGGGAGCAGATGGTGGGGGTTGAGGGCCTTGCTCAAGGGCCCAGAGTGGGATAAATGAGGGTAGATGTTTTTGATCGTCGATCCTAGGTGTTGAACCAGTGACCTTCCAGTCACATGCTTGCCTTCTTTAACCTCTGCGCCACCACTCCCCCTGAAGGAAACATTGATGCTAAAAGAAAAACATCTACAAATGAAGAAAACATCTACAACAAACAAAACATCTACAACAGACAAAACATCTACAACAGGAGGAAACATCTACAACAGAAAAAAACATCT
>NC_056504.1:3662995-3665319 GCF_014905685.2 Nematolebias whitei
CAGAAAAAACATCTACAACAGAAAAAAACATCTACAACAGGAGGAAACATCTACAACAGAAAAAACATCTACAACAGAAAAAACATCTACAACAGGAGGAAACATCTACAGAAACATCTACATCTGGAGGGGTGGTGGCGCAGAGGTTAGAGAAGGTGGGCCTGTGATCGGAAGATCGCCGGTTCAAGCCCCGGTACCAACAACATCAAAAATGTGGGTGGGGTAGGTGAAGCACCCACACCTGCCCTCACCCTCATTCGTCCCACTCTGGGCCCATGAGCAAGGCTCTTAACCCCCACCATGTGCTCCCTAAACAGGTCTCTCTTGAAAATGAGTTCTTGTGGCTCAATGAGACTAACCTGGATAAATAAAGGCTAAATGAAAAAAAAAAACACAGAAGAAAAACATATATAAAAGAAGAAATACATCTACAAAAGAAGAACATCTTCTACAAAAGATAAAAACATTTAAAACAGAAGAAAAGATCTACAACAGAACCTACAAAGCAGCCAAGTATGACCTCAGAAAGACCCTGAGGACTTCTCAGAAGAAATACAGAGAGCGTGTGGAATCTGCCCAACAGAGCAACGACCCGAGGCGTGTGTGGTGTGGACTACACTGTATCACCGACTACAAGAGAAGGAACATGTCTGTGGAGATGGCCAGCGCATCATTTCTGGACGAGCTCAACACCTTCTATGCCCGGTTTGATGTAAACACCACACGTCACTAGACCACACGTAGACAGTGAGGACGCCACACTCTGTTTAGACACTGCTACAGTAAGACGGGCGTCCAAGAAGGTAAACCCTCACAAGGCACCGGGGCCTGATGGCATCCCAGGATGGGTGCTGAGAGTGTGCACTGACTAACTCACCAAGGTGTTTACCAACATCTTTAACATGTCCCTGAGACAGTGTATTGTGCCCACCATCTTCAAGACCTCAGCTGTTGTCCCCATCACAAAGACCTCTGCAGCATCCTGCCTTAATGACTCTCGGCCCATAGCACTCACATCTGTCATCATGAAGTGCTTTGAGCAGATTATCAAAACTCACATCTGGGCCTCCCTCCCTGACCCCCTGGACCCCCTATAGTTTGCATACAGAGCAAACAGGTCTACATGCTACTGTATTGCTTTAGCAGTTCAATCCTCCCTCAGCCATGTGGAGAAGGAAAACACCTATTTGAGAATGCTCTTCATTGACTACAGCTCAGCATTCAACACCATAATCTCCTCCAAACGTTGTCTCCAAGCTCACCACACTGGGCCTGGAGGAATCCATCTGCTGCTGGATACTGGACTTCCTCACCAACAGCCCACAGGCAGTGAGAATCAGCTGTCACTTCTCCTCCACACTAGTCCTCAGCACCGGTACACCTCAGGGCTGTGTCCTAAGTCCACCCTTGTACTCTCTATTTACACATGACTGCATTGCAAAGCACAGCTCTAACATCATCCTCAAGTACGCTGATGACACCACCATCTTGGGCCTCATCACCAAAAACGACAAGAAAGATGAGGTGAAATAATTGACCAGCTGGTGTCAGGAAAATAACCTCTCTCTAAATGTTAGCAAAATGAAGGAGATGATAGTGGACTTCAAAAAACAGCATGGAGGCCAACACTCGTCCATCTAAATAAACAATGCTGAGGTGGAGCAAATCAGCAGCTTTAAGTTCCTCTGTGTTCACATTACTGAAGATTTGTCCTGGACTTTACATACAGACACTGTGGTCAAGAACCTTTCTATCTTATTTCAAGATGCTCAAAGCACTTTACAACAATCTGTGTCCTCATGTACCCATTCAAACAGCTCTATACTAGATCTCTACAAAGCTAACTGAACAAATCATAAAGAGACTGATCAGAGCTTTATCACATTCATACACCGATGGGACACATGTTGGAGCCAATGAGGGGTTCAGTGTCTTGCCCAGGGACACTTCGGCTTGTGACTGCTGGTGGATTCAAATCCCCAACTCTCGCATTGGAGGACGACTGCTCTAACCACTCAGCCATATATGTGTGTGTGTATATATATGTATATATATATATATACATACGTTGGCAGCATGATGGCTCAGTGGTTAACGCTGTTGCCTCACAGCAAGAATGTCCTCAGTTCAATCCCCAGTTGGACCTGGGGTCTTTCTGTGTGGAGTTTGCATGTTCTTCTCGTGCTTGCGTGGGTTTTCTCTGAGTATTCTGGTTTCCTCCCACACACCACAAAACAGCATGCATGTTAGGCTGCCTTCAGGCCCAGACCTCCCTTGTGTGTGTGTGTGTGTGTGTGTGTGTGTGTGTGTGTGTGTGTGTGTGT
>NC_056504.1:3665329-3678555 GCF_014905685.2 Nematolebias whitei
TGTGTGTGTGTGTGTGTGTGTGTGTGTGTGTGTGTGTGTGTGTGTGTCTATTATGGGGTTTATAACCCCCCTTGAGAAAACTCCACCAGCCACTACTGACAAGGGCTCGTCCGTCTACTACCCTCAGGCAGATGATACAAGTGTCTGCCATCGCACACAGACTCAAAGACAACTATTATCCACAAGCTGTCAGATTACTAAACTCTTGATAAATAACACTGAACAACTGACAATAACATTGCACCAAGCCACATCTGTGACACCTAATATGTTTATTGTTGCTGCACTATGTGGCTGTATCGTTTATGTCACTACCTTAACATCATTATTCAATTCATCTCAATGGTACTCACTATATGGGCAATAACCTGTCACTCAACCTGTGTATATGTTATCCATCCATCCATCCATCCATCTTTGCCCGCTTCTTCCTTTTGGGGTCGCGGGGCAAGTTCACTGGTGCCCATGTCCAGCTGTCACTGTGCGAGAGGCGATGTCACAAGCCCATCACAGTAGAATATGTTAGTTATGTGCAATATACAGTACATCATGCACATTTAAACTTCTATTACTATCTGTGAAATACCTATTTATACTAATTCATCCCACTTGCACCGTTATATGTGTTTACTAAATTTCTTTTGGACCTTATAAATATTATATTTCTTTTTCACTTTATGGTACTTTATTTTGTACCTTTATTGCATGCTTTAGTATTTCTTGTTTGCTTGTTTTTTTGTTTTGTTTGTTTGTTTATTTTGAGTCGAAGCGGTTCTTCTCATTCTGAACATTTCATTGCACTCTTGACTTTGTGTTAACCTGCATATGACAAACAACACAACAGAATGATACATCTACAAATTAAACATCTAGAGCAGATTGAAACATCTACAACAGAACAAAACAATGAGCCAGGGGCTCATTATTGTCACCATGGTAACCAAACACCTGTGCCTTTCACTGCATGACGGCCACATTTAAGCAAGGCAGACAACAACCACGGACTGAAAAGTAAGCCTGAAACAGTTCCTGTGTAAAAGCTAGGTCGTATAACTCTGGAACCGAGTGGCAGAACTGAATCTGTGGAAGCTTGGCTGTGCACTCTCTTTATTCTGAGGAGATTTAAGAGAAAACAAAATTTTATTGCAAAGTAACACTGGATTTTTTTTTTTGGATTTTGACTTTTGAGGTCAGATTGACGGGTCAGTCTGAGATTCTGTAGAAAACTTTCCCACGTGTGCAGAGGACCTGATCACTTCAGTTTATAGCAACAAGTTATGTTGTGTCAGGGCACTGAACAAAATCATTCACATACATGTTTTAAAAAATGGTAAATGGACTGTACTTATATAGCACCTTTCTATCTTATTTCAAGATACTCAAAGCGCTTTACAACAATCTGTGCCTCATTTACCCGTTCATACAGCTCTATACTAGATCTCTACAAAGCTAATTGAACAAATCATTCTAAAGAGACTAATCAATGTTTATCACATTCAGACACTGATGGGACACACATCAGAGGCTACGAGGGGGTTCAGTGTCTTGCCCAGGGACACTTCAGCATGTGACTGCTGGTGGATTCGAACCCCCAACTCTCACATTGGACGACTGCTCTAGCCACTCAGCCACAGCCCCCCCCCCCCCCCCCCCCCCCAAAAAAAAAGCCAATTAGTAAATGTTCTGTAAGGAAGCAGCAGATTGTGTTGAATCTTCACTTCATCACAGTCTCCCATCCTGAACAAACACGAAGGAGACAGTGGAAAAGAAAAACTCCCTTTTAACAGGAAGACGCCTCCAGTAGAACCAGACTCAGGACAAACGGCCATCTGCTTTGACCGGCTGGTTTGAGAGGACAGGAAGGAGAGACAGTGTGTGAGACATGTGAGCCTGGTGTTCCTGAAGGAACATGCATGTCGCCTACCTCCTTTCATGTCAGGGTTTTAGTCTTCCTTCCATCCATCATCTCTATCCGCTTCTTCCTTTTTAGGTCGCGGGGGTCACTGGTGCCCATGTCCAGCCATCACTGTGAGGTGGGGGACACTTGGACAGGTCTCCAGTCCATCACAGGGACACACAGAGACAAACAACCAGTCACTCTCTCACTCACACCTAGAAACAATTTAGAGTTACCAATCAGCCTAACATGCATGTTTTTGGTCTGTGGGAGGAAACTGGAGTACCCGGAGAAAACCCACGCATGCACGGAGAGAACATGCAAACTCCACCCAGAAAGGCCCCTGGACCGGGATTTGATCTGAGGACCTGCTCACTGACTACGACTGAGCTGAAATCACTTTAAGAACATTAAAAAATGAAAGTGTGGCTGATTTACGCAGGAAGTGCTGCAGGAACAGCTTCTGCTGCTCTCTGGTCGTGTGTGAAGAGAGCGGGCCAGTTTGAAGGTTATACAAGTGTTCACATGAACCAGACTGGAGCTGCAGAGGTCGGGCTAGTCACCAAACACATTCTTGTCCAGTGGTTCACAAGATATGTTGCTAACAGGCACGCAGGCAGCTCCTGATAGGGTTGTGTAAAAGAGGCGGGGCAAGCTAAACCCATCTTTCCATCAGTCAGTCAGAGTCTGAAGAACAACACAGCCAAAGATGCAGAGTTGATTTTATTGTTGCAGATAGGAAAATAGCATTTCTTGTATTTAAAAGACAAAAGTAAACAAAAAAAGTGAGTCTGGGTGTGTGTGTGCAAATATTTATCATATACACAAACACACACACAGCCGAGAGCGAAAAGTGTAACTGCTGCTGAGCGGGTGGATGTAGGTCAGTAGAAGCGGCTCAGACACAGACAGGTCCGGTTCAGACGGACCAGCCCGTCTGGCTGCCTTCAGCGCGACTCCACGGTTCACAGCCGACACGGGAGAAGAGCTGCTACATGACGAAGTGCTCCGAGTCTGAGCCCGTCCTCAATTAGACTCAGTCCAGTTTGTTTGAGTTGGTTCCACTCCATGAAATCCAGAAGGTCCGAAAGCAGCAAAGCTTTCAGAACCAAAAGGTGGACCCTCCGTGAACCATGCACTTCCTTTTCTTGTGCGTTTCCTGGTTCCGAGACATTTTGTGTCTTTTCTCAAACACAAGTGCACTTGAGACTCAGTCAAATGTTCGGAGAACGGGCCGAGCAGAACTCCAGACTACACGTGACGTTCCACACACGGGTCGTCCTGCAGGCCCGAGCAGAACCATGGAGGAACATGACTGAATAGCTTAATGCACTGGTTCAAAATCCTGATTAAAAAACAAAGTCTGTACACGAAGGCAACGAGCTGTACACGTTGTTGACCTTTGTACTGAGTACACATTATACTGAGCAGAATAATACACAACTGAGTACATGTTAGCTGCCCTTCAGCTACTTGAACTACTAGCTTTTCTTGCTGCTAGACCTACGACAGAGTATTAGGGTCAAACACAAGGACTTCAAACTGAGGAGAGGTTTGCGCTCCAGTTTTCACATTATATTGTAATGTTCCGACCAAGACAGTAGAAATACTTTCATTTTTACTGACAAAAAAAGTCGCAATGTTGAGAACAAGTACTTAAAACTTGGTGAGGGAGGTCGTTGAAACTTTACGATCATGGAGGAGCAGGTTGTGAGGGGACGGTCACAGTTTCAGTGAGTCCGGACCTCTGATCTGATCTGGGCCTCCAGCTGATCCAAATCAAACCCTGCAGCCTTTTTTCTACTCAACTCAGTGAAACCACCTGTATCTGTAGAATAAGAGCAACAATGGAGCTTATAGTCTGAATTAGTGACACTTTGGTTCTCAACACTGAAAGTTTTCCTGCTGATAACATTCAGACTACGCTCCATCTTTAATGTTTGGACTGATTTAATCAACAAATCTAAATCTGTGCCCACTTTTCTCCTGATGTTCTCTTTCTGAGGCTCCCACATGCTGTGGTGTCAAACCAACAGAGTAGACTTTACAGTAAGTACTATTGTAGTAAGAGCAGTGTATCACTTCACTTTAGCACCAGTGGGCCCAAGTGTCACGTGCACGCCAACTGGTTTATTAGGCCACAGACGTTGGCTGCATATGAACTCTCAAAGAATAAGAAGCTTATAGACTGTCGTGCACTGCAGGTGTAACTACAACAGGGACCCCCTCCCCTGGTAAATGAAAGCAGTTGTATGAAACAGAGCCCGACCGATACGGACATTTTGGCCATCGTTGATTCCGGTGTTGGGCGAGGAAGACTTAACGCTGATAACTGATATAACGGCTGAAAATGTTTGCGCGTTGTCACCAAAGAATCTAAATAACCCGCTACTTTGAAACCCGCTTTAACACTTGAAGTCTTGAAACAGTCTTCCTAACGCACATTCATTTTCTAGCTTTCACCATTCAACCATAAAGTTATCAAGTGTGTTACAAAATATAAATTATAAAGAAACGCCCTTCCTGTTCATCGTTTCAACAGTCAGTCACGTGGTGAAGGTTTAGTTAGCACTGACCGCAGCAGTGGTTACTTCTCTTTGTAGAGAAATAAAAATTTCAGGCATTTTGTTGAGGACAAAGATAATGTTACTAACGCTGATATATTTACTGCTACGTTACATTTATTGTTCTGGATAAAGTTTTACAAGGCAATAGCCTATGCTAGGTTATCTAAACGTTAGCTTGCTAACTTGAGGTGCATTGCTAATGACAAGCAGGAGGATTGAAGAGAGTTTATTACTGTCGATTGATTTTACAGACGAGTTCAAATAAACTCACCATGCTGTTCAGCAGAACACGCCACAGTGTTGCTCCCTGCTTCGTCTGCGCTGAATGTGAAACAAAGTGAACGTCATGACTTGCAAGTAATCTACATGCTGGATACATTGTACAATTACGTCTTTTGCCAGTAAGGACACGGCTCGTTCCAGCATTTTGGGGAGAAAATTAGAGGTGTTTATATCGGCACATAATGGGACAATTATATTATACCCTATTGAGTTTGTCGAGTCCTACAAAGACTTGGGTATCTTGGTCGACTCGCATCTCTCTTTTAAGCTTCACGTGGAAAACTTGGTAAAGAAACAGAAAGTTAAACTGGGTTTCTTTCTCAGAAACAGATCCTGTCTAACCCTGAATGTTAGGAAACATCTTGTATCTGTGACTTTCCTTCCCTCCATTGATCACGGTGACATTATTTACATGAACGCTCCTACAAGAACCCTGCAGATGTTGGATGCTGCAGATGTTGGATGCTGTCTATCATGGTGCACTAAGATTCATAACTGGCTGTGATTATCGTACCCACCACTGCACCCAGTATCCACTGGTTAACTGGTCACCATTAACTTCACGCAGACTCTCTCACTGGTACATCTTCATCTTTAAATCACTTCCTGGTCTGCTGCCTTCATACATCTCCTCCTACATGTCTCTGTGTGAGTGCAGCTACAGCGTGCGCTCTCAGGACATCATTACCTGCAGTGTTCCCTCAGTGAGGACTGAACTAGATAAAAGGACCTTCTCCTACTCCGCTCCTGTTTCCTGGAATATCTTGCAAAAAGATCTGAAGCTCTCGACCTTTGACCTCTCTAAGTGGCTTCAAACATCTGATAAGTTCCTGACAAGAACCAACGCAGACATGTTCCTGTTTTTAGTTTTCGACACCGCCTTATAATCTAGCTGGGTTTTTCCCTGCTACTTTTCCTTTTGGTTGCCATTCTGTTTTGATTTGTTAAAAAAAAAAGCGTATGCCTGTTTTGTGACTGTCTATCGTTGTCGTCGTCGTCCATTGTTGTCATCACTCTTTGTTAAGAAATCAGGTCTCTCTTGTAAATGAGCCCCGAGGCTCAGTGGGATTAACCTGTCTAAATAAAGGTTGAATGAATTATGACCGATACCAATAGGTCCCCAAACGCCTAAATTGGCCTAAAATATCTACAAATATATCTACACACATATATATCTATATATAGATATATATATATATATATAGATATCGGCCGGGCTCTAGTATGAAACCCCTCAAACTGGGTTCAAAGAAGTTTGTGATGAAGACAAAGGCATTAAGGACAGAGAAAGGCATACGGTCCAAATGTAGCGAGTCATGACTGGATGAAAGGACTAAAAGGCCAGAGCTGGATGCAGAAAACGTTACATTCAGCTCCTTTACACTAGATTGTCTCTAAATGTCATCTTTCTCAGGAGGCTCCTTTGCTATTCATAATTTTCCCCGAGAGAGTTTCTGTCACACGCCCCCCCCCCGTCTGGCCAGGCCTTGTGATCAAAACTCGTGACACCACTGGGACACATGGGAGGACGCCTCCTGATACTTGTGCGTGTGAACCCTGACGTTTGGCTTTGAGGATGAGGGACTGGCAGACGTGGATCAGAAACAGGTCACTGACAGATCTTCCCGGTATTGATCCCCCCCCCCTTCCCCCCACCCACAGTGGCTGGCAGCTACAGGAGCAAAGTGCAAGCGATGGCTGGAAGAGGGGCCTCTGTCAGCCCGGCTCCTGTTCCGTGTGCGTAAAGTCCACTTTGAGTGCAGCTTGTTCCTGAGGTGGCCGAATTGCTCATTCTAAGGCGAGCTCCTCAGATGGGTCGCTCCGAGGAGAACAGCAGGAAGAGACAGGAAGGAAACTACAGCAGCTCTCCATGATCCGAATCTGAGCACCCTGAAGTCCTGAGGAACGCTGGCAACACCACCCCCACCCCCACGTTCAGGGTCACACGGTGGCTCTGAGGATCCTGCTGGGCCTGGAGCTGCGGTGCACCTTGGTGTGTTTGGACAGGTGGTCGCTGCGAGCAAACTTCTTTTCACACAGCGTGCACTCGTACGGCTTGATGCCCGAGTGAGAGCGCCGGTGGCGAGACAGCTCGTCAGATCGGGAGAACCTGAGCACAAGGGGACAAAACACCATCAGAACCAGACAGGTTTCCCAGATTAACATGTTCATATAAACATGCCTATTCCCCATTCTCTAAGAAAAGTGTCAATAAAATCTGGAATAACTTCACAAATTAAAGAAAGTTGTGTGATTTTTAAAACAATGCAAAAAAGTTCAATCTGGTCCTCTGGACATTCAAAAAACAAGAAAACAAAAAAAACAAAAACAAAACAAAGCAAAAAAAATGTAGAAACGTTTCGTCTCTCATTTCTACATTTTTATTGCTTTGTTTTTGTTTTCTTGTTTTTTGAATGTCCAGAGGACCAGATTGAACTTTTTTGGATTTTTCTACCTGGATTATTGAGCAGCATCAGGATAGTTTAAAACAATGGTTCTCAACCCTGGTCCTTGAGGAACACCATCCTGCATGTTTTAGTTGTCTCCCTGCTTTGACCCACCTGATTTAAATCAATGGGTGATTAACATTCTTCTGCAGAACATGAGGAAGTAATTAAATCACTGAATCAGGTGCGTTGGAGCAAGAAAACAACTAAACATGCAGGATGGTGTTCCTCAAGGACCTGGGTTGGGAACCACTGCGTGACAGCAGAACTGTGATCCGAGCAGGATGACAGGTAAACAAAGACCCACCATTCTCTGAAGGAATATCAGCTGCCATCTTTCATGCCAAGGTTAGAACCCAAATTCATTTGCTACTGAGTATGGGTTGTAATGACTGTCAGCTACTACCACCACAAGTTTCAGCTTGAAATCTGGAAAACTGACTGAGTTATTGCTGATTTGTGTTTGGCATGACCATTAGTTGTGGCAACAATCTTGAAATGGGTTAACTCCAACAGTTAAATTTTAAAGACAGATTTTGGACAGTCTGTTGGCCCTTGGAGTAGGTGGGGATGACTCTCAACTACTACCACATCAAACATGAGCCCTCTGCATCCACTCTGCATCTCAAACTAATCAAAACAAAAGAATTTTCTCTGGTTTATTCTGAAATTACCAGTGGGATCATTAACCTTATTTACTGAAAATTCAGTAACCCCATCTGAATAGTGTACATGTTATTGTAGGACTGTGAAAAATAATTTACAAGAAATATTCTAGATTATTCGTCAGACTGAGAGTGGGTCAGAATGTTGTGCTGCTGCTGCAGTGTGCTGACATGAGGAAGTTCAACACCACGAGGAGCTGTCCCAGTCTGACTGAGACTGGACTTCCTCTCTCTGAGACCTGCTGGTTTGGGGAATCATCTCCTAGAACTGGGGAGGCTGTGGTTGAGTGGTTAGAGCAGTCGTCCTCCAATGCGAGAGTTGGGGGTTCGAATCCACCAGCAGTCACATGCTGAAGTGTCCCTGGGCAAGACACTGAACCCCTCATAGTCTCTGATGTGTGTCCCATCAGTGTACGAATGTGATCTAAAGCTCTGATTAGTCTCTTTAGAATGATTTGTTCAATTAGCTTTGTAGAGATCTAGTATAGAGCTGTTTGCATGGGTACATGAGGACACAGATTGTTGTAAAGTGCTTTGAGTATCTTGAAATAAGATAGAAAGGTGCTATAAAAGTACAGTCCATTTACCATTTAACTTGATGGTCGCAGTGGGGTTACTGCTGCCACTCAAAGGCAGAACATGATGAGTTCAGGTGTCATGAAGAGCATTAATGAAACTTGCAGGACGTCTTCACTGGGTGTCCATTTTCATCTGGAGTCAGCCCAATTCAACATGGTCACCCCAGCTAATGATATGAATGTTTATGACATTTTCATGCCCCGGATGCAGGCGATTCTGTGCTCCTCATCTTACTGGACCTTACACCTGCTTTTGACACCAACCATGAGATTCTCATTTCTAGGCTGGAGCAGTGGCTGGGCATCACAGGGTCAGCCCTCAAATGGTTTAGATCACATCTCTCTGACAGAACCTCTTGTGTCAACATTAAGGATTTTAATTCATCATGGGCAACTCTGCAGTGGGGGGTACCACAGGGGTCCATCCTCGGTCTTCTTCTCTTTTCTTTATACCTGCTGCCACTAGGTGCCATTTTCTATAAGCATAACATGCCCTTTCATTTCTATGCTGATGACTGTCAAATTTACTTCCCTCTGAAGCACACTGGTGCACATTCTGTTCAGCCTCTTCTTGACTGCCTGGTTGACATCAGGCCATGGATGGCTTTAAATTTCTTGTTTCAATGAGAGGAAGACTGAAGTCATGTTTCCTCCTAACGACACGATCAGGAACCACGGTATCGACCTTTCCTCTCTAGCCCCGTTAGAGAAACAAGTACTCACAAATATAGGAGTGATAATGGACCCTTCCATGAAACTTAACAGTCATGTAAACACGATTGTTAAATTCTGTTTTTTTCCAGCTGAGGTGACTGTCCAAGCTGAAGCCCATATTGTCCAAAAATAACCTTGAGACTGTAATACAGTGGGTATGGAAAGTATTCAGACCCCTTTAAATTTGAATTTAAATTGCAGCCTTTAACTAAAATCAAAAAAGTTCATTTTATTTCTCATTAATGTACACTCAGCACCCCATCTTGACATAAAAAACAGAAATGTAGACATTTTTGCAAATTTATTAAAAAAGAAAAACTGAAAGAATTAAGGATTACAAGAATACATGGTCATAAGTATTCAGACCTTTTGCTGTGACACTCATATTTAACTCACATACTGTCCATTTCCTTCTGATCCTCCTTGAGATATTTCTACTCCTTCATTTGAGTCCAGCTCTATTTAATTAAACTGATTGGACTTGATTAGGAAAGGCACACACCTGTCTATATAAGACCTCACAGTACGTCAGAGCAAATGAGAATCATGAGGTCAAAGGAACTGCCCAAGGAGCTCAGAGGCAGAATTGTGGCAAGGCACAGATCTGGCCATGGTTACAAAATAATTTCTGTAGCACTCAAGGTTCCTAAGAGCACAGTAGCCTCCATAATTCTGAAATGGAAGAAGTTTGGGACGACCAGAACTCTTCCTAGACCTGGCCGTCCAGCCAAATTGAGCAGTCGTGGGAGAAGAGCTTTGGTGAGAGAGGTAAAGAAGAACCCAAAGATCACTGTGGCTGAGTTCCAGAGATGCAGTAGGGAGATGGGAGAAAGGTCCACAAAGTCAACTATCACTGCAGCCCTCCACCAGTCGGGCTTTATGGCAGAGTGGCTCGACGGAAGCCTCACCTCAGTGCAAGACATATGAAAGCTCTCATAGAGTTTGCCAAAAAACACATGAAGTGCTCCCAGACTGTGAGAAATAAGATTCTATGGTCTGATGTGACGAAGATTGAACTTTTTGGCGTTAATTCTAAGCAGTATGTGTGGAGAAAACCAGGCACTGCTCATCGCCTGCCCAATACAATCCCAACAGTAAAACATGGTGGAGGCAGCATCATGCTATGGGGGTGTTTTTCAGCTGCAGGGACAGGACGACTGGTTGCAATTGAAGGAACGATGAATGCGGCCAAGTACAGAGATATCCTGGAAGAAAACCTCTTCCAGAGTGCTCTGGACTAATAATGGGCTGAAGGTTCACCTTCCAGCAAGACAATGACCCTAAGCACACAGCTAAAATTACAAAGGAGTGGCTTTGGAACGACTCTGTGACGATTCTTGACTGGCCCAGTCAGAGCCCTGAACTAACACAATTGAGCATCTCTGGAGATCTGAAAATGGCTTTCCACCAACATTCACCATCCAACCTGATGGAACTGGAGAAGATCTGCAAGGAAGAATGGCAGAGAATCCCCAAATTCAGGTGTGAAAAACTTGTTGCATCATTCCCAAGAAGACTGTACAAGGCTGTACTAGCTCAAAAGGGTGCTTCTACTCAATACAGTGCAAAGGGTCTGAATACTTATGAACATGTGATATTTCAGTTTTTCTTTTTTAATAAATTTGCAAAAATGTCTACATTTCTGGGTTTTTTATGTCATGATGGGGTGCTGAGTGTACATTAATGAGAAATTAAATGAACTTTTTTGATTTTAGCAAAAAGCCACAATGAAACAGAGTGAAATCTCAAAAGCTCAAATAATATCTAAACTACAGCCCCAAAATGAGTTGAAAAAGATGTTCTGTGGACACATTCCCGTCTACCTGCCAGCTGTGCTCGAGTACCTGACCACTGAGATCCTGGAACTAGCAGGAAACACGACTCGTGACAGCGGAAGGACAGGATCGTCCCTCAGCACCTACAGTTGGCTGTCCACAGCGACAAGGAGCTCAGCAGACTGCTGGGAGGAGTGGCCATTGCTCTGGGAGGAGTTCTGCCCAGCATTCGGGTGGTCCTACAGCCCGGGGGAACCAGGAGACCAGCCGAGTCTGGGTGGACGGATCAGACGGCATCTGCAGCCAGTTTCTTAGGATCCACTGTGGGATGGACCTTTACAAGAGATCCTTCCTGTCTACAGCATCAGTATCTATAACATCTCTTAATGAAATGAGGATCACAAGTTACAACAACAAATAATTTCCCTTTGGGATTAATAAAGTATTTCTGAAACATTTAAAGGGGTCTGAATACTTTCCATACCCACTGTACATGCATTCATAACATCCAGACTCAATTACTGCAATGTGCTTCTGTTTGGAATCAGTCAGACCTCCATCACACAATTATTACAACTGGTCCAAAATGCTGCAGCCCAGTTTTTAACCAGTACAGACAAAAGAGAATACATTACACCAGTTCTGGCCTCCCTGCACTGGCTCCCGGTTCACTTTTGAATTCAGTTCAAAATCCTTCTGTATGTTTTTAAATCTCTGAACAGTTCTGTCCCCTCTTATCTTGCTGATCTGCGGCAGCCATATGTCCCACAGAGCTCTGAGGTCAGCAGATCAGAATGCTCCTATTGGTTCCAGGAACCTGTCTCAGACTCAGAGGTGACAGGGCCTTCTCTGTTGCAGGTCCAAGTCTCCAAGACTGTGGAATGAGTTCCCACTACATGTCTGGCAGGCTCCCACTCTCACTGTTTTTAAGTCTTGATTAAAAACTCATTTTTATTCCCTGGCTTTTGACACTGTGTAACTTGTAATCCTGACTGTATTCTACAATGTTAGCATTATATTTTTCCATTTGCATCTACTGTATATTTTTATCCTGTGTCCTTTGCTTGTTTTTGTTGTCCAGCACTGTGGTTGGCCTCGCTGCTGTTTTAAGTGCTTTATTAATAAAGTGGTATGATCTAAAGAAGTCACACAATTCTGTACATTTTTCAGCACATAACCTGTTTAGCAGTTATTCTTCTAATTAAGCAGTTCGAAAATCAAAACACTCATTCAGGACATTCCTGCTCTGAATTTTGGTATTTGAGCAACTTGCTGAAATATTAAGATTTGTCGGCCATGTTTTCCTCATTGAAAATGAATGACGCTCTCTTCACATCCTTCAAACCGTTTCAACTCTTTACAAACTTTTACTCCCCATTTCAGCTTTTTCAGCTAATTTAGACTCTATTTTGCTTTTCAGCTACCTTTATAGCTAGTTTTCTGCTAATTTGGGCCTCCCCCCCAATCTACTGGTACTTTAGAACTATCCATCTATTATCTTTACCAGCTTCTTCCTTTTCAGGTCGTGGGGGTCGTTGGTTACTATTTTTTGTTCTCATTTGAGCCTTTTTTTTTTTTTTTATAGCAAATTTCACAATTTTGTGGCTCTTTTTAGCTTCAGTTGCAACTTTTTGTGTGTGTGTGCTCCGTTTGTCTTTCTTCTGCTAATTTGAGATTTTTACAATTCCCTGCTAACTTTAGCTCGTTGCTTCTACTTAACTTCTTTTTGCAAATTTCAGCTTTTTCTGTACTTTTCAGTTATTTTTCTGATGTTTTCACTTTCTGTGCTCTTTTCAGCTATTAATAAGTTTCAGGTACGCTTTAGTTCATCCAGCAGATTTAGCAAAATATTCAGCAATAGTCTCAGTGGATTTTGGCAGGAAATACAGATTCACTAGTTGATATCAGCCAACACAGAAATGGCTGACAATTTTCTGAATATTGAGCTAAAGCTTGATGTGGTAGTAGCCGAGAGTCAAACAGCTAAAACTTCATGTGGTAGTAGCCGAGAGTCAAACAGCTAAAACTTCATGTGGTAGTAGCTGAGAGTCAAACAGCTAAAGCTTGATGTGGTAGTAGCCGAGAGTCAAACAGCTAAAACTTCATGTGGTAGTAGCTGAGAGTCAAACAGCTAAAACTTCATGTGGTAGTAGCTGAGAGTCAAACAGCTAAAGCTTGACGTGGTAGTGGCTGAGAGTCAAACAGCTAAAGCTTGACGTGGTAGTGGCTGAGAGTCAAACAGCTAAAGCTTGACGTGGTAGTAGCTGAGAGTCAAACAGCTAAAACTTCATGTGGTAGTAG
>NC_056504.1:3678655-3679062 GCF_014905685.2 Nematolebias whitei
AGCTAAAGCTTGACGTGGTAGTAGCTGACAGTCAAACAGCTAAAGCTCGACGTGGTAGTGGCTGAGAGTCAAACAGCTAAAGCTCGACGTGGTAGTGGCTGAGAGTCAAACAGCTAAATCTCGACGTGGTAGTAGCTGAGTCAAACAGCTAAATCTCGACGTGGTAGTAGCTGAGAGTCAAACAGCTAAATCTTGATGTGGTAGTAGCTGACAGTCAAACAGCTAAAACTTCATGTGGTAGTAGCTGAGAGTCAAACAGCTAAAGCTTGACGTGGTAGTAGCTGACAGTCAAACAGCTAAAGCTTGATGTGGTAGTAGCTGAGAGTCAAACAGCTAAAGCTCGACGTGGTAGTAGCTGACAGTCAAACAGCTAAAGCTCGACGTGGTAGTAGCTGAGAGTCAAACAG
>NC_056504.1:3679072-3681462 GCF_014905685.2 Nematolebias whitei
CTGAGAGTCAAACAGCTAAAGCTCGACGTGGTAGTAGCTGAGAGTCATACAGGACACGTCCTCTCATGTGATATTGTGCAGATCTCTGTCAGGTTCTCAGTGTTTCCCTCAAACAGTAACTAGTCTGTCTCAGTCTACACCTGTGGGCTGAAGGGCGGCGGGTGACAAGCATTCCCTCAAGGAGTCCAGTCCTGTACTCTGGGCTCGGACTGGGCGACTCTGATCGGCACGGCGTGTACGTACCTCCAGCCACACTCGGGCCAGCTGCAGGTGTAGGGCTTCTCTCCGGTGTGTCGACGGAAGTGCGCTTTAAGATGGCTGCTCTTGGTGTACATCTTGCCACATCCGGGGTGGGAACACTTGTGGACCCTTTCCGTCTGGGGTACTCTGGTGACCCGTGGGGCCTGTGGCTTTATGAGCGAGGCCCCCTGGGCCCCGTTTCCTGCAATGGCTGTGATCTCAAGAGTCCTGGTGGTGATGGGAAGCGGAGCGATCTTCACGTACTTCTGATCCACTACTTTGTCGCCGTTGCTCAGCGAGACCAGGGCAGCGGTTGTGGATGCAGAGGACACCTGGGGGGCCAGCAGGGTCAGATTTGGAGCCGTAGCACCATGGAGCCCCATGACCAGGTGAGTGAGCCAAATGCCACTTTGGGCCCCGGAGGGAGACCCTGCTGGAGGCTGAGGTAACGGCTGCAGTTGCAGGACCACGGGAGCTCCGAGGAGCATTGACGGAGTCAGAGTGGGAGGTGAAGGGGTGGGGGCCTCGGCTTGGATAAGACCTGTTTTTTCTCTTTTGGGGGTCTCTGGGCTGGAAGAGCAAAGGGTGGTGCTGGTGCCCAGGTCACTGTCATTGTCTGTGGAAAGAATCTGGGATGGGCAGGATGATGGAGAGTCCATCAAGCTCAAGCTGCATGGAAGAGAGGACGAGTCCACCTTCTGGGTCAGGAGCTCCTCCTTGACCAGCTCCATCTTCTCCTTGAGGAACTCCTCAATGTCTTCCAGGGTGGGGGAGAACGGTGAAGAGGGCTGAAACGGAAATTCTGGCAGCTTGGGCTCTAGAAGGGCTGATCCCGTTTCTCGGTCTGCATTGAAAAGGATCTTCAAACTCCCACCTTTGTCTTCATCTTCCTCTTCTTCCCCATCTTCAGGGCTGAAGCTGAACACAGTCCCTTGCTCCTCCACGCCGGGGCTGCCGCACGAGGCCGAGCTGCCACCTTTGCTGCTCGCATCGACCTCCAGGCAGATGGAGAACAGGCCGCTGTCCCGGAACAGCTCCGTGTCCAGGGTTCTGCTGCTTAGGGACACCATGGATCTGGACCAAATGTTGAGGAGCTGCTCCAAAAATGACTCGAGATGAACCACAGAAACCTGCAGAGACAGAGGAGCATTATGGGTAAAAATCATGAAGTTCTTTACAGGATCAACATTTTATGAAGCAGCAGAAAGGAGTGGTGTGGTCTGTATGAGCAAAAAACAATCGATACAAATAAACCCAGCCACGTTCTGTTTCCTCTCTTCATGTCCTTTATAAACGTCACCATCACACAACCACCACAATGTAGCTGTTAGCAAAATATCCTAAGAACTAGTAGACAAATGTTAATGAAACTTCAGTTATTATTGGATGTACTGCTACACCTGATTAGCTTTTGGAGCCTCAGGTCCAGTTTACCTGACGCAGAGTTAAAGTGGAACCAGAGCTTTGATGATGGTTTGGGTCAAAACATTTTAAAGTGACTGCAAGACTTCCTGATGCTGCTCCATAATCTGGCCAGGTCCAGCCAGGTCCTCTGGACGGACTCTTCTTTATTAAACGTTTCCTCTTTTATCCAGAAGACTTCTTCAGTCTGAGGAGCTGCAACAAACTCAGTCTTATAAACAGCACCTCCTCATGGTGGATCAACCAGTTTGATGTTGACGTCCAGAACCAGCTGTTCACATGATCAAGGAGGACCATCAGTCCAACGATTGATCGTTAGTGCCATGATGGCCACTTGCTACTCACAGGGGGATGAGTGATGCAGGAGCAGCAATGTAAGCGGGGGACAGTTGAACACGTAGGCCCCCACCTGAACATCCACACTACAGAGGTCAGTCGTGTTTCAGCTAATTCTGAAATGTGCGTGACATCAAAGCGTTCAGCTCTTTCAGCACATGCCGGATTTGTATTTCTGTATTTGTGCAATTTTTACTTTTTGAAATATTTGTCTCATCTGTCATTTTGTTCTTATTGAACATGACTGCAGCTCATTTGTGCAGTTTAAACCTTTTTACCTCTCATCTTGTTTCGCTTCAACTTTCTCTGCATCTAAAAAAGTTAAATCTGGTCCTCTGGACATTCAAAAAAAACAAAACAAAGCAAATCAACAAAAAAATGTAGAAACGTTT
>NC_056504.1:3686462-3698093 GCF_014905685.2 Nematolebias whitei
CTTTCTGTTAATTTCAGCTCTTTTCTGATAATTTCAGCTCTTTTCTGCTACGCTCAGGTTCTTTCGGTTTTAACTTCCTTGGTTTTAGACAGGCTGAGCTCAGATTTGGAGTGGGGGTAGATCCTGCCAGGGCTCCCCAGCACATATTAAAGACTAAAAATTCAAGATGGCCACCAAAGATAACACCTTCTGTCTGAGCTCTAAAATCCAGAACCACACAACAAAGAAAGGTCAAAGTTCACAGCTGGACGCCTCATGGGTCAACAATGAGTCTCATCGATTTTAGGGTCATGGGTTACAGGGTGGGCGGCACGGTGGCTCAGTTGGTAGAGCTGCTGCCTCTCAGTGAGCAGGTCCCTGGTTCAAACCCCGGTCCAGGGGTCTTTCTGGGTGGAGTTTGCATGTTCTCTCCGTGCTGCGTGTGTTTTCTCCAGGTACTCCAGTTTCCTCCCACAGACCAAAAACATGCATGTTAGACTGATGGTGACTCTAATTTGTCCCTGTGAGTGAGAGAGTGAATGGTTGTTTGTCTGTGTCCCTGTGATGGACTGGACACCTGTCCAGGGTGTCCCCCACCTCTCACACAGTGACTGCTGGACATGGGCACCAGTGACCTCTTGACACGAAAAGGAAGAAGTGGGTAAATGATTCAAGGGTCAGGGTCAAAGGTCACAATTTTCTTGAAATATCTCTAACTTGATAAACATTTCACGTAGAAAGGTCAAACGTCCCAGCAGGACACACCTCGGGTCAGTGATGATCCCTATTGGCTTCAGGGTCAAGGGCCAGGGTCAAAGGTCACCCTTTCCTTTCTAGAGCCCTAAACAAATAAATGTGTTGGAGACAAATGTCAAAGTTCACAGATGGACGGCTCATGGGTCATTGATCTTTTTTAGGGTCTCTCTCAAGACCAAAGGTCAGGGTCAAAGGTCACCCTGTTGTTTAACAAGCTCTACACTGATTCTCTGGCACAGACATGTCAAACTGGACAGCTACACACCTCGTGGGGGTCAAGTATGACCCCAGTGGTTTCAGGGTCAAAGGTTAAATGTTCAGAGTCACCGGCCAGTTAAAGTCGTGCTTCTTTAGATTTATTACAGCTCTGTTCCGTTCCTCTCAGAATATTTCTGCCTTTTCCAGATGCGTCCTGTTCAGTCTCTTCCTGCTTACTCCAGTTTCTGCTACTTTTCTCAGCTCCATTTAGCTTTTACCAAACAGTTCTGCCTTTTTTGTGCCAGTCACCTCTATTTTCCTGAATGTCAGCGGTTTGCCTGCATTTTGACAGCAGTGTACTACTGGCTCTAAACTAGCATGTTCCTGCTACTTCCTGCTAAATACTAGCATTTTCCTCATGTTGCCACTTCTATCTCCGTCAGCATTGTGCCAAGATTTTGCTTCTTCTAGCTAAAAGCTAGCATGTTCCAGCAATTCCCTACTTCTGGTTCTAAACTAGCATTTGCTTGTAATTTGCTAGCGTTTCACTACTTCTGGCTGTAAGCTAGCCCGTTCCTATTTGTTGCTAATATTTGGCTTCTTTTGACTTGTAGCTAGCCATTTTAGGCTTTCTTCTAACATTTCACTTCCTTTGTCACTTAGTGAAAAGATGCCCCAATCCTTCAATCATGTTGCTGCCTTCGGCTTTTAATACGTCACTTTTTAGCCATTTTAGCTTTCAGCTTAGTTTCAGCTTCTTTAGCACGTTTTCATTTATAGTGATGGACTTGGGTGTCCCCTGCCTCTGCACAGTGACGGCTGGAAATGGGCACCAGTGACCCCCGCGATACAAAAAGGAAGACGTGGGTAAAAGATCGTGGCTGGATGGACGGTCAAATCCTAAGCTGTTCAAATGCACCCAGTATTTTCACTTATTGCATCATTTGTGCTCATTTTCAGCTAAATGTCTGAGCAATTACCACTTTTAATGCATTTTAGCAGCAAATACAATTTCTGTACTTGTTGTTGATTTGCCACCACAAGCAGAGAACATGAAGGTTTCCAGAGGTTCAGGTGCAAAGGGCCTCACTGATCCAAGATGGCCGCCACAGTCCAGAGAAGCGTTCAGCTTTCAAACTCCTCTGAGCAGAGGTGGATGCTGCAGGACTCAACTCCTCTGAAGCAGCTGCGGGTGGGAGCTGCACCTCTACCGTGATGTTGTGGAGCTGGGGGGGGTTTAACCTCAAACCAAACCGGAAGCTTCAGCTGCTCCACTCTTGTTGCTCAAATACTTGAGAGGTGAGGTCGCTGCTCGGGCACGGTTAAAGCGCGTGATGAGGCCGTGGGGCCGCTCCGTGTTTATGGCTGCTGTCAGCGGGCACATGTCGCGGCCAGCGGCCTGTAAACACGGCCCGCAGCCATCATGGCGACACACGAGCCGCAGCTGTGCTGGACGGCGGGCGGCATCACGGCGGCATCACGGCGGCATCACGGCGGCATCACGGCAGCCTGCCGACGAATCCACGAGTTTCAAGTTCGCCCGGGTCAGAAAGAAAAAACAACGCTCTATTTTTACTCGGTCCCTCCTGCAGAGCCGAGAGGACGAGCCCGGAGACTTAACTCGACCTACCGTGTGTTTCCAGGCGGGGGCTCGGCGGGGGGACGCCACGCCGTCGACGGTTCTTGGTGTTTTTGTGTCTTTCCTCGCCGCCGTCGTGTTATTGTCGCCTCGCGCTCACATCCCGTCCTCGCCACGGGTCCATGTTGGCATTCCTGCTCCCTGCGTCACGTGACCCCCCTCGCTGCACAACTCGGAGGCATGGGTCCCAATCCGCGTCTCTGATTGGTCGAGCGATGCGGAGGCTCGCCCTAAGAGGAGCGCGCTGATTGGCTGTAGCTCAATAAATTCTGACTGCCATGTGTTGGACTGAACATGGAGCAAAAACATAAAGCTGCACTGGAAACAATAAATAGTTGTGGGAGGAAACAGACACGACTGAGCCGAGAGAGCACGAGAAATGAGACGGAACCTGAGCAAAGGCCCGTGTTAGCAAAATATATCAGGACCCACTGGAAAGATTGTTATAAAAAGCTCAAAAACTAATAGTTGACTCTACATCCATTTGGAGTCAGCTCCGTTCAAGATGGCCGCTACAGCTGAACAAACTTATCCAACACAAAAACAATATAACTCCGTCAGTTTCACAAATATTGAGTTGAAATTTGTTGGGGTGGTAACTGAGAGTGATCCTCAAAGAGCACTAACAGATCACACAAGATTAAGATGACCAGATTTCTGAAATTAAATCTGGGGACATTTCCAGCTCGGAAACCAAAAACAGCATGTCATCAAGATGAAACTGAGAAATGGGGACCGATATAGTAGTAGCACTGGTGTCAGAAGCATTTATAATGTGTGTGTGTGTGTGTGTGTGTGTGTGTGTGGTGGGGGTGGGGGGCAGCACACTGGTGTGTGTGTGTGGGGGGGGTCCCCCCCAGAAAATTTTGAATAAAGTCGATGCCATTTCCTGAATTCTGGTGTATTTAACGGGTTGTTAAAAATGTACTTGACCTCCATAAGAAAACGATTCAATAATTATTTTAGAGAGCATGGTGGTTTGAGTATTCTCCCATTAATCAAGTGGAATGGATTCGTTCACCAAGTAATGGAAACAGCTGTGTGAACGAATATGGTCCTGCGAGGCCTCCTCTGTCTGAAGAGTCGGTCATGGTAGCCATGGAGGTCTGGAATAGAATAAGAGCAGAAAAGGTTATGTTCAAGGATTCAAGGTTTTTTTAATTGTCATTCACATCACATGTGGTACATGAGGTAGAACGAAACTATGTACACAGGGTCCCAGCTACATCCAACAGAAGTACAACTTGTAAAGAAAAAAACAGCAGTAAGATCCGAGACATGAACTAAGAACACACTAAGCACTACTAGTACAAAACAATGTGCCAAACAACAGCAGCACGAACATGAGTCTGTGTGAGCAGATGAGGACGAATGAACACAGCAACATGAAATAAATCAGCAGCATGAGATCAGCATCATGGATAGTCAGCAGCATAAACAATCAAGCGGTATTACAGTGATTTTTTTTCACAGTAATTTTCCTGGTTAGAGATTCATGAGTCTAACAGCCTCAGGGTAGAAGCTGTTCCTCAGCCTGGTGGTTCTACACTTAATGCTCCTCAACCTTCTGCCTGAGGGGAGCGGGGCAAAAAGAGTGTGCTGGGTGAGTGGGGTCCTTCATGATGCAGGTGGTCCTCTTCCTGCATCTGGAGGTGTAGATGTCTGTGATGTGGGGAGACTGACTCCAACATCTTCTGTGCAGCCTTCACCACTCTCTGCAGAGCTTTTGTTTCTGCAGCTGTGCAGCCTCCATGCCACACGTTGATGCTGGAGCACAGGATGCTCTCCACTGCACACCTGGAGAAGGAGGTGAGGACTGAGCTTCCAGACCAGCTCGTCTCAGCCGTCTGAGGAAGTAGAGTCTCTGATGAGCTTTCTTCATCAGGCTGGTGGTGTTGTTGCTCCAGCTGAGGTTGTTGTTCATGTGTACACCCAAGTACTTGTAGCTGGAGACCACTTTCACCGCAGATCCTCTTATGTTCAGGGAGGTAGGTGTGTTTATTCCTTCTGAAGTCCACAACCATCTTCTTCGTCTTCTTCACATTGATGTGAAAGTTGTTCTTCCTGCACCAGCTCTCCAGGTGTTCAACCTCCTGCCACTCATTATTGTTTTTGATGCATCCAACCACCGCTGTATCATCTGCAAATGGGTAGCTGCACAATCATACGTTAGCAGTGAACAGGAGAGGACTCAACACACAGTCCTTGGGGGAGTCAGTGCTGAGGGTTATGGCGGAGGAGAAGAAGTCATGGATCTTCACAGATTGTGGTCTCTTGGTTAAGAAGGCTAGGACCCAGTTGCATAGAGAGGGACTTAAGCCCCCAGTGTACTGCCGCGTGCATCCATACGCAGAGGTACGCACATACGTACGCAGAGGTACGAGCGTACCCCCCAGGGAATGTCCGTGCAAAGCTCAAATTTTTACGACCGCGTACGCGGTGTCGCACAATAAACTGCCCAGCGACAGACTGTTTTGTATGAGACACCAATGTATTAAATTTCCCTTCTTCATCTCTGATCTGGCCTTTTCTGTTGTTGTTTATGCCAAGAGGCAGTGATCTCTTCCTCCTCCGTTGATGCCATGACTGAAATGGTGAGAAATGAAGGAATTTTTCACGAGCGAATTAAACTCAGGTCCAGCATGGCTGCAGGAGGGTCTGGAGATTTCCTGGTGGGCTGGTCTGATGTGTGGGCTGCAGAGCCAGCGCTCCCGGTTTTTTTTTTTTTAAGATCTTTTTATTAACAACATATAAACACAGAACACCGCTGTGGCTGAGGCTGCCAGCACTCGTTTTATTTTTTCCCCGACCTGTCAATCAATCCAGTAGGCGTGTCAGCAAATGACCATTCGGCTACCTCAATTTGTCCCGATGGTAAACGCCCCTTGTCTGTGAAGCTGCTCTGCAGTTGCTCGGGGTGTACGCTGGAGTATGAAGACTGAACCCTCTGTGTACAGTACACGTGTACGTACGCGTGAACGGACATAAGCGGCAGTATACTGGAGGCTTGTGTCCTAGTGTGATTAGTTTGTCCATCAAGGTCTGGGGAATCATGGTGTTGAAGGCAGATGTGAAGTCCACAAAGAGCATACAGATGTAGGAGTCCTTCTGCTCCAAGTGGGTGAGAGCAGTGTGGACCACAGAGGAGATGGCATCTTCTGTTGATCTATTCTCGCGGTATGCATACTGGTGAGGGTCCACATTGATGATGACGTCACCACCATCAGATATGTTAAAGCTCCCAGTATACTCCCGCGTACGTCCATATGCGGAGGTACGAGCGTACCCCCCAGGGCATGTCTGTGCAAAGCTCAATTTTTACAACTGCATATGTGTAGGTGGTGTCGCACAATAAACTGCCCGGCGATGGACTGTTTTGTATGCGACACCAATGTATTAAATTTCCTTTCTTCATCCCTAATCTAGCCTTTTCTTTTTTTTTTTTTTTTGCCAAGAGGCAGTGATCTCTTCCTCTTTTGTTGATGCCATGACTAAAATAGTGAGAAATGAAGGAATTTGTCATGAGCAAATTAAACTCAGGTCCAACGTGGCTGTGGGAGGGTCTGGAGATTTCCTGGTGGGCTGGTCTGATGTGTGGGCTGTAGGGCCAGCACTCCCTGTTTTTTATTTTTATTTTTTAGATCTTTTTATTAACAACATATAAACACAGAACACCGCTGTGGCTGAGGCTGCCAGCGCTCGTTTTATTTTTTTCCCGACCTGTCAATCAATCCAATAGGTGTGTCAGCAAATGACCAATCAGCGAACTCAATTTGTCCCGAAGGTAAACGCCCCTTGTCTGTGAATCTGCTCTGCAGCCGCTCAGAGTGAACGCTCGAGTCTTAAGTCTGAACCCTCTGCGTACAGTACACGCGTACGTCCGTTCATGCGTACGTACGCGGGAGTATACTGGGGGCTTAAGAGTTACTCAAACAAGAAGTATTGGCTGAATGCAGAGGTTTACACCCTGCTGGAAGCCAGGAACACTGCCTTCAGGTTTGAAAACTCACAGGAGTTGAGAAGGACAAGGAAAGAGCTGGTTGCTGGCATTAAGAGGGCCAAGGCCATGTATGACCAGAGGATCCAGGGTCAAGTCATCTCACAAGACCCACGAAGCATGTGGAGGGGCATTAAGTGTATAACAGATTATAAAGGCAGAAGTGAACAATGTCCTAGAGACCCATCACTGCCTGATGCCCTCAACAAGTTCTATGCATGCTTTGAAGACCCAGACCAGCACCAGACTCACCTCACCACCGGATGAAGAGCTTCTCAGCGTTACTTCAGCCGAAGTGAGGAGTACTTTCAATCCTCACAAAGCAACTGGCCCAGACAACATACACAGGAAGGTGTTGAAAGAATGTGCCGATCAGCTCTGCCAGGTGCTGGCTGACATCTTTATCTCCTCACTTACCCTGGCAACAGTTCCAACCTGCCTTAAGACCGCAACCATCATTCCAGTCCAAAAGAGCTCTACAGTGACTGGTCTGAATGACTACTGACCAGTAGCCCTCACACCAGTAGTCACTAAATGCTGAAAAAAACTGGTCATAACCTACATCAGAACAACCATCAGCATTAACAAGGATCCTCACCAGTACACATACCACGAGAATCGATCAACAGAAAACACCCATCTCCTCTGTGGTCCACACTGCTCTCACCCACCTGGAGCAGAAGGACTCCTATGTCAGTATGCTCTTTGTGGACTTCATGCTTGTCTTCAACACCATGATCCCCCAAACCCTGATGGACAAACTACTCACACTAGGACTAAGCCCCTCCATTTGCAACTGGGTCCTAGACTTTTTAACAAACAGACCGCAGTCAGTGAGGATCCACAATTCTCTTCCTCCACCATAACCCTCAGTACTGGCTACCCTCAGGGCTGTGTGCAGAGTACTCTCCTGTTCAATCTGCTCACGTATGACTGTGCATCTACCTATCCAGGTTGCCATATTGTAAAGTTTGCAGACGATACAGTGGTGGTGGGATGTATCACAAACAACGAGTCCAAGTACAGGCAGGAGGTGGAAAACCTGGAGAGCTGGTGCAGGAAGAATAACCTTCACATCAATGTGAAGAAGACAAAGGAGATGGTTGTGGACTTCAGAAGAGGCAACAAGGGGTTAATTGTCTTGCCCAGGGACACTTCAGCATGTGGCTGCTGGTGGATTCGAACCCCAAACTCTTGCAATGGGGGACGACTGCTCTAACCACTCAGCCACAGCCACCCTGAGTCAACTCTTCTGTTGCAAACAGGTCTACGTCTGCCTGACCAAAACAGTCCCAGATCATCAGCACTATGTCGCTGTGGAGGGACCACTCTCCCAGAGCAGACCCCTGGCGGGAGAGAAAATCTGCAACCTGATTCTTTCGCCCTGGTAAGTATGCCACCCGCAGGGTGGACAGGCAAAGAGAGGCCCATTCCAAGAGCTCTCTTGATGCTCTCAGAAGTTGTGCTGACCTGGTGCCCCCCTGGTGGTTGATGTGGTAGACAACAGAGGTGTTGTCTGACCAACCGAGAACATGCCCCCCTTCCAGGTGGGGCAGGAAGTACCTGAGTGCCAAATGCACTGCACGCAGCTCCAGCACATTCATATGCTTGGAGCGGTCCTTTTGACCCCAGCGGCCCTGAACCACTCTGCATTGCCACACAGCGCCCCATCCCATGGAGCTGGCATCTGTTGTGACCACTTCCCTACGACACACTACCACTATCATGGGGACACCCCTGGACAAAAATTTTTCGTCCCTCCATGGAGTCAAGGCATGAGGACAAGACCACATCACTGTGAGCTTGCGATGCCTGTGCAGCCTGGCATCCAGGCGAAAGCTGTTGAGCCACCTCTGCAAGGGGCAAAGTGACAGCAGGCCTAAGGGCACCACCCAAGTGCCTGACATAAGCTTGCCTAGTAGCTGCAGGAAGGCAATGTAGGGGAGCTGCCTGCCCAGCCTGATCCGACTGACCAGCTGGAGTATGCCGCCCATCTTTGAGCGGATGGGCAAGCTCTCATGGAGGGTAAATCCAGAACCACCTCAAGAAAGGTGATTGTCTGAGAAGGGTTCAGACAGCTCTTCTCCAGGTTGACATTGAGGCCCAACTGGGCCACATGAGCGAGCAGGCGATTCGTGTCGCGAAAGGCACAGGCCCGAGACGGGGTGCAGAGACACCAATCGTCTAAGTACGGCAGAACCTTCACTCCATAGGCCTACAGAGGGGAGAGGGCTGCCTTCACGCAATGAGTGAACACCCTCAGGGAGAGAGAGAGCCCAAATGGGAGTACCCAGAACTGCCAGTGGTGACCCCGATAGGCAAACCTGAGAAAGCGGTGATGTTCTGCTGCAATAGGCACATGAAAATAAGCATCTTTCAGGTCTACAGACATGAACCGTTCTCCACTTGTGACAGCTTGAAGGACCTCTGCTGCACCCTTGGCCAGGAGGGTGGAAAGCTCCTGGTCTAGTGCTCGAGCTTTCAACGGGACAGCGATTACAGTCATCTTGACCCGGCGTGAGATGTGAGGCTGCAGTCAGAACTGTAGTGGGTAACCATGGGTCAGCGTGGCAACCACCCTTGAGTCCATGGCATGAGCAGCCCAGTAACCAAGCTGCTGGTGGGAGAGATATCCAATGGTCGGTCTGGTGGCATCACGTCTCCCTCCACGGCCCCTAGGGGCCGGGGGGGGGGGGGGGGCAGCGGCCAGAGTTTCCGGTCCGAACCTGCCCAGCTGGTTGGTGGACCGACTCACAAAAGCTCCTGTTGGGTCTCTACTGAACTGCACGAGGGTAAAGACCTGCCGATTATGACCCCGGCGTGGCGGCCGAATGCTGGGGTCAGCCTATGGGCACCTTGGATGCCGAATAGGTGGAGGAGGCATTGCCCTGCTAAGGCTCAAAAGCTGCTGCCTTGCCTGTCGTGCCTGGATGGTCCGTTCCAGCTCTTCCAAGGCAGCCGAACCGAACAACTCCCCCAGCACCACCAGGACATTACGGTGGATTCTGCGACATGGCTCGGTCAATGTTGACTGCGCCAACCAGACCTGTTGGCGAGCCTGGACCAAGAAGGACATCACGCGCCCAAGTTCCCTCATCATCAGTGCAAAGGCCTGAAGTGCTGCATCACTAAAGCCCATTGCTGCTGTTGTACCACTAGTACTCTGAAGGGACACGGAGAGGGCAAACATGAGGTGTGCCATGGAATTGCTGAGGTGGCCAGCACATGCTCCAGCATAATAAGCTCTGCAGAGGAATCCATCCATGACGCAACACTGAGCTCGTGGGCACCGAACATCACTGCGCAGAGCTTCTTCTGGTGACACGATGAGCGAGGCAACAGCAGGTTCGATCTCCAAGCCCACTGCAGCTGGCTCATGCATAGTCGCCAACACTCAGCCATCCATGGAGAGGTGCGCAAAGACTTTTTTGGGTCCCACCAGAAACCATGCAACTCCCTCAGGTACTCCTTCGATGGAGGGATGGAAAAGGAAGGAGGGGCCCGTCTGCGCCTGAAGAAGGCACTTCCAGGGGTGGACTCCTCTGGTTGTGGGACGTCCAGCTACAGTTGTCTCAGGGCCATACGCGTGACGTCCTTCACCGAGCCGTCACCTGACCCACTAGCTGTGCTCTGAGACAACGAAAGTGAACCAGTTTCTGAGACTTGAGATGGCTGCCCCTTCTCCTCACCTAAAAAGTGAGAGGCAGAGGCAGCCAAGGATAACACATCTTCCTCTGCAGCCAGCTCAGGCATGGGTGGGGAGGAAAGTCTGGTTGCTGCCACTGGCTCAGCCACCAGTTGGCGTGCCTGAAAAAGGGACTTAATCGCTGCCAATTCTGCAGACAGCTGCTCCACCCTCGTGGAGAGGCCCTGATCAGACTTGGCTTGCCTCTTCCTAGGAGGGGCCACAGAGACTGCGACCTCAGACCGGCGCTTCGAGCGTCTAGGTGGGGCCTCCTGCCCAGAAAGCGGGAGGTCACTGCCGAGTTCAGAGTGAAACTGGGCCAGCCGAGCCACCCTCATAGCACAAGGCATGAAGCTGCAGTTCCTGCAGGGGTTCTCTGACAGGGCCTCCACCAGATGGTCATGTCCAAAGCAGGCAGGACACAGGTCGTGACCGTCATCTGCCTGGAGCACGGCCCCACAATCTGTACAGCAGTGAGAGCCATCCATGCTCCTTACTTTAGGCAGTTTACTCAAACAATCAAAGTAAAAAACTGCAACCCAGCAAAGGGGCTGCCACCGCCAGCTACGTCCAGGATACAGGACGACAACAAGGATGAAAGGATAGGCCGAGAATTGGGAGAGGGGGTGCGCATGCTTGCCGTCATCAATTAAGGCAAAGAAACTCAGACAGGCTAACGCCGCTAGCTCAGCTGGTAAAAGAGGATAATTGGGAGAGGGGGTACGAATGCTTGCCTTCACCAATTAAAACAAGGCCAGAACTCAGAGAGGCTAGTACCGCTAGCTTGGTCTAACCGTTTTATGAGGTTGGTGAAAATGACTGGGGAGAAGGCACGAACACTTGCCTTCACCAATGAAAACAAGGCCAGGAACTCAGCTGGCTACGTAATTAACAAACTTCAGAGGCCTTTGTCTACATCTCGGGGTTTGTGGTTCGGCAAATTTTAAAGAAGCTGTTGTGTGATGTGTGCCGTGGTAGCTTGGTTACTGATGCTGTACCTGCATCACTTGATCAGAGCTACAACTTACTCCATCTAAAAAACAAAGGGGGGCTAATGGTTCCATCTGAGGGGAATTTGAGGGTAATCAGATCAGCTGAGAGTTTCATTCGCCAGTCTGTGTCCAGGCAAGCTGTCAATTTGTCCTATATCAATCAGTTTGTACGGGCTGATGTTGGAGTTGAGGATGTGTTTGGTCAAGGTGAGCGCATCCGGGAAATGCAGAGTGGAATTGATAACCACCACTATGTGCTGATGCCACTTGTTGTTTCTGTGTTCCACAAGCTGAGACTGCACCACGTTGCCAAACTGAAAACAGTACAGTTACAGTGGCAACAATAGGAAACAAGTGTGCAAAACCAACAATAGGAAACAAGTGT
>NC_056504.1:3698103-3701815 GCF_014905685.2 Nematolebias whitei
CAACAATAGGAAACAAGTGTGCAAAACCAACAATAGGAAACAAGTGTGCAAAACCAACAATAGGAAACAAGTGTGCAAAACCAACAATAGGAAACAAGTGTGCAAAACCATTCATTTTAAAGGATTTTAGTGCTCTTACTTAAACAGAAAATGTATATAGTGTACATAACCTGTGTGTATGTGTGGTGTTTAAAATGATTTTTGTTGCCTCCAATTGGCCAACAAATAAATGAAAATAAGATATGTTTCTTTCTTGTGTGTGGAGGGGGGGGGGGGGGGGGGGGGGGGGGGGGGGTTAATCCTCTTTTATTGTTATTCATATATTATTAAAGTGTAACATACACTGTTTTATGCACAACTTTACAGCTGATGAAACATGAATTACTGATGTGTGGGATCAGTAAAGTTATTGTACTAAACTAAGAAGCTTTAACACATTGTTTTTGGTACCTGTTTCCCATTAACTTTAGTGTGTGTGTGTGTGTGTGTGTGTGTGCGTGTGTGTGTGCGTGTGAATTAAATAAACTGGGGCATTAACGTAAAATTCACTGTTAAAATGTGCTTTAAAATCTTATTTGTATTAGTTCACAGCGCAGCTTAGCCTCCTCCAATATGGCGGACAGACAGTTACGTCACATCAGCGGGCCGACCCAGTCAACGGGGCGTCTACGTATTTATGTCTATGATTATTCCTCTCCGTCCAGGATGTGAACATCTTCATCCCTGAAAGAGTGACCGCTGGCCTGGAGATGAGTGTAGACCTCAGAGTCCTGGCCTGATGATGTTGATCTTCTGTGCTGGGCCATCCTTTTGGCCAGTGGCTGTTTAGTTTCCCCGATGTAAGACTGATCACCCTCCTGACACTGAACAACATACACAACATTACTCTGTTTGTTCCGGGGGACTGGATCTTTGGGATGAACCAGTCTTTGCCGTAATGTATTTTGGGGTTTAAAAGCCACTGGGACGTTATGTTTAGAAAATAAACGTGTCACTGCGTCACTGGTAGTCAGGTTGATGAAGACAACTTGTTCTGTGGGTTTTTCAGGGCAGTCTGTTTTGTTACTACATGAAGTGATATGGTGCAGACATATTTAGTGATAAAAGTACAGTTTGAACCTCTCATGGCGAACTTTAAACTGGATATTGTTAAATGACAATCCCTGTCTCATACTCTAGGGGGCAGAATAAACTATGTAAAAATGAGCATCCTACCTAATTTCCTATACTTGTTTCAGAATCTGCCAATCTTTCACACTAAATCCTTTTTAACCAATCTGAACAGCCAGATATCAGCATTTATTTTGAACAAAAAGCACCCATGGATTTCCAGGAGGGTCTTACATCTGCCCCCCAGACTTGAGGCATGTCACTTCCTAACTTCATGCACTATTATTGGGCAGCTAATATCAGAGCGCTTCTATCTGGGTTGGGTAAGGACACCCCTCTTCTAGCTGGGTGGCCTTGGAAGGGGCCTCAATGAAATCCAGTTCTCCCTCTGCATTCCTCTGCTCTTGGCTGCCCTTTAAAGTTTAAACAATCAGTATCAACTTATACCTCTAACCCAGTTGTGATCTGGGCAGTTGAGATGTGGAACCAGTTCAGGAGATATTTAACTCTACAGAGTTCCTGTGTCTGGCACCTGTGTCAAATAATCACATGTTCACTCCCTCACTAGCTGATACAGCTTTTGACACCTGTGTCTTGAGGGGAGTACATTCACTGTGTGATCTCTACGCTGATGGTAGAGTTGTCTCTTTTGAATAACTGGTACAGAAGTTTAATATTCACAAGTCACACTTTTTTGATATTTACAGCTGAGACATTTTGTGAGTCTAACTCTGACTGCTTTCTTTTGTACCCCTCCAAACATTTTGTGGTTAAGATTTTGGAATGCAGGTCTGATACTAGGGGGCCCTCAGCAAAATATACATGTACACTGCTCAGCTCATACCATGAGTCCAGCTTGGACTCACTTAAACTAAAATAGGAAGCAGACTAGGAGGAACCCATAGACTCAGTCTGGAGAAGGATCATTAAGAACATTTACTCCTCTTCAATTTGTCTGAGACTTGCTGTAATTCAATTCAAGGTAGTGCACCGGCTGCACTGGTCCAAAGACAAGCTGTCCACGAGGTTGCAAACCTTTGGGTCAAGCTTTGTAAATGACCTATAAGCCTGTTAATGCTCAAAGATCATCAAAGGGATGACTCTAAACTACTAATACTTAAAATCTTAGCTCAATAGCTGTTAAACTGACAAAGTTAGGGACATTTTGTATTGGCTATTGTCAGTTAGCTGTAACTTGCTCACAGTACAGACAAATAAAGTGCACACATGCACGTACAAAGGTGAAAACATTATCGCCATGTTGCATTTGGTGGCAGTAAATCTATGGGCTGCAGTGGGTCAGATTGGATGAAATATGCCACCCAGTGGCATAATGTGTCATACACAGATATTACATTTCTGAGGAAACATATTTCTCACACAGTTCCTCATTATGAAGCTGCTTATAATTATCATTTGCAGCTGAAAGCGAATCAACAATTTGCTGTCGTCTTTGTTATCGGTTCTGTGTCAGTGATGTTACTCTGTACCAGTTACTTGGTAAAAAGGCCTTTTCTTACTCTGCTCCTGTAACCTGGGACACCTTGCAACAAGATTAAGGTTTCTTTATTGTCGTTCACATCATATGTGGTACATGTGGTGGAACAAAATTGTGTACACAGGGTTCCAGTTACATCCAACAAAAGTATGAATTGTAAAGAAAAACAGTGATAAGATCCAAGATATGAACTAAGAATACACTAAACTAAGAATACACTAAGCACTAATAGTACAAAAACAATACGCCGAACAGCAGCAGCACGGACACGAGTCTGTGTGAGGAGATGAGGACGAATGAACACAGCAGCACAAAATAAATCAGCAGCATAAGATCAGCAGCATGGATAGTCAGCAGCACATATCACAATCAAGTGGCATTAGTGATTGTTTTCACAGTGATTATCTTGATTAGAGATTCATGAGTCTAACAGTCTCAGGGTAGAAGCTGTTCCTCAGTCTAGTGGTTCTACACTTAATGCTCCTCAACCTCCTTCCTGAGGGGAGATCTGAAGTTGTCTATGATCTCTTTAAGGGATTTTAAACAATTGATAAGGTCATTAGAAAAATCAAAGCAAATAAGTTTTTGTTTTTAGTATTTTACCTTGTTTTATAAGGCACCTTGATTTTACTGTTACTATTTTTTGTAATATTTTATTAGCATTTTATTGTTGTTCATTATTTATTGTTGTCTGCACCTTATCGGTTGTTTGTTTAAAACAAGTCTCTCTTGAAAATGAGTCCCTGTGACTCAATGAGACTAACCTGTATAAATAAAGGTTGAATGAATGAATTCTCAGAGCCTGCAGGGTGTCCCACAACAGCTGTAGCCCTCCAGGCCTCCATGCCAGCTGCAGAACCAATGTTTCCCCCACTCCTCTTTCCCTGTGTTGGACAGTCATGGACTCTCAGAGTGAATGTCACCATCTGCCACCCACCTGAACTTTTGAAAGTGCAGCTGAGAAATGGGCGTGGCCGAGAGCGCTGGCAGGTGGAAGAGAGCTGAAATCTTGACATGCTGTGCTCTTTTAGAGCGTTTAGTTTAGAAACATTGTTTAGAATGTTGCAAGTGTGTGGAAAGCATTTAAAATGCCTTTATATATAT
>NC_056504.1:3714315-3738173 GCF_014905685.2 Nematolebias whitei
GAGCTGAAAGGTTTAGAATACCTGTAGCCTTTAGCCTGGGTTTGGGGCTCTTCTTCTCTTTCTTGTCTGTCCGGCCCCGTCGGATCACCTTCTTGCCTTTCTTTTTCGACTGACCGTAGTCGCTGTCATTGTCATCCTCCACCATGAAGTCCTCGTCACTGCCGGACTCATCAGCTGCGCAGGAAAATGGAGACAAAAATCAAATCACCGACCCAACCCAAATATGTCCAGCACGTGCTCGTAGTTCACGTATGTCACAATGTTTCCTCTAATCTGCACGACAGCGCAATCGTGCGCTGCTTGCAAATTCTCTGCGCACAAGAAAGTCTTTGCTGCGCAGTTGTGAACTGGCCACACAGCCGGCGGATTAACTTAGCAAAATATCTGGTTATCTGCCGCTTTATTAAAAACTGTCAGCCTGAGAGCAGCGGTCTCTACAATCTGTCTGTATGCAGCATGAAAAATACATTCAGATTAGAGGAAGGACCCCGCCCAAAAAAAAAAACCTGTGTCAAGTGATTTGTGTGGTGACAAGGAAGTTTATGAAGAGGTAAAAAAATTAAACCAATGATATCACAGGCGAACTTTCATTCCAGTCAATCAGAATCCTCTGGAGTTTCGGCGCCGACGTGTGAAAAAGCTAAGTAGCTACAAAACAACCTTGGCTTCTTGCAATTTTCTAAGCTGTGTTATGACATATTTCATCGCATAGAGAGGAATAATATTTGGCGATGTGGATTTATCACAGAAGTTTGCGGTTGTACGTCAAACAAAGGCGGTAAGTAGCATATTTTAAGCTGTATAAGTTGTGGTTTTTTTGCATAATTTGCATGCCCTGCGACTTATAGGCCGAAGCAATGTATTTATGGACTTTTCCCCATATTTATAAACCAATTTTTTTGCTATGACCATTTTCATTCATTCTGACTGAAAAAAAACCTAACACTACCATTTTCAGTCACTAGCTAAAGGCAGAGTAGTAGGGCATGCCGTTTTATCATGTAATATAGGTAAAAGTGTCTATTAATGAACCAATCGGCTTGCCACAGCTGCCACTGTCGTCTGCCTGGAGCAACCGAATCAGCTTCATTTCGCTGTGCCGCCCCGGCAAAATGCAGCTGATTTGACCGTCAAGGTGCATTGATTAAGCAGAAGTTAAGACTGAGATTATTGGTGCAGCGTTAGAATGGTTCCATTCATACCTGAGCGACAGGAGTTTCTGTGTTAATTTTGCTAACACTCTATCTACTTCAGTGCCTCTTTCCTGCGGGGTCCCGCAAGGCTCCATTCTTGGACCCCTTCTGTTTTCTTTGTATCTCCTCCCCTTAGGGTCTATTCTGAGGAAACATGGTCTTTCCTTTCATTGTTATGCTGATGACTCTCAGATTTATCTGCCGTTAACACCTAACAGTTCCTCCTCCATTTGCCCTTTGTTAAAATGTCTTGATGACATCAAGACTTGGATGGCTGCGAACTTTTTGAGTTTTAATGATCAGAAGACTGAGGTCAAGGTGTCCCTAGCTCTGCCACTGTCACTGATCCTGCAAACCTGGACTCCCTTCAGCCATATCTAAAACAGTCCGTTACCAATCTCGGGATAGTTTTAGACTCAGACTTTAAGTTTGATAAGCAGATCAATTCTGTTCTTCAAAAAAGCTTCTTTCAGCTAAGGCAGATAGCTAAGCTCAAGTCTGTCCTGTCCGGATCCGACCTTGAAAAATTAGTCCATACATTTATTACAACCTGGCTGGACTACTGTAACTCGCTTTATGCTGGGGTCAGTCAGGTCTCTCTCTCACGTCTCCAGCTCGTACAAAATGCTGCAGCTCAGCTACTAACAGGAACTCACAGGTTCGAGCACATTACTCTGGTTCTGTCCTCTCTTCACTGGCTTCCTGTGCGTGTCAGAGTTGATTTTAAGATTCTTCTGCTGACATTTAAGTGTGTTAATGGCCTTGCACCCTCATACCTCTCTGACCTCCTTCATCCTTATGCTCCTTCTCGGGCTTTGAGATCATCAGACCAGCTGCTTTTGGCCGTACCAAAAATCAGCTGAAGCTCAGAGGAGATCGAGCATTTTCAGTCATGGGCCTAAACTCTGGAACAATCTGCCCATCAACATTCGACAGGCCACCTCAGTCTCTACTTTAAGATTTTTCCTCAAAACACATCTGTACTCACTGACACACCTGTACTCATTGACACATCTGTACTCATTGGCATTTAACACAGGGTGATCTCATTTGGTATTTCATTGTTGACGATTGTGTTCATCCATTTTGCTTTTACTCCCTGACATTTAACGCAGGGTGATTTGATTTAGTATTTCATTGTTTCTCATTATATTTAATGTTTTTATGCTTTTATTCATGTTGCTGTAATATCTTGTTATTAATATTTGATGCTGTGATCTTTTTTGGTAAGCACTTTGATAACAGTTACTGTTTTAAATGTGCTAAATTTTTTTAGTTTAGTTTTGGTGGCCTTAGGATTGCGTCTCTGCTTTTTGCAGATGATGTGGTCTTATTGGCTTCATCAGATCGTGATCTACAGCTTTCGCTGGAGCGGTTCGCAGCCGAATGTGACGCGGCCGGGATGAAGATCAGTTCCTCCAAATCCGAGGCCATGGTCTTGAGCCGGAAAAGGGTAGAGTGCCCTCTCCGGGTCAGGGAGGAGGTCCTACCCTCATCTATGGTCACGAGCTTTGGGTTGTGACCGAAAGAATGAGATCTCGGATACAAGCGGCCGAAATGAGTTTTCTCCGCAGGGTGTCTGGGCTCTCCCTTAGAGACAGGGTGAGAAGCTCGATCATCCGGGAGGGACTCAGAGTAGAGCTGCTGCTTCTCCACGTCAAGAGGAGCCAGTTGAGGTGGCTTGGGCATCTGTTTAAGATGCCTCCTGGACGCCTCCCTGGTGAGGTGTTCCGGACACGTCCCACTGGGAGGAGGCTCAGAGGAAGACCCAGGACACGCTGGAGGGACTATGTTTGTCGGCTGGCCTGGGAACGCCTCGGGATTCCCCCGGAAGAGCTGGCCCAAGTGGCTGGGGAGAGGGAAGTCTGGGCCTCCCTACTTAGGCTGCTACCCCCGCGACCCAACCCCGGATAAGCGGAAGAAAATGGATGGATGGATGGACTTGTTGTCTGTTGTTCTGTCTGTACAGCACTTTGGTTGTCCTCGTCACTGTTTTAAGTGCTCTATAAATAAAATGGTATGGTTGTTAATCTAATTCACAGATGAGGCCCCTGTTCCCATCAGGTCTGAAAACTGGCTGGGAATCTGTCTTAAAGTTGCACTATACGTTTTTGAAAGTTCTCCTGTTCACCCCAGGAGAAACCCTTGTATCGTACGATGTGACTTCTCTTTTCACTTGTATACCCATTTCTGAAGCAGTAAAAACCGTCAGAAAAAGACTTCTACAAGACAATGACTTAATCAACAGGACCAACTTCACCCCAGACCAGATCTGCACTCTGTTGGATCTCTGCCTCTCCACCACTTATTTCAAGTTCAATGTTTACAGACAGAAGCACGGCTGTGCCATGGGATCACCAGTGTCACCCATTGTTGCCAATCTCTACATGGAGCAAGTGGAACAGAGAGCAACTAAGTCCATGCTGAATAATCCATGTATATAATCCAATCCAACTAGACCATCTTATCACAAGCAGAACTGGTTTGTTCCACTTTGGAGTAAGCTGTTGGGGGAAGAATCAGTTTTGTTGTGCGTTTCCTTGACTGATGAAGCCTTCCGGACCGAAGGCGAAACGTTTCAGCACACACACACACAAAAAAAATAAACTGTCCAGATGACAACAAAGTACATGCTCAATAATCCAGTCCAGGTGACCTGACTGCAAAATGTTGGATGGAACAGAAAGCCTTAAACTCCAATGAGAGAACAACGCCAAGCCATTGGTTCAGATATGTGGATGACACCTGGGTCAAAATCCAAGCCATGGAAATAGAAGCGTTCACCAGACACATTAACTCGGTGGATAACAACATCAAGTTCACCAGAGAGGATGCAAACAACAACAAACTGCCTTTTTGGGACTGTTTGGTTCAGATGGAAAGAGAGGACAGCCTCAACATTGAAGTTTACAGAAAACCAACCCACACAGACCAGTATCTTCTGTTTGACTCCCACCATCCACTGGAACACAAACTCTCTGTCATCAGAACTTTACAACATCGGGCCGAACGCATCTCCACGAAGACAGAAGGGAAGGAAAAGGAACAGAAACACATCCAAGATGCTCTTCAAACATGTGGATATCCTAACTGGGCTTTTGTCAAGTCAGCGAGGAAATCTACAAAACACACCAATAAACAGAAAAAGGAGAACAACAGACGTAAAAACATTGTCATCCCTTATGTTGCTGGAGTATCAGAGAAATTCAGAAGGATCTTCAACAAACACAAGATCCCAGTACATTCCTGATGCATGCTCAATAATCCAGGTAGAAAAATCCAAAAAAGTTCAATCTGGTCCTCTGGACATAAATTAAAAAAAAAAAAAAAAAAAAATATAGAAACGTTTCGTCTCTCATCCAAGAGACTTCCTCAGTCTGAGGTGCTGTTTTCAGCTCAGTCTCTTAAATAGCACCTTCTCAGAGTGGATCAACCAGTTTGTTGTTGACAACCAAAACCAGCTGATCACATGCTCAAGAAGGACCATGAGCCTAACAATGGATCATTAGCACACTGATGGCTGTTTACTGTTCACAGAGGGCTGACTGATACTAGCAATCACAGCATTGTAAGAGGGGGACAGTTGAACATGGAGGCTCCACCCCTGTTTAATGATGGACGGTTTCTTTTCACAAAGATGGCCTCCTTTACTCCTCTCTCAAACCATTGTTCCTCTCTGTCCAGGATGTGAACATCTTCATCCCTGAAAGAGTGACCGCTGGCCTGGAGATGAGTGTAGACCTCAGAGTCCTGGCCTGATGATGTTGATCTTCTGTGCTGGTCCATCCTTTTGGCCAGTGGCTGTTTAGTTTCCCCAATGTAAGACTGATCACCCTCCTGACACTGAACAGCATACACAATATTACTCTGTTTGTGCCGGGGGACTGGATCTTTGGACCTCTGTCTCTGATAGAGGACATTTGCAAACTGAGGTGTACCACAAACCCACCCACACAGACCAGTATTTGCAGTTTGACTCCCATCACCCTTTGGAGCACAAGTTAGGAGTCATCAGGACTCTGTACCACAGAGCAGACAGCGTCTCCACTAACTCAGGAGCCAGGCAGAAGGAGAAATCCCACACAAGACAGGCTCTAGAGCAATGTGGATATCCTAACTGGGCCTTGATGAAAGCAGAGAAGAAACCCAAACAGGACTCCAGTCAGCCATCAGGTAAAAAGGAGGAACCCGAATTTTGTCGTCGATCACCAAACACAAAAAACACCTGGACTTTAGAATTAAACAGTGTTGTCATTATTGTTTTAAAAATCTTAAAAATAGATCCAGTCGCTGCTCCACATCCAGAGAAATTGCAAATGAAAGTGAGTGAAAACTTTCTGAGATCCAGTGACTCCTCCCCCTGACCAATCAGAGTCCTGCATTCACATTTGGTCCGGACTCAGCTCGGCTGAGCTCGCTCGGTCCCACCAGAGAAGCAGGGACGAAAAGAGGTCCTGAATCAGTCTCAAATCAGCTAAAAATACTCAAGTGCTGGTGCAAAAGGGTTCTTTCTGTGGCGGGCTGCTCAGAATTGGAGCTTATTAGGGGCAGTGCAAAAGGGGCATAAGTCAATGCTATCAAACTGGCAACCAGGTATCTGTGTGTGCAACAAGCATCATCCACACCCTCAGAGAGAACATGTTCTACTGCTGGAGACACCATCAGCCAGGAGCGGGCTGGTTTGTGTCCAGAGAAAGCAGACATGTTGATGTTTCTGAAGATAAACTGTTCAGTTTAAAGGTCCTCAGTGTGTAGCAGTGAACATTAGACACTGACGTGCCACTGGTTGTTTGCAACTGTTCTTTTGCAATGGAAATTACTTGTTTATTTTTTATGTAAGAAAACTGATTGGAAGGAAAAATAAAACAAAAGATATGTACTGTAATGTGTAATTTTCTTCTTGTTAGAATTAATATGAATTATAAAACTGGTACAGAAAAAAATACCGTTCAGGAACCGACACCGAAGTGAAGGTACCGGAAACAAATTTTTTAGAAAGATACCCAGCCCTACCGGCATTACAGCCATGTTGTTTTTTAGTTTGTCCGAGGTTAGCTCATCCTGGGTTACATTTTCTCGTGGGCAAAGCGATCAATTCATGTAAAATATTTGATAATGTTCTTATAGAAACAATTCCTGAATGTCGTCCATACTGTGTTAATGCTATATGTTTGTCTCTTGACCCTACAACTGGTGAGGGTCCTGCTCTGGAAGATGGGTAAGGTTACAGTAGACCTAGCCCATTACTGGAGTTTTAATTAGGTATTTTAAACTACTAATAAACACAATAGATGATGATCATATTGCCTTATACTAGGCCATTGGTAAGAAGAAGTGATTATTATTATTGTTTCATATTGGCTAGTGATTTTTTTTCCTAAAAGTTAACTTAGGACACTGTGTTTCTTAGACTGTGGCTGGAATGAGAGAGAAGTGGAGCGTGCTCTATTCACACAAGGAGAACTGTTGGTCAGGCTACTTCTTCTTGTGCCATTACCTCTATAATAGTTACTGTATCATGTTTACTTGTGTAGGTAAAACTAGATATTTAACAACCCATTAAAATACACCAGAATGCAGGAAATGACATCTACTTTAGTCAAAAATTTCTGGGGGAGGACCCCCAGACCACCCCTACCAGTGCCAGATTCTGAACAGGTGTGACACTGGTGTGTGGCCACAGCGTGCACATCTGATGTTGCTCACAGTGGTCCTCAGTGCACTCTTGTGTGTTTGTCCAGACAACATTGGTCACAGAGCAGTGGTGTACGTACGGTCCAAGTACGTCTCCTCCTGATCTTCATGCTCCTCATCCTCGCTGCCTCCGTCTCCCAACAAGATTTCTCTCTGCTTGGACACTGCCTTGGATGCTGCCTGCCGCACTGTACGCTTCCGACTCACTTCCCTGTCTTCATCACTGTCATCTGCACGCACACACAAGCACACACAGTTATTTCCATCTGTAAAAAACATCAATAGCGAGGGTTAAATACATGTGTGTATGAAGTTTCAATAAATTAACTTGTGTGAATCAGAAGTTACACAAGAGAAAGTTTACATACAGACAGAAAATGCATCATAATATGCCTGCTTTCGATGAGCATATAAAAATTAGTAGAGCCCGACCAATATATCAGCAGGGCTGATATTTTAGGCCGATATAGACGTTTGGAGACCTATTGGTATCAGTGATAATGATCCCATTATGTACAGATACAAGAAATTCTAATTTTCACCCCTAAAATGGTGGAACGAGTCATAATTGTACAATGTATCCAGCAGAGGGAGCAGGAAGACCACGCTCAACTTAGTCATGGCCGTTCACTTTCAGCACAGACCAAGCAGGGAGCAACACTGTGTGGCATATTTTGCTGAACAGAGCATGGGGAGTTTATTTTAACTGAAGTGTAAAATAAATCAACAATAAATTCTCTTCAATCCTCCAACTGCTTGTCATTAGCTACGTGCCTCTCAAGTTAGCAAGCTAACATTTAGATAACCTAGCATAGGCTATTTCCTTGTAAAACTTTATCCAGAACAATAAATCTAACCTAGAGTTAAAGTATATCAGTGTTGGTAACATTATCTTTGTCGTCCTCAATTAAATACACTGTTTGTCTGAAATATTTACTGCTCTGTAAAAATAAATAAACAAACTCTGCTGCAGTCAATACTAATTAGACCGCAACCATGCGTGACTGTTTAAACAAAGAACAGGGAAGGCCGTTTCTTTGTTTAATTTATACTTTTGTAACACGCTTGATAACTTTATGGTTGAATAGTGGAGGATAGAAAACGTGAACACACGTTAGGAAGAATGTTTTAATGAGCAGTGCTCCACTTGTGAACCTCCTGTGGGACTACGTATAGGTGGATCTGATTAGCTTAGCTTCATGGTTGCTAACAGCTGCTCTAAATAAACAAGCCCCGCTCCACTTGCTGTTTTCTTACCTTCTTGGGGGCGGACAAAGCTCTAAAATGTTCAGCCATTATATTGGTTATCGGCTGTCGCCTGCCCCTCCCACCATCCATATTAGTTAGCCAAATTTCCCATATAGGCTGTAAAAATCAGTCCTGGTCATTCAGTGATGGGGAGAAAAATAAAGTCAGATATGGAGCACTTTGACTTTAGTGTGAGGGCAGCCTCAGACAGGTGGAGATCAGAGCTCACCCACAGACCTGGAGGTTGAAGCTGGACTGGCACCAACCGCCCCGTCAGCTGATTCTGGGACTTTTAAAGACTCTGCCCGTCTCTATTAAGGACTGGGACATCGTCCCTCGGTGAAACAAACACCTTCTGATGTTTTGTTCGCTTGTTGATTCTTGTAGCTGTCATGTTGCTGCTGCACGTGCAAATACTCACGTTTCTAATCATTTATACTGCAAAAACATGGAGCTTAGAAAAACAAACAGAAAATATGTAGTTTGAAATAAATGAAATATTTGTAGCCAAATAGACACATTTTAGGGCCTTAGTTGTGAAGAAATGTGTAAAAATACGTCCAGTCATCAACAAATGGATAAAAGCAAGCAGCCCTCTGCTGTGCTTAAAGATGACACGTCCTTTGTTCTGTTTCAACATGCACAAACAGAATGGGGCCTTACCTGCAGCCCGTTTTCTTTTTGGGCCCCTCTTGCTGGGCTTTTCCACCTTGGCTTTTTTTCCCTTCTTCCCCTTTTCTTCTTCATAGTCACTTCCTCCTTCTTCCTCCTCCTCCTCTCCAAAGTCATTGTCTTCCTCATCGCTGCCAAAATCATCTGCAGCAAAACACCGAGGGAAGTCAGAGAGCCGGCTCCTGGTGTCCGGCAGGGACAAACTGACGAGTCATGAAACAGACCAGCTTACCTGCAGAGTCACGTTTAGCTTTGGAGAGCTTCTCATCAGAGTCCTCACTGGAAGAGAAAACAGAACACACCATCAGGTGTGATGACTCTGGTACAGCAGGTTCATTCAACCTTCATTCAGACAGGTTAGTCCCACTGAGCCTCGGGGACTCATTTACAGGAGACACCTGATTTAAACAAAGACTGATGACAACAGTGGACAAAGACAACAACAGACAATCAAAGAGGATGCGTGCAAACTGAGAATTATTTTAACAAGTGAAAATAAAATGGTATTTAAAAGAAACAACAACAAAACAGCTAGGTTGTAAAACAATGTAGAAAATAAAAACAGGAACATGTCTGCATTGGTTTGTCCCATGAACTTCACAGATGTTGAAGCCACGTAGAGAGGTCAAAGGTCGAGAGCTTCAGATGTTTTTACAAGATATTCCAGGAAACAGGAGCGGAGTAGGAGAAGGTCCTTTTGTCTAGTTCAGTCCTCACTGAGGGAACACTGCAGGTAATGATGTCCTGAGAGCGCACGCTGTAGCTGCACTCACGCAGAGACATGTAGGAGGAGATGTATGAAGGCAGCAGACCAAGAAGTTTATTTATTTATTAAGCAAACGTTTGACTGAGACACACATTTAATATAATTTCGAGCAAACAAATAATTGTTTTTAGGTGTTAATCTTGTTAAAGTCCTCCTGTGCACGCTCCCGCGGCCGCCTGTTGGCAGCCCATGACTTTTGGCACAACACCGGCCCACATTTCCGGGTCGTCAGCGGAGACGCATAGTAGATGCAAAGTATACGGTGAAGCGACAGATTTATGGATTTTTCCACTTTTTTAGACGCACTGTATTTGGACTGATGCGACGTGTACAGAGAAAAATATGGTAATAAGACTCGAGTTTGTTGCAGCGTCTCACACTGCAGAAGTCTTTTGGATGAAAGACGAAACGTTTCAACAAAGAAAAATCCATCCAGAGGACCTGACTCAACCTTGTTAAATCAAATAAAAAGGGGTTTTGTTATTTAGACATTATATTGTTTAATTGTAAGTAGTCTTTGAACAGAGTGAAGTTTTGTTTCAGCTCACATTAACAAAGGTTGTGACTGAAACGTGAGTAGGCTGATTACTCTACAGGCTACAGCTGTAAGATGAACCCAGATGTGACAAGTGAAGGAAGACCCTTGAGCTCTGTGAACCAAACACCAACCTGTCATCCTGTGAGTTCTTTGAGCGCTTGTGCTTGGGCTCACGAGGGGCTGGGCGCACCTTCTTCGGCTTATTGTCATTGTACTCCTCGTCTGCAGAGAGGAAGAGAGGATCAGTCCAGATCTGTGCACGTTTACAAAAAACACGGGTGCACATCAGATATATACATTAGCAGCTCTTAGACAACAAATTAAACCCTGATACAAAACCAACCATTATGTCAGGATGTTCGTATCCACTTTATTTATAAAGTCAAGACTGGCCCCAATATGAAAGGGTTAAAAACGTCCAGTGGGGACATTAAATTCAGACACTGGAAACTACAGTCACCGATCTGTAAATATGAGCAATCGGCTGGTTAACACGCAAAAAGTTGAATTCCTTTTTCTTGTAATGGAACAAACCACAGACGGTCCAGCAGAGGGCTGCAACCTCCTGCAGCGAGGCGGAACATTTTTACTTAACGTACAAAACCAAATCAAATCAGCCGATTGAACTGAAGAACAGAACCAACAACGTGCAGATATTGTGGTAAATGTAATCTACACATGTCCTCACTGCAGTTTAATACTGGGGTGGAGAAAATATGATTTATTAAAGTCAAGTTCAAGTCCATTTTATTGTCATTCACATCACGTGGTGCATGAGGTGGAACAAAATTATGGACTCAGGGTCCCAGTTACACCCCAAAATAACAAAAATATGAAGTATAGAAATAAACAGAACTTTCAGAGTTTTCTTCTAGAGTCTCTCTCTTTGCCACTCTCCCATATCGCTCAGCCTGATGGAGACTGGGCAACAGTTGTTGCATGCCCAGTCTCTCCATCCCAGATTTAGTTTACACACAAATTATACAAAACAAAACGTTTGGTTATATAAGGATCCAATATACGTATACACCAAGATACAAGCTAAAGGAATGACAAGAATGACAATGTGAAGGAACTCAAGGGACTGGGACTGAACAGCTGTGTAGCCTTAAGAAAACCACTAACCAGTGAAACTAACTGGACAAAAAGGCTTCAGTTTGCTAGGGAGCATAAAGATTGGACTCTGGAGCAATGGAAGAAGGTCATGTGATCTGATGAGTCCAGACTGACCCTGTTCCAGAGTGATGGTGCATCAGGGTCAGAAGAGAGGCAGGTGAAGTGATGCACCATCATAGTGTCTAGTCATCAATGAAAGATCTTGGTGAAAAATTAATGCAACACTGAATTAAACAGATCTTGTGACATTGAAGAAGCTTCTAGAAACAATGACACAGAGAATGCATGATGTAATCAAAACTAAAGGAGGTCCAACAAAATATTAGTGTATGACCTTTTTTTTTTTGGTGGCAACTTCTGATTTTTTGGCCAAGCAGTGTATTTACATATTAAAAAGTTTGTTTTTAGACCCCCCCCCCCTTTTTTTTTACATATATTAAATAATAATCCTCCCCAGCTGCACCTCCTTCACTATGTTAAAGTGTGTGTGAACTGCAGCAGTGAGGGCTGCTTGTATCAAAGAGGGAGGAGGAGGCTGCGTGAAGTTGGCTGCACACATACAGGCTGAACAACAACTTCAGTAGTCCCTCGTTTATCACTGGTGTTAGGGACCATGCCCACCCGTGATAAGTGAAAAACCACAAAGTAGGGATACAGTAGTACAAGTCCAAGTTCAGTTCAAGTTAGGGGTGGGCGATATGGCTCAAATATAATATTGTGATATTTCAGAGCATTCTGGCAATAACGATAAATTTTGTGATATAACTACAACAACAACAAAAAATAAACAAACAGAAATTATAGTTATTTATTTGACAAAATTAACTTAACATGTTGCTTTGCAGTATTATATAAAAACTAAAAAACAACAAGGGTCAATTTTACTGAAATTACTTTATTTAGCAAATAAATTCAGTATTCAGTCTCCAAGTATAAAAATAAAAATGATCCTTCTGTTATTTAGATTGAAAACGTCTGCACAAAATATAGATCAATAAATCCACCACAAAAACTAAAGTGCAGGTGAAGTTTCCCAAAATAACCAAATAAAATGAAGCTTAACATCTGATGAGCAGAAATGTAACGTACAACAAAAAATATGTTTCTTTTAAATGAGCTACAACTTCCAGAAGTTGTAACAAGGTGTCTTCATCTGACCCTGAAGCTCGTGGTGTTTCAGCTTCTTCTGTTCCTGCAGGAATGATTCATTTCTCTGATGCTCTGTCTTTCATCACCTGACTCTGTTCTTGCTCCATGGACTGTGGAACTAAGAGACAGTTGAGCTGCACGTGTGTAGAGCGGGGGGGACCCTGTGCTGCGCCTGCACCGGCAGCACAGAGCGGCTCGTTCGGTCATGCGCGCGGGTCTGTACGTCCTTCTTTTCTCCAGTATGGCCAGTCATAGGTGGGGGCCAGGGGGAGAGAAAAAAAACAAGCTGCGCTGGACGGGGGAAGAGAGAGACAGTTGAGCTGCCACTGTCTGTACATGGGGCAGTATGGTGGCACAACTGGTAGAGCTGCTGCCTCTCAGTGAGCAGGTCCCTGGTTCAAATCCCGGTCCAGGGGCCTTTCTGGGTGGAGTTTGCATGTTCTCTCCGTGCATGCGTGGGTTTTCTCCGTGTACTCCGGTTTCCTCCCACAGTCCAAAAACATGCATGTTAGGCTGATTGGTAACTCTAAATTGTCCCTAGGTGTGAGTGAGAGAGTGAATGGTTGTTTGTCTCGTTTGTCTCTATGTGTCCCTGTGATGGACTTGCGACCCGTCCAGGGTGTCCCCCGCCCCTCACACAGTGATTGCTGGACATGGGCACCAGCGACCCCTGTGACCCAAAATGGAATAAGCGGGTAAAGATAATGGATGGATGTCTGTACCAGCACCTCAGACTGAGGAAGTCTCTCGGATGAGAGACGAAACGTTTCTACATTTTTTTGTTGTTTTGCTTTGTTTTTTTTTTTTTTTTTGAAAGTCCAGAGGACCAGATTTAACTTTTTTAGATCTGTACCAGCAGTTTAGAGCTGGATGGAGAAACGCAGCAGAGCTGAGCGTTGTTTGCTTTTCGCATTTGAGCTAGCTAGTATTGTGCACAGCTAATTAGGGTTACACCAGTACTGACAGGTTGGGGGTGTGCAGTTCGGTTCGGTAGTTCAGCGTGCTCAGTTTTGTTAACGGGGCGGGGCAAACACTGACGTACTTACGTCATGAAATTAGCATATCATGATATAATTTATTTTCCCAGGTGGTATTATCGTGAACGATATGATATGGGGGCCGAGATGGTGTAGAGGCAGGGCAGCCGGCTTGGGACCCAAAAGTCCCAGGTTCGATCCCCAGTCACTGCACATCACGTGGTGTCTTTGGGCAGCACACCTTATCCCCAAAATGCCTCCCGGGCGCTTTCAATAGCTGCCCACTGCACCACCTGGTGGTGGATGGGTTAAATGCAGAGACTAATTTCGCCATTGTATGGAAACATACAGTGCTGACATTGTGATGACATTATTATTATTATTATTATTATTATTATATGGCCCAGCCGTAGTTCAAGTTCAGTAAACTTTGTCTTGACATGTGCCAGGCTGCAATCACACTCACTCATCGCCTGTTACTCCCAATCTCCCTCCTTAAATAAATAATTTAAATACAGTAATATTTTAAATAAGTCAGTGTTACAGTATTTAAATTTAAATTGTAGAGAAGTGCAGCAGGACATGACAGGATGTCTCAGCTTCAGCTCTACAACACGGAGCACAAATGTTCTTCTTCATCAATGACACTGAAACAACTGAACATAGAAATTATAAAATAATTAAAAATATTAAAACCCACACATGCACGGAGAGAACATGCAAACTCCACCCAGAAAGGCCCCCGGACCGGGATTTGAGCCAGGGACCTGCTCACTGAGAGGCAGCAGCTCTACCAGTTGCGCCACCGTGCTGCCCAGAGTTGGGGGTTTGAATCCACCATCAGTCACATGCTGAAGTGTCTCGGGGCAAGACATTGAACACCTCATTGCCTCCAATGTGTGTCCCATCAGTGTATGAATGTGATCTAAAGCTCTGATTAGTCTCTTTAGAATGATTTATTCAATTATCTTTGTAGATCTAGTATAGAGCTGTATGAATGAAGAAAATCTCTGTACGATTTTTAAATGATAAGAAGGAAATGGAAACACGTTTACTCACCTGCATCGTCAGACTCGTTGAATTGTGAATAGTTCACCACCTTCCTGTTCCTGTGAAAACACAAGACATTACAGATGAACTTTCTAGACTTCACCTGATTACTGAACACTAGGAAAACCATTACACGTCTGTGGAACCAGGAACCGGAAAGGAAGGCAAAGTACAAAAGTCAGGATTGAAAAAGGTAAACTAAAAAGTCACAACCAGACCCCAGGGGGTCTTGAACCGGACCATAAACCAACTTCTAAAGTTTCTAGCCCTCATCAGTTCAAAGGGGCTAAGCCACAAGTGTCAGATGATGGTGGTTCAGGTAGTCTGGAGCAGCAAAGGGGAACCCAAAGTTACCTGCTACAGAGAGGTGGATGCAGACAGCCAATGTGTGCTTACACCCGTCTATTAGCAAAATGTCTCATGAAGCACAAGACGAAACTTGTTGAAAGAAATTAGAGCTGGGCGATATCTCAATATTTAAAAAATAGAGATAATTTCATACGCAACATAAAGTGAGACTGATATAAAATGATATACTCTCATATTCTACACAGTTATAATTATTCTTAAAATTCCACCAGTTTTTCCTTCCAAACTGCGCCTTCATGCCGCCCCCCTCTCTCCCTCACTGAATACAAAGCCAGCCCCTCACCTCTGGAGTGAAAGTGCGTGCTGCAGCTCTGACTCTGAACACTGTGTTCGAGTTGTAAAGTTGAGCTAAGCTAGTTGAATCTGCAGATATGGTCTTTGTTGACTCCCAGTGGAGCCACTGTTAAGTTCATGAGAGGTTTGAAAATGACTTTGTAGCTGCTAAATGAGAGGTTCAGTGTTCTCCAGGAAATTAACTGGTTTAGAGCTGCATGGTATGAAGTTTTCCCATTAAAGAACACAGAGACAGATGTCCAGCTTAGGGTGATTTATTTGCCGTTTCTTCTAGTTTTACACACAACAGTAACCAGAAAAGCTCAACAGCAAGGCTCCGTCCATGTCGGGAGAGAAAAAAATAACCAAAAACTGCACGCAGCACAGAGCGGTGCGTCCACTAGTGTCGGAACAGCCACGGTGAATTCAACAGCATAGGAACTAGGGGTGTAACGGTACATGTGGGTTTATTGAACCGTTCCGGTACAGCACGTTCGGTTCGGCACGTTCGGTTCGGTCCACGTGCGTACCGTTTCGGTTATTTTTTCACTCATTACATTTTATTAACAAGAGATTATGCGCCGCAGAACTAAAGTTCCTAAGCGTGTTTCAGCACGACGCTATTATCTTGCAGCATGCTAGCATTAGCAGCTTAGCATGTCGTTGTGGTCTCCTGTTGGGGAACATTATCTTTCTTGTTAAAAGACAAGTGAACAAATCCAAAGCTGTGAGTCGATGTTGTTTCATGGAGACTGGATCTGCAGCAGCAACACGTCCAACTTGTTAACGCTCTTGAAACGACATCGTCCGAACGTGAACGTCTCTTCTACAAGCAAGAAATGCAGCTTGTTGCAAACACCGATAACAGCAGCATTTAAACAACCTTCATCAGGTCATTCAGATCGGTCCAGAGCAACAACACGAGCTGTAGGAGGTTTTAAAGCTCTGGATCTACGTCCAAATATTGTTGATGCGCCGACTTTAAAGTTATTGATCTTCGCTACGACATCCCATCACATCAACACTTCAGCAAAAAAGTTGTATCAGCACTTTATGAAAAAGCTAAAACTGATCGTCAACAAGCCCTGGACCAGATTAAAGCTCTGATGATGATGATGATGCTGATGAGCGAGAGATTCAACCAGCTCATAACAACCGTTCAAGAAGAGGTATTGTTCTTTTATTATTATCATCTAATTCACTTTTTTAATTTAAACATTTATCTTATTAACTCTTTTATTTTTTTACATATTTGTGTTTCATTTCCAGGGAAACCCACCAGAGATCACCTCCAGATAAGAATCTATGATGATTGAACTCTGAACTCTTCCAGGGACCTGTTCCACCTGTGGGAGCAGGTCCAAGAGGTTGTGATGAGGCCAAATCCAGCCACACTGCAACATGATCAAAGCTCTGCCTCTTTATTCCTGCTGCTGTTGTTAGTGAGAGGTTTCCTCCACCGCTGGAGATGATGTCACTGCAACTAGATCTGAGCTTTTGACAGAAAATGTGGACAAGTTGGACTTTTTGGCCAAAAACTTAAAACTTGACTAGTTACATTGTAAACTGTTGCTGCTTATTGTTCTGGTTCTGACTGTTATTGTATTTATTAAGATTTTCATTATTGTTAGTATAGTTTATTTATTGTAAGGAGTGCCATTTAAAATATCATTCAAATGGGTCGCTTTTATTTATTTTTTAAACAAACGTATTGTTTACTTGGCATATTTTCAAAATAAACGTTTTGTAAGTCTTCATTTAGGCCTTTTTTGTACTGAAAATTAACCGAACCGAGCCCTCCTTGAAACTGAACCGAAATGTGATTTTAGCGTACCGTTACACCTCTAACAGAAACCCTGACATTGTATGTATGTATGTTTTATTTATTCATTTCATTTCATCCAAACAACAAATATAATACAATTTAAAGAAAAGAAAAAAGATATACAATCACCGAAATAAAATGAAAGGCAGCAGAAGAAGAATGAATTCTTATAATATCTGCCCCTTGTCCCCAAAATATATTCCAAACAAAATTACTATACAAAAGCAAAATGAATTTATAAAAAAATTAAAAAGTAAAAAATAATTAAAAAAAACTTAGCTAAAATATAAGATCAACTGTAAACAATTTTTATGAACTCACATTATACTTAATATTTTTTTAAAAAACAAATTTTTATCATCCTCTTGAATATGTACATAGTTTTGGCATTTTTAATATCATCCTCCAGATCATTCCACAATCTAATACCCTGAGATCTAGTGGATCGCATCTTCAGACTGGTGCGACACCATGGCTTCACAAACATCTCCATCCCCTTAAGATAATAATTAAAGGGATAATAGATAGATAATAGATAATAGATAATAAAAGACATTCAGAAAGAAACAAGCCATAACCAAACAGAACAGGGGAAATCTGGGTTTCTCTATATCTGGGACCCGTTTCCTCAGTGACCCAGCCTCAGATAGGTTGAACCCTCGATTGTTAGAACACTCTTCGGCACCACTTGGTAAAAATGGGAACCACCACCACAGTCTGCTATTTCTGAGACATTGAGCCCATCTTCCATGTGACATTGAAGAAACATGTAAATCAATTCTAAAGGCCCATAAATTGATTTTAAAATATGTTTAAGTCTTATTTTTTTCTGCTCCTACTCCCGAGCGTACTGCATATCGCATTATGGGTCCGCTCGGCCGCTGTAGAACCGGGCCGTGTAGGCCACCGTACAGCAGCTAGTTCACCAGCTCCCTTTATCTGAATGGAGCCAGCTAGCATGGAGGAGGGAGACGGCACGATTCAACCCGTCTCTTTGTCTTTAAAAATCATTTCAGATCCTACAATGTTCCGGGAAAGACAGAGCTTAACAAGAGCACAGCTGTTTGCAAGAAGTGTAAAATAAAATTGCGGTACAGTATTTTGGAAATACGACAAAATGCGTGAAAGATGAAAGCGAAGCAGCCGACCAGCGAACTCTGCAACAAACTTCCAGCAGATTCCCCAAAGGCTGCAAAGATTTCCCTCTCCATCTCCTGCTGCATCACAAAGGATTTATGAGCAGACAGCTCAGTGGAAGGGTTTAGGTTTATTTTTATAAGCTGGACCCAACGTACATTATTAATTCACTTTTTTTTTTAGCAATAAAAGAGCTCCACAACTCCATCATGAAACAAATAATAACGTGGGAGAAGCTGATGCTACCAGCTGCAGCTCAAGGTAATTTGTTTTCATCTCATATTAAACTAAAACTTATACAGACAAGTTGTACAACTTAATGTAATTCGTCTTTTTACCAGGTTGAAGAGGCCAGACGAGACACTTCACCTGGATTATATATTATAAACCATAAATGTGTGTCTCAGTCTAACATTTGTTTAAGAAAACGCACTTTAATGGTCAAATGAGTTGTATTTCGCCGGGGCGGTGCAGCTGGTGTAACTGCAGAACAAAGGTGGGGGGAACATGTCGAGCTGATTGTATCAATATCTGGTGAAGATTCTCAGTCACCCAGGACATGGTAAATACAAAACAGTTCAAGAAAAAAAAGAAGTATAAAAGTATAATAAATAAAGTCCAGTTGCTTTTGTCTTGAACTTTTTTTGAATTTGTCATTATAGCCATTAGGGGTGGGCGATATGGCTCAAATATAATATCGTGATATTTCAGAGCATTCTGATGATAATGATAAATTTAGCAATATAACAAAAAAAAAAAAAAAAAAAAAACAGAAATCATAGTTATTAATTTGACTAAATTAAATTAACATGTTGCTTTGCAGTATTATGCAAATGAGTTATCGTGGCTCAATGAGACTAACCTGGATAAATAAAGGCTAAATGAAAAAAAAAAAAAAAAAAAATTATATAAAATTTTAAAAACAAGGTGTAATTTTACTGAAATTATTACTTTATTTAGTAAAGTATTCAGTCTCCAAGTATAAAAATGATCCTTCTGTTATTTAGATTGAAAACGTCTGCACAAAATATAGATCAATAAATCCACCACAAAAACTAAAGTGCAGGTGAAGTTTCCCAAAATAACCAAATAAAATGAAGCTTAACATCTGATGAGCAGAAATGTAACGTACAACAAAAAATATGTTTCTTTTAAATGAGCTATAACTTCCAGAAGTTGTAAGAAGGTGTCTTCAGCTGACCCTGAAGCTCGTGGTGTTTCAGCTTCTTCTGTTCCTGCAGGAATGATTCATTTCTCTGATGCTCTGTCTTTCATCACCTGACTCTGTTCTTGCTCCATGGACTGTGGAACTAAGAGACAGTTGAGCTACACGTGTTTGTTTTTAGCTTTTAGCTAGCTAGTATTGCGTGCAACTAATTAGCATCACACCAGTACCGACAGGTGGGGTGGGGGGCAATTCGGTGTGGTCCTTTGGCGCACTCGATTCTGTTAACGGGGCGGGGCGCCCTGACATATTACGTCATGAAATTAGCATATCATGATATCATTTATTTACCTGGGCAAGCTTTTTTTACTGGTATTATCGTGAACGATATGATATGGCCCAGCCCTAATAGCCATGTTTAACTATTACACGACACAACGGCATGCCTCTCTACTGCTACTCTGCTGCCGTCAAGTGCCTGAAAGTGGTACTGCTCTTTTTTTCCTCAGTCAGAATGAATGAAAACGGTCATATCTCAGCCAAAAATTGGTTTATAAATATGGGAGAAAAAAATCCATGTTGCTTCGGTCTGTAAGTCGTAGGGCATGAAAATTATGCAAAAAAAACAGTGACTTATACAGCGAAAAATACGGTAATTATTGTCAAATTTTAAACAATGTTATAGCTTATTGCAATAATTTTTGAGACAATTATTCGGCCAGCAAAATTTGTTATCATGACACGCCTATCCACATCAACTAATGTCAACCAGTCCCTTCCGTGGATAAGCGGAGACAAATCAAGATTATGTGACCACGTTAGACGTGCATGCTGCAATACACTCCTAATCCACCTAAAATGGCGGCACCAAACACAACAGAACTGCAAGCAGCGGTAGAAAAAAACATGAATGGTGGTTTTAGGAGAATATTCTGTGAGAAGACAAGGGAGCCAACATTAGCTGGATCATTGATAGTTCTGGAAACAAGGACAAAAAAAAATGCACACAATTCTTGGTTAACTAAATTAAACCCCGTTATCTCCTTTAGCTTTGAACAGTTAAATGAACTCGTCAAATCCACCTGTGAATGCAATAAAACCTGTACACCCAGCATGGGCCCATTTAGGATTTTGACATTATTAAAAACCTTCAGTTAAAATTTAAAATGCTTGATTTGTCTTCATTTAAAACAGAAATGAAAGTAAAATAACTTCTGCCTAATCATCACGTTGTAATTACTTGACAGTATTGTTGTGAAACAATCCAAAATATGCTGTGGTGTTTCCTTTAGGTCACTTGCCTTGGCAGGACGCTCATCTGTTCAGGTTTTTTGGTGGGGTCGACCCGAGGGGGTAGTGGTACGATGCGTGAGACAAGTGAAGCGCTATGTCTGTAGCGTTTTAGCTAGCGTAGTGCCTCTGCCAGAAGCTCAAGTAATTTGTTTCCTCGAGGAGTACTTTGTTTTCTGGATCTGTCTTTTGCACAGTTTTTCCATTCTAACACCCTCAATACAGTTGTTTTTCTACTGTTGGATTGTGCTTGAAACACCTTTTATCTTTCAACACTTCTCAGTTTTTATTGGTGTACTTGGGATCTGCTAGCTCTTGCTAGCATTAGCTTAGCACGGCTTCTGGTTCTCTCCCGGCTTCCTCCGTTTCACTTGCTCTGTGTGTCGGATGTTCAGCTATTCCTCGGCCTCCTTTAGCAGTAATGATTCGGGGTACACAGATAAGTCAGCCGGACAATTTTTCGGCACAGATTTCCCTAATTTTGGTGATAGAGATCAGCAGTTACATGAGAAACCTATTTTACAGATTTTTTTGCAGTTTTAACTACAATTGTCTAAACTTCATTTCAGAGCACATCCTGATGGCCAGTTAAAACAAGTTTGTATTGTTTCTAGGATATTGTTCAAGGGTATACTTTCAACAAATAGGATTGGAAAAGGTGCATTGTGACCAAATAACACCCGACAGTGTCGCTTATAAAACAAAATTGGTATCGGTCAAAATCAGAATCTGCAGGTCAGGCTTTTTAGAGGTTGGTGATCGGCTAGAAAACTGCAATCTGTGCACCCCTAGTAATGATACATGTCATAAAGTAGACGTATGGCAGCTTTGGAGGAGAGGCTGTCCTAACTGGAAGCTCGGCTCTGCACTGTTGAAAACCATCAACTGGACAGGTCTCCTTAGACCGCGGGGAACCACCAAAACTAGCAACTGTTAGCAGTCCTCCAGCAAACCCCAAGCAGCCGGGACCCCAGGCCAGCCGGGTGGCAGTTTGGAGTAAGCCTAGTGCTAAGACTAAGCCCCCGTTCCACCACCGACCCGTTCACATTTCTAATTGATTTTCCTTGCTCAGTGACACACCCGCTGAGAAGCAGACCCTGGTTATTGGCAGCTCCATAGTCAGAAACAAAGGGAATGTGAAACCCTGAGCTAGAGTCGTTGTACATGTGGATACCTGAGCATTCACTCTGTCACAAACGCCCACCCCCAAGAGGGCGGGGTGCTGGGAGCTACGATCACACAGCTCTGTCAGCGGCAAGAAGTCTGTCAGAATAAAATATAACTTTTGAAAATAATGAAAAAAAAAAAAAAACATAAATAAGATGCTCCTGCATATAAACCACGGGGTACAAAGTGAGAGAAAAAAGTAGCAGCATGTACACTAGCAATTACGGTAATTTGCTTGAGGCGTTTCAGTCCGGGTTTAGAGCTCATTATAGCACAGAAACAGCACTGGTGAAAGTTACTAATGATATTCTCATGGCCTCTGACAATGGACTTGTGTCTCTACTGGTCCTGTTAGACCTCAGTGCTGCATTTGATACAGTTGATCACAATATTCTATTACAGAGGCTTGAATACGATATTGGGATTACAGGAACAGCTCTACATTGGTTTAAATCATATCTATCTGATAGATTCTGGTATGTAAATATAAATAATAAATCTTCATACACCAAAGTTAGTCATGGAGTTCCTCAGGGTCCGGTGATTGGAGCAACACTTTTTAGTTTATATATGCTTCCACTAGGTAAAGCTATTAAACAGCAGGGATACATTTTCATTGCTATGCTGATGATACTTAAGTTATACGTGCTGGAGCCTCCAGGTCATTAGCCTCCTACTCAAAAAGTTATTGAGAAGGCTATAACAGGCTATTTTTTTATAGCTTCTTATTCTAGAGTAATTGTATCTACAATCTGTCCAGATGACCTGACTTTACTTTTTTTTATGTGTATCTATAGTACTTACTTTTGCTGTTCTGCTTCTGGTAAATTAATACAGGAAGCCTGACAAGCTGATGTTGGTAATTAATTGGTTGTTGTTAGCCTCTGTTGTGAACCTGCAGTCTGCTGTATTTAAACCCTGCTAACATGCTGCCTCTTGTTTGTCGTAAACAATTCAAAACATTGTTATAAAGAGAAGAAAAAAAGGACAGTTGTCATTGCTCTGAGAGACAAGCCGCAAATTTACCTTTTTAGTTACTAAAATTCATGAATAAAATCAGACAACACTATCAAATATTTTCCTAGCTATTTCCGGTTGGTGCTAATTTCTACCGTTTTGGTCATTTACTAATTGCTATATACAAACATTACTGTAAATTAGATTTATGGAAATCTTAAGTTGTGGTAGTCACATGTGATGTTGCTGGGTGTCTGAATGACTGCAGAGCAGCTGAAACAGAGTTTTATAAGAAACTGGACTATGTGCATTTCAATGAACCAGAAGTAGACAAAACTGTCTAGACGGCAAAGAATTGCAAAATACCGTGATGACTTTGAACAGCGCATTGGTAACAGTAAGAAGTCAGTAACTGGGTTATCCTTGGATAAAATGTACATCTAAACGACAGCAGAGCTTTTGAATGGACGTAAAGGTTTACATTAAATTAAAGATTAAAACTAGAGAAGTTCCAGTCGGCCACGTTCATGCTTGGCAGACTTCCACTGAAAAGAATGTGATCGGCCGATACCATTCAGTGCCTTTCAGTGCCGATCATCTTTGAGGCCGGCAGATGTCCGGTGGTGTGTGTGTATATACCATATTTTTTGTTGTACAAGTCGCAGTTTTTTGCCTAATTTGCATGCCCTGCAACTTATACGGCGAAGCGACGTATTTATGGATTTCCCACATATTTTTAGACCGTTTCCATTCATTCTGACAGAAAATGGCTGCTTGTAATTGCCCCGTAGATCTTTCCAGCCTTGTGGAGGTCTACAGTTTGTCTCTGGTGTCTTTGGACAGCTCTTTGGTCTTAGCCATGTTAGTAGTTGGAGTCTCACTGATTGTGTGGGGTGGACAGGTGTCTTTCTGCAGCTAACGACCTCAAACAGGTGCTTCTAATTTAGAATAATAAGTGGAGGTGGACTTTTTAGAGGCAGACTAACAGGTCTTTGAGGACCAGAACTGTTGCTGATTGGCAGCTGTTCAAATACTTATTTGCAGCAGTAACACACAAATAAATTATTTTTAAAAATCATACGTTATTTCCTAATTTTTTTTAGATTATATCTCTCACAGTGGACATGAACCTAAGATGAAAATTTCAGACCCCTCCATGATTTCTAAGTGGGAGAACTTGCAAAGTTCTCAAATACTTATTTTCCTCAGTGTGTGTGTGTGTGTGTATATATATATATATATATATATATATATATATATATATATATATAT
>NC_056504.1:3738183-3745607 GCF_014905685.2 Nematolebias whitei
TATATATATATATATATATATATATATATATATATATATATATATATGTGTGTGTGTGTTTGTAAACAATGTTTATAGATTTATGACTTTATGCACTATTTAGCCTGTTGAGAGCCTTAATGATTACAATCTGTTAAATATCCTGTTACTGATAGCAGGTCCATGTAAGTGTTTTTCAGTTGTCCTTTTGGTGCAATAGTTGCTGTATTGTGCATGCAAGTTTGTTTGTTTTTTTGTCTTGAAGAAGTAAATAAAAACATGTTTTGTCCAAATTAATGTGATTTTATGCTTCCTATTTTCCAGCTCATGTAGCAAGTAGCACTCACCTTAACGAAATCAAAAGGTTTACAGCCAACGCATGTGATCCGTACTGGTGGTCCGCAGTAAAAAACCTGATCGGAGCATCCCTAATTAAAACCAAGTTCTGTTCAGTGGTCTGCTTCGCCATTTCATATTTTTGATAGGAGCAAAGTATAAACAAGTTGTATATGAACAAGATTTTTCGCATCAGATAAAAAAAATAAGCAAAAAATAAACGATCATTTATTGTTTGCCACTTAAAGATAAGAGAACAAAGGACAGACTTTTGGATATTTTGCTGACAGAGACACAAAGGAAAAGTGGTTCTTATTTAGCAGAGGATCATGTGATGCAGTAGAAATGTGAGCAGAAACCATATAAAGCATAATGATGGATGTACAGACGGATGGATGTAGGGCACCCAGGGCCTCCTGTCCCGTGGGGTGGGGCTTTGTGAGCCCCGCCTCCTGTTCATCCCAGGGGGCGGGGCTCAGAGAACCCGGGGTGAAGGGGGTGTGGTCATTCTGTGGCGCTCCCGCCTCCTCTGACATCAGCCAGCAGTTAATTTACAGTCGACAGTTGAAAACGTAGCTGCTATTCTCACATTCCTCTCCTTTAAACTGACCGTTAACAAACCTTATTGTTTAACGTTGTAGCAAAATAAATAAAACAATAACTCGTTACTCCTGCAGCTGTTGAAGCACCACGGCCTGTAATGGCGACGGCATGCCCGGCCAGAGTGCGCGGTAACTACAAAAGACCCGAGGCCAGCCACCTCCTCCGGGGGCTCCGTTTTCCGTTGAGGGCTTTAGCTGTAGTCTGAATCCTGCCCCGGACGAGCGAGCAGCCATGTTCTCATTGTCCGTTGAAATGTAGTAAAAAGAAGCTGAAACCGAGCCGCGGCGGGTTAAAACCTCCACACGCTCTCCGCTCGGCCTCCATTAGCAGCCAACAGCGAGCCCCCATGTTGGACATGGAGAGTACACCGACCCGGGTCCATGTTGGACGGACACAGGCTCACTACGCAGCAGGGAAGCTCTCTAACCCGTCCCGTGTTCATTTTTAATGAAATAAGCCAGAGAGGCGCAGGTCTAACATGGTGTAAACCGCGTGCCCGAGCAGCACGCGCGAGCAGCAGCGCGGCTGTTCATACAGAGAGCAGACATTAGCACACCTACCTCACGGGTCTGGACATTTTGCAGGAACACTGATGCGAGGGGAAAGAGGGGGAGAAGAAAAAGCAACACACGGGGAGGGGGGGAATAAATGGATTCCCGCTCTGTGAAACACCAAGAGGAGCGAGGCTGGCGCACGTCTCCACCGTCCAAGATGGCGAGTGAAAAACAACACAGGCTTCGCTTACTGTCCACAAAACACAAATATCCTGTTTTTTCCTCTGAACGACTCAAAATGGTGAATAAAACAAACTGAAACTGCAGCTTGTGTGCAACCAAACCCACGACATGAAGGAGGCGGGCCTTTGAGAACAAGCCCCGCCCCCACAAACTCTAATTGGAGCGAGGCTGCAGTCTGAGGCTCCCATTGGTTTGTTTGAATGACAACGGTTCTCCTAATTGGATGAGCTAGCTGCTCGTCACATGGACTTTTTGCAAATGTTCTCCTCCTCCCCTAGTAGGATTGGTTGAAACCTCACTTGAGAAAACAAAAAGAGCTCCTCAGGTTGGATGCAAACGTCCAATTCAGAATCAACTCTGCAGTTATGGTTTGTGATTGATACAGATATCACGTGCACGTGTTTATTAGGATTTCTTCTTGTAATCGCATCGATCGTAGTAGAACTAGGACGTGTCTTTCTTCTGTCTCACCTGACAGAGATCAGCAGAGATGAAGGTAGAAGATCCACGAGGCTTCTAACACCCCAGCACTTCTTGATGTGCTTGTTATTATCCACCAGCCAAAAGGCCAATAATAATTATAATGTTTCTGACCATGTGACCATCATCTGTAGTGTTAGAAAAGTATCACACACAAATTGGATACATTTACAATCCATTATTTTCAAGCCAGCCCTGTTTGTGATTCAACTATCCATCCATTTTCTTTACCCGCTTTTTCCATTTTGGGTCACGGGGGTCGCCGGTGTCCATGTCCAGCAATCACTGTGTGAGGGGCGGGGGACACCCTGGACAGGTCTCCAGTCCATCACAGGGACACATAGAGACAAACGAGACAAACAACCATTCACTCTCTCTCTCTCACCTAGGAACAATTTAGAGTTACCAGTCAGTCTAACATGCATGTTTTTGGTCTGTGGGAGGAAACCGGAGTACCCGGAGAAAACCCACGCATGCACAGAAAGAACATGCAAACTCCACCCAGGTAGGCCCCCCGGACCGGGATTTGAACCGGCAACCTTCTCGCTGAGAGGCAGCAGCTCTACCAGTTGCCCGTAATTATAGGTTAGTTATTTATAATGCAGTCATATAATGCATAATACAGATATTGTGTCAAAATTATGTGTAATTGTAACAGAGTCATTTACACAGGTTAAATGTTCAATACATAGTTCCCACACACATGACCGGTATTGCGCAATACCATGTTTTCCGCCATATGTAAGGGCGAATTTGAGGAAGATGGCTTACAGACAGAGCAGAGCTCAGTGTATTGATACTCTTGACCAAGAGCCAGATATAGGCATAAAAAAGCTGCGGTCGGAGTTGACCCGTATGAGGTGGAGAAAGAAATGTCAGACGAAGCGAACAAGTTGTCACCGAGAAGTGACTCTAATATCGTTTAGTGAACATGAGGAGCCTACAACGGAGGAGCTTCGCAGCTTTAAATCCATGGATGCTTATAATCAATTTGTGAAGGACGTCCCAACTCTTCATGTTAATAAAGTTCTGGTGACTGGCAGAGTAAGTAGATACAATAATATACACGTAGATGTCCCTCATAGCTACATGCTACATCAGCTAAGCTAATCTTTGCACAAGCTACTTCAGCTTACCTGAAACTTGTGCTCCAGTAAAGATCTACTTGATGTAGCTTGAGCCACGTAAATGTCACTGATTATTTCTCACATTACTGCATTATTTATTTTCACTAAGACTGCCTTTCATACTTAAATTAGTGTTAACAAAATGAATCATTGGTAATTATTGCTCAGTCATAAAATTTAACATGTTACAGTAAATGTCACTGATATTATTTATTTTCCACTATGACTGCTTTTGTTAATAAAGTTAGTGATGAAAAGTTACAATTAGTGACTCCTTTTAATCCACAGGTTAAATGTTTTAAAACCCTGAAACGAGAACATTTTAATAGTTTTCCTCCTGTGTTGTATTTCTGTGCGAGGTTCTCCCAGAAGATGAAACTCCACTTGGTCCAGAAGTTGTGCAGTCGTGCACCACAGCAACAAATGAGTGAAAATATCATTTCTATAAATGAATCTGCTTTTGACGTACATGTGTTGTGGTTGTGAAACATGCATTCCTAAATGTACGTGTGCTTATCTTTAGTTTGAATAAAACAGTTGCACCAAGTTTCACCTTCTTTATTTCAATAACTAAGATCCTCTGTTTAATCTCCAGTACTGAGAAATAGTTTCATTGTAATGTCTCCTCTACTGGACATTATTCTACTGCACATCAATAAAACCTGGGTGTAGTGATTGTTCTTTAACAACTTACCAGTTTAGTGTTTTATTGACATGTACAAAACATCAAAACATGCATGTTGCTGTATGTTCCTCCTCCAGGAGGAGACTGACACAGTTCTAAGTCAAAGCCTATAAATAGAAATTCAAAACAGCTGAAACTGATACAAGATGAGAACTGTGGGTGATTTGATGTCTTTTAATGAAAATTACTCCATGCAGCTGATCATAGTGGGCTACAGATTAAAAACCAGATCAACAACTCTTCAACAAGGACTGATGGAGACCAGTGGAGTTTCTGTTCCAACACACACAGTTATACTCTGACATTGTTCTGACAGTTTCACAAAATTTTTTATATAGAATTTTTTGTTTACCGGACAAAAAGTGATCGGCTCACAACGTCTTCGAGGGCAGATCCTTATCCAGACTCAACGATGTTCTGTGGTGAGCTCCTCCGATGGCGGTCCTTCACATTTCATTATTTTTGGGATTAAGTGACAACTGCACTTTGCCCAAATGTCTACCTGGTTGTAACATCCTCTAACCCAGCACGAAACAACCAATGCAATTTACTTAACGGGGAAAAAAAAAAAGATAAAATTAACTAACGGTAAACTGCACTGTATCTGTACCTTCTGCTAGAGGCAGCCTTCCAACATGGAGGACGCACTGGAAATGCTGCTGCAGCTGATGCAGTCCAAGTAGCATGCGGCTCGGGTGGTCACTGAGGAGAAAACTCAGGTGTGGGAGGAGTTCGGAGAGGCCATGGAGAAGGACTTCCGTACGGCTTCGAGGCAATTCTGGTCCACCATCCGGAATATGGGGGGAGGGGTGTGTGTGTGTGTGTGTAAAGCGGTATGCCACCAACACCATTTATAATGGAGGTGGTGTGCTACTGACCTCAACTCGGGATGTTGTAGGTCAGTAGGCAGAATACTTCAAAAACCTCCTCAATCCCACCGGCACGTCTTCCACTGAGGAAGCGGAGCCTGGGGACTTTGGGTCAGGCTCTCCAATCTCTGGTGCTGAGGTCAGCGAGGTGGTTAAAAAGCTCCCTAGTGGCAGGGCCCCGGGGGTGGATGAGATTCGCCCTGAGTTCCTTAAGGCTCTGGATGTTGTGGGGTTGTGTTGGCTTACACAACTCTGCAATATTGCGTGGCCATCGGGGGTAGTTCCCCTGGATTGGCAGACTGGGGTGGTGGTCTCCCTATTCAAAAAGGGGGTCCGTAGAGTGTGTTCCAACTACAGGGGGATCATGCTCTTAAGCCTCCCTGGTAAGGTCTATTCAGGGGTTCTGGAGAGGAGGGCCCGTCGGATAGTCGAACCTCGGATTCAGGAGGAGCAGTGCGGTTTTCGTCCTGATCGTGGAACACTGGACCAGCTCTACACCCACAGCAGGGTCCTGGAGGGTGCGTGGGAGTTTGCCCAACCAGTCTACATGTGCTTTGTAGACTTGGAGAAGGCATTCGACCACGTCCCTTGGGGAGCCCTATGTGGGGTACTCCGGGAGTATGGGGTACCGGGCCCTTTGATACGGGTTGTTAGGTCCCTGTACGACCAGTGTCAGAGCTTGGTCCGCATTGCCGGCTGTAAGTCGGGATTGTTCCCAGTGAGAGTTGGACTCCGCCAAGGTTTTCCTTTGTCACCAATTCTGTTCATAACTTTTATGGACAGAATTTCTAGGTGCAGCCAAGGTGTTGAGGGGATCTGTTTTGGTGGCCTTAGGATCACTTCTCTGTTTTTGCAGATGATGTGGTCCTATTGGCTTCATCAAGTTGTGATCTACAGCTTTCGCTGGAGTGGTTTGCAGCCGAGTGAGACACGACTGGGATGAGGATCAGTTCCTCCAAATCCGAGGCCATGGTCTTGAGCCAGAAAAGGGTAGAGTGCCCTCTCTGGGTCGGGGAGGAGGTCATGCCCCAAGTGGAGGAGTTCAAGTATCTCGGGGTCTTGTTCACGAATGAGGGAAAAATGGAACGTGAGATTGATAGGTGGATAGGTGCAGCATCGGCAGTGAAGCAGGCACTACGTTCAAACGTACAGTCTACGTTCCTACCCTCATCTATGGTCATGAGCTTTGGGTTGTGACCGAAAGAACGAGATCATGGATACAGGCGTCTGAAATGAGTTTTCTTCGCAGGGTGTCTGGACTCTCCCTTAGAGATAGGGTGAGAAGCTTGGTCATCTAGGAGGGACTCAGAGTAGAGCCACTGCTTCTCCACATGGAGAGGAGCCAGTTGAGGTGGCTCGGGCATCTGGTTAGGATGCCTCCTGGACACCTCCCTGGTGAGGTGTTCCAGGCACGTCCCACCGGGAGGAGACCCAGGGGAAGATCCAGGACACGCTGGAGGGACTATGTTTCTTGGCTGGCCTGGGAACGCCTTGGGATTCTCCTGGAGGAGCTGGCCCAAGTGGCTGGGGAGAGGGAAGTCTGGGCCTCCCCACTTAAGCTGCTACCCCCGCGACCCGACCCTGGATAAGCGGAAGAAAATGGATGGATGGATGTTTGGGTCAGGTAGTGCATGGCACCACCTATGTCCCTGTTTTCAACATTGGGACTATTGATGTCGTTCTTTACCCGCAAACTCACTTGGGGTTGTTGAGCCGAACACAAGTGATTAGCTTGCCTCCTGGTGTGACAGAGATTAGGCCAAGTGTGACAGTTTCTTCTCATGTGGCTTATGGGTCAGAGCAGAGCGTGGCAGACTATGTCGATTTGTCTGTTCTGACAGAACCTGAACAACGGCATGTTCAGTCGCTGTTGCAGAAATACAACTCAGTCTTTTCAGCCCTTGAAGGTGACTTGGGGTGCACCAACCTGGTTTCCAATGACATTCCCCTTTCGGATGATGTGCCATTCCGGCAGAGGTACCGACACATTCCTCAGAACCATGCTGCTAACAGAACCACTCCACTAACAGAACCATGCCGCAAACGGAAACATGCTGCTAACAAAACCATGCTGCTAACAGAACCATGCTGCTAACAGAACCACTCCACTAACAGAACCACACCACTAACAGAACCACGCCACTAACAGAACCACTCCACTAACAGAACCACACCACTAACAGAACCACGCCACTAACAAAACCACACCACTAACAGAACCACGCCGCAAATGGAACCATGCTGCTGACAGAACCATGCTGCTAACAGTACCATGCTGCTAACAGAATCATGCTGCTAACAGTACCATGCTACTAACAGAACCACGCCGCTAACAGTACCATGCTGCTAACAGAACCATGCTGCTAACAGTACTATGCTGCTAACAAAACCATGCTGCTAACAGAACCATGCTGCTAACAGAACCATGCTGCTAACAGTACCATGCTGCTAACAGTACCATGCTGCTAACAGAACCACGCCGCTAACAGTACCATGCTGCTAACAGTGCCATGCTGCTAACAGTACCATGCTGCTAACAAAACCATGCTGCTAACAGAACCATGCTGCTAACAGAACCATGCTGCTAACAGAACCATGCTGCTAACAG
>NC_056504.1:3755607-3758964 GCF_014905685.2 Nematolebias whitei
TGCAATGAATCTGAAATATATGAAAGTTTCATTTTTATCATTACATTATGGAAAATAATTACCTTTATCACAATATGCTAATTTTTTGAGAAGGACCTGTATATACCCAGACAAGACAGGATGTGATGACAAACACCTGAGAACGGAAGGAGAAATCAATCAGGATTAATGACACTAGGGTGCACAGACAGAGAAGGCCCACAAGATGGTGCCATTTCTACATTTATAAGACTGAGCTGAATACAGCACCTCAGACAGAAGTCTTTCAGATGAAAGACAACCATCCATCCATCCATTTTCTTTACCCGCTTATTCCATTTTTGGGTCACGGGGGTCACCGGTGCCCATGTCCAGCAATCACTGTGCGAGGGGCAGGTTACACCCTGGACAGGTCTCCAGTCCATCACAGGGCCACAGAGACAAACGAGACAAACAACCATTCACTCTCTCACTCACACCTAGGGACAATTTAGAGTTACCAATCAGTCTAACATGCATGTTTTTGGTCTGTGGGAGGAAACTGGAGTACCCGGAGAAAACCCACGCATGCACGGAGAGAACATGCAAACTCCACCCAGAAAGGCCCCTGGACCGGGATTTGAACCAAGGACCTGCTCACTGAGAGGCAGCAGCTCTACCAGTTGCGCCACCGTGCTGCCCATGAAAGACAACGTTTCTACAATTTTTTTTGTTTGTTTTTTGAACGTCCAGAGGACCTGACTTAACTTTTTTAGAAACTTCATGACTATTTTGAGAGAAAAGTCAGGTAACGATTTTTCCACTCAAATGTTGAAATTTTAAACAAAGCTGCAAGCTTCCGAGACTCACTCAGGAACCTCATGAATGTAACAAGATGTTCAGACTCACTCATGATTCTTCACTAGTTGCAGCCCAGTAATGACCCTGAACTCGGGTCAACCTGGCACGATTCGAGACCCTACTTGTCCACCATCAGCAGATTGCAGGCCATTGATTGACTAGAAAACCACAAGTTTCGCCTTCACAATGAAGGCCTTATATTAAAAAACCCACAACTGCAGACTTTGTTTTGGTATTAATTTTCTAAAAATAAGTTCAATACAAGGGGGGACCGGAGGGTGTGCTCCAATTATAGGGGCATCACTTTCCTTAGCCTCACTGGTAAGGTCTATTCAGGGGTACTGGAGAAGCGAGTCCGATCGTTGGTCGTACCTCAGATCCAGGAGGAACAATGTGGGTTCTGTCCTGGCTGTGGAACAGGTGGAGAAGGCATTCGACCATGTGCCTCAGGGTACACTGTGGGGGGTGCTCCGTGACTATGGGATTGGAGGTCTGTTGTTACGGGCTGTTCAGTCCCTATACAAGCGGTGCAAGAGTTTGGTTCGCATTGCCAGCAGTAAGTTGGACCCCTTCAGGGTGGGAGTTGGACTCTGCCAGGGCTGCCTGTTGTCACAGATTCTGTTCATAACTTTTATGGTCAGAATTTCTCACTGCAGCCAGCTGGCAGAGGGTTTCCGGTACGGTGGCCTCAGGATTCCATCTCTGCTCTTTGCAGATGATGTGGTCCTGTTGGGGTCATTGTGCCGTGATCTTCAGCTCTCACTGGAGTGGTTCGCAGCCGAGTGTGAAGCGGCTGGGATGAGAATCAGCACCTCCAAATCTGAGGCCGAGGTCTTCCATCGGAAAAGGGTGGACTGCTCTCTTCAGGTCGAGGATGAGGTTCTGCCTCAAGTGGAGGAGTTCAAGTATCTCGGGGTTTTGTTCACGAATGAGAGAAGAATGGAGCGTGAGATTGACAGATGGATTGGTGCAGCATCTGCAGTATTGTGGACTCTGTACCGGTCCGTTGTGGTGAAGAGAGAGCTGAGCTGTAAGGCAAAGCTCTCTGTTTACCAGTCGGTCTGCATTCCTACCCTCACCTATGGTCATGAGCTCTGAGTAGTGACCGAAAGAATGAGATCACGGCTACAGGCGGTTGAAATGAGTTTTCTCCGCAGGGTAGCTGGACTCTCCCTTAGAGATAGGGTGAGAAGTTCAGTTATCAAGGAGGGAGAGACTAGGAGTAGAAATGCTACTCCTCCACATCGATAGGAGACAGTTGAGGTGGTTCATGCATCCGGTAAGGATGCCCCCTGGGCGCCTCTCTAGAGAGGTGTTTCAGGCATGTCCAACTGGGAGGAGACCCCAGGGAAGACCCAGGACATACTGAAGAGACTATGTCTCTCGGTTGGCCTGGGAATGCCTTGGAATCCTCCCAGAAGAGCTGGAAGAGGTGGCTGTGGAAAGAGATGTTGGCCTCCCTGCTCAAGCTGCTGCCCCCACAACCTGACTTCAGAATAAGCGGAAGATAATGGATGGATGGATGGAAGTTCAATACAACCATTAAATGGCAACACTGTTTTACATTCAGACATTTCTGTGCTTTTTGGCTGATGACATAATTAGACAAAGTTAGACTAAATGGACTCTGAAATGGACTCTTCCGAGCAAGAACCTGGGTAGGATGGTGGAGGGAAGATCCTTGTTTTCCCCAACACAGTTGAAGGGAAGGTGGCCTCAACTGCACCACAGCATTTTTGAAAATGGTGGCAGAGAATGAGAAGAGTTCTGCAACTTTTTTTCTTTTATTTTCCTCACTGGTGGAAGGAAGGCTTTGCTCTTTTGATAACCGGGCCATGTCGAGGCAATACTCAGTTATATAGAAAACTACAGAGATTGTTTAGATGTGAGTTGGACTGAACCAAATATACAATAAGCAAGGAAATCATGACAACACAAACAGCATTAACAATCCTGATGCATGCTCAATAATCCAGGTGGAAAAATCTAAAAAAGTTAAGTCAGGTCCTCTGGATGAATTTAGAAAATTAAAAACGTGTTGAAAGGGTCCAGAATACCTGTGGACATGTTGACCAGAACACATGAGGACATGTTGACAAGAACACCTGGGACAAGAGGACCAGAACACCTCTGGACAGGAGGACCAGAACACCCGTGGACATGTGGACCAGAACAATTGTAGACAGGTAGACCAGAACACTTGTGAACAGTAGGACCAGAAAACATGTGGACATGTGGACCAGAACACCTGTGGAAAGGAAGACCAGAACACCTGTGGATATGTGTACCTGAACAACTGTAGACAGGAAGACCAGAACACCTGTGGACAGGTGGACCAGAATACCTGCAGACAGGTGGACCAGAACACCTGTGGACAGGTGGACCAGAACACCGGTAGACATGTGGACCAGAACACTTGTGGACAGGGGGATCAGAATACCTGTGGATGAGAACACTTGTGGACAGGAGAACCAGAATGCCCATGGACAGGTGGACCAGAACACCTGTGGACAGGAGGACCAGAACACCTGTGGACAT
>NC_056504.1:3758974-3767401 GCF_014905685.2 Nematolebias whitei
GGACATGTTGACCAGAACACCTGAGGACATGTGGACCAGAACACCTGTGGACACGTGGACCAGAACACCCGAGGACACGTGGACCAGAACACCTGTGGACAGGTGCAGAAGTCTCAGAGGGTCACTTAAATCCTCTGATTGCCTCTAAAAGTTGCTGAAGTAAATCCTGAGTTAAAGAAACATCTTTTTTGTCAAGGCACCTGTGATTCTTTTTGTAAATTCTGTTTAACCAAAGTTGTAAAGCAGTGACTGAATTTCATGGTTAAAAATAATATTCTTACTTTTGTCACTTTCTAGTTATTTCAGTGAACCCTGTGGGGTTTTATTTCTGGAATGAAAGGGTCAAATGTGTCCTCGTCTGCAGATGGAAGCAGGACTGCATGAAGTGCGTCAGTTTCCATCAGCGAGCAGGTGTGTGAGTCTGCAGCATCACATCAACATCACTCACGTTTATACTCGTGAGAAAACCTGTTTTTATTTGGAGCCTCTTCACAGCTGCACCTGAAGAGGGCAGTGATGGCTCACAGACCACAGCTCCCACTCCTGTCAGCCTCTTGAGGTGGGACGCCTGAAGCCAAGTGTTGAGCTCAGTGCCTCTCTGTGAGGGTGTGAACGTCTGTTGACCCGGCTGTGACTCTGTCACTGCTGGCCCTCTGCAGAGGACCGCTTGTAGAAATGAAGCCCATCTTCACAGGATGGCTCAAGGATTGTTCTCACACATCATCCCACTCCGCTTCAGAGCTGTTCCCATCATTTCCTCTGCTCTGTTTTCAGATGAGTAGCTGCAGGCGACACGGTGGATAAGTGGAGCAAGAAATACAGTGTGAGGTGGAGAGGAGGCTGGGATTTCTGTGTGGTGAAACGGATCACTGGATTCACAAACAAACCAAATGCAAAAATAAAACATGCTCCAGTAAAACTGCAAAATAAAACTAACGTATCCTTCAGCTCTGTGAAAGAACGCTCATCGCTCACTTCAGCCTGAGCTCCTCTGACAGACCTGCTGTGACCAGGAGGACTGTCAGCTGCCACTCCAAACTCAGCTCAGGATCTCCACCACTAACCAGGACAGAACCATCTTCTTGTCAGCTGTAGTCAATGAGCCGTGCCAGCCATCCAGGACTGGTTTAACTTAGAGTTTAATGTGGTTCACCAGATATTTTGCTAACAGACACGTGGTGGACTCCAACAGGTAATGACAAAGACCTTGAAGTATAAATGTAAAAACGCATGAAGCTGTAGTGAGTTTAACTAGAGAAATTGCATTTCCTGCAAAAATGCTGTATTAATGATTATTGCAAAAAACAGCTAAAACATGCTGAAATGTAGCTGAAATGGAAGAACAAGCCTAACTTAGCAGAAGAAAATGGAAAGAACACATGTTTACCCAATTAGGCTTAAAGAAGCAGAAATTAGCACAAAACAAAGGAAATTATCTGGAAAAACAAAAACTTAAATGATCAAAAAACAGCTGAAAAGTAGCTAAAATTTCAGAAAGAAGCTTAAATTACCAGACTGAAGTGGAGAGAGCACATTTTTGCTGAATTAGGCTGAAAAAAGTAGAAAGGAGTGCAAAAAAAAAAAAAGTGGAATTAGCTGAAAAACCTAAAATTAGCATAAACTACTAAATAATAATAATAATAATGTCATCACAATGTCAGCACTGTATGTTTCCATACAATGGCGAAATTAGTCTCTGCATTTAACCCATCCACCACCAGGTGGTGCAGTGGGCAGCTATTGAAAGCACCCGGGGGACATTTTGGGGATGAGGTGTGCTGCCCAAAGACACCACGTGATGTGCAGTGACTGGGGATCGAACCTGGGACTTTCGGGTCCCAAGCCGGCTGCCGTGCCTCTACACCATCAAATAGTAGCTGAAATAACTGAAACAAGCATAAATAAGCTGAAAGGAGCATAAGAAGCTTAAATTAGCAGAAAGAAGTTATAAGAAGCACAAAAATGAAAGAAAGAAGCTGAAAGGAGCACAAAACAGCTGAACAAACAGCTGAAATCAGCTGAAAGTAGCTGAAAAAAGTTTAAATTTGAGCAAGGCAGCTGAAAGAAGCTGAAGCAGAACAAACAGTGAAAGGAGCAGTAAAAGGCTGTAAACACATCTAAAGATGTGAAGGATGGAAAATGAGCTCAATTCATTTTCAATAAGGCAAATAGTGGCAGAAAAGGCTAAATATCTGAAAAAGCTAAAGTTGCACCAAAACCAAAAGTAGGATTGTTGTGAAAGAGCTGAAGGTTTTGATTTATGATTTGTTGAAATAGCACAAAACCTGTGAAACGAGAAAGAAGCTGAAAACCATACGACAAACATTGTCAATTCATTTCTACAGCACATAAAAACAACAAAGCTGACCAAAGTGCTTTACAGTTAAGTCACATTAATAAGAGTAAAAAATACATCATGCCACTCAGAAAACATAAAGTTAACAATAAAATACAACAACAATAAAAATCAGCTCTGCATGGATCAAATGTCAGGAAAACAGACGAGTCTTGAGCAAAGATTTGAAATCTCAACAGTCTTTAAATGATGGGGCAAACTGTTCCACAGTTTTGGAGCAGCAACCGCAAAACTAACACAGTAAAGAGCTGTGATGGAGTTCTGGCAGGCCTGTGGAGCGGGTCATCACACTCCAGAACCACGTGACCCATTTTTATCAAGGTCTTCTTCTTTACTCATCGTTCGGCAGCTGAAATAAAAACATAAAGGTATAAAATATATCTGACTTTTGTCAAGGACACTTCTCACCTCAGCAACAAGACTGCAAGTCGTCAAAGAAAGGAGCTTCCAGATTTACAGAACGACCATCGTCCTCCAAGAAACACAAAGAAAAGATCAAAATAAACATTTATTTTAATAAATGTCCTCGAGTCGTGGCCGAGACGAGCCTTTCTGTCCTGCAGACACCGTCTCACCTCGTCTTCCTGTTCAGCCGTCATATGTTTGCAATCAAACTGTAACTTTGAGCTTTTGCAACTTTTTATTCTCGTCATATTTATTTAACTTTATTTTAAATTCGTTCAACCTTTATTTATACAGGTTAATCCCATTGAGCCTCGAGGACTCAATTACAAGAGAGACCTGATTTCAACAAAGAATGACGACAACAGCGACAATAATAAATTATAAAAAGGCATACAGTTTTTTTTTTAACAAATAAAATGGCAAAAAAAGTAATAAACAGCTAGATTATAAGGCAAATGTAGAAAATGAAATTCCTTATAGAAAAATAATCGATAAACTGGTTTAAATAGCACTCTTCTCTGTCTGATCTGCTTCAGTTACTGGCTCTGTTTTTGAGTCAGTGTTCAGTCGGTGGTTTCCAGCACACGGTCTCCAGTGAACCTCTGCTGTCTGGTTTACCTTCTCCAAACACAGCACATGTCACAGGACGAGGGACATGTTGGTGCTAAGAGATCTAAAGTTTGAGGAGCTGACTGTGACTCTTCCTGGAGTCAGCGTACAGTAAGAAGCAGAGTAAACATGGAAATCCTCTGTAACTGAGCTGCTTTCTCACAGGACAGAACCCAACACTCCACTCAGACAGGGATTTGTGAACAAAATGAAAAAGGTCTCACTCAAGCGTTATTAACCCTTGATTTGTTAAGTTCCCAACTTTATGTTTACTCTTTAATAAAACTATTAGGATCTGTGTTCCTGACAAGTTGTTATCTTGAAATGTAAATGGCCCAACATTAGTATTCAACCACGCTCCACATGTGTGTTTGTGCCGATGCATGCTTGAATTAAACAGAGGAGCAGCAGGGAGTTGGAGTATTTGATCAGACTCCCACCGGTTTACAGAGTCTCAGAAGCAGGAGTTCATCCACAGGACAACCAGCATATCAGCTCACAGTGCCATATTCTGGGAATCATATGTGTGTGTGCGCGTGTGTGTGTTCGTTTGTTTTCATGCCACTGTGAACTCTGGCATCTGTCTCCTTACATGCAATGCTTCTCCATCCCACACATTCAATGTACAAAATAAAGCCGCGACACGCTAAGCTGTGAATCTTCCACACTTTCCTCTGTGTGTGTGTGTGTGTGTGTGTGTGTGTGGGAGAGAGTTCCCCATATTCACCGGTGAGTGAACCCATGTCTGTTAAAATCCAACTGACACAGTTAACTGTTCAGTTCATCCAAAAATTCAGCTAATTATCTCTCTCTCTCACACATGCCCCCCTCCCCCCACACACCACTGAATTTCCACTCTTACGAAGATATTGCACCTGAAGTCAGAGCCTGGGCTGCAGCTGTTGGAGTTCAGGCATAGATTGCAGAAATTGAGGAATGAAAAGACTTTTCAGCTGCAGTTTCAATGAAGTCAGTGTTTGCAACCAAAACAAACCATGCTGCTGAGTTTTGCTCAGACTTTATTATGTGCACGGCTCGCAAAACTCTGTAGACAGTGGACAACAAAGAGAACAACAAACAAAACATTAGTCTTATCCATCCATCCATCCATTATCTTCCGCTTGTTCCGAAGTCGGGTCGTGGGGGAAGCAACTTAGGTCGTTTTCACACCTGATAGTCTGGTAGACTCGGTTCGGTTGGGGACCAATATTCATGACCTTTTGTTACATTTGAGCTGGTGCGTTTGCATTCACACTGCACTGTGCAGTCAAGTCAACCTGTTGAACCAACCTGTTGAACCAACCTTCGCTTCTACCGGACCGAGACCTAGGTTTTAGCCCGGGCCAGAGTTCGCCTTTTTGTTCTGTGACAGAGTTCGATGGCGCGTTCACACCTCCCTAAACAAACCGGACTTTCTAGGAAAACGAGCTAGAGTTCGATTAAAGCGGACTAAACAGGGCTAGTGTGAATGCACCCTTAAGCAGGGAGGTCCAGACATCTCTTTCCACAGCCAGCTCTCTCAGCTCTTCTGGGAGGACTTAAAGACGTTCCTAGGCCAGCTGAAAGATGCAGTCTCTCCAGTGTGTCCTGGGTCTTCCCCAGGGTCTCCTCCCAGTCGGACATGCCCAAAACACCTCCCTAGGGAGATGCCCAGGAAGCATCCTTACCAGATGCCTGAACCACCTCAACTGGCTCCCCTCAATGTGGAGGAGCAGTAGTTCTACTCCGAGTCTCTCCTGGATAACTGAACTTCTCGCTCTGTCTCTAAGGGAGAGTATAGCTACCCTGCGGAGAAAAGTCATTTCAACCACCTGTATCCGTGATCTCATTCTTTCGGTCATTACCCAGAGTTGGTGACCAAATGTGAGGGTAGGACTGTAGACCGACTGATACACACAGAGCTTTGCCTTACAGCTCAGCTTTCTCTTCACCACAACAGACCCGTACTGAGTCTGAAGTACTGCATAATACTACAGATGCTGCACCAATCCATCTATCAATCTCATGCTCCATTCTTCCCTCCCTTGTGAACAAAACACCATGATACTTGAACTCCTCCACTTGAGGCAGAACCTCACCCTTGATCCAAAGAGAGTAATCCACCCTTTTCCGATGGAGGATCATGGTCTCAGATTTGGAGGTGCTGATTCTCATCCCAGCCGCTTCACACTTGGCAGCAATCCGCTCCAGTGAGAGCTAGAGATCATGGCACAATGACGCCAACAGGATCACATCATCTGCAATGAGCAGAAATGGAATCATGAGGCCACCGAACCAGAATCCCTGGCTGCACTGAGAAATTCTGTCAATAAAAGTTATGAACAGAATTGGTGACAACGGACAGGCCTGGCAGAGTCCAACTTCCACCCTTAAGGGGTCCGACTTACTACCGGCAATACGAATCAAAATCTTGCACTGTTTGTATAGGGACTAAAAAGCCTGTAGTAATGGGCCCCCAATTCCATACTCAAGGAGCACCCCCCACAGTGTACCATAAGGAACACGGTTGAACACCTTTTCCAAGTCCACAAAACACATGTAGACTGGATGGGCACACTCCCATGACCCCTTGAGGACCCTAGTGAGGGTGTTGGGGAGTGGTGGCGCAGAGGTTAGAGAGGTGGGCTTGTGATCCGAAGATCGCCGGTTCACGCCCCGGCCCCGACAACATCAAAAATTGTGGGTGGGGAAGGTGAAACACCCACACTTGCCCCCACCCTCATTCGCCCCACTCTGGGCCCATGAGCAAGGCCCTTAACCCCACCATGTGCTCCCTAAACAGGTCTCTCTTGAAAATGAGTTCTCATGACTCAATGAGACTAACCTGGATAAATAAAGGCTAAATGAAAAAAAAAAAAAAAGAGCTGGTCCAGTGTTCCACGGCCAGGACAGAACCCACATTCTTCCTCCTGGATCTGAGGTTCAACCATTGATTGGACTTGCTTCTCCAGTACCCCTGAATAGACCTTACCATGGAGGCTAAGGAGAGTGATGCCCCTATAGGTGAAGCACACCATCCGGTCCTGCTTTATGAATAGGGGAACCACCACCCCAGTCTGCCAATCCAGTGGCACTGCCCCTGATGTCCTTGCAATGTTGCAAAGACATGCCAGTGAAGACAGACCCATAACATCCAGAGTCTTAAGGAAATCAGGGTGAATCTCATCCACTCCCGGAGCCTTGCGGCCCCGTAGCTTTTTAACTACCTCTGCGACCTCAGCCACGGTTATGGACAGACCAACCTCGAAGTCCCCTGACTCAAGTTCCTTCATGGAAGATGTGCCGGTGGGATTGAGAAGATCCAAAAAGTATTCTGAATGTGTACAAATTCTAACACGGAAGTAGATGTGGCTCTTCTGGCTGCAAGTCTCAACAAGTAAAGGGAGAGACATTTTGTCCAGGATTATAAGACTTGTTGATGGGTGAAACTGGGACATTCAGGACTGTAGCATAGGATGTTTTCTGTCATACACAGAGCTCCTATACAGGAGTCAGTTAACAACTCTACATTTATCAAAACTACAACGTGAGGAGGGTTTGAGGGGATTTTGAGAAGCCTATGACAAGTGTGGTATTATGAGAGAAAATTTCTCACATTAATGTTTTGAACATGTTTAAAATTGAAAAGACAAAACTGAGCCTCGATGACTCTGAGAACTGTGAATATTTTCAGACATTTTGGAGACTTCTTCACAAACTCTGTTGACTAGCTGATCTAAAATATTGTCTGTCCAATGAGATGCTGGCTTTAGGCCGTAAATAATTAATTCTGGAGGTTGATGCTTCAGATACTGGGGTGGGAGCAGTTCTCTCTCAGAAAGCCTCCCAGGATAACAAAGTACACCCGTGTGCCTTTTTCTCCTGGACATTGTCCTCAGCAGAACAAAACTATTGCCTCTTTTCTATAGTACCTTTGAGTACCGGTACAACATGGTTCGACTCGGCTCAGCGTGGTACACGTTGTGTTTCCATAGCCCCTTTCATTATGCTTTCAGTACCGGTTCCAGAGGGCAGGGTTCAAATTGACGTCACGCGCCTTACCAGCTGGTGGCGGTAAGACCTTGAAACATTTTTCAGTACAGGATAGAGATGCATTTGAGCCCAAAAAATCAGATCCGAAGGGGCCCCATCTCGCAGTCATCATTTCCAAACCCCACCCGACCTGACAGATTAACAGCAATTAAAGGTCTGAACCCAGAAAAACCCCTCACATTTTTAATTAGTTATTAATGGTCTGAGGCGTACAGCTGAATAAAAGATGCAGAAGATCAGAACTGAGGGTGTGTTTGTCCTTTCTTGGTCGTAAAAGAGCATTTAAACTCTGTATCTGCCTGTATTCTTCTGAATTACTCAGACATGCCACGTGGACAGCTCTGACTGACACACGTCTGCTTTGCGATACACCTGTCATCGGGGACGCACAGCTGAATAAAAGATGCAGAAGATCGGAGCTGAGGGTGTGTTTGTCCTTTCATGGTCGTAAAAGAGCATTTAAACCCTGTTTCTGCCTGCATGCTTCTGAATTACTCAGACATGTGGACAGCTCTGACACATGCTTGTTTTGGGATACACCTGTCGTCAGGGGCATAACTGAATAAAATTGGTGCAGAAGATCGGAGCTGAGAGGATGTTTTTCCTTTCATGGCCATAAAAGAGCCTTTAAACCCTTTTTCTACCAGCTTTCTGAAATGAACGTCCATTTGGACTGATGGATCGCTTCTTGACGGTATAGTCCCATCTGAAGCTTAACTGAACTTTTTACCTCTTTCAAGGCCGGTCAGCTGGGAAATGGGTGGGTGCGGCTGGTGGAAGTATGGCAGGCCATGTTATCATATAATTGGATCGGGGCTGATCCTGACCCAATTAAAAGCCCGACACCTACCCGGCCCGCCCATCCAGCACATTATCATGGCCTGGCCTGTTCTGAATTCGGGTTGGGTGGGCCGGGCTTAGGGCTCGGGTTTGAAATGACAGCTCTAGTACAGGGTGAAAATTTAATTTCAAGATTCTGGAAAATTGAAAAGAATACAGATTATTAAAATGATTGAATTAAAGTA
>NC_056504.1:3767801-3780828 GCF_014905685.2 Nematolebias whitei
ATCAGTGCTGAATTATGACATCTTCCATGGTCCCTGATTTTCTAGCCTTCACAGTTTCATGCCTAGACCTCAAGCCTTGCTCTCTGGATTATTGACCTCACGCCTGTTTCCTGGATTCTTCACTTTGCTTGTTCCTCTTTGGAATTTTTGACTTCACATCAGGCCACAGTAAACAACTTTGCTTTCCCTCCACGACTATGATTACGGATTACGACTTGGCTCTGGTTTCTGCTCTCTGTTCCCCCGTGCATGACCCCTGCTTTGTTATCTGGATCCTGCTCTTGGACTTGCCCCTCCACGAACCACGTACTGCAGCTGCTCTGCCAGTGATGTCATTGTTGACAGGTGACTCTCCATACAGCCTGTGAGGACCTGTTAACACTTCTGATCCTGACTCCAGCAACCAGCAGCAAATTTTATTTTTCTTTTTTTCTTTTACTCTTTATTTATCCAGGTAGTTTCATTGAGCCACAAGAACTCATTTCCAAGAGAGACCTGTTTAGGGGGCAGTTGGGGGGTGTGTGTGGTGTGTGTTTTAAGGGCCTTGCTTGTGGGCCCAGAGTGGGGTGAATGAAGGTGGGGCAAGTGTGGGTGCTTCACACCCACCCACATTTTTGATGTTGTCGGTACCGGGGCGCGAACCGGCGATCTTCCGATCACAGGCCCACCTCTCTAACCTCTGCACCACCACTCCCCCTAATAAATAAATAAAAACTGTTCTTGTTTTCGCACTCCTGTGTCTGGCTTATTCTGAATCCAAAACCCAATCTTGACACTAGGTGTGAGTGAGAGAGTGAATGGTTGTTTGCCTCTATGATGGACTGTGATGGACTTGCAGCCCGTCCAGGGTGTACCCCGCCCCTCGCACAGTGATTGCTGGACATGGGCACCGGTGACCCCCGTGAACCAAAATGGAATAAACGGGTAAAGATAATGGATGGATGGATGGATGGTTTAGAATAAAGTTTAACTAAAAGCTGTAGCTCTTCTTTAAACATGTTTGAAGGAAATATTCCTGAGATCCAATAATTTTGTCTTTTTATTATTTTTCCCTTGCGTTAACTTTAACAGATTATTTAATACTCATTAAAGTGAAAACAGGATTTCATGATAAAGCCGGCACAGTTTATTTATTTTTATCTTCACTGATAAAAAAAATACGTAATTTTTTATACATGAAATGTTTTTAAAAATCGTTTCCATCCTCCATCCCAGACCCGTCCCGGTTCGCCCGTCTGCCGGGATCGGTGTTTGGCCTTCATGATCACTCGAGGGAGAGGTCCGGGCAATGGCTTTCTGCGAGTCAGCAGCTTGTATGATCCTCCGCGGTGACCAGCGGAGCTCAGAGCCCGCAAGGCTGGGATCTGGAGCCCAAGCCCCAAGTCAGCAGCATGGAGGATCTTCCATGGTGACCAGCAGAGCCATGGTAACAGGAACATCTGAACATTCCTAATAATCACATACCCTGTCAGAACCAGGGGGCCACTTTGGGACCAAACATGTGGTATGTAATTCAATTCAATTCATTTATATAGCACCAAGTCGCAACAGAAGTCATCTCAGGGCACTGCACAGAAACATTCATATGTATATAAATTCGTATTTGAATTCCACGTACCAGTACACACACTCCCCTCAGGAAGGAGGTTGAGGAGCATTAAGTGTAGCACCACTAGACTGAGGAACAGCTTCTACCCTGAGGCTGTTAGACTCACGAATATCTAACCAGAATAATCACTCTGAAAAATCACATCATGTTGCTGCTGAGCTGTTTCAATGTTGCTGCTGATCTGTTTCATGTTGCTGCTGATCTGTTTCATGTTGATGTGTTCATGCGTGCTCATCTGCTCACACAGACACATGCTCATGTTTGTGTTGATGTTCGACATAATGTTTTTGTTATTAGTGCTTTGTGTATTTTTAGTTGATGTTTTTCTTAGTTCATATCTTAGATGTTGTCATTGTTTTTCTTTTACATTTTATTATAACTGGGACCCTGTGTACATAATTTCCTTCCACCACATGTACCACATGCGTATGACAAATAAAGAACCTTGAATCCTTGAGACTGCAACAAAGTGAAGATTCAACACAATCTCCTGGCTTTCTTAGATACTTTTACTGATGGTTTTTGTATGTATGTGAATGTTTCTGTGTAGTGCCCTGAGACGACTTCTGTTGTGATTTATCGCTATATGAATAAACTGAATTGAAGTAATAACAGAAAAACAAAAACTCACACATAGAGACATAAAAAACAACACTTTTACCTTCAAAGACAGAAATTAAACATAAGAAATAAAGGTCAATACAAAACTGCAGGAAGGATAGAAAACTTCATAATAAAAACAGAAGTTACACGAGGAAACTGGAAGTCCGGTCACATTTTGCCACAGGGTAAAATAGTTTTTCCTGACATTTCAAGGTACTGTAGCATGTTTTCAATAGTGTGGAGAGAGCATGGAGGCAGCATGGGAGCAACAAATGATCTGAGGCCTGCACACTCCTGTGTGGCTTAAAGATTTAATAGCAGGACGAGCCACATTAACCTCACACTGACCAGGCTACGACAATGAATGTGACATGGTTATGGTCGTAGCCTGGCACAGATAGGAGTGGTAGTAGTGTCATACTAGCATGGTGTGATCTTCTAGTGTGCACGTGAAAGGCTATTCATACCCCTTGAACATTTACACGTTTTGTCACAGCTATCACAGAAAATCCATATAAAATACTTTGAAGTTTATGGCTGAATGTAACAAACAGTGCAACAGTTCAAGAAGGTGTGTATACTTTTAAAAGTCACTGTAGCTGCACCCTAAGACATTTTAAGAAAGCAGTGCCAGGACAGATGTGTAGAGCAAGATGAGGACAAAAGAGGGTGTCTCAGGGACTAGTCTCACACTGAAGGTGTTTTTAAAATTTGTTGCTATCCTGCTACATACAGTACATGTGTAGCAGGCCCATCATCCAGTGGAATGTGTGGTTAACCTTACCTTAAGAACTGGAGCCTTATGTACAAAGACCTGCATGAAAGGTTAGTGAACAACTGAATAGTAATGATGCTATGAAGACAAAGTGATTTTTAGGGTGCACAGCTGATTGGTCAACAGGGGATTAATATATGGAAATTAAATGAATTTACTTACCAAGAAGCCCTCCATCTCACACCATGCCAGCTTGTAGTTTGTTCCTAATCATGCTGCTTTTAAGTATGAATGAATCCATCTCACCACAATCTGTGCATCCTAATTGGCTGACAGATGGATGATTTCATCCCACACAGCTGGAGTCCCTCTGATCAGGGTCGAATGGTATAGCCCCTATCAGTCACTTCCTCTGAAATGCCACTGATTCTATAGGAACCCTTGTGCAACAGCAACATGGGTATGAGGAGTGAACGGGTCTTTGTTGTGATGAGCTCTAAGACTTGCAGCAGCTTCTCAGTCTCTGAATACAAACTATTTTTGCACTGTGCCATTTGCAATAATCCATCCATTTATCCATTATCTTTACCCACGTCTTTCTTCCTATTTGGGTAACGGGGGTCATGGGGGTTGTGGAGGTCGCGAGGGTCGTGGGAATCGCTGGTGCCCATGTCCAGCCATCACTGTGCGAAAGGCGGGTACACCCTGGACAGGACTCCAGTCCATTCCGAGACAAACAACCATTCACTCTCTCACTCACACCCAGGTACAATTCAGAGTTACCAAGAGTGGAATACCTGGAGAAAACCCACGCATGCACGGAGAGAACATGCAAACTCCACCCAGAAAGGCCCCCGGACCGGGATTTGAACCAGGGACCTGCTCGCTGAGAGGCAGCAGCTCTACCAGTTGTGCCACCGTGCTGTCTTTGTTATAATCAAATAAAACAAACTTCATTAATAATTTTTTCCTTAAAATCAAAGGAAAAATAAAGGTACGCATTAGGCAGATTGTAGCTGACTCGTATCCAAGGACAATGAATGTGTGAGAAACACCAGACATTATTCAAATTAAAGGTAACTTTAAAGAAAACATCTAAAAAAGTTAAGTCTGGTCCTCTAAACATTCAAAAAACAAAACAAACAAACAAAAGTAGAAACATTTCTTCTTTCATCCGAAAGACTTCCTCAGTCTTAGGTGCTGTATTCAGCTCAGTCTTGTAAATAGCACCTTCTTGTAGTAGATCAACCAGTTTGCTGCTGACAACCAAAACCAGCTGATCACATGATCAAGGAGGACCATCAGCCTAACGATGGATCATTAGCACACTGATGGCTGTTTACTATTCACAGAGGGCTGAGTGATACTAGCAATAACATCATTGTTATCACACTCCTTAGTGACTTAACCACTTATGAGCCACTGAAAAGAGATCCAGGAAGTGGCTACAAGAAGAAGTTGATAGATTGCCTGAAAAGTTTGGAGCAGGACAAGGCTATTGACCGCATTCTGTACCACAGACTGTACCCAGGGGAGGCCACACATAGTCTGTATGATTTGCCTAAAATCCACAAACAAGATGTACCTTTAAGACCAATTGTTAGTATGATTAACTCTGTCACTTATAGACAGATACAGACAGATACAGATTCTTTCCCCAACAGCTGTTGGGGGAAGAATCAGTTTTGTTGTGTGTTTCCCTGACTGGTGAAGCCTTCCGGATTGAAGGCGAAACGTTTCAGCACAAAAAAAGAAACTGTCCAGATGACATGACTGAAGAATGTTGGATTTTATACCTGGATTATTGAGCATGGACTTTGTCGTCTGTCACTTACAATGTTTCCAAATGCCTGGCATCTGTACTCATCCTTTTTGTTGGCAGCTCAGATGATCACATACAGAACACCATGGACTTTGTGGATAAGGTGACGGATGTCATCATGGAGACTGATGAAACAATGGTCTCTTTTGATGTCACATCACTCTTTACGTGCATTCCTGTTGATGAGGCAGTAGAGGTGGTCAGTTTAAGGTTGAAATCAGACACCACTCTGAGCAGCAGGACCACACTTTCCACAGAACAACTGTGTCAACTCTTGAAACTGTGCCTGCAGTCAACCTACTTCACATCTTCTTCTTCTTTCGGCTTTTCCCTCTTCAGGGGTCACCACAGCGAGTCATCCTCCTCCACCTCACTGTCCTCTGCATCCTCTGTCCTCACTCCACCTACCTTCATGTCCTCTGTAACTGCATTCATATATCTCCTCTTTGGCCTAACTCTTTGTCTTTTTCCTGGCAGCTGCATTTCTAACATCCTTCTACCACTATACCCATGGTTCCTCCTCTTGACATGTCCAAACCGTCTCAGTCTGACCTCCCTAACTTTATCTCCCAGTTGTTCAACCTGGGCTATACCTCTGATGATCTCATTCCTAATCTTATCCAGCCTTCCCACTGCTAAGGATAACCTTAGCATCTTCATTTCTGCCACTTCCAGTTCTTTCTCCTGTCTTTTTGTCAACGTCTCTGTCTCCAGACCATACAATATAGCTGGTCTCACCACTGTCTTGTAAACTTTTCCTTTAACCTTTGCTGACACCTTTTTGTCACAAATCACCCCTGAAACTTTTCTCCATCCACTCCATCCTGCCTGGACTCTCTTTTTCACTTCTTTATCACATTTCCCATTTTCCTAGACAGTGGACCCCAAGTACTTGAAGTCCTGCACCTTTGTGACCTCTGCTCTTTGTAGCCTCACTGTTCCACCGGCCTCCCTCTCATTCACACACATGCACTCTGTCTTACTACGGCTGACTTTCATTCCTCTTCTTTCAAGTGCATACCTCCACCAAGTTCTCTTCTACCTGTTCCTTGTTCTCAACACAGATTACAATGTCATCTGCAAACATCATAGTCCATGTGGATTCTTGCCTGACCTCATCTGTTAGTCGGTCCATCACCAGAGCAAACAAGAAGGGGTTCAGAGCCAATCCTTGATGCACTCCCACCTCCACCTTGAAGCTATCTGTCACTCCTACAGCACATCTCACCATTGTCCTCATACATGTCCTGTACCAGTCTAACATACTTTTCTGCCACTCCAGATTTCCTCAAACAATACCACACCTCCTCTCTTGGCACTCTGTCATATGATTTTTCTAAATCCACAAAGACACAATGGAGTTCTTTCTGACCCTCTCTGTACTTCTCCATCAGCATTCTCAAAGCAAATATGGCATCTGTGGTGCTCTTTCTTGGCATGAAACCATACTGCTGCTCAAAGATAGTCACCTCTCGTCGAAGTCTTGCTCCCACAACTCTCTCCCAGATCTTTATCATGTGACTCATCAATTTAATTCCCCTGTAGTTGCTACAACTCTGTACATCATCCTTGTTCTTAAAAATGGGCACCAACACACTTCTTCTCCATTCCTCAGGCATTTTCTCACCCTCATACTGTACATGCCTTTGAATATTTGCGTCAGAAACCTCACTGCCATCTCTCCAAGACATTTCCAAACCTCCACTGGTATGTCATCAGGTCCTACTGCCTTCCCCTTCTTCACTATTTTTATAGCTTTCCGGAAAAAAACCTCACCCTCACTAATCTTTCCCACTTCCTGGTCCACAGTTTCTATGACCTCTACTCTTCTTTCATTCTCTTCAATCATTAGCTCCTCAAAGTACTCTTTCCATCTTCCCGTCACACTCTTCTCACTTGTTAGAACATTACCATTCCTATTTTTAATAAGCCTAACCTGCTGCACATCCTTTCCAGCCTGATCCCTCCGTCTTGCCAATTGGTACAAGTCCTTCTCGCCCTCTTTAGCGTCCAGTCTCCCATACAACTCATTGTATGCCCTCTGCTTTGCCTTAGCTACTTCCCTCTTTGCTCTATGTCCCATCTCCTTATATTCCTGTCTCCTCTCTTCAGTCCTCTCACTGTCATATTTCTTCTTGGCTAATCTCTTTCTTTGAATGGTGTCCTGCACTTCACTATTCCACCACCAGGTTTCCTTATCATCCATTCTCTGTCCAGATGACACACCAAGTACCTTCCTACCTGTCTCTCTAATTACTGTTGCTGTAGTAGCCCAGTCATTTGGAAGCTCTTTCTTACCACCCAGAGCCTTTAATAGCTCCTCTCTGAATTTCTCACAACATTCTTCCTTCTTCATCTTCCACCATTTGGTCTTCTTCTCTGATTTTACTCTTTTTCTCTTCTTCACAACAACAGTCATTCTACACACAACCATCCGATGCTGTCTGGCCACGCACTCCCCTGCCACAACCTTACAGTCTCCAATCTCCCTCAGGTTTCCTCTTCTAAACAGAATGTAATCGACCTGCGTAATCCTTCCTCCACTCTTATAGGTCACTCTATGTTCCTACCTCTTTTGGAAATAGGTGTTGACCATAGCCATTTCCATTCTCTTGGCAAAATCCACCATATGTCCTTCCTGGTTTCTTTCCTTGACACCAAACCTACCCATCACTTCCTCATCCTCTGTTTCCTTCACCAACATGTCCATTCAGGTCTGCTCTGATTACCACTCTCTCCTCCCTGGGATTCCTCTCTATCACTTCATCCAGATCTTTCCAAAATGTATCTTTCTCCTCCTCATCACATCCAACCTGTGGCGCATAACCACTGACAATATTTAGCATCAGACCTTCTACTTCTACCTTCAGGCACATCACCCTATCTGACACTCTCATCACCTCTACTAGATTCTTTGCCAACTCCTCCTTCAGGACCACCCCTACTCAATTTCTCTTTCTATCCACACCATGGTAAAATAGTTTGAACTCTGCTCCACTGCTGTGAGCCTTGCTGCTCTTCTACTTGGTCTCTTGGACACATAAAACATCTACCTTTCTTCTCTGCATCATGTCAGCCAGCTCTCTACCTTTGCTTGTCATTGTCCCCACATTTAGAGTTGCAACCCTCAGTCCTACACTTTTCTCTTCTCCCTCTGTTTCCTGACACGTTTCCCTCCTCGTGGTCTTCGACTAACAGTAGCACAATTTCTGCCGGCACCCTGTTTGTCAACAGCACCGGTGGCGGTCGTTGTTAACCCAGGCCTTGACTGATCCGGTATGGTTTTGCTTTGATGAACTCTCATCATGGTTTTGGCAAAAGTGTTTTGCATCGGATGCCATTCCTGACACAACCCTTACCATTTACCTGGGCTTGGGACCAGCACAAGAGATACACTGGCTTTTGTTCCCGAGTGGCTGGTTTAGTCAACCTACTTCACATATGGGGACCAATATTATAGGCAGAAGCATGGGTGTGCTAAGGGGTCTCCAGTTTCTCTTATTGTTTCCAACCTGTACATGGAGAAGGTTGAAAAGAGAGCCTTGACGTCCTTTTCAGGGACACCACCAAGTCATTAGTTCAGGTGTGTTGACGACACCTGGCTTAAAATTAAATCTCAGGAAGTCCAACATTTTACTGATCACATCAACTCTGAGGATAAATATCAAGTTCACATGAGAAGATATAGAATATGGCAGGTTGGCTTTCTTGGGCTGAGGTCAGTCTCTGATGGAGGACTGTTACAACCCCAGTCATAAGTTGAATTTGTGTGAGTGTACAAAGCCCTAATTGTGCCAGTTAGTGTCCAGGTGTGCGGCTGGAGGAAGACACTGCTGAACGGAGCTGTGATTGGCTGCCTGCCTAGAGGTGCTGCACAATAAGAGGAGCTGAGTTGGAGATGACAGCAGCTTTTCCATTCACTCTGCATGTCCCAACCAGCCACAGCTGACCTCAGCTGATTGCTTAGAGAAATTAGTTTAGTTTTTGTAAGGTGTTCTTGTAGGGATGAGCTGCCATTTCAGTTAAGATCATTTTTCTCCTGTTTTTGTTAGTTTAGATCAGGTAAGAGACCTGTATTTTTGTTACTTTTGATTTGTTAGATGTGTTAAAAATAGGAAGAAAAATAATTCATTTTGTTTTTTATTTTGGCCTGAGGCTCACCCTGAAGTCTGGTAAGACTCCTGTGTAAATATTCAATCATTCACCTTGTAAATAAACACTGTTAACCTTTTTCATTTGACTCTGTGGCTACTTGAGGTGTGCAGAGGGTGGAAATGCCCAAACCCAATTACAACCTGGCGCAACGAGCCCTTGTTTTTTGCCAGTTGTAACAAGGACATTTGAAAAACTGTTGTGTACTGCAAACCCACCCACACAGAACAGTATTTGCAATTTGTCTCTCAACACCCTCTGGAGCACAAGTTAGTAGTCATCAGGACTCTGTACCACAGAGCAGACAACGTCCCCACTAACTCAGGAGCCAGACAGAGGGAGAAATCCCACACAAGACAGGCCCTTGTAGCATGAAGATGCGCTTCCCCAACTAAGACCCTTGACACTTAGATGAAAAACACCTGTGACCTTTCACATCTCCATCAGTCAGCTGTAGTAAGACAGAGTACATGTATATGAATTAAAGGGAAATAGGTGGAACAGTGAGACTATAAGGAGCAGAGGTCAAAGGTGCAGGACTTGAAGGGTCAACTGTCCAGGAAAATGGGCAATGTGATAAAGAGGCGAAAAAGAGTCCTTGACGTATGGAGTGGATGGAGAAAAGTTTGCAACAAAAGTGTGGCAGCAAAGGTCAAAGGAAAAGTTTACAAGACAGTGGTAAGACCAGCTACAGCATGATGTATGGTCTGAGACAGTGGTATTGACAAAAAGACCGGATAAAGAACCGGAAGTAGCAGAAATGAAGATTTTGAGGTTCTCCTTAGGTATGGCAAGAATGTATAAGATTAGAAATGAGCTTATTAGAGGTACAGCACAGGTTGAACAACTGGAAGGGGAAGGGAAGCCTGAGATTGTCATCATTGTATGTTCCCAAAGATTTTTTCTTCTTTTTGCTGCCTTTCATTGAAATCTCTTGTATTTTTTCATGTAGTTTATGGAATTGTTGTGTATTTGTAAAATGAATAAACTTTATACCAATACCAATATCCATACAATGGCAAAATTAGTTATCTGTATTTAACCCATCACCCCTGAGATACACCCAGGTGGAGCAGCGGGCAGCTATGTAAGCACCTGGGAAGTAATTAGGGCTTAGGTGTCTTGCTCAGAGACACCACAACAGGCGGGAATGGCTGGGAGTCAAACCGTGACTTTCTGGTCCCAATATGGCTGCCCTACCTTTACCTTATCTCAGCCCCCCTGGAAGATAAAGTTATTTTATTCACCTTTATTTAACCAGGCAAATTCCAGTGAGATCACAGATCTCTATTGCAAGGGAGGCCTAGGCCTGAAGACAGACTAACATGCATGTTTTTGGTCTGTGGGAGGAAACCGGAGTACCCGGAGAAAACCCACGAAAGCACGAGAAGAACAAGCAAACTCCACACAGAAAGACCCCAGGTCCAACCAGGGATTGAACCCAGGACCTTCTTGCTGTGAGGCAACAGTGCTAACCACTGAGCCGTCGTGCTGACGTTATAGTGGACAGAATGAGATGGTTTGGACATGTCCAGAGGAGGGACAGTAGGTATATTGGTAGAAGGATGTTAGAAGCAGCTGCCAGGAAAAATACAAAGAGGAGACATATGGATGCAGTTAGAGAGGACATGGAGGTAGTTGGAGTGAGGACAGAGGACACAGAGGACAGAGTGAGATGGAGGAGGATGGCTCGCTGTGGCAACCCCTTAAGAGGGAAAAGCCAAAAGATGAGGAATAATAAGGTGTACGTCGGTGTCAGTGTTGACCCCGGCAGAGTCAGATGCAGAGTAAACAGAGTCAGTTACTACCAAAAGTGTTTCAGCAGTGATGCTTGCAGGAATAACCTAGCTATGGTACCTTTTGATGCTGCCTGTCTCCTCCTCGCCTCCCCCCCACCCCCCCACCATTGCAAAGAGCTCATCATCAGAATAGCACGCTCCTCTTTTCCACTCGTGGCTCCTGTTCTCTTCCCCCGATGCTCCACTTGTTGAGGAGCTGTCATGTCTTCTTCTCCTCCCTCCCTGCCTGTCATCTTTCCAGCGTGGCTGCAGGGGTGGATCAAAGGAAGCTGGAGGCAGAGGGGGAGGTGGGGGGGTGTGGGGCTTCTAGATGAAGAGGGAGTATTTCTGGTTTTGGGGTGAAAGAAAGGACACGGTGGCTGTATGACATACATATAGTCCTCTGTCAAAATGTACTGTCTGATGAATTGCAGAGAATTGGGCTGCTGCTGACAGTATGCACACAAAGACACATCCAGGTTGTTATCACAACCGTTTTACCTAATTTTACCTGATTATTCAAGAAATATTTAACCAACTTGTTTATATTTCAGCAGTAAATAAAGCTTCAGATCTGTAATGAAGACTTTTTCTTTTTTTGTTTTTGGTTATTGTGTGCACTTTTGTGAAAGGTAAGAAACAGTGACAGTTATTACTATACAGGTATATACACCATTTATAGGGCTGTATGCAGTATATTTCTGTATATATCAGTGACATGCAATAAAGTTGTGTGAGAAGGATGTCTGACAGAATCAGATTTACACACACCTTAATTGTTAAGGTGCTGAACATATTTGGTCAAAATATATTATCAATAACAAATGATTCAGGGCTGTGCAGAGCTGGGACAGAGCATCACCTTGATATACAGTGTATGCCTCATTTGATGCTGACTTGTGCTCTAGAGTCATCTTCCATATTCCCATTGAGTTCTTGATGAAGGCTTTTAGTATTCTGTTGATGTTGTATATTTTCAAGCACTCCAGTATCCAATGAGTCCGAGGCTTTCCTGTAACCAATCCAATCAGTGCACAGGTTTGTGTGTCTTGTCTTACAGTCGAACTACAGTTCTGTCGACTACTAGCTGGTGCTTGGCTCCCTTGGTGATGGTACCAATTCCTTTTTATGTCTCGCTCAGGTATTGACCCATATGCCTATTCATCTTAGCTGATATAATGCCTGATAGGAACTTCCATGTTGTACAGAGGAGGGTGATTGCCTACCCATTTCTGGGGGTCTTTCATGATCAGGACTGTCCAGCCTTGGGTCAACCACTCTGGGTGGGTCCCTTCCATTAGCAGCTGGTTCAACTGTGCTGTTCATGGAGAGCAGTCTGTCAGAAAATAGTCTGTGTTCTGCTACTGAGGCATAAAAACACATGTCTGTGTGAGGTTAATTAGAAACTAACATGCAGTAAAATGGTGAAAGTGTGAGTGAGATTGAGGAGGATGACTCGCTGTCTTGCTTGTCTCCGTATGTCCCTGTGACGGACGTGTGGCCTGTCCACACGGTACCGGAGTGACTGCTGGAGATAGACACCAGCTACAAAGAAATGTCACTATGATTGACTATGAAACATAGTATTATGTTTTAATTACTCAAAAACCACGAGTTGTTCGCATCAACTTAAGTAAGCTGTGTTGTTTGAAAGTAAAAATATGCTCTGTCAAGTTTACTTGGCTGTGTTGTTTCCCCAACTCAACTCTGTAAAGCAAAAATTATGTAAAATGGAAAGCACTTAATTAATAGTTTTTCCCTTGCAAGACACAGTATATCCTCCTTAATCTCATTCACAATCTCATTATTATCCTTCTCATTGCACATGGAGATTTACGCCTCTGAAAATCCACAGCCATTCTTTAAATACAGTTAAGTAAATATATTGTCATTGACATTTCAAATAGAAATTAGTGTTGTGTTTTTATACATTAAATTGTGGCTGAGGAAAATATATATGTATATATATATATATATTCTTCTTCTTTCGGCTGCTCTCTTCTTCAGGGGTTGCCACAGCAAACTAAGTCGCACGAAGACTTGGCAGTTGTTTTTACGCCGGACGTCCTTCCTGACGCAACCACAGACACCGAGCTACCACAGCCTCTGTGTGGAGCAGAGAGCTGCTATCAGGACATCCGGAGGAGCAGATGGTGGGGGTTAAGGGCCTTGCACAAGGGCCCAGAGTGGGACGAATGAGGGTGGGGGCAGGTGTGGGTGCTTCACCTACCCCCACTCACATTTTTGAAGTTGTCGGTACCGGGGCTTGAACCGGCGATCTTCCGATCACAGGCCCACCTTCTCTAACCTCTGCACCACCACTCCCCCTGTATGTTCTCCATGTGTGT
>NC_056504.1:3781228-3808037 GCF_014905685.2 Nematolebias whitei
TTTAAAGGAGGACACAAGGAGAGACAGGTCATGAAGCCTTAGGACAAGGACAATCCAGAGACACTGACAAGACACCAAGAGGCTGAATATATACAGACACTAACAAGGTGAAATGAATGACACCTGCGGTGATTAGAATTAGACACAGGTGCAACAGTGCTGGAACACAGGAGGAGAAAAGCTGAGGGGTGACAGGCAAACATGAGGGAAAACACAACATGTAAGACAAGACCCCAGAAACCCTACACTCTGGAGCCCTTCTTGGATTCACACCTGTGCCTCACTGCAACATCCAAACCTGTAAGGAAAAACAAAAATAAATCAATATCAACGATGGGTCCCTCTTCCAGACCCACCTGACCTTGTTCTTCCTCCTCAGGGGCTCCAGACGATCAACTGTAAATAATAAACACTGTTCACGTTTCCTTTGCCACAAAAAAGAACCTCACCCCCACTGGAGAGGTGGCTGGCCAAATTCTCCCTGAAGCCAGATATTCCTTAATGAACTTTCTCATAGTCTCCTTCTCAGGTCCTGACAGATTATAACGTGTGCTGGAAGGCAACAGGGCACCTGGAAGGTCTATGGTGCAGTCATCGAGTCACTGAGGTGGCAAAGGAAAGGGGCCTTCTGTTTGCTACAAACAGGAGCCAAATTGTGGTAATTTGGAGGGATTTTAGAGAGATCAATTTTATCGTGAGTTCAAGGGGGGTAATGAAAAAGATGTTAATGCTGACTGTAAATACTTCTTTAAACAAGTCTAACTCTTGACCATGTTTTCAACCCAGTTGATGATGGGATTGTATCTTCTTTACCAGGGGAAACCAAAATTCAACTGGGGGTTGGGAGAGTCAAAAACAACAACAACAAAGAAACCTCCCTTCTCATGATGATTTCCAGATATCAAAAATGAAGTCTAAGGGTCCTGAGAGAGCTGGAGGAGATGGTCTGACCTGTAAGAGCTGTAATGGTTATAGGTTGAGTAAATTCCTGCACTGGAATCTGTAATTGTTCGACCAAATTGCTACTAATTAATTTTTTTCTGCACCCAAGTCAATTAATGCCAACACAGGGAGATAGATCTTATTTACACAAAGAATAGAAGGTAAACATAGATTGATTCCAGGAGAAATTGCAGAATTTCCAACCAATATCTCTTGAACTACTGATGGGGTATCCCTTTTAAATGGTCCGGGCAAGTAGCAATAAAGTGAAAGTTTTAAGCACGGTAAATACACTTGTTTGCTAAGATTCTTTGCTGTCTTTCCTCTGGTTTTAACCTGGTTTGTCTAATCTGCAATGGTTCAGGTTCTGTAGCTGCAGTACTAGGATCCAGAGACACTCAGACTCTGGAAGTTGGGTGCTCGCAGGATTTGTAGTTCTCTAGGAGACACTCTTATAGTCAATGGTCAGACCGGGTGGCTAAATTTACCAGTTCATCTAGGTCCTGAGGCAGTGGCGATTTTAGCCTCTTTTTGGGGGTGCTGAAGCACCCCTAAATTTTAACTTAACACCTTTGAAAAATAAAGAAATCATCATCAGGATTTTATAAAGACGCTTAGCTCTCAAACCTTAGATTCACCAAAATATTGAATAAATTTGGAATAAAAATGGACAAAATGAAAGTGATGGCCAAAGGAAGCAATAAAGCAGTACTGAACCACTTTGCCAATTGTATTGCACTTGGGTTCATTCAGTCAAAGGTTCATTTAAGTGACATCTAGTGGTGAAATAGTAGACAACAAACACTGTCAATATATCCAACAATTTTCAGTCTGGTCATCTGGACAATTTCTTTTTTTTTTGCTGAAACGTTTCACCTTCCATCCAGAAGGCTTCATCAGTCAAGAGGAAACACACAACACAAAACTGATTCTTCCCCCAACAGCTTACTCCAAAGTGGAACAAACCAGTTCTGTTGGTGCTAAGATGGTGTCTTTGGCATGCCCCCTCCTCTGGAGCTGGACCTCTTCCTCATCGACAGTCATGTCAAACTGGTTCAAAACCAAAAAAGTCCATGCTCAATAATCCAGGTATACAATCCAACAATTTTCAGTCAGGTCATCTGGACAATTTCTTTTTGTTGCTGAAACTGTCAATATATATTCAGCTGATTCAGTAGACACATGTTAACTAGTATCTGGGATTGAGAGGGTGTGCTTTAGGAAACAAAGTAGGTGCAGAGAAGGTGGGTTGTGCTTGTGTAACTCAGACAGTCATGAAATTTGGGGATGGGAATTCAGAGGTTTTTATTTAGGAATAAGAGTTTTTCCACTGTTTTTGGACTTAGGCAATTTCTTTTTTGCTGACAACTTCTCCAGATTTTGAAATAAACAAAACAAAACATGTTCACAAGGAACAGATGAGGCTGTTATGCATAAATATTGTTTAGCCAACAAGAACAAATGTGGATAAACATTTCTGTGATCATTCCAGTAGGCCAGAGGATCCTCCCATCTTTGCAAGGGAGGATCAGACAAGTATCTCTGAACTTCAGTCATGGCAGCCGATGCATGATTCCTGTGAGCTCTTGCCAGTGAAGCCTCTCGATCGAAACTTGTCCAAAGGTTGGAAGCTGAAAGTAAAATAAAGATTTGACTTTCATGAACACAGACAAGTTTGTGTGTGTGTTCGTAACTACCAACTTACATCTGTCTGTGGAGGATGGATCTTGTGCATTGGTTGTTGGTTGAGGTGAACGATCATCAGATGAAGTTGCCACTCATGTGTGCCTCACCAGTGCTGCACATTCAGCTGTAAGTTTCCAGCATTTTGGGCCTTTTCTGGACTGTAAAATCTGATGGCTTTAAATCTTGGATCCAGTGTGGCGAGTGACAGGACAGTTGAGCTCTCGAGGTTGTCAAACTTATTTTTGAGGGTTGCAATGATATTCAATCCAAAAAGTTTTGCTGTTACATTTGTGGTCCTCAGTATTGCTTCCTGGGCTGCTTGAAATAACATCTTTACAAGTGGAATCACCATTGAACCTGACACTCTCTTCTCCTGGGACAGTTCCACAGTTGCTGCATAGAATGGGGAGAGCACTTGGAGATACACTGCGATTGTTTCATATTCCTCAGAAGAGAGAGGATGAACATCTGTCTTAAGTGATGCCAGAGCTGCCCCAGCTGTCTGCCTCGTGTTGTACAATCGCTGCAACATCAAAAAGGTGCTGTTCCAGCGCGTGTCCACCTCATGAATTAGCTTCATCACTGCACTGTTGCACATGTTTCAGTTGTTCTTTTCCGGTAGTGCTTGACCTAAAATAAGTCACCACTTTTCGTGCCTTTGTGCTCAGATCTTCTAGGCCAAGCGTTTGATCCAGGGATTTTTTAACAACCAAATTTAATGCATGTGCAATGCAAACAACATGTCGCACGACTATTTATTTATTTTTTTTGCAGTGGAGACCATGTTTGCAGCAGCATCAGTCACCAGGCATTGAACCTTCCCCTCAAGTCCCCACTCCACCATCAGAGACCTCTGAGCAGCTGCAATGTTTTCAGCACTGTGGTCTTGGGGGAAAAGCAGCACTCCTAAAAGTAAAGTGGCCATCTTCATATTATCCAAGACACAATGACAAGTTACTGCCAGATATGCATCCATGTTTGTGGAGGTCCACATATCAGAGGTCAGGCTCACTCCCTTCACGCTCAGCAGTTGAGCCTTGACTTTGGCCTTCTCCTCTTCATATTTATCCTCCACCATCTTCTTCAGAGCCTGTCTGGAAGGCAGAGTATATGTGGGGTCAAGCTTTCCCACAAACTCTTTGAAGCCTGGACCATCCACAGTGTTAAACGGCTGAGCGTCCTTCACCATCAAAACTACCAGAGCATCATCCAGCTCCTGTTTCGGTCCACTAAGACAGAATCAGGCAAATTACACTGTAATCTGACATCATGTTACTGAAACATTTTTAGTGGTGTGTAGAATTGTAAGGATAAACATATATATTGAACATATACCATGAACAGTGTTCTCCTGCTTGTTTTCATGCTTAGCTCTGTAGTGCTTAAGCATCGAGGACATATTGTTATTATACACCAACTTCATGGAACAAGACAAGCACTGGACCTGTATGAACAGCAATGATCAAACAAGAAAACAAACTGCCAGGTCATAGAAATCACTTAAATCACCACACATGCACATGTACCTACCCCCACACCCCCCCCCACCCCCCCCCCACCCCGCCCCACCCCCCCCCCCTCCACCCCCCCCCCACACACACACAAAATCCTGGATCCGCCCCAGCTTACTACTGTTTAAGTTGCTTGTTTAGTAATAAACTACTCACCTTATTGGGACTGATCAGCTCGAAGTGTTCCCACATTTGAGAACGGCTTATCTTTCTGCTTGGCTCTATGTTGAGCAACCAAGAAGGTAAACCCTCACAAGGTACCAGGGCCTGATGGCATCCCAGAAGGGGTACTGAGAGTGTGCACTGACCAACTCACCAAGGTGTTTACCAACATCTTTAACCTGTCCCTGAGCCAGTGCATTGTGCCCACCATCTTCAAGACCTGCACTGTTGTCCCCATCCCAAAGACCTCTGTAGCATCCTGATCTAATGACTTTTGGCCCATAGCACTCACATCTGTCATCATGAAGTGCTTTGAGCAAATTATCAAAACTCACATCTGTGCCTCCCTCCCTGACACCCTGGACCCCCTGCAGTTCATATACAGGTACAGAGCAAACAGGTCTACAGATGTTGCCATTGCTTTAGCAGTTCACACCTCCCTCAGCCATGTGGAGAAGGTAAACACCTATGTGAGAATGCTCTTCATTGACTACAGCTCAGCATTCAACACCATAATCTCCTCAAAACTAGTCTCCAAGCTCACCACATTGGGCCTGGAGAAGTCCATCTGCTGCTGGATACTGGACTTCCTCACCAAAAGATCACAGGCAGTAAGAATCGGCTGTCACTTCTTCTCCACACTAGTCCTCAGAACCGGTACACCTCAGGGCTGTGTCCTCAGTCCACTCCTGTATCACTATTTACACATGACTGTACCGCCAAGCACAGCTTAAAGGTCATCTTCAAGTATGTTGATGACTCCAACCTCCTGGACCTCATCATCAACAATGACGACAGTGTGTGAGGTGAAATCACTGACCAGCTGGTGTCAGGAAAATAACCTCTCTCTAAATGTCAGCAAAACAAAGAAGATGATAGTGGACTTCAGGAAACAACGTGAAGGCCAGCACTTCACCATCACCATAAACAACGCTGAGGTGGAGCAAGTCAGCAGCTTCAATTTCCTCGGCGTTCACATTACTGAAGATTTGTCCTGGACTTTACATACAGACACTGTGGTCAAGAAAGCCCAACAAAGACTCTACTTCCTAAGAAGACTGAAGAAGTTTGGTACAAACACCAGCATCCTCACTAACACTATTGAGAGCCTGCTGACAGGCTGCATCACAGGGTGGTACATGAACTGCACCAGTCAGAGCCAGAAAACTCTACAGAGGGTGGTGCAAACAGCAGAGGACATCACTGGTAGCAGTCTCCACACCATCCAGGACATCTACCACAGCCGATGTCTGCGTAAAGCATGCGGCATCATTAAGGACCACACCCACCCAGCACAAGAACTCTTCCATCTACCACACTCAGGCAGATGATACAGGAGTCTATCATCACGTACAAAAAGACTAAAGGACAACTGTTATCTGCAAGCTGTCAGATTACTGAACTCTCAGTAAATAACACTGAACAACTGGGAATAACTAATAATTCAACCTCAATGTCACTACCTGTGCAATAACCTGTCATATAACCCATGTGATATATGTTGATTATGTGCAGTGTGTACATATATATATACTTTGTATATACACATATGTAGCATGAAGCTGCACTGCTCTAGGTATGACCCCTGACCCTTATTCATGTTCCAGACTCACCATGAATCATGTTTCTTAAAGTTTCCTCTGACTTCAATAATGTCTGATGTTTGTCCACATGTCCTGTCCTGGACACAGACTCAGCTGCAGTCTGACTGATGTTGATCTTATTTCTTCCTGTTTCTAAGAAAGAAAAACAAATCATTAATGAAGTTTGTTTTATTTGATTAACAAGTGTGAACATGAATAATTTTGATTGTTGTTTTCAGTCACTATAATGAAATCATGTCAGATATTACAATGTGAACAACACATTTCTCTGTTTTTCAGAAAGTGATTGTTCCTTCAGAGACACCTGTGGAAAAGTTCTTTGAGCTGGAAGCTGTTTTCTTCAGAGGGAGCCACAATGTTCCCATGTCCGTCAAACAATCTTCTCAGAGCTCATGTTTTGGACAAAGTCTCTTTGTGTAAAAAACTGTTCGTCTCCGGACCCGAACCGGAAGACGGTTCGTCTGTGGACCCGATCCTGGAGGTCGTACCAAGGTCCACTCGTTCAACTCCTGAGCAGATGAACATGTCGCTCAAATTACAGTTGTTAGAAGTTAAATAACTGCAGAAGATGAAGCCTCTTCTCACTGCAAGACTTGCTCTCGGCTGAAGGTGCTGATGGACGGTGCACCTTCTCATCAGCTGTTCCCTCACAGACCCTGAAGCCGTCACAGTGACGGTCAGATACCTTGGGCAGTTCCTGGTGAGTCCTCATGGTGTCTCTGGTCTGATCCACCAGAGAACCCCAGAAAGACGAGTGGTGCCATCAACACTGACCCGGTAAGGAGCAGAACCTGGTGACATGATGCAACTCTTGGTCTGGTTCTGTTATTTTAAACTGATGCAACTTGGTAAATCATTTCCTGCTTGCAGTGACGATAAATGACTTCATCTGATCAGATTAAATAAATTCTTTCAACCAAAGTCCAAAGTAAACTATTTATTAAAATAGTCAAACTTTGTCTAAATTCATGCGCGTCTAAAACTGAAATAATTCCTGCTCAAAGAGTCAATTTAGCTTTAGATAAGAGAATTAATCATTCATTGATTAATTATTATTGTTTGTTTATTATTGTTGTTGATTCTTAGTTTGATTATTTTTGTAATAAAACTTCAAAAACAACTTTGGTCTCTTCATTCAGATGAATATTAACAAAAGAAACAAAAAGAGACACATATCTGATGGGATTAGAAAATAAAAAATATATAATTATTCTGATGTTCTCAACATTTAAACTATAACGTGCAGCTTAATGCCTCGAGGGGGGGGGGGGGGGGGAAGCAGGACGGGTTAAGGTTTGAAATGGTGACTCAGGGAAGACACTTGAAGATGCACTTGGTACTGACAGAACTGTTGTCCCTTGTATGTAAAGATGTCATTGTGTGTTTCTCTGTGCATGTGCATGTGTGTGTGTGTGTGTGTGTGAGTGTGTGTGTGTGTGAGTGTGTGTGTGTGTGCGAGTGTGTGTGTGTGTGTGTGTGTGTGTGTGTGTGTGTGTGCGTGACATTGCCTGGTTGAAAATGCTAAGATGGCATTCAGCATGACAGGGTCAAGAAGGCAGGGAGAGCGTTGACATCCCAGGATCTCAGATGACTTCTTTGTACACCCCCCCCCCCTCCACACACACACACACACACACACACACACGCACGCACGCACGCACGCACGCACGCACGCACGCACGCACACACACACACACACACATAAACACACAATTCTTGTGTTTTTACCTCAGATACATTGAGGCAAAGTTTAAAAATATCTAAAAATTCAAATTAAGATTAGCTACAGAATATAATTTGAAAATATTAAGAAGACAGTTGATGCCATGATTAATCTGTTAGTTTTCAGAATATCATCATAAAACTCTTCATCAATCAAACTTTGATTAAGGTGCTTCAGTGCATCAGCATTGATGCACCATGATCACCACCTTGTTCCAAATGTGTTGCCAGTATTTCCTTATGCAGCTTTAAAATAAAACATGAAGCGTGTGCTCTGACTTTTAGTAACTCTACATTACTCGACATAGACACATTCAGCAGAAAAAAATTCAGAGATCAAGTATTTGAGGGACCCTAATCCTCTTTGGAGCTCCTTACTTACAGAGTAGGAGGTTAATGGCTCAGGGTAGGAGGCTGGAGTCATTTTCTAATATCAGTACAGAGTTGTTATGTTTGGTGAAAATGTTGGTGAACACAGACCGTTTAAACACTGATCACTGATGAAAATTATTGTTATATTAGATCCCTGTATACTGTTTCTTCTTTTCTTTAATATACTTTTAATTATTATTTTTAGCTGTAACTGGGACCTTGAGTACACAATTTCTTTCCACCTCATGTACCACATGTGATGCGAATAACAATAAAGAACCTTGAATCTTAAAATGTCTTACCTGCACCACAGACATGAAAAGAGAAATGAAGTCATAAGCAGCAGCAGCTGTCACTCAAATTGCAGTTTCAAAAATGTAGACATTACACAAGCATTCACAAACTTTACTTCAGGTTACAGTTCCAACAGGAATTCAGAATCAGAATAAGCTTTATTATCATTGCACCGAGATACAACGAGAACATGTACATGCAGTCGTCCAGAAGATGGACGGAGTGCACGAAGCTGCTGCTCTAAGCGCGGCCTCTCTTATCCTTATCAGAATAATAATCTTAGATAGGAAAAGGGGGAGAAACATGAGGGTAGATAGTGGTGTAGTGATGTAAGGGTTAACTTCACTACTAATTAATTACTCTTAAAGCTAGTTCAAGCACAAAGAATATTAATTGTTTAATTACAATGGATTTTTTCTTTTTTGAGTTAAATTTCTGTTAAGTGACCAAGATAACTTGTGAGTGGCGTTTAATCAGTGACATGAGACGCCATTTTATCTTCGACCCATCAGAATAAATACGGTCATTTATTTAACAGAATCAAAATTTGACATCAAAACATGTACACATTGATTTGCTGATCTGTTTCTGATTAATAAACTTGAGGTCCATCAGATTTGGCAGATAAGGCTGAGCCAGGAACAGGTAGAAAAGCGATAACCTGAACTCCCACTTGGAAATCTCTTTTGACAGATGTTTTATCATAGTTATGTTTCATTTTTCTTTGAGAATCAGCTAAGTGCTTTTTAGCCAGGGTGTTAGCATGACACAGACACTCACGAAACATTTGCACATACTTAGTCACACCTTTTTTAGAATCTTCTGCAGGAACTAAGAAAGTTTATTTCAAGGCTCTTAATGGTCAAAAAGGCATGTGAACAAATACTAGTTCAGCTGGACTGAAACCAAAGGATTCCTGAACAGCTTCTCTAGCAGCGAACAACACAAATGCGACCCCTTCATCCCAACTTTTTCCAGCGTCTAGGCAGTACTTTGACTTCAGGGTCTGATGCCACCGTTCCAAACCACCCTGGGAGTCTGGGTGGTAAGCAGATGAAACAACATGCTTAATATTTAGGGTTTAGCTACCTGTTTAAACAACTTTGACTGGAAATTTGTTCCTTAATCCGTTTGTATGATTTTTGGAAGTCCAAACACAGAAAATAACTTTGTCAGTGCTTTAACAACAGATTTTGCTGTAATCTTATTTTTTAACAGAATGGCCTCAGGGAAGCGTGAAGCAACACGATTGTGAGCAAATATTGATTTCCACATGTTGTTCTTGGTAGTGGTCCAACACAGTCTACTATGACACAGTTAAATGGCTGATCTATCACTGGAATAGGGCACAGTGGAGAAGGGGGTATTACCTGATTTGGTTTACCAGCAATTTGGCACACATGACAACTGCGACAGAACTTTGAAACATTGTGTTTCATAAACACAAAGTTTGTTTTCTCAGTCATCCAGGTATATAACAACAAAAAAGGTTGAATCATGTCATCTGGACTTCGTTTTTTTTGTTAAAAAGAAACGTTTCGCCCCTCATCCAAGAGGCTTCGTCAGTCTGAGGCCTAGCCATCTGGTATTATCCAGAAGCCACCCTGACTCTTGTGTTTCAAGCCTGCCTCAGATACCCCTGAAGTCTGGCCTTTTCACTAATGGTTTCAAAAACACAAAGTTTGTTTTCTCAGTCATCCAGGTATATAACAACAAAAAAGGTTGAATCATGTCATCTGGACTTAGTTTTTTTGTTAAAAAGAAACGTTTCGCCCCTCATCCAAGAGGCTTCGTCAGTCTGAGGCCTAGCCATCTGGTATTACCCAGAAGCCACCCTGACTCTTGTGTTCCAAGCCTGCCTCAGATACCCCTGAAGTCTGGCCTTTTCACTAATGGTTTCAAAAACACAAAGTAGCACTTTAACCCAATTAAAAGGCAAACAAACTTGGACCAACAAAATTATACTAAAGTGGGTCAAGTACAGTATCAACAATTAAATAACTAAAACAAACAAACAAAAAACAAGTTAGTCTAATCCAGACTCAAAACAACCCAAACAAATAACATTAAAGGGTCATGAAACTTCCCAAATACAAGCTGGAACAACCAGAGTCAGTCAGATTCAAAACCAATGTGCTAAGCAGCACTACAGGGGTGAGCAGTACAAAAATACTCCAAAAGCTGCGCAAAACAGATTTCAAAAGGCTACAACAACCAAAGTGTGTGTGTGTGTGTGGTGGGGGTCAGCTGTACAAAACGTATTCCAAAAGCTGCCCACCCCCCCCACCCAATGGAATGATTTCAGGAGCCTTTTATAGAGTGCAGCTGGGCCTCATCATCATCTGATTGGCTTGGTGATCTCCTGCTGGTCCAGTGGGGTTGCTGCTCTGCAGCCTCCTGGCAGCCTCAAGGCTCCAGTATACTCGCCGTCCTGTCAGCCACGTGGAAACTGTGCACATCGTCCACAGAGGGTTCAAACTTCATGCTCAAGTGTCCACCCTGAGCGGCTGCAGTCAGCTCCATAGACAAAGGGCGTTTTCCTTTGGGACAAATTGAGGTTGCCAACTGGTCATTTGCTGACACACTTACTGAATTGATTGACAGGTCACAAAAAAAAGAGACAGAGAGCTAGCAGCCCCAGCCGCAGCAGTGTTCTGTGTTTATATGTTGTTAATAAAAAGTTCTAAATAAAAAAAAAAACAAAAAAAAAAACAGGGAGCACTGGCCCTGCAGCCCACACATCAGATCAGCCCACTAGGAAATCTCCAGACCCTCCCGCAGCCACGCTGGGACTGATTTTAATTCTCTTGTGATAAATTCCTTCATTTCTCACTATTTCCGTCATGGCGTCAACGGAGGAGGAAGAGATCACTGCCTCTTAAAACAAAAAACAAAAGAAAAGGCCAGATCAGGGATGAAAAAGGGGAATTTAATACATACAATTTAATACAGAATACTTCTTCATACACCAAAGTTAGTCATGGAGTTCCTCAGGGCTCAGTGCTTGGGCCAACTCTTTACTTTATATATGCTTCCATTAGGTAAAGTTATTAAACAGCATGGGATACATTTTCATTGTTATGCTGATGACACACAATTATATTTGTCCATTAAAACCCAATGAATCCAATCAGCTACTTAGACTACAAGCATGTCTTAAAGACATAAAAACCTGGACGACCCTTAATTTTCTCCTGTTGAACAGACAAGACTGAGGTTTTGGTTTTTGGACTTGAGCACCTTACGAATGAATGTTTCAGTCTTTCTCCCTCCTTAGATGCATTAATCTGTCCTCCAGCTCTAATGTTAAAAATCTTAGTGTTATTTTTGATCAGGACATGTCTTTTATCCCCCACATTAAAAACGTTACTAGAACCTCCTTCTTCCACCTGCGTAATATCACTAACATTAGAAACATCTGATCTAAAAATGATGCAGAAAAACTGGTCCATGCATTTGTCACGTCTAGACTGGACTATTGCAATGGTTTATTATCTGGGTGTCCAAATACTTCTTTAAAACATCTTCAGTTGATCCAAAATGCTGCTGCCAGAGTCTTAACTGGAGTTACTGGGAGAGATCACATCTCTCCAGTTTTAGCTTCTCTCCATTGGCTCCCTGTCAAATCCAGAATAGAATTCAAAATCTTTCTTCTAACCTACAAAGCTCTCAACAACCTAGCTCCATCTTATATTACAGAGCTTATTGTTCCATATTTTCCTAACAGAGCACTTCACTCTCAGACTGCAGGTTTACTTGTGGTTCCTAGAGTTTACAAAAACAGAATGGGAGGCAGATCTTTCAGTTCTCAGGCTCCTCTCTTGTGGAACCAACTTCCAATCTCTGTCCATGAGGCTGACACATTGTCCAGTTTTAAAACTAGGATTAAGACTTTCCTTTTTGATAAATCCTATAGTTAGGGTCGGCTTGGGTTTCCTGAGCTGTCCCTTAGTTCTGCTGCTATAGGCTTAGACTGCTGGAAGACAAACTGACCACACTTTTCACTCTGCTGCTGTCTTTACTTACTCTGCTCAACCTGTTTGTATTTGTAATTATTTTTTCTATCCTTAACATGTGGGTTTTTTTTGTCTTTCAGATACACCTGGACCTATACCTGGACCTGGACCTATATCTGGACCTGGACCTATACCTGGACCTGGACCTCTATCTGGACCTGGACCTATACCTGGACCTGGACCTATATCTGGACCTGGACCTATATCTGGACCTGGACCTATACCTGGACCTACCATTCTGTGTTCGTCTGTCTCTCCTTCCTGTCCTCTCAACCAGCCGGTCAAAGCAGATGGTCTCTTGTCCTGAGCTGGTTCTGCTGGAGGTTTCTTCCTGTTAAAAGGAGTTTTTCTTTCCACTGTCTCCACTGTGCTTGCTCAGGATGGGAGACTGCATCAAAGCCAAGATTCATCTTGTCTGCTGGATTCCTTAGATACAGAACTTTACTAATTGGCTTGTATGTGAATGTTCCTGTAAAGTGCCCCGAGACAACTTTGCTGTGATTTGGCGCTTTATAAATAAACTGAATTGAAGTGAATTCTGTTTCAGACTGCACTGTGTGAGCCTGGTTCGAGCACAGGATTCAATGGTCCAAACGTCAGAGGAACAAAGACACAAACACTGACGCAGCTCTGTAACTTTGCTGACCTTGAAAACAAAATTCACGAGCTGCTTTTTAGGCACTTTGAGCAATTAGAGCAGACCGAGCCAGCTGAGCCGTTGATTACAGGTATTAAACCTGAAAAAACCCTGATGTGGAGACAAAAAAACACCCCTTATCCTTTTAATCTCTTCTTCCTCCTTCCCACAACAACCGATTGCTTCACCCACCTGAGTTTATATTTTATGACTCCTTCCTCCCTCCACCCACTCCTTTCCTGCCGGATCACTCACACATTCTGAAGAGAAAAGAAAACGCAGACAGGTAACTTGATCAGCAAAGAGAAATGTATTTTTGCTTTTATAAGCCAATACTCCCTTAGGTCAGGTGTGGGCCGCTCAGAATTGTGGGAAAAACACGAGATGGGGCATCAAACAACAAGGGACTCTTAGACGAGCGGTCTTTCTTGGAGATTGTCTTGCATGCAGGTATGACTGGATGAGTGTGTCCGAGAGAACATGGGCTTCCTACGGCTTCCCAGACTCTGTGCCAGTGACAACAAAGACTCTTTGGCCAGCGTCTGGCTTCCTTTGGTACACCCTGGAGGTTTTAACATTTGGAGGCAGGGTCAGAAGGTGCAGGTGGGTTTAGGAGTGGAAGCAGTGAGGGCCGAGACAAAGAAAGAGGGATCAAAGGAAGCATGTTCTGAATTTTTGAAACAGGATTGAAATACAGAGCTCAGGAGGTTCCCATCCATCCATCCATCCATCCATCCATCAGTTCAGCCATTGTCTCTACCCTCTTGATCTGGTTCAGGGTGGCATGGAGCCAGTGCATGTTTCCAGCAGGCAGGTTACAACCTGAACAGGACACCTGTCAATCACAGGGCAACCATGCACTCACACACTTCAAGTCAATTTATAACACCATTTCAGCTGATATACATGGCTTTAGCATGTAGAAAGAAACATACGTACATTTACAATGCAGTCATCTAATTTTGAATTATTTCACAATAAATGTATTCTTCATCTTGCAGCTCCAGCTGAATGCATGCAGCCCAGAAACCTCCGTTTCCTCTAACTACACACATTATTATCTTATTTAAATAAGACATTTTTAACCCTTTAACTTTATTTATTCATGTTTCTCAGGGGGAAAATCAACCATCTTAATTAAGCTGTCAGCCTAAAATAAATACGTTTAATATGAATGATTTTTATTTTAATGCTTGTAGGTTTTGCATTTAAAACCTTACTGTAATTTTTTAAAAAGTGTATTTTTCTCCATTAGTCTGGGTCAACGTCCACATCCTCCTCTGTTCTCCAGAGCTCAGAACTGATGCTGGTTCTGGACCCCCTCCTCTGCGCAGTCAGACCTGGGCTCGGTCCACTCTTCCTCTTCTAAAACAATTGATCATCCTCTTCATCACCCCCGCTCTCATGGACTTTATCTCGCACTGAACTCTGTTCAACTTCCGCGCCTTCTTCTTATTTTTCCTATAGATTATTTGGTGCTTGACAAAAATCTTCGAGCTTCTGTCAGAAAGGAGGGGGGGGGGTGTTTATGTGTTCAGTGGTGGGGGAGCTGCAGCTTCTTGCTGTAAGGCGCACGAGATTTGACTTTTTTCAGAAAAAGATGTGGTGTGGATTATTTATAACTCTGATTTTACTTGGCCTATCAATGCGATTTAAAAACTGTTTAAAATCTGTAGTTTTGATACAAATGTAAAGGGAGTCCCTAAGATGGTGCGTCTTTCCTGCTAGAGACTGAAATTGGTCATTTGACCCACGCGCCTGCGCTTCGATTCGCCCAAAGGGGGGACACGTCGTCAGTCAGAGTAGGAGGAAAATCACGGCCTGTTATGGAGGAGGCAGAAGGCCACTGTCTCCAGTAAAACTATATTTTATCCCGGTGTGACTGTTACGTTATTCAAAGGTTTGATGCAGGCTCTGAAACAAATGTGCACAGTATTATTGCAGGTTTATTGTACAGATAAGTGGAAATCACAAACTCACATGACGTCTGCTCATTTCAACCGAACATACCCGTTAACAGAGCGCGCCACACTTTTCTTCAGAAACTGGTCGCACCCCTTGGTGCCGTCATCTCCGCTCATAGGACAGCCTACTCTTACCACGTGACCAGCCTCTCTGCCAGTAATACTTCCATCATTGATGTGAACAGTCAAGTGTCAGGATTGTTGCAGAGTGCAGGCGTGTAACTAAAACTCCTTCCTACCGGAAACAAAAACCTGGAAATAAAGGTTCTGCATCGGTTTAATATGCATTTATATTGCAGACCGTAGGTGTACACAACTTTCAGTAACATAACAAAATATAATACTGATAGAAATATGTTTCATGACGAACTCCATCTTCTGCATTGATTTGACTGCGAAGCTGCATAGATACTTGCTTTTCTAAGACCCGCCTTCCTGTTAGTAATTGGTCAAGACAACGCAAGCTTCAGTGTGATTGGATGCAATCCCTGTCTAGCAACCAAAGTTAAGTTGAGGCGGACCGGCGGGCTGTCTCGCTCTCAAGCCGGAAATCCGACACCCGGCCGGAGCGCCTTAAGCCCTGCACCTATTTATTTTTCTTCTGAAAAATGCCTTTAACATGAAAAGACAAAACAACGTATCGGTAGTCGACCAAAAGTTACTCATCGCTATGTTCGTCATCCTCCTGTGAACTAAAGTCTCTTTGAGGCTCAGAAAAACGTCATCACACACCACCTCCGTCTTGCAGCTGTTTCCTTCTTGGACAGCCAGATCGATTGCCTTTAACCTGAAAGCTGCGTAATAAGAAATTCTACGTGTGTTTTAGATTATTGCTGGAGATGAACGGGTCTGCGCATGAAGCGCAAAATACAGTAACTGATCTGAAGAAATAAATGCATGTCGCTCTTAGGGGATGGGTCAGACCTTATTGGTCATTGTGGTTAGACTTCTGGTCACATGATGACAGAGTGGGCGGAGTTATGGGTAGATAAACTGAACTGGTCTGGGGGTCCTCCCCAACAGAATCTTGAATAAAGTAGATGCATTCTGGTGTATTTTACAAACATTTAAAACATTTTTCACTTCAAATACTCTGACTGCACGACAAACGGCTTCATGAGATCATCGTCTGTTTTATCAGTTCGGTTAAAGTTCAGATAACTCCTGCAGTGATCCACACATCAGATTATCCACAAAAGCACAGGAACTTGTGCCTAGTGCAAAATGTTTAATTATATTTTTGTGTTTTATAATAAAATTACCCATGACTTTGAGGGGCAGTGATTTTTTAGAGCTGAAGCAAAAATGTGAATCGACAGCTCTGATGTGATGTTAGGAAGCTTGTTAAAATTATAGTTTTACTTAGTTATAGTTTTACAGTCAATCTTTGTCAGGCGGGTTGAAAAATATGCAGTGTAATCCTTCAAAATGCACAGATACGGCTGCGCACCTCCACCTGTCTGCTCCAGACCATGTAGCTGACATGCACCTAACAGAAACTGAAACTCACCACTTGTGTATGTTGACCTGCATCAAGAGTGAGTCATAGACTGATGTGGTGGAGAGAATCAGGTGATTTTTCAAAATAAAACTTTTTTTTTTCCCTTCTGGGCGGCCCGGTACCCATTGACCCACGGATCGGTACCGGTCTGGGCCCGGGGATTTAGGACCACTGGTCTAAAGTGTGAGAAAAAAGTAGCATCTTGCACACCGGTGATTAAATAATAAAAATAATTAAATAAATAAAACAATCTTTGCGAGTCTCTTCATGTCGCTTCATTAAAAAAGAGTAATATTAAAGAGCTTCTTAATAATTAACTAAATATTAATGAGCAGGATTAACATTTGCATATGCAAATGAGTGGTGCTATTTCAAACTAACAGAATTACTGATCAGAACTGATGATTTGATTTAGATGTGAACAAGGCGAGGGGTATTTACAGCTTTGAACAGACTTTTTACCAAATCTTTTGTGACTTTATGCTACATCATCTCAAAACAAATGACTGATTATGTACAAATTGTGTTTTCCATCATAAAATTTAAATGAAAAACTTTACTAAACGCTGTATTTTGACGGAAGGCACGGCGTTAAGTAGTATGCTTAAAACAGTTGGGTCAAAATCTTTCAGAATATTGATGATAAAACATGAGACTGTCATGGTGAATAGCAGAAAACACAAATGAAAAAACTGAAGTAGAGGAATACAATTCAAAGACAGATCAGACAAACACAAATAACAGCTAATCAAGGTGACAAAAGACTGACCAAAGTGTAAACTGAACCTGATCTAAAACACAAAGCAGCATCAAAAACAAGTCGAAACCTATGGATCCTAACAGAATGTTCTCCTCTACATGAATCTGTCTTGACCTGGAATCAAATCAAGACCTCATGTCACACACCACTAACTAATCCCAATTGATTGACAGCAATGGGAGGTTGAATTATTAATATGTGGAAGATGTGCCACGGTCCATTTTACCCTTGCATAGTCTTTTGGGGAAAAATAAGCCACTGATTTATTTTTGTCTATTGTTATTTATTTATCAATTAATTTCAATGCAGTCAGTAAATGTTTTTTTTTTTTTTTCTGAAAAAGCCTAAAAATTCTTATCCTTTTTTATTTAGTATGAATTTTTTCAAATGCTCTCCTAAGCTCACAGTAACTTTACTACACTCTCCTGTTCCTGCGGGGGAAAATCTACATTAAAATACACTGAAAATACAACTTTTAATTCCATTTTTATCATATCACAAAATAATGTATTCCTCTGAATAATGTTTAACTTTTTACCTTTGTTATTGAGATTTTGATTTCGATGTAAAGAGCAAAGTCTCACTAATAATGTGCACAAGAAAACATTTAGTGCTTAAAAGCTGTTCCACATGCATGCAGGCTGCAGCATCAGACGTTCCACAGCTGATGGTTTATCCCACAGATGGACATCATCAGTGGGTGCTGATCACGCAAAAAGAAAAAAAAAATTGGTACATATTGGATGATATTTCACTGAGATATAACTGTTGGAATAATCTAGGGGGCGCACTGGAGTGAAACGTTAAACAACAATACCAATGTGTCTTAAATGCTCAGTAATGATGCACCAAAAATTTGGTACAGATCGGATGATATATCACTAAGATATAACTTTTAGAATAATCTAGGGGGCGCACATGAGTCAAATGTTAAACAACAATATCAATGTGTGTAGAATGATTCACTGATCACGCACAATAAATCTGGTACAGACTGGATGATATATAACTGAGATATTACTGTTGGAATAATCTAGGGGGCGCAATGGAGTCCATTGTTAAAGAACAATATCACTGTGTCTAGAAGTGCTAAGTGATCATCCACAATAAACTTGGTACATATTAGATGATATATCACAGAGATATAACTGATTAAATAATCTAGGGGGCACACTTGAGTCATATGTTAAACCACAATATCAATGTGTCTAGACGTGCTCACTGATCACACACAATAAATCTGTTTTAGATCGAATGATGTATCACTGAGTTATAACTGTAAGAATAATGTAGGTGGCACTGTGGAGGCTATTGGCCACTTATCATGGATACCTGTTCAAGGGGTGGATAATGATTGATCATAGTGATTTTGGTTCACCTCGGCTGAAATCTGTGTATTTTAGAACCAAACATATTGCAACGGTGCCACGTCTTGATTCACCACATCACCACGCCCACATCCTCCAGCAAAAATGGTTTGCACTTTAAATCAAGTCAGACCATCTTATCTGTCTTCTAATGCAGGATCATCCTGATTAGGTCAATTGTGTCAAAGAGGGAGCATTCCAAGTAAAAAAGAGACTTCCTGTTCTGAGGAGGTGGGGCTTTGATGACATCAAAATATGACAACAGTGGATCATCGGACATCCAACAGGGATGAGTCATGCCAAGTTTGGTGCATTTCGGTCTTTCAATGTGAAAGTTATAGCGTTGGGAAATTTATGGCGTGAAGCGCAACTTTGAGGCCTGGCCACGCCCCTTTAGCCTATACGAAACTGAAAGCTTTTGATAAGTTTTAATCCCAAATGTGTTAAGGGCATATCATCCAAGTTTGAAGGCAATCACTCAAAATTCCTAGGAGTAGTTCGTTAAAATTTGCCATGAGAAACGCCCAAAAATGACCCTTTGACCCAAAATGGCCGACTTCCTGTTGGTTTTGGACCAGGGCTCCAAGATACTTTTTCATAGGTCCTGAGATGGTACAGATGTTCACCAAGTTTCAGAATTTTTGGTCAAAAAATGGCTTGGGGCTGAGGTTTTAAAATATTCTAGGGTGCACTGTGGAGGCAATTGGCCAATTATTATGGCTTCCTGTTCAAGGGGTGGATATTGATTGACCATACTGATTTTGGTGCAACTCTGTTCAAATCTGTGGAATTTAGAGCCAAATGTATGGCGACGGCGTTAGATCTTACTTTGCCACGTTGCGACGCCCACATGCTCCACCCCAAACTGTCAGTGTTGGAAAGCAAGTTATACCAACATGTCTTCGGTCACTGGACACACCATCATGCTGATCAGGTGACAGGGGTCAGATAGGGACCGTTCAAGGTAAAACTTTACACTTCCTGTTGTCAGGGGGCGTGGCTTAAGTGATGTCATGATTTGACCATTCAGTCTTGCAGTTGACCAGATGTGGATCAATCACTGAAGGTTTGATGTGTCAGACAGTTTTCGTGTAGGAGCTATTAGCGTTTCCGTTTTCATGGTGAGATGCCAAACTTTGAGGTCTGGCCCCGCCCCTTCAGCATGTCTCAAAATGAACCGTTTTGATAATTTTTCGTCCCCCATGCCTTTTGACCAAAATGGCCAAGTTTGAAACCGAATGAGCGAAATCCCTAGGAGGAGTTTGTTCAAATGCGGAGGCTGTAAACCACCAAATTGGTGTGAAAATTGGGCCGGCATTCCAAAATGGCCACCTTCCTGTTTATCGTACAACTTTTGTGCCAGAGGGTTTTCTGTGCATCTTGGGGAATTGGACAAGTGTACCAAATTTCATGTTTCTACGACAAACTAAGGTTAATGCGGAGTGTATTTTGAACATTTCCAGGTGACTTTTGCCACGCCCTTAAAATATGTAATTTTTCACCAGTTCTGATGCATCTGCCAAATTTGGTGACTTTTGGGATATGTTAAGGCCCCCAAAACACCAATTCATTTGACGGAAAAAATTGCAGCTCGGGCCTGAACAGATCGATTTCAACGGACCTTCGCAGCACTTCGCTGCTCGTGCCTAATAACTGTCATTTCCTGCTTGTGCTTGACGAAGGCGGACGCTTTCCTTCCCATTCCTGCTTCCCTCTTGCTTTGCTCTTTGTCCTGTGAACCCTACTGGAGCCTCTCTTTACTTACCTTCTGAATGGTAAATAATGGATCTGGTCAGTGTGTCTCTCATCACAATTGATAACATTTTCTCGATGAGAAGACAGAGTGAAGGCGAACCCTCTTGCTCTGATGGGACACGCAGCTAGATACATGATGCATTCTTGTGGGCAGTGGAAAATTGTGTGGCTGTCAGTATTGTCTGTTGAGGGTGTAGAAGACGCATACATAATTGAATTAATGTATTAGGATTTCTGTTTTTTGGAGTTGGCGGTTACCTGGCATATTGACAAATGCGGAAAATGTCAGCAGCTGTTCTGACCATTGGAAGGCTGCCTGGCGAAGGAATGTGCCACAAAATTGACCACAAAATTTGGCTGTTTGGAGTCTCCATTGAGATGTACCAGTAGAACCATGAAGGCAGACAGAAATCAAGCACAGTCGGCCTGACCCACATTACTGTTGTTATCTGAATCTGGCTCCCCGTGTCGGCCTTGAATTGGCCAACTATCTCAAACTCTCCTGGACAGTATGTGAACAAGAAGTTCTGCTACCCCCCCCCCCCAACACACACACACCTGCTCCCTTACCGAGGACATCTGTGGACTTGTGTCAGAGCTGAGCCAGCTGATAGACACTGCACCATCCCTTATCAGGACTATGGAACTATCTGGCAGTGTCCATGGACAACTCACCGCTTTTGTTGACCTCCTCTTGTATAAATGAATTATGATGTTATCAGTATGTTGTTGTTTCTGTGCTGAGGTCTTTTTTTGCAACTTTCACACTGTCCCGTCTAGGACACAGTGAGAGATATGATTTGTTTTATACCTCCCCTCGTGTTTCTCATTTTCTTATCTAAATGAAAAGGGCAGCACCTCCCGAAGGCCGCAGTCTCAGACACCCATCTCCCCGTGTCTGTTTGTTTATGTTTTCTCGGAGGGACTGTACCGAAATGTAATTTTGTTGTGCTTCGGTGCAATAACAATAAAGCTGCTTCTGATTCTGATCATATTTTCGTAGTTCAGCTGGTTTGGGATTTTCTGCACTTGTTGAAGTTGTTGAAGTTTTATTTTTACTTGTCCTTTTTTCCACAGGCCCCCAAGCTCTGGCTCGCAGACCCCCGGGGGTCCGGGGACCCCAGTTTGAGCACCACTGACTTAAAGAGTATAAATATTTCAGACCATGCTCTTTCCTTTCATTTTTAATATTTTAGGAGCATTGACGTCTGTTAGTCAGAAGGATCAAACTCCTTTCCTCCATAATTCGAACCCTGTATGTACCGATATATAAAATATTTTTCAAATATATATCAATAGATCAATTTATCGGTCTTCTCTAACCCAAAGGGCTCTTCTATGGACTTTCATTGTTGACTGTTTTCAGTTATTTGGACAATTTACTTACTTTCTTAGGTAACCAAACAGGGCTGCTGCATCTTGGTGGTCAGTGCCATGGTCTTGTAGTCCTGAGGTTGCAGGTTCGAGCCCAGGTTGCATCAGGAAGGGCATCCGGTGTAAAACAATTGCCAAATCTTTCACGCAAGTTCGCTCACTGTGGTGACCCCTGAAGTAGGGAGCAGCCGAATTAAACTCACTTATTCACTTAGGTAACCAAACACAATTGGTAACTGGCAGGCTTCATGTTTATTTAATGACCCACTAACCAGCAGTATGAGAAATAAATTGTACAGATTTTCTTTCTTACTAGAATTTTTTTGTCTGGTCTTCATGACAGTGATTACATGTTCTCTCTAAAACCAGCAACATGATTCTGCCCATCCACTAAGATTCAGTATAGCTTTTGTTTATGCGACACTTTGGGTGGTACGGTAGTCAGTGGTTAGAAGTGTTGCCTCACAGCAAAAAGTTTACAGGCTAGCCTCCCGCCTTGGGTCTTTTTGTGTGGAATTTGCTCTCTCAGTGGGGTTTTCTGATTACTCTGGATTTCTCCCACATACCAACAACATGCATGTTAGGTCATTTACAAATTCTAAATGCTCATTTAGTGACTGTTAGTATAAAGGTTGGACTCTATGTTTCCTTCCCTGTGATGAACTTGCAACCTCCTCTTGCACAATGACCACTGTCGACAGGCACTGGCACCCCCGAGCCGTCACAAAACAGTAAATGAAATGGAAGGAGCAAGCAACTGAATACTGGTGCACATTGATGAAGTAGCTGCCTTCAAGTCTTCAAATGCAAAAACATTGCAGTCTCCCAGCCCCCATAGTCTATACTATTTAATGACCTGACTGTAATGAGTGAGGGAACAAGGGAACGTTTGGAACACGGCCCCAGTTTTGTCTCTTGAAATTAGCTCCATGTCCTTTATTAATTGGGAGGTTTCACAGGTTATCGCTTCATTATCCTGCAAGAAGTGAGGCTTTGTATGGACACAGATGAATGCAGACTCACTGCGAGCCTGAGGGGGGAGATTTGATTGTAGGATGTCAGCGTGTGGACAGTATTAATCTTTCCATCTTCTTCTCTCTTACAGTTTTTAGATCTTTCATTCAGCAGGTTCACCAGACTCCTGAGAAAAGTCTAACCTGAGAATGAACCCCCTGCTCTCCTCAAATATGACAGCTTACCCTTCACTCTCATCTTCCGGATCTGCTCTCTCTCTCTCTGACACACACACATCTCGTTTTTCTCTCATGTCAACACACACACACAGGAAAGATTGCAGCTCTGTTCCGTTCTCACTCCCTTGCACACTCAGGGGAACCCAGCTTTGACTGGGAGAGAAAAGAGGAGGTGCTACAGGGACGAAAGAGCTACAGAAACAATGAAGATGTGTCACAGTGACCTTTGATGGTGACAAGTTTGAGAGAGCTCCCAGAAAACTGCTGTCTTTCCCTGCTCCAGTCTCTCTGCTGCTCTGGAAATGTTTAGCTGATGACATTATTTAGTATAGTGACGTCACAATGCCGTGCCAAGTGTTTTCTGGTAGGATATTAATTAAAATATATTTTTGCCTGCTGTCGATGAAAGAATAGCGGTAATGTTTTTGTGTTTGTTTGTTTCAAAGACTTTCATGAACCACTGGACAGATTTGAATGGAACTATCAGAAAGTAATATTTGGATGTGCAGCTGCAGCTTCATAACTTTTGAAGTCAAACTAATTTTAGACGGTTGTCCCAGCCAACTGACCTTAGAAAAACAAAGGTAAAAATACTTCAGGAAGTTTTACCATTTGCCTGAAATATTTTGGGATCGTAAAAAGCTGATAGTAAAGTTCTGTTGGGCCTGATCAGACTCATCCTCAGTCCAAAGGTTCCTCTAGTCCCTTTTTAAAAGTTACTACTCTGTTTCTAACGCTGGGACTGTGTGTGGGTTTGGTTGAAGCCCAGTGTTGCCAGATATCCAATAATTTCCCAGAATCCTTTTTTGTGCACATGCACACCACATATCCCATCTACCCCCCCCCCCCCCCCCCTTGAAAAAGCCCCTCACTCAGCATTTATGACAGTTTGGGTCAAAATACAATAATTTCAAAACAACTTTACAATAATTCTTCAGGTTCTATCTGGCAACGCTGCAACTGATTCATTAAAACACATTATGTTCTTGTTTATTCTCCACCATGAACAGTGAAAACTCACTAACTCTCCCAGAGATTGTTCTCGTGTAAACAGGGCCTAGGTGTGGATGCTAAAACAGGTCCAAAAACTACTGAACAACAAGAATCAAGAAGACCCCAACCCCCCCCCCCCCCCCCCCCCCCCCCCCCCCCCCCCACACACACACACACACACACACACACAGCCACACATCCTGCTGGTTTGCTCCAACATCTTATTTACATTTTTATTGGCCAATTATCTCCTTCTATTCTGGGTCTGTCTGAGAGCAGGGCGCTGAAAGCAAAAGAAACAAATAAATAACTCAACTGAGATTCTCAGCCGTTCTTTAATTGAAAGACTTTCTGGGGATTACAGAGAGGTCAGAAATAAAATTGTTTGGAGAAATCATAAGCATGAGGCTTTTTTCCCAGTCTGTTGAAATACTATTTTTTCCTCCAGCAGCTGTTTATTATTGCCGGAGATATGTTTCCCTCTTTTTCTGTCTGAGCAGGCGGTCTTATCTCTCCACTGTCAGTACTGTCAGTCTGGACTGGAGCTCCTGCTAATGTCAGTGCTGACTGCTGCAAATGTTGGAGACTAGTTGGAGACTGAAAACTGAGAGACAATGGGCAGATGTAGTCCCACTGGTGACTCAGTCCATGCCAGGTGACTTGACTTCATGTGGTCAGTTGCACGTTGTAGTAAGTCATTAACCTTTAACTGCTTCATGTCAGTTACTGTGCTGCATCAGGACATCATTATACACAAGTGCATTCTTATTTTGATGCAGTTCAGAGCCTTTTGAGTCACATGTTTGTAGACTTGTCTCTTGATGGTCTTAATTACCCACAGACGCAGTATGGAGGATAAATGATTAGTAACTTCACAGACCTCAGGTTCAAAGGAAAGCCTTTTAACCTGTGAACGTCTACAATCAGCTGTTTCACACAGCTTCAACAAAAGCTTTGTATCAAATTACTTTGAATAAAATGCAACATGACACTGCTCAGACTGTTCTGTGATTGGCAGCTCACTGTGACCACAGAAAGTCCAACGATAATCAGACCACAAAATAAACCAAATAGAAGGATGCACTGTATTCAAACCACCAAACATTTCCAAATGTCAAAAGATCCCAATCTGATAATGAAATGATCCGAATAAAAATGTCTTCAGTGCACAAGAAGGAGATCAAACCTTTTACTTCTATCTGACTGCAATCTGGTTAGCTAAAGACAGAACTTAGTGACAAATCCAAACTGTCATCATTATTTGAGGCCAAATCACCAGAGAGGTGTTGACAATGATACCTGTCAATGTCCCCTCATTTAGAGCTGCAACCCTCAGTCCTACGTTCTTGACTTTCCTCTTCTCCGTCTGTCTCCTGACATGTTTCCCTCCTCGTGGTCTTTGACTGACAGTAGAATAATTTCTGCTGCCTCCTTTTGTCAACAGCACGGTAGCAGGCTGCCATCGCCCTCCTTCTGCTCCAGCTTGCTCCCTGCTGTCCTTAGGTTAGCACCCTTAACTCATCCAGGATTTGTGCTGCAGGGACACCTAAACAGGGATATGTTGAAACCTCCTGAATCTGTTATCCAGCAGTTTGACTGTTTAAATTTGTATCAATTAATATTGCATCCAAAATGATAAGATCCCATGAACCTGGCTGAAGCTTCTTTGATAGATGATTTTAACAAATTCCCCACATATGTACCATACTGGTGTCTCTTGTAATGACTTGTGGGTGGCTGTGGTTGAGCGGTTAGAGCAATTGTCCTCTAGTTCAAGAGTTTGGTGTTCGATTCCACCAGCAGTCACATGAGTCCTTGTGACAATTGGTTCATTGTGGTTGACTGCTGGTCACATGGCCTCAGGGAGGGATTATGGGTCAAATTTATTTTTATTGTTAATCATTTCAGTTAGCTGTTTAGCATTGTTCTTTTAGTGATTATTCTGTTCTTGTCAGCCTAGTTTATGTGTTCATTATGTGTTAATTTGCGTTAGACCGTTCAGTAGAGTAACCATGAGTGAGGGAGGTACTGTAGTTGTCATGAAGACCTGTGGGGTTCAGTGTGTTAGTTTGTGTCAAAAAGCAAATTAAGTCTATGAAATGCAATCTGGTGGATGATTCTTGATCTACAAAAAGAGACGCACATCTTTCTCAGCAGCTGTGCGCTGCCACTCATGTTACAACATGAACACCCATGGCTTATACTTTACTTAGACCTGTCTAAAGCTTTTGACAATGTGGACCATGACATCTTATCTTAAGCTCTCAGAAATTGATTCCTCAGAACACACCATTGGTTGGTTCTCTAACTACAGGTATCTTTCATATCGGAGGTAATGAGTTCAACATAATGGTACTTCCTCCAGTTATTCAACAGTCAACAATGGTGTAACACAAGGCTCAGTCTTAGGACTCACCCTCTTTACAATCTACATAAGTAATGTAGGTCAGAGCATCCCTGATGCATCCTTACATTTATATGATGATGACACAGTTGTTTACTGTCGAGTTTAAACAGTTGCTAAGGTTTTCCAGCATTTGCAATCCACTTTTGACATCATCCAGTCAGATTTGTTCCGTCTCAAACTTATACTCAATGCCAGCAAAATCAAAGGGATGTTGTTTTCAAACAGGAAGTTGGTCCCAGCAGTTCTTTCAGTTTTATCCTTGAATGGTGTCCCTATTGAGTTTGTTGATTCCTACAAATATTTGGTTATCTTGGATGATTTGCATCTCTCTTTTAAGCTCCATGTGGAAAACTTGGTAAGGAAACCGAAAGTTAAACTGGGTTTTGTTTTTGGAAATGGATCCTGTATAACCCTGAATGTTAGGAAACTCCTTGTATCTGTGACTTTCCTTCCCTCCATTGATTACGGTGACATCATTTACATGAACGCTCCTACAAGCACCCTGCAGATGTTGGATGCTGCAGATGTTGGATGCTGCAGATGTTGGAT
>NC_056504.1:3818037-3869822 GCF_014905685.2 Nematolebias whitei
TTCTACCTCCTCCATGTACAGGTTGGCAACAATAGGAGAAACTGGAGTGGAGACCCCATAGCACACCCATGTTTCTGCCTATAATATTGGACCCCATATGTGAAGTAGGTTGAAGTTCAGTTCCCCGGCACAAGCAGAGTAATATTGTGTATGCTGTTCAGTGTCAGGAGGGCTGAGATCAGTCTTAAATCGGGAAACTAAACAGCCACTGGCCAAAAGGATGATCTTTCGGATGAAAAACGAAACGTTTCTACTTTTTTTTTTAAATGTCCAGAGGACCAAATTAAATTTTTTTTTTAGATTTTTCTACCTGGATTATTGAGCATGCATCAGGATAAGAACAGAAAGGCCAGACTGGAATTCATCAAAACATACAGAGACAAACCTACAACAACTGGACCAAACTTTTTCTGGACCAACAAGACAAAAATTGAATTTTACCAAAGTAGTGTAAAGACTAAACAAAGTTCTACAGTCTATGGAAACCATTTATTTACACTGTAAAGAGATGTGACCAAACTGACTGGGAGATCTTTCACTATGCAGCAATAAAATTAGTCAACAAAGGAGTTCATTAGTCAGAGAGTCAGAGTCAGAGACTCTTTATTGTCATTCGCACCTCGTGTGGTACATGTGGTGGAGCAAAATTATGTACACAGGGTCCCAGTTACATCCAACAATAAAATGTATAAGAAAAACAATAATAACATCTAAGATATGAACTAAGAAAAACATCAACTAAATATACACTAAGCACTCATAACATAAAACATTGAACATCAGCACAAACATGAACATGAGTCTGTGAGCGGATGTGCACGCATGAACACATCAACATTGAAACAGATCAGCAGCAACATGAAACAGATCAGCAGCAACATGAAACAGATCAGCAGCAACATGTGATTTTTCACAGTGATTATTCTGGTTAGAGATTCATGAGTCTAACAGCCTCAGGGTAGAAGCTGTTCCTCAGTCTAGTGGTTCTACACTTAATGCTCCTCAACCTCCTTCCTGAGGGGAGTGGGGCAAAAAGTGTGTGTGCTGGGTGAGTGGGGTCCTTCATGATGCAGGTGGTCCTCTTCCTGCATCTGGAGGTGTAGATGTCTGTGATGGTGGGGAGGCTGATTCCAACAGTCTTCTGTGCAGCCTTCACCACTCTCTGCAAAGCTTGTTAGGGGCAGGAAGTGAAAGATTCTAGACATGCTGTGTCCAAGTCCAGACTTTAAACTCTATAGAGCTACATTTTACTTGTTGAAGAGGATACTGAAGGAACCACCTGCAGAAAACAACCACCTGAAGGAGGATGAGAGGCTGGAGAAGCAGCACTCGAGAAGAACCATACAGTTCTGTCACAAACAAAAGAATTCCATCTTAAATATTGTTCAGCTTCATTCATAAAGTCTATCTGCTCCAATAGACCTCTGCTCACCAAAAATGTTGTGTTCTGCTACAAACAATGCTATTTTCTACATTGTGTACCAAATCCAGTTTTAAACACAAAGTAAAACTAGGCTGAGCAACGTGTTGCCCTCAAAGTACATGTTGGGGCGATGCTTAGTTTTTACCACACCATAGTTTAGTTCAAAATCTGTGAAACTGCCTTAAATGTTTCAATTTTTGTGTTTATTAAGATAGATTTGCAATGACTTCCATCTTGAACTGGGTGAATTTTATATGTAGATGTACATTCAATGATTACTTTCTAAAAGCTTTATTAAAATTAATTTAGTCATTCATGAGATATTTTATTAACATTACACACTACGAGCTAAAACAGTTGCTAAGGCTTTCAAGCTTTTGCACTCCGCCTTTGACATCATCCAGTCAGATTTCTGCCTTCTCAAACTTGTCCTAAATGCCGACAAAACAAAAGGGATGCTGTTTTCAAACAGGAAGTCGGTCCCAGCAGTTCGTCTTCTGAACTGAAAAATAAACTGGGTTTCTTTCTCAGAAACAGATCCTGTCTAACCCTGAATGTTAGAAAACACCTTGTATCTGTGACTTTCCTTCCCTCCATTGATTACGGTGACATTATTTACATGAACGCTCCTACAAGAACCCTGCAGATGTTGGATGCTGCAGATGTTGGATGCTGTCTATCACGGTGCACTAAGATTCATAACTGGCTGCAATTACCGTACCCACCACTGCACCCAGTATTCACTGGTTAACTGGTCACCAGTAACTTCACACAGACTCTCTCACTGGTACATTTTCATCTTTAAATCACTTCTTGGTCTGTTGCCTTCATACATCTCCTCCTACATGTCTCTGCGTGAGTGCAGTTACAGCGTGCGCTCTCAGGACATCATTACCTGCAGTGTTCCCTCAGTGAGGACTGAACCAGACAAAAGGACCTTCTCCTACTCCGCTCCTGTTTCCTGGAATATCTTGTAAAAAGATCTGAAGCTCTTGACGTTGACCTCTCTAAGTGGTTTTAAACATCTGCTAAGTTCCTGGGAAAAACAATGCAGACATGTTCCTGATTTTAGTTTTCTACATCGCCTTATAATCTAGCTGTTTTTTTTCCACTACTTTTCCTTTTGATTGTCCTTTTGGTTGCCATTTTATTTTAACTTGTTTAAAAAAAAAAACTACGCATCTTTTATGATTGTCTATTGTTGTTGTTGTTGTCCACTGTTGTCATCACTCTTTGTTAAAAAAATCATGTCTCTCTTGTAAATGAGTCCCGAGGCTCAATGGGATTAACCTGTATAAATAAAGGTTGAGTGAACTTGAATTCAGACTGAAGGTAAGTATATTTATAATTTTGTTGCTCAGCAATGCCTTTTGAATCCGATATTGGGCTGCTCTCCCCGGTGAATCTGAATACAATAGGAAGAGAGAAGCACGGAGAACAGAGGACCCAGAGAAAATGTCAGTAAGTGATAAAGATGTTGTGTGTTTAAGGCTGTGGCGAATGCTGGCAGTGGGAGATAAGTGGACAAAGTTTTCAGTCCAACAAACAGCAGCCATGAGAAAGACGCAGCAGAGAGACTCTCGGGGAAAGACGCATGCTGCACTTAAGAGCCAATTACCCACCATGTACACATCCTCTTCTCCTCCCTCTTCCTCTCTGCTATCCAACATGGCACTCATCTTAGTTTAATGGCCCACAGGGACTCACACACATACATACATACACCCACACTTGCATATTGGCATGCGTGCAGCATGGCTGTACACAGAGCTTTCCATCTCATGATGTGTATGCGAGCTTGCGATGTTTAAATCTTTCCTTTTACTCTCACTGTTTTTTTTTTTACACCCTCCAGTTCCACTCGCAAATTTCCATGCGCACAGACCCAGTGCAGCACACACGCATAGACACACACTCATCTTATTTTAATGCACTGGAAGGGGAGGCACTCAGCAGCACAGCAGGGGTCTTTCAGGCAAGTCACGAAACCTCTGAAATCATGCACTGCTGCTCACGCTACCACCACAAAACACACACGTGTGCAAGGCAGAGTAAAAGAGAAATGATAAAAACAAAAATAAACATCATATTGCAGCAAAACAGAAGGCTTGCTGGCAGGTGTTTTGTACGGATGTGCTTTGTCATGAGATTGTGGAAGAATTTATAGATAAACCCAATCTGTGAACTAGAAGCTGAAAACACTTTGGAATTCTGTGGTATTTTTTTTCTAAAACGTCATCAGCAGTTAGTACCAGATTAGCTGTGACATCAGTCATGAAACACACATATCCATCCATCCATCTCATCCATCCATTCTCTTCTGCTTATCCGGGGTTGGGTCGTGGAGGTAGCGGCCTAAGTAGGAAGGCCCAGACTTCCCTCTCCCCAGCCACTTGGGCCAGCTCCTCCAGGGGAATCCCAAGGCGTTCCCAGGCCAGCCGAGAAACATAGTCCCTATAGCGTGTTCTGAGTCTTCCACTGGGTCTCCTCCTGGTGGGACGTGCCTGGAACACCTCACCAGGGAGGCATCCAGGAGGCATCCTAACCAGATGCCTGAGCCACTTCAACTGTCCAAGATGGCGCCATGTACGGTCGCCCTGGCATTCTGGTGCGCTCTGTTTTTTCTGTTTTTGTGCGTTAGTCATGTGTCTGCGTGCTCCTACACTCGCGAGGAGCTACTAAACTTCAGAATTACAACCCATGAGGACATTACTCCAGTTTTTTTAGTGCCTGCTGCAAAACTTGTGCACTTTTTGGCCAAAAGAGCGAGACTTCGCAGGAGGGGCAGAAGAGCCGGAGCGCTCGTGCGTCTCCGAAGGCGCGGTACACGCACGCCTTTACCTGGGATATTCCTCTCCAACGTCCATTCCCTCTACAACAAAATGGACGAGATAGCGTTGCTGATGAGAAGGAACAGCGATTTTCCTCCTCCTGTGTGCTGTGCTTCACTGAGACATGGCTCAACGAGCAGACCCTGGACTCCGTGCTCCATCTCGAGGGGTTCCATCTCCTCCACGCTGACAGACAGCGGGAACTTTCCGGAGGAAAGAAAAAAGGCGGAGGAGTCTGTTTTTTTATCAACAATGCCTGGTGCTCTGACGTGACAGTGATCTCCCAGCACTGCTCTCCTTCTCTGGATTATCTATTCATAAACTGCATAATACTTCATTTATTCTGGCCGCTGTTTACATCCCACCGTGCGCGGACGTGCACGAGGCTGAGCGCGTGCTCATGGACCAGATTACGAGTGTAGAGCAGACTTTTCCGGACTCCCTTGTTATTATCCTTGGAGATTTTAACAAAGCAAACCTCAGGCATGAACTACCTAAATATAAACAGTTTATTAAATGCCCGACCAGACAAGGAAACACGCTGGATCACTGTTACACCACAGTGAGAGGTGCTTATCGTGCTGTGCCTCGTTCTGCCCTGGGTCTCTCAGATCATGAGATGATTCACCTCATACCTGCATACAGACAGAGACTGAAGCTCTCAAAACCTGTGGTGAGGACATCCAAACAGTGGACCAGTGAAGCTGTGGAGGACAGCATCATCCCATCACGCTCCAGAGTCATTTTCAATAATGATAAACCATGGTTCACATCCAAACTAAGACAACTTCGTCAGCAGAAGGTGGCTGCTTTCAGAGAGGGGGACAGAGACAACTACAGACGTGCAAAGTATGGATTTAGCAGGGAGGTGTCGAAGGCTAAATCCAAGTACAACACACGGCTGGAACAACAGTTCTCTGCAAACGACTCTGCCTCTGTCTGAAGGGGGCTGAAAGAGATAACTAACTACAAGCCCAGAGCACCTCATTCTACAGACAATCTCAAACTGGCAAACGATCTGAACGACTTCTATTCACGCTTTGAAGTCATGGACTCACATTCCTCCATCCTCCACACCAACCCCAGCCCAACTAGTTTAACCACTTTGGACTGCCCCCGTCAACCCTCTGCTATCTCTGTACAAGAGGATGAAGTAAGGAGGCTTTTTAAAAGGCTGAACACACATAAGGCTGCAGGCCCAGACCTTGTGTCACCCTCCACGCTGAGACATTGTGCTGGAGAGTTGGCTTCGGTCTTCACAGGGATCTTCAACTCTTCTCTGGAGTCATGCCACATCCCAGCCTGTTTCAAGTCCTCCATCATCGTCCCTGTCCCCAAGAAGCCACGTGTCACAGGACCAAATGACTACAGACCTGTAGCTCTCACGTCTGTAGTCATGAAAACCTTTGAACGCTTGGTTTCATCTCACCTCAAGTCCATCACCAACCCCCTCCTGGACCCCCTGCAGTTTGCCTACAGGGCCAACATGTCTGTAGATGATGCAATAAACCTGGCTCTTCGCTTCATCCTGCAGCACCTGGACTCCCCAGGAACCTACGCCAGGATCCTGTTCGTTGACTTCAGCTTTGCATTTAACACCATCCTCCCTGCTCTGCTCCATGTACCTGACTCCACCTGCAGGTGGATCACAGACTTCCTGACAGACCGGAGTCAGTGCGTGCGGCTGGGGAGAGCTGTCTCGGACACTCAGACTGTAAGGACAGGATCTCCACAGGGCTGTGTGCTTTCCCCCTGCTTTTCTCCCTGTACACCAGGGGTGTCAAACTCACTTACAAAAGGGGGCCAAAATTAAAACCTTTTTTCAAACTAAGGGCCAGTTTCAGAACCTACATTAACTTAAGTTAGATACCCAACATATTTTCTTGGTTGCAGGTTCCTCAAAAATATTTATTGGTCTCATTTGAAGTTCTCTTTTGCACTTTTGACATCGTAATCAAAGATTACTGAAAACACTCAAGTGAAAAAAGTATTTTATGTTTAAAATATCATCTCGGGGGCCAGATGAGATGTCAACGAGGGCCACATTTGGCCCCCGGGCCTTGAGTTTGACATATGTGCTGTACACCAACTGCTGCACCTCCAGCCATGACTCTGTGAAACTTATTATGTTTGCAGATGACACCACCCTCATCGGGCTCATCTCGGACGGTGATGAGTCTGCATACAGGAGGGAGGTGGACCGGCTGGTGACCTGGTGCAGCAGCAACAACCTGGAATGTTGATGATGATACCCCCATCACCACTGCGAACTCTTATCGGTTCCTCGGCACCACCACCACCCAGGACCTCAAGTGGGAGCCGACCATCAGCTCCCAGGCTCCCAGCAGAGACTGTACTTCCTGCGACAGCTGAAGAAGGCCAAGCTGCCGGCCAAGCTGATGGTGCAGTTCTACACGGCCATCATCGAGTCCATCCTCAGCTCCTCCATCACGGTGTGGTATGTGCCGGGGCTACTGCCAGGGACAGACTCAGACTGCAGCGCGTTGTGCGCTGAGCTGAGAAGGTGACCGGCTGCAGCCTTCTGTATTGTAATTGAATACTCCATCTGTACTGTTTTTCTAAGCTTTTTTATTGTTTTCTATTGTATGGGTGTACACATGTTTTATGTTATGTTTTCATTTTTACTTTATTTATGGGTGTACACAGGTCTTATGTCTTATGTAATGTTTTCATTTTTACTTCATTTTACTTTATTACTATTTGCACCTTATGTCGAAGCAAATTCTTAGTTTGTGAACCTCGTTCATTGACATGGCAATAATAAACTGATTCTGATTCTAATAACTGGCTCTTCTCAATGTGGAGAAGCAGCAGCTCTACTCCGAGTCTCTCCCGGATGATCGAGCTTCTCACCCTATCTCTAAGGGAGAGCCCAGACACCCTGCAGAGAAAACTCATTTCAGCCGCTTGTATCCGTGATCTCATTCTTTCGGTCACAACCCAAAGCTCATGACCATTGATGAGGGTAGGAAAGTAGATCGACCGGTAAATTGAGAACTTTGCCTTTTGACTCAGCTCTCTCTTCACCACGACAGACTGGTACAGCGCCCGCTTCACTGCAGACGCTGCACATATCCGCCTATCGATCTCACGCTCCATTTTCCCATCATTCGTGAACAAGACCCCAAGATACTTGAACTCCTCCACTTGGGGTAGGACCTCCTCCCCGACCTGGAGAGGGCACTCTACCCTTTTCCGGCTCAAGACCATGGCCTCGGATTTGGAGGAACTGATCCGCATCCCAGTCGCATCACACTCGGCTGCAAACCGTTCCAGCGAAAGCTGTAGATCATGACCAGATGAAGCCAATAGGACCACATCATCTGCAAAAAACAGAGAAGTGATCCTAAGGCCACCAAAATGGATCCCCTCAGTACCTTGGCTGCACCTACAAATTCTGTCGACAAAAGTTATGAGCAGAATCGGTGACAAAGGGCAACCTTGGCGGAGTCCAACTCTCACTGGGAATGAGCCCGACACTGCCGGCAATGCAGACCAATCTCTGACACTGATCGTACAGGGACCTAACAACCCGTATCAAAAAGCCTGGTACCTCATACTCCCAGAGTACCCCCCACAAGGCTCCCCGAGGAATGCAGTCGAACACCTTCTCCAAGTCCACAAAGCACATGTAGACTGGTTGGGCAAACTCCCACGCACCCGCCAGGACCCTGTTGAGGGTGTAGAGCTGGTCCAGTGTTCTACAACCAGGACGAAAGCCGCACAGTTCCTCCTGAATCCAAGGTTTGACTATCTGACAGACTGTCCTCTCCAGAACCTCCGAATAGACCTTACCAGGGAGGCTTAAGAGCGTGATCTCCCTGTAGTTGGAACACAAGCTACGGTCCCCCTTTTGAATAGGGGGACCACCACCCCAGTCTGCCAAGCCAAGGGAACTTCCCCCGATGTCCACGCAATATTCCAGAGTCTGTCAGAGATCTGATGGCAGATGATCCTACACACAAACTCAGAAAGGTTTTTAAAATGTTTATTGAATAAATAAACAGCTTCTGGTGTCTCAGGTCCAGGGGCAGGAACTGTATCTAAAATGATACAGAGGGAAAAGGGTAGTGTTTGGCAGAATAACAAGTAGTTTTCTGACTACAGACAGTCTGGTGAAACACTAAATTTTCTTGTTGTAACGGGGTTCTCCAACAGAGATACAGAGCTGCAGAGACCAATGGAAGTCCAGAGGCATAGTCTAGGATGAACAGGGTTCATACATGGGATCCAAAGAGGAGACAGTATCGATAGGGAGAGGCAAAGGCAAAATCCAAAAACAGGTGTAGGTCGTCAACAAGGACAGGCAAAAAGCGTGGTCGAGGAAAACAGGCATGGATCAAGATTAAAGAGCTGTGAACAAGGAGAGTACGCTGGATAACTGTGGCTGGAAGCAAGCAGTGGAAAAACCCCAGGAGATCAGAGAAGAAAAAGTCAAACAGTGAACAGAGTGATGAGTAAAAGGAAAAAAACAGAGTGTAAACTGTGACAGAGTCGTGTAAGCCAACACAACCCCACAACATCCAGAGCCTTAAGGAACTCCGGGCGACTCAACTCAACTCAAGTGTGTTTTTATATATAAAACTCCAAATGCTCATTGACACAAATCATCAAGACTGAATTAAGTTGAACACACTTTGAACACCACATAACACCATATGTGTACTTGTTTAATGACATGTTGACCACTGGTGTCAGAAGCATTTATAATGGGGGGGGTCTGGGGGGTCCTCCCCCAGAAAATTTTGAATAAAGTAGATGTCATTTCCTGCATTCTGGTGTATTTTAATGGTTGTTAAACATCTAGTTTTACCTACACAAGTAAACACTTGATTCAGTAACTATTTTAGAGTTAATGGCACAACAAGAAGGCAGCACGGTGGCGCAACTGGTAGAGCTGCTGCCTCTCAGCGAGCAGGTCCTTGGTTCAAACCCCGGTCCAGGGGCCTTTCTGGGTGGAGTTTGCATGTTCTCTCCGTGCATGCGTGGGTTTTCTCCGGGTACTCAGGTTTCCTCCCACAGTCCAAAAACATGCATGTTAGGCTGATTGGTAACTCTAAATTGTCCCTAGGTGTGAGTGAGAGAGTGAATGGTTGTTTGTCTCGTTTGTCTCTATGTGGCCCTGTGATGGACTTGCGACCCGTCCAGGGTGTACCCCGCCCCTCGCACAGTGATTGCTGGACATGGGCACCAGCGACCCCCGTGACCCAAAATGGAATAAGCGGGTAAAGACAATGGATGGATGGATGGATGGCACAACAAGAAGTAACCTGACCAACAGATGATTCAATGAATTAAAAATATATATTCAAAGGCGACGATTTGATGCCCACATTAAATTGAAATGACTGTAACTTAGTTGACTTCAAATGTAATAAGATTATCAATGAATGTTTGTGACAAAGATTCCTTCAAGAAACCTCCCAGTATAAAACCAGAATGACTTCTGCTCATTCTAAATTTGTCAAATGGTCTAAATCTCCTAAAGTGAAGGAGAATAATTTTAAAATAATCAATAAGATATATCCTGTAGCCATGTTTTTGCAAAGAAGATTTAAATTTGATGTTGATTTGTGTGCCTTTTGTAAATCAGAAGATGAATCCCTCGAGCTTTTTTTTCTTCATGTCAGTACAAAGTGTTTGGTCAGACATCAGAAACTGGATTAGTCTCAAACTTAACATTCCTTCTTTTCATGCTGATGCCATTTTACTTTATGTGGATAACTGAAGCTTAGCTTTCTCTGATGCCATAAATATAGTCGTAGTTATGGCAAAGTACCACATTCACTGTAGTAAGAGGAGGGATAACAAGCCCTCCTTCCTGTTTTATGAATGATTTTAAGTCATACAATTCTTCATTAAGTAGATTAAAAAAAACTTGAAAACTGCTAGAATCACCTACACCCCCCTGAACATAAGAGGATCTGCGGTGGAAGTGGTCTCCAGCTACAAGTACTTGGGTGTACACATGAATGACAACCTCAGCTGGAGCAACAACACCACCAGCCTGATCAAGAAAGCTCATCAGAGACTCTACTTCCTCAGACGGCTGAGGCGAGCTGGTCTGGGAAGCTCAGTCCTCACCTCCTTCTACAGGTGTGCAGTGGAGAGCATCCTGTGCTCCAGCATCAACGTGTGGCATGGAGGCTGCACAGCTGCAGAAAGAAAAGCTTTGCAGAGAGTGGTGAAGGCTGCACAGAAATCTGTTGGAATCAGTCTCCCCACCATCACAGACATCTACACCTCCAGATGCAGGAAGAGGGCCACCTGCATCATGAAGGACCCCACCCACCCAGCACACACACTTTTTGCCCCACTCCCCTCAGGAAGGAGGTTAAGGAGCATTAAGTGTAGAACCACTAGACTGAGGAACAGCTTCTACCCTGAGGCTGTTAGACTCATGAATCTCTAACTAGAATAATCACTGTGAAAAACCATATCATGTTGCTGCTGATCTGTTTCATGTTGCTGCTGATCTGTTTCAATGTTGATGTGTTCATGCGTGCACATCTGTTCACAGACTCATGTTCATGTTTGTGCTGATGTTCAATGTTTTATGTTATGAGTGCTTAGTGTATATTTAGTTGATGTTTTTCTTAGTTCATATCTTAGATGTTATTACTGTTTTTCTTAGACATTTTATTGTTGGATGTAACTGGGACCCTGTGTACATAATTTCGCTCCACCACATGTACCACATGAGGTGCGAATGACAATAAAGAAACTCTGACTCTGACTCTGACTCTGAATCGTCTCACAACAGATACAAACTTATTGTTTTAATTAAAACAATGTTCTTCATATGTCACGCTCCTTTGTTTTTTATTTATTTATTAATTTTTTATGTTGATTTTTATTTCTCTTTCATTATTTTGTGAAATGTAGTTATGACACCCTTCATGAGTTTGTATTTGTATGTTGTTGCATTGTTCTGTTTTGTGTTGTTAATAAAATTCTAGGGGAAAAAAAAACCTGACGGGCTTGTCAGCAGGTAAGGGGCGTTTTTCTTCGGAACAAATTGAGGTTGTCGATTGGTCAGTTGCTGACACGCCTACTGGATTGATTTGACAGGTTGTGCCGTGGAGGATCCGACGTGGTAAAAAAAACCGAGAGCTTTAGCAGCGGCGCTGGGAGGAGGCGGGGCAGCTCAAATGCAGCGGCAGCACAGCAGTGTCTACAGCGCAGGGCTCCAGGTGAAGACCAGGTATTTTGTTTGTGCCCTCACTGCTCTGGGCCCCTTAGAGATCGTGGACCCCTGGGCAGTTGCCCAGTTGCCCATATGGTTAATCCGGCCTTGGGCCGATCCGATCCAGTATCGATATCGAGCTCCGATACCAACATAAATTACGTATCGGATTTTTACGATCCAACATGCCGATATTTCCGATGCATGATGCATGTCTGTGGTTGCGCTGCATGTTGGCTTCAAACTATGGAATGGATTTCCTGAACGGAGGCGTGTCTCTTGAACCCAGAGTAATAAGACCTGCCTCACATTCAGGAAATCCAGTTCATAGTTTGCAGCCAGCTACAACGTGCAGTAGCACTGTGGCTAATGGCTAACCAACTTTTCATCTTAATATGTCCATTATGTGGAAGTATTTTACATTAGAAACACCACAAAACAAGACAGCAACGTGCACTGTCTGCAGAGCCATAGCGCCCCATTAAACCGCAGTAAAGTTAGTTTTACGTTGGACATTCATGCTCCGGGGTTTCAGCGGTCTGTTATTGTTGTTCAGTCCGGAGAAGGCAGTCTGATTTCAGTCAGCCACGCTCAGTCTGACACGCTCAGTCTGACACGCTCAGTCCGTCCATGTCGGAGGAGGGACAGACTGAGCGCGACTGACCGAAATCTGACTGCCTTCTCCGGACTGAACAACAATAACAGACCGCTGAAGCCCCGGCGCTCGAATGTTTAACGAGAAGTTGCTAAACTTCATCGTAATTAATGAACAACTGCTATCAGTTGTAGAAAATGAAGGATTTCTCAGCTTGATACTTGCAGCCAAGATATAGTTTACCCTCCAGAGATATTTATCAGTACAACAGACAATCATAAAAAGCATACAAATTGAAAATTACAATAAAATTATATTTTAAAAAATGAAACAAAAACAACTACATTATAAAGTAATTTAGAATACTAAAAACAGAAACATGTTTGTGTTGGTTTATGCCATGAACTTAGCAGGTGTTTGAAGCCATTTAACATTTAATTTAATTTAATTAATTTATTCATTAATTTAAAAGAAACAATTTTTTTTTAAATCATTAAAAGAAAACATTGAATGAAAAGAAAGAAAGAAGAAAAATCTTATATCTGCCCCTTATTATAAAAATATAAAACAACTTTAAACAATCACTTAAATTAATCACTTTAATATCCACTTTAAAGCTAGGAATAAAAGAAACATGTTTTGTGTTAGCAGAATTTAATTCTAACTTAAAACTTATCCAACATTAATAAAACTTACCTCAAGATGTTGTTTTGGACATGCATGCATATATTTTAACAAATTGTACTTGAGAGTAGATTATTACAGCCTCATATAAAATCAATGATGATCATGATATTGGAACTGGATCGATATCGGACGATATTCAGATGTAGGTATCGGAATCAGATCGGAAGTTAAAAAAAGTGAATCGTGCATCCCTAGTGACTACATCAGGACAGAAACACAGGAAACTGGAAACACAAGAGAAACAGATTCAGAAAGCTACATAAGCTACAAAAAAAGCACCATTAGACGCAAACATCAGAAAACACAGGCATGAACATTTTTAGTATATTTACACTTGTGATTTTGAAGATTAAAAAAAATCTCTAAAATATTTTCTGTATATTTATACTTCTACAACCCAAATATTTTCTTTCTTATATGGACATTTAAAAAAATAGAAATAATGTGAATCCAAACTGGCCCTAAAGAGGAACGGTTTATTCTGATTTAATGTAAAGAAAGACTGTCAGTGTATGTAAACATCTGGTTTCAACTATAGGGGTTCTTAAGGGTAGTTTAAAATAATTTAAATATAATCAAAGTTATAAAAACATGTATATACAGTATGATGCAATCCAGATGTCATGTCAGTAAATAAAGTTGGACTCAGCTTGAGCTGCATTTACATACTTACATTTTGCCCAAGTGAAGCGTGGAACAGACGCCGCTTTTTAGACTCACATCGAGAGAAATGGTTTCACAGCCTACGCTTTGTGTTTGCCGATACACTGGAGTGAAAACAAATGCCTGACAAAATGCTTTAGGACAGATGACAAACACACATGAACACATACATGCACTCCTACAACCCAAAGAACTTCTATCAGACACAGAAAAAGATAATACAGTTCTGCACTCAGAATCACCCCTGTTAGCCCCAAAGCGTGAAATTTCAGCTTTGGCAAAGAAGGAGGCACACAAGACAGGGAGAACAATAATGAATCACACACTCTGTCACAGACTCCAGCACATCCTCTCACATTAAAGCGTGCCAGATTTGGATTAGGCCAGAGATGTGCCTGTCTCTCTGCATCTCACTGCCCGAAAGAACCCTGGTTCTGGTGGTTAGTGCCTGCTGAGCTCTCTGCCATTAGGACAGATGTTAAACTGTGGCCCTCTAGCTTAACTCTGATTTTATCAGGCCAGTTCCCTGAGCTGTAACAAGGCCAATAAAAACTAGAGAAATGCATGTCCTGTGAAAACGCAGTGTGAAATCTTGTTGCAGAAGAATTCGCTAAAAAACAGCTGAAATGAGCTAAAAACATGCTGAAATGTAGCTGAAATGGAAGAACAAGCTTAAATTAGCAGAAGAAAACAAAAAGAACACATATTTGCTGAATTAGGTTTAAATAAGCAGAAATGAGCACAAACATTTGAAAATTAGGTAAAAAGCTGAAATTAGCACAAAAAAGACTGAAAATAGCTGAAAATGCAGGAAAAAAGCTCAAATTACCAGAAGGAGGTAGAAAGAGCTGATATGAGCTAAAAAATGTGGAGTTAGCTGAAAAGGTTAAAATTAGCATAAAACAGCCAAACAGTAGCTGAAAGATCAGAAAATGCTGAAACTAGCAAAAAACCCTGAAAGGAGTATAACAAGCTGAAATGATCATGAAGAAGTTAATTAGGCTGAAAGTAGCAGAAATTACCATGACAAACTTGAATTTATCTGAAAACAGCTGAAATTAGATACAAAAATGCTAAACAAAAAAAGGTAGCTGAAACGTTAGAACAAGCTTAAATTAGCAGAAGAAAGCAGAAATAAATTATCTGAAAATAAGCTGAAATGAGTAAAAACAGCTGAAAAGTAGCTAAAAAGCAGAAAGAAGCTTAAATTAAAAGAAGAAAGTGGAGAGAGCACATTGTTGCTGAATTAGGCTGAAAAATGATGCAATGAGCATAAAAACAGCTGTAGCTTTAGCAGTAGGTGAAACAGCAGAAATATCTGAAACTTGCAAAAATAAGCTGAAAGGAGGATAAGAAGCTGAAATTAGCAGAAAGAAGTTAGACAAAGCATACAAATGTTGTAGTTAGCAGAAAGAATCTGAAGGGAACAAAACAGCTGAAAGTAGCTGAAAAAAGTTTAAATTTGCAGAAGGAAGCCGAAAGAAGCTGAAGCAGAACAAAATGTGAAAGGAGCAGTAAAAGGTTGTAAACAGATATGAATATTTGAAGGATGTAAAATGAGCTCAATTCATTTTCTATGAGGGAAAAAAATGTCAGAAAAGGCTAAATATTTCAAAAAGTTAAAGTTGCACCAAAATCAAAAGTCATAGAAGGATTGTCCTGAAAGAGCTGAACGTTTTGATTTATGAATTGTTGAAATACACTGAAAACTGTGGGAGGAGAATCACGCTGAAAAACATACAGAAGAAGAATATCACAATAGTGTGAATGCTTCATAAACATTCATAGATCATAGATGATCCATTGAAGTGGGTTTAATTTCAGAGCCAGGACAGAGCTGCCTGTCTCTAAGACAACATGTTTAAAAAGTTCATATTCATAGATATGTAGGCATTTAAATGATAATAGCTGAATTACTAACATGGTTGTCTTTTTCAGCCTTTGTCGTGGGCAGAAAGATCTTAATTCCTCTCTCCTCTGATCAAGAGGCGTGGAAATGGTTCATGGCACAGCCAACAATTTTTCTTTAATCCACCGAATACGTGCATTTGTGTGAAGGACAGACTGGATGGGGGAGGGGAGACGTGAGCGGGAGGTCAAGGAGCGAATGATGGAGGAAGACAGCGACTGAGAGAGCTGAAGGAGACGAGGTTAAGCTGGTTGATGCTGGACAGAAACATGTCAGCAAAAGAAGAGCAGAAGGAAATGAAGCAAAAGGCAGAGGAGGAACCAGAGCAAAGGAGGCAGAAAGTCAGGGCTCCTCTGTTGGGAGACGTTGTCTTCACCCCCTGCTCCTTTTTGATGCTCATTTTTTTATAGTTTCACGTCTGGAAACTGAATTCATTTCTCTCATGACATCTTTGCCTCGTGTTGTCCATGCCTCGTTGCCCTGTCAGCCTCCTCTGCTGTCTTTGTGGAGACATGGCGGGGGATTCAAGGAGCTGATGTGTGTGTGTGTGTGTGTGTGTGTGTGTGTGTGTGTGAGCCTGAACTGCCTGTGTGTTACAGCTAAACTAGAGTTTTAGATAAGACTCCCCTAAAGAAGCACAAGATCAACAGGCCTCATCTCAGATTAGGAACATCAGAGCTAATTCAAAACACACTCATGTAAACACACTTTGGTTTTACAAAAGTTTACTGTGCTTGCTTTATTATCCAAATATTTCAAATAGGCCCTTTTTTAAATGTCAAAAACTGTTCTGAATTTTCTGCACACACATATTCACAACCTTTAAAATATGATTCACTGTCACCTCTGCAATTTATTCTACAAACTGTTTGTTTCAAGCAGTTACATCAATCAATCAATCAATCAATCAATCAATCAATCAATCAATCAATCAATGAATGAATGAATGAATGAATGAATGAATGAATGAATGAATGAATGAATGAATCAATCAATCAATCAATCAATCAGTCAATTCAACTTTATTGTCCATAACATTCAACGAAATGGAGATTTGTCTTTGACATCTGGCTCATAAAACCAACACAAGATTGATTAAAAAACCTTAAAAACTTTAAAACCAAGCTTTGCTAAATCAGTTAAAACATTCAGTTAAAACCATTCTAAAATCCACGATACATTAAAATATGGAAACATCCCAGCAGACAGTGGTTTGTTATGTGAGGCTGCGTTTAAAAAGGACCTTGTTAAGTTCATTCACTGCAGAGGGAACAAATGACTTTTTGAACCCACGTTTCTTTGCTAAAGGAACCAGCAGTCTTCTACCAGATGGACCAACCTGAATAATGGTTGCAGTGGATGAGTTGGCTCTTTGTAAACCTGGATTGACTTTTTTCCCAGAACCTGACTGTACAGGTCTATAAGTGTCATTTGTTGATGACCAATGACTTTACTACCTTGTTTGACCCCCCCGGGACAACTTGTTCCTGTTGCTGGCTAGGAGGTTCCCATAGCATGAGACAATATTAAATGAAACAACACTTTCAACCAGTGACCTGTGCACCAACTGCAACGTAATTTTGTTTGCATTAAAGCTCCTCAGCTTATACAGAAGGTGGAGATGCTGTCTGGCTTTTTTGTAAATATAGTCAGTGTTGGGCTCAAAGGTCAACTTGTTGTCAATTATTGTTCCATGGTATTTAAAATTAGTCACCTGCTCTACTTCCTGCCCTTTTATAATAGAAGGCCTAAATGTAGGTCTGGTGCTGGCTGCTCCCCATCTACCTCCCAAACAAAGTTCCTTGGTTTTACTGACATTAAGGGCCAGAAAACTGTCATCAAACCAGGCAGAGAGCTGGTCTATGAGCTGGGAGTAGGAGGGACTATTGGTGTCTTTCAGACCAGCAACTAGGGCAATGTCATCAGCATACTTAATTCATGTTTTGACCAGTGATGGTTTAGTTTTCCCGATGTAAGACTGATCACAGCCCTCCTGCCACTGAACATCATACACAATATTACTCTGTGCCAGGGGACTGGATCTTTGGGACGAACCAGCCTTTGATCCAGTCCCTTGGCACAAACAGAGTAATATTGTGTATGCTGTTCAGTGTCTGACTTGCTCCAGTGACTTCCAGTAAGATGGCGCCCGTGTACATGGCTTGCAATCCACCTCTGCTGACAGTGTTCGGATTATTTGTGTTTTGTTCATTTTTCATCTGGGACATAAATTCGCTACTGCTGTATGATTAACAACAACTTCTGGATCGTTGATTTTCTGCTGCCGATGTTGCTTATTTGGATCAATATGAACGTAACGCTGGACACCCACCCCCTCCCCCACTGCTGATGGATGTGCCTGTTTACCTTCGCTGCGTTCCTCACCAGCCTGCCTGGAGATATCGCTCCAGACACTGGGGAAAATGTGCTGGCTGGCTGGTGAAGCTTAAAGCCCTGTGTGCTACATCTTCCTCTCCAGCTGGTGGTCATGGTTTCCATCGCCAGCTTCCTGCGTGCCCAGACCAGGTAAACAATGGGAGTTGTCGGTTGGTGCGGCTCACTGGCCAACCCGGAGGGGCTGTTATCAAAAATCTGCAGCCGCTGGCACACGCTCCCTACGCCACTGCTGGGTCTACCTTGGACAGTATCAGGATGTGTTTGGTTAATGCAAGATCTATTACCAACAAAACTTTTATCTTCAGGGACTACTTTCAAGAGCACGATTTGGACTTTCTCTGCATCACAGAGACTTGGATGTCTCCGGGTGAGTCCAGCGCCTTGATGGAATTATTGCCACTGAGCTGTCTACTGCCCCACGGCCATCAGGCCGGTGCAGTGGTGGATTATTAACAATATTCAAATCAACTTTTGACTGTAAACAACTGCCCATCCCGGCTTCCCGCGCCAGCTTTGAGCTGGGCGCCTTTGAACTTGACTATTCGCCTTCGACTTTATGCGCACTCGTCTACCGCCCACCTCGATCTAAGGATTTCATAAATTAATTTTCTGATTTCTTAACTGAAATCATACCAAAATATGAGCATGTTTTCATTATTGGGGACTTTAATTTACATGTGTGCCGTCATGAGAAGCCCTTGGTTAAGGACTTTTTAGATTTATTGGACTCATTTAATCTAACTCAGCATGTAAACGGTCCCACCCAAGAGCTTGGACATACACTGGACCTTGTTTTAACTCGTGATGTGACTGCTAGTATTCTTGAAATCGGTCATAATGTGTTTTCAAACCACATGCCAGTCCGGTTTGAGTTCACCCTCCCCTGTCTAATTCCTAAGCCGTGTGTTCCTGTACATCGCAGCCGGACCATTAACCACTTCACTGCCGCATGTTTCACAGATGTTTATAACTCTGAAATGATAATGCAGCCCCTAGTGTTTCTCACCACAACTGAGGCGCTGACATCCCAGTTCAACTCTGTCTGCTTAAATCATGTCGCTACGGTTAAAACTAGAAAATCGAAACTCAGAGAAGAACCTTGGCTGAATGGCATCACCAAGGCCGTTAGACAGCAGTGCAGGAGGGCGGAGCGCAAATGGAGGAAAGACAGGCTGCAGGTCTCTTTTCAAATACTAAGAGAGTTGGCGTCATTATCAGAAAGCAGTAAAAGCTGATAAATCTAAATACTTTTCTGATATCATTGCCTCAAACTCTCACAACCCATGAGTTCTCTTCTTTACCCTAAACTCTGTTCTCCACCTCACTGAACCATCACCTCTGGAAGCCTTGACTGAGCTGTGCGAGAACTGCCTACAGTTCTTTTTAGAAAAAATTGTGACCACCCGGGCTCTCATTTCTCCTCCAACTCATGATCCATCCATCCCACCTCAATCTGTAGCTCCATTTGACCATTTTGAACCAATCTCTATGTCTTCTCAAGAGCAGATCATGTGCAGCTTGAAACCTTCTGGTTCCCCCTTTGATGTGGTCCCCCCTTGACTACTAAAGGAGGTTTTTCCTACTCTAGGTCCGTCCATTCTTGCTATTGTGAATAGCAGTTTATCCACTGGCGTGGTGCCAAAAACCTTTAAACATGCTGCTGTTCAACCTCTCCTTAAAAAAAAACCATTTGACCCCTCAGTCATATCTAACTTCCGGCCTGTCTCCAGACTCCCATTTGTTTCTAAACTACTGGAGAAAATAGTTGAGTCCCAGTTGAAGTGCTTCCTGGAGGATCACACAATCCTAGAGTTATTCCAGTCTGGCTTTAAACCTCTCAATAGCACTGAAACTGCCCAATAGAAGGTTTTTTAATTACATCTTCTTATCCACAGATACTGGCGATTCTGTGCTGCTTGTCCTATTGGACCTTACATCCGCTTTTGACACCATCGACCATGAGATCCTCATTGCTAGGTTGGAGCAGTGGATGGGCATCACAAGGTCAGCCCTCAGTTGGTTCAGATCCTACCTCGCTGACAGATCCTTTTGTGTTTCCATCAAAAATTTTAGTTCTGCAGCGGCAGAGCTTAAATGGGGGGAGGGTTCCACAGGGGTCCATCCTGGGTCCCCTCTTATTCTCTTTATACCTGCTGCCACTTGGTGCTATTTTCTGGAAACACAACATACCCTTTCACTTCTACGCCAATGACTGTCAAATTTATTTCCCCCAAGACAATATGGTACATGCTCTATTCTACCTCTGCTCGACTGCCTGGCTGACATCAGGGACTGGATGGCTTTAAATTTCTTAAGTTTTAATGAAAAGAAGTCTGAAGTCTTGTTGTTCCCTCCCAATGACACGATCACGAACCACTGCATCGACCTTTCCGCTCTAGCCCTGTCAGAAAAACAAAGAGTCACAAATGGACCCTTCCATGAAACTCAACAGTCATTTAAACATGATTGTTAAATTCCATTTTTTCCAACAGAGGCGACTTTCTAAGCTGAAGCCCATAATATCCAAAAGTAATCTGGAGACAGTAATACATGCATTCATTACATCTAGGCTTGATTACAGCAATTCGCTCCTGTTTGGTATCAGTCAGACCTCCATTGCACGACTACAACTGGTCCAAAATGCAACAGCCCAATTTTTAACATGGATTTTCTACCTGGATTATTGAGCATGCATCAGGATACTTCCAAAATCCTTGTTTAAATGAAAACTATTCTTTAATTGTAGAATAAAATATCTTGTTTCCTTTAGGTCTGAGAATTTCAGTGCTCCGCATTTAGTTTGAAGTCTGAAAATTTCCATTTTATAATCAGTTTGAACTGTTAGGTGCCTAAAGGTTCCTACCTTGGCATGGTGGCAGCTCATCCAAGGCAATAACCTGGAGCACCCAAGGTGGCATCATGCCTATTGTACAACCCATCACACCAACATTTTTCTAGCAGAGCTCTAAATAAATCAATGAAATGCTATTGGTATTGCAGCTGCTATATGCACTGTATTATTTTGATAAGATGCTTGCATCACTTATCACATTCAGTCATCTTTTCTTTGCCTTTTTGGACACAAAGCAACAAGTTCTTGTTTTTATTGTGGTCAAGTCTACTAGACAAAAAAAGAAAAAGGGTGATGTAGTACAGTTGTGGACAGAAACTCCCTTCACCTGTACAGGTTTATGTGGCTGAATGGTGCTTCCTCCACCACAGCAAGACTGAAACAGGTTGTAGTGTCATAATATTAACATTAAATAGACTCCATAGTTCTGTATATAAAACCTGGCACAAGGAGAATGTTTATATTATTTATTTACTGTACATACAATATATACAAATATAGTTGTTTGTCTCTTTGTGTCACTGTGATGGACTGGAGACCTGTCCAGGGTGTCCCCCGCCCCTCGCACAGTGATGGCTGGACATGGGCACCAGTGACCCCCGTGACCCAAAAAGGAAGAAGCAGGTAAAAGATAATGGATGGATGGATGTAAAAATGTATTGGTGTTGATCTTGAGGACGATCCACTTGATCTCTTCTCTGTACTCTGAAAATGATTACCTGCACCTTCAACTCATAGCTCGGACTTATGTTCACACTGTAGCTACTTCTCATGATGTGTGGATGAGGTGGTGGGCTCCCTCTCCAAGGGACTTTCTGGAAGAATATGTCTGACTTCCAAGAAAAATCTATTCACCAGGTATGTCAGAGCTGTTCGAAGCGCTACTGGAGAAGCGTATGTTAAGAACTCTCTAGAGGAAACAGCCAACCCTCCAGAGGGTCTAGTCAGCCAAACTGGCAGTGGACCACGGACCATAGCAGACAACAGCAGTTCCTCCCTATACTTCCATGTCAGCGGTGCTCAATGGACCAAGAACTTCTATATCATGCCACTGCTGCAACAGAGTCCAGCCGCCAGTTTCTACTCTTCTCAGCCATATCTTCAACTACACCTGCTTCCAGTGTCTGTGGGTGTCGAGGGCAAAAACCCATCTACTTCCTGTGACTCCGTGGGTGTCGAGGGTGATGACTCACCTGCTTTCTGTGTCAGTGTGGGTGTTGAAGGTGAAGACCCACCTGCTTCCCATGTCTCTGTGGGTGTCGAGGGTAACAACCCAAAATGACACAGTAACAAGACGTTGCCTTGCCGGATGACACACATCCAGGAGAGAGCATCCCTTCCTGAGCAGCGTGAACCATCATCTTTGCATCATATCCACTTGGGTAATGAGATATGCAGTATCCCGGAGAGAAGAAATCTCCTCCTTCTGACGAAGAACGACTCAGTGACAACAACAGTCTTTTTAGATATTTTTTGTTTAGTTTGCAAACCTCAGATAAGTGTACCTAGTTTTAGTTCCAAATTTAGAGAACATCTCTCCTCAAAGCTAAAAGTTATTTTTACATCATTCATTTCCTCTGATAATATTACTGGTTATATTGATTTATTTCCAACACTTGCTATAATTTCACACTTGTTATTATCCACAAACTGTCAATAAAGGTTACATGCATGGTGACTTTAACCTAAACTGGTTTTTGTGTGTTCAATTCATAAAGGGATTACAGCATGGCTACAAACTACCATTGTTTAATCAGGAATTTGGTCCATATTGTTATGTAATTTCTGACCTCTCCTTAGTACAGGTTACATGCATACCCTCCTACAGTTAACAGTTAGTCTAACATTCATGTTTTTGGTCTGTGGGAGGAAACTAGAGTACCTGGAGAAAAAGCACACATGCACGGAGAGAACATGCAAACTCCACCCAGAAAGGCCCCTGGACTGGGAAGCGGGTAAAGATGATGGATGGATGGATGAATTGTAAAGCATTCTGGTCAACTTTTGCTGCTTTTCTGTGCTAAATATAAACTGACATTGATATAGAAGATTGTGCTAGGCCTTTAACTGAGTTTGCTGTGGTTGTCCAGGACATCAGGGGGACTGAGGTCTGGTTGTGTGGAACTGAGCATTTGTTCCTTCAGTGCACAACTCATGAACATGATGCTAACAGTCACAGTTGCACTGAGCATTTTGTGGACAGGTAACACTGGATGTTTGCTCGTTCCTGCTGTGTGCCAACACAGGATGTAGGAAATTGTGTAGTTATTGAATTTTCAAAGCACCCCATCCAACTCTGCCAAATGACAGTAAGCCATAAAGAGTAATACACAGGTCAAACACTGAGTGCAGTGACAGCAAAATGGTAAAAAAAAAAAGCCTTCCAGGCTTATACAAAGTATTTGTATATAGAAAGAGAATCTAGTCCTTACTAGATTTTACATCTGAATCTAACTGATTCTGCTGGCAGAAGTATGTGAAGTTGACCAAGGCGGTGTTTTTCAGAGGGAGCCAACTGCTGTTTTCCTGGTGGATAAAATCCCCATAATCTTGAATCAGGAGGATAGAAGCATGTCAAGGAAAAACTGTCCTTACTGTTCATTTTTTATCATGAGTTTGTTTTGTTTGATCTGCTCATCAGAGACAGCAAAGAACAAGAGAGAGTACAAAAGAACTGTGTGCTTGGGTGAGAGATTCATTACCCAGATAATGAGTCCTTCTGGGACAATATGAGACAGTTCACTTCCCTGAAGATTGTCTTCAACATTTTGGAAGAGGACATTTTTCTAGCTTGAAGCCAGAGTACTTTGAGCAGTGCTGTGGCCTCGTTAGTATGCCTGCCAATGAATAGTAGTTCTGCTGCTGTGAAAAGTTCATTTCAAGTCAAGTGTGACTCTTCCAAAGCTTCTATTTATTTAACAAGATAGGCTTTTTGTGTCAGTGTGGAAAACCTAAAATTAGAAACCCCTACTTTAAATAGAAGTCATGTTCAACAAGGATGGGAATCTTTAGGCTCCTCACAATCTGAATCTATAAAAACTCAAAGGACTATAACACAATATAAAAAAAAACCCAATTGTAAATGCAACTAAATTGTGTGTCATGAATATTACTGGCGGGCAGCACGGTGGCGCAACTGGTAGAGCTGCTGCCTCTCAGCGAGCAGGTCCCTGGTTCAAACCCCGGTCCAGGGGCCTTTCTGGGTGGAGTTTGCATGTTCTCTCCGTGCATGCGTGGGTTTTCTCCGGGTACTCCGGTTTCCTCCCACAGACCAAAAACATGCATGTTAGGCTGATTGGTAACTCTAAATTGTCCCTAGGTGTGAGTGAGAGAGTGAATGGTTGTTTGTCTCGTTTGTCTCTATGTGTCCCTGTGATGGACTGGAGACCTGTCCAGGGTGTACCCCGCCCCTCGCACAGTGACTGCTGGACATGGGCACCAGCAACCCCCGTGACCCAAAATGGAATAAGCGAGTAAAGATAATGGATGGATGGATGAAGTAGGCCTATCATTAAATCAGAAAAAAATAAAATGCCCCCTAAATTCACTGTTAGTGGTTATCAAAATTGCACTTGTTCATTGGGTAAACTTAATATTCTTTAAACATACAGTTCAGTGTCACCATTGCTTAGCACAATGGCAAATCCATCCATCCATTTTCTTTACCCGCTTATTCCATTTTTGGGTCACGGGGGTCGCTGGTGCCCATGTCCAGCAATCACTGTGCGAGGGGCGGGGGACACCCTGGACGGGTCGCAAGTCCATCACAGGGCACAATGGCAAATCGTGTTACCAAAAAAACTAAATAAAAAAAACAAAATAATCAAGTGCACCCCGAAAGTCATTGTTTGTGATAAATTGTGTCAATAATTTTATTATGTTTTTTTTCCCCCACCTTTATTTGTACAGGTTAATCCCATTGAGCCTCGGGAACTCATTTACAAGAGAGACCTGATTTTAACAAAGAGTGACGACAACAGTGGATATTAAAAACAACAGTCATAAAGGATGCATACAAGATGAGAATAACAAGTGAAAATAAAGTGGGATTTAAAAAAAAAAAACCCCCCCCCCCCCAAAAAAAAAAAAAAAAAAAAAAAAAGAAAGCTAGGTTGTAAGGCCATGTGGAAACTAAAAACAAGAACATGTCTGCATTGTTTTTTTTCTCCCAGGAACTTAATCAGATGTTTGAAGCCACTTAGAGGTCAAAGGTCGAGAGCTTCAGATCTTTTTGCAAGATATTCCAGGAAACAGGAGCGGAGTAGGAGAAGGTCCTTTTGTCTAGTTCAGTCCTCATCTAAGCATAGGAGAGAGGTTTATAACAGGATGATGCATATATGGACTAGCTGAACGAGGAATATGTCTCTAAAGTAATTCATTTCAATTCAGTTTATTTATATAGCAACAAGTCACAACAGAAGTCATCTGCACTGAACAGAAATATTCATATATAAAAATAACAATTTAACAGTTTTCATCTGAGGAGCAGCTTTGAGTTTAACTGCATCACAGAACTCTCATCTTGAACAAGTATGAAGGCGACAGTGGAAAGAAAAAAAGTTGGTTCCATAAGAGAGGAGCCTGAGAACTGAAAGAGCTTCCTCCCATTCTGCTTTTGGAAACTTGGGACAGTGAGTAAGTGCAGTAAATTAATGTTGGTTCATAATGGAACAGGTAAAACAGAAACATCCTGATTCATGATTCATGCATCAGGATATCTTGATAACACGTGGTGAAAAGTGAAAACTCTGCAGCTTGTCAGCACAGCTAGCTTAATGTGGTTAGCAGGGCCGGCCCAAGACTCCATGGGGCCCCAAGCGAAATTTGGTTTGGGGCCCTCTATTTCCGTTAATAATGTGGATTACTGCAATCAACAGTCAGATGAGCAGATCTTTTATCCACCTAACATAAACTCATTGCAATTCTGACAGTCCTGTTTATCCTATATGTATATACTAAAAGTAACAAAAGAAAAAAACATACCACTATGCAATGTACTGTATTTTACATCAAAAGTGTCATCTGGTTTATTATCTTTGATTCTGAAGAACTGCAACAGTAATGCTCAAAATAATTTGTAGTGCAAGATCAACAACTAACAGATGAAATAACTTAGATGCATGAATATAATTTAAACTGTGCAAAAACAGACAAAATAAAATAAAACATCAAGGAAATACTTAAATAATGTAAATGAACAATTACTTGAAACCACGTAAATGGTTTAAAAAAGAAATTTGAAGTTGACTAATTAGTTCTTGAAACTATATAAATGTATGCAATAATTTACAAAAGCTGAACTTAAAATATTAAATAGAATCATATATAAATCATTACTTAAAAAAATCCAATTCCACTTAGGGGGCCCCCTAGTAGCCCTGGGGCCCTAAGCAGCCGTAGTTGGCTTATGCCTTGGGCCGGCCCTGGTGGTTAGCTCCACTTTGAGGGACCTAAGTGGGCCAAAACTTAAAAGAACAATGTTTTAAGCTTTTACAAAGAATATTACAAATTTTAGGATTTGGTTAACAAATAGGATCTAAAAAAAAGTTGAATGCTGTTCAGGAATTCAGATTTTGTGTACCCTTCATAAACTCCACTAATAAATGATCTGGTTATTAAAATCCTTGTATTATATTATTTTATTTAACCTTTATTTTACCAGGTAAAGTCCCGTTGCGATTAAGCACATTTTTGTTGTTACATACAGGTAAATTGTCAATTAGTGGAGAAGAATAGATGGAAATATGACATGTAATTCAGACACGTGTTAGCCTGAGCGTTTAGAGGGTGGATACAGTTTATTCCATTTCAAAAATTTAACAAAGTTAGGAAAAATGTAAAAGATGATAAAGGCCAGCGGCCAACATGGCAGTTATAAACAGAAAGTACTACATGTTGGTCTGTATGAAGGTAACTGCAGGTAAATCCTCCATTATTTGTCATAATTACATTTTACACTTAATGGTTGGATTTAAGGTTAACGCTTAAACCTAGTTGTGTTTTGTTTTGTGTGTTTTAAATGTAGATATATGTTGTACTTTCTGGTTGTATAAGTTTAGTCTTTGTTTGTTACGATCAGTTAAAACCAAACATATTTTGTACAAAGTGTTTAATAAGTTGTGCAATGTACAATTTACTCTCTTACAAACTGAATTTCACCGTGAGTTTCTGCCCTGTGTCACTCTGCGGCACGGAAACATCCACTGCAGTAACTATTTTAAGTTATTAGTAGCTTGGAATTGTTTTATTTTATTTTTTTGCCCGTCTTCTTTGCCTTAATATTGGCTGATAAGGCAGAAATGCCTCACTAAACACTGTGAGCTTCACTACCTCCATATTACAGCCATCTCTGTTTGTCCGAGGTTAGCTCACCCTGGGTTACATTTCCTCATGGGCGGAGCAATCTTCCGTTCACGTAAAATATTTGATAATGTTCTTATAGAAACAATTCCTGAATGTGGTTCATACTGTGTTAATGCTACATGTTTGTCTCTTGACCCTACAACTGGTTACGTCTCGGAGCTTGTAAGTCCTTCAGAGTGGTCTCAGGAGACTTGGTGGTCTCTCCCAGTATTTTCATATTTATTTCTGGAATACCATAATCATAAGGAAGCCATGTTATTTTCTTACAGCCACAACTTGTAAAATGCAAGGCAGCTATGTGCGAAAATGTTAATAAAATCAATAGAGGGGAAATATATTTTGCAGTGACAAAAGAAAAAAAACATCCATGTATGACTTAGAACATGTAAACTTTCAAAAAAGTTAAACAGAGGAATTGAAAAGCGGCATTACTTCTTTTATTCTTTTCTTTTGTGTATTCCTGCAGGCTTCACGTGGTGCAGTGCTGTGTGGTGCATCCAAATTGCTGGAAAACAGCTTAAAGTATAGATTTTTCCATGGAGTTGAGCTGTCAATTTATCCCCGTTGCTGATGCGATTTTGTCTCAGCTGGATTTGGTGCTGGCTTCCAGATGGGAGAATCAGAAACATTAATCAATAGTTTTTCTACATTCTCCAATTTTTATAACTTTCAAAACAAGCTAACAAAAGAGCAGTTCACCCTCACCAAAGCATGTGTAAAATCTACTTCATAGCAAGATGCACCGGTGTCAAGCATTTGTAATTTGGGGTGGGGGGGTGGGGGGTGGGGGGGTGTCCTTATTTTGAACAAAGTCGTTTCCATTTCTTGCATTCTGGTGTATTTTAGCAAGCTGTTAAACATCTACATTTACCTACTTAAGTAAACACTATTCAATAACTACAAAGTATTTTGAGTAGGTGACCGCCTGAGAGTAGTCCACCCATGGCACTAACATAGCACTAAGCTAGCTGTGTACAATACAGACCCGCTACCTAAGATGCTACAGATGCAGTTCTCCACTTCTCTCACGCATCCTACACCCCCCCCCCCCCCACACACACACCCAGTCAACAAAACTGCTGTCAATAACGTAGCACTAAGCTAGCACGCAACACAGAGGTCTCTTCCCCTCCTCCCCCTGCCTCGTCAAGAAAAAAATGATAAAATAGAAACCCCTCAGAGTTGAGCATACTGCCAAGCCAGGTGACCTCGGAGACACACTGCATGCCGTTTGGTGAGTTGTAGGTAACCAGGAAAACCTGAAGTGGACTTTTAGGGATTTGAGTATTCTCCTATTAAACAAGTGGAATGGATTTGTTCACATAGCAATAGAAACAGCACTGGGTGAACTAATGTTTCTTGGTAAGTGTGTGTGGGCAGCACGGTGGCGCAACTGGTAGAGCTGCTGCCTTTCAGCGAGCAGGTCCTCGGTTCAAATCCTGGTCCGGGGTCCTTTCTGGGTGGAGTTTGCATGTTCTCTCTGTGCATGCGTGGGTTTTCTCTGGGTACTCCGGTTTCCTCCAACAGACCAAAAACATGCATGTTAGGCTGATTGGTAACTCTAAATTGTCCCTAGGTGTGAGTGAGAGAGTGAATGGTTGTTTGTCTTGTTTGTCTCTATGTGTCCCTGTGATGGACTTGCGACATGTCCAGGGTGTCCCCCGCCCCTCGCACAGTGATTGCTGGACATGGGCACCGGCGACCCCCGTGACCCAAAATGGAAGAAGCGGGTAAAGATAATGGATGGATGGATGAATGTTGTCTTGTGACAATAGGCTTTAGCTCTGTCTTTCTCTTATCTTTACATATTATATGCCCTCTACTTTTGTTCATTGTTGAGCCAAATTACACAAAGAGTTTGTAGACAAGCCATGCAAGACAAAAGAAAAAAGATGGATACAAGCTTGCAAGGTCAAAAATAAGTGGAGGAATTACCTTAAAGAATAGGACAGAATAAACCAACAGAGATTTACATGGTCTGTTCAGAGCTGCTTCTAGAGTTCTGCACACAGGAAGCACACAGGGACACTTCCCTTGTCATTAATCACAGTGGCAAGCTTTTTGTTGTCACTTAGCAGCTGTGTGTGGGGAACAGTACTCTGCTGTTTGTGATAGCAAATGCATGTGCACTACAAAACAACCTAAAAAAGGTAAATCTGCTCCTCTGGACATTCAAAAAACAAAACAAAGCAAAACAACAACAAAAATGTAGAAACGTTTCGTCTTTCATCCGAAAAACTTCCTCAGGGGCCGTTTACACGGCGCGTATTTTGAGTGAATCCGCTCCTTTCTCTCTGCGGTTCTGCTGATCATTTACACGACACCAGTGGCCCCCCTCTTTGAATCCGAAGGTTTCTGAACCCACCTTCCAGAGTGGAGGTTTTTCACTGACCCCCCGCTGATAATGTAAACATCTCCCGCTGAAAAATGAGATAATCTGTGGGATTTAAGGCAGTCTCTTCTTTCCTAAACAGGACAAACTGTAGTTGGGAAGGAAAAGAAAAATCATAGAAGCCATGTCTACTTCCTCTGCAGGTAATCCTTTTACTTTTTGTCCTTAATTATCTCCAGAAAAAACTCTGTATAGTTCCCATGTGTGTTCTCTCCATCTCAGAGTCCTTTTTGAGTTTATAGAAGTCTAGTTTTTAATTTGAGCAGGAAGAAACTCCAGTTTTGTGGTTATACATGCACCGATGGAACGCTCTTGTTGAGGACTTGTGCCCTCATCATCTGGACACTGGTCATGATCTTCTTCTGATGGCCCATCAGCGTCACTCCCAACCTTTGGATGTCGCTGAAAACACAAAGAACGTTAATGAAGCATTTGAATAAATAAGTTTATTATTCAAATTTGACAAGTCAGTGATCATACTGTTGTTTTCATACTTGACACCCCCCCCCCCCTGCAGCCATGTTTAATCCAATCAAACTACTTGTGCATATTTTGTGCTAAATTATAGCTATAACTTCAGCTCAATCAGAAGATGGACGTGTCTTTTATAACTTTTGTACTTTTTCAAACGTTTACCTTTACTCAAAATACAATTTCCTGTAGAAAAACATAAGGATCCTTTAAATACTTTTCAAAACATGGTTTTAAAAAAGTCCAGTTTAAGCATACATGTTGTTTTATTCGAAAGCAGAAAATTTAGTGTCATCCAGGTTTTTATGTCTTTAACACATGCTTGTAGTCCAAGTAGCTGATTGAATTCATTAGTCAAAGTCAAAAAGTCAACTTTATTGTCAAAACTGCCATTTGTACAGGACATACACAGGATTGAAATTACATTACTCTCAGACCCCTGGTGCAACAATAACCATTAAACATTAAAACATTTAATAAACATTAGCATAAAATGAAATAATAAAAGTATGATAATGTCCTAAATTGTAGTATAGCAGTGTAAAAACATAAAAAAGTATATCTATAAAATAAAATGAAGGTCCTGACATTGACATTTGTAGTAAAGTGACAAAGCAGCATATGAAGTGAATGTACACAGTATATGTATGAAGTCGTTGATATTGGTATAGAGTTAAAGTGACATATGCAATTAGGCTAGTAAAAACGTATATAGGTTTGTCCAAAAAAGTTCAATCTGGTCCTCTGGACATTAAAAAAAAAAATATATATATATATAGAAACGTTTCGTCTCTCATCCGAGAGACTTCCTCAGTCTGAGGTGCTGTATTCAGCTCAGTCTCTTAAATAGCACCTTCTCAGAGTGGATCAACCAGTTTGCTGCTGACAACCAGAACCAGCTGATCACATGCTCAAGAAGGACCATCAGCCTAACAATGGTCCTTCCTGACCTGAACTACCCTGAATTGGATTACAGCATGTCTCAGGCTGATTGAAGATGAGTGAATGTTCTAAATGATCCTATCTGATATGGGTTCCTCCAAGTTCGCTTCCCATTTCAGTTTAAGGGAGACCATTCATTTATTCATTCAACCTTTATCTAGACAGGTTAATCCCATTGAGCCTCGAGGACTCGTTTACAAGAGAGACCTGATTTCTTTAACAAAGAGTGACGACAACAGTGGATAACAACAACAATAGACAGACACAAAAGAGGCATACAATTTTTTTTTTTTTTTTTTTAACAAATCAAAACAAAATAGCAACCAAAAGGACAGTAAAAAGGAAAAGTAGCAAAAAGAAAGAAAAAAACTGCTAGATTATAAAGTGGTGTAGAAAACTAAAAACTGGAACATGTCTGCACTGGTTTTTGCCAGAAACAGCAGATTTTTAAAGCCACTTAGAGAGGTCAAGATCGAGAGTGTCATATCTTTTTGTAAGATATTCCAGGAAACAGGAGCGGAGTAGGAGAAGGTCCTTTTGTCTAGTTCAGTCCTCACTGAGGGAACACTGCAGGTAATGATGTCCTGAGAGTGCACGCTGTAGCTGCACTCACACAGAGACATGTAGGAGGAGATGTATGAAGGCAGCAGACCAAGAAGTGATTTAAAGATGAAAATGTACCAGTGAGAGAGTCTGTGTGAAGTTAATGACGTCCAGTTAACCAGTGAATACTGGGTGCAGTGGTGGGTACGATAATCACAGCCAGTTATGAATCTTAGTGCACCATGATAGACAGCATCCAACATCTGCAGCATCCAACATCTGCAGGGAGCTTGTAGGTGCATTCATGTCACCGTAGTCAATGGAGGAAAGGAAAGTCACAGTTACAAGGCAAATTGGACTCATGGTATGAACTGAGCAGTGTATAGATTTTGCTGAGGGTCCCTTTAGTGTCAGACCTGCATTCTAAAATCTAAAACCACAAAATGCTTAGAGGGGTACAATGGAAAACAGTCAGAGTTAGATCTCACAAAATGTCTCAGCTGCAGATATCTAAAAAAAAAAGTGATTTGTGAATGTTGAACTCCTGTACCAGTTGTTCAAAGGCGGCAAGTCTACTATCAGTATAGAGATCACACAGTGAATGTACTCCTCCCAAGACCCAGGTGTCAAAAGCTTTATCAGCTACTGAGGGAGTGAACATATGTCAACGTTTATGCTCAATAATCCAGGTAAAGAAATCCAACCATGTTCAGTCAGGTCATCTGGACAGTTCCATTTTTGCTGAGAGACGTTTCACCCTCCATCTGAAGGGCTTCATCAATTTGAGAAGTCACATACAAACTGCTTTCCCCACCAAGCAGTACAGTCTTACAGTGGACCAACCAGTTTGCTGGTGAGAAGAGGGTTTCTGGGTAGAGCTGTCATTTCTAACCCGAACCCGGAGCCCAGCTCACCCAGATTCAGACTGGGTTGGGCCATAATAATGTGCTTAATGTGTGGACCGGGTCGGTGTTGGGCTTTTTATCGTGTAAGGAACGCGTGTGGCTGACGAGCCAATATACTGTATGCATATTGTTTGCCATGTTAGTCTGATTGGTAACTCTAAATTGTCCCTAGGTGTGAGTGAGAGAGTGAATGGTTGTTTGTCTCGTTTGTCTCTATGTGTCCCTGTGATGGACTGGAGACCTGTCCAGGGTGTACCCCACCACTCGCACAGTGATTGCCGGACATGGGCACCGGCGACCCCCGTGACCCAAAATGGAAGAAGCGGGTAAAGATAATGGATGGATGACTTGCCATATCGCACCTGCCATATGTGGCCATTTCACCGCACGCTGACCGGCCGGTTGAAAAAGGTAAAAGGTTCAGTTAAGCTTCAGATGGACTACTGCCAGTGATCCATCAGCCCAAATGGACGTTCATTCAGCTGCTGCACTCTGTGGACGCGCGCGGCCGACAACCCAAACAGGTGATATCACAAAATATCAGACGTCAGAGCAGGATGCAGGCAGAAGCAGGGGAAGCATTTAATCTGCTTTGACGGCTCTTCAGCTCTAATCTTCTGCCCCTGCAGCCGCACGTGTCTGCCAACCATTAATAATAGTCGGTGGTATAAGCAGTCAAAGCTTAATTAAAAATGTCTGGGGGGTGGGGGTGTGGTGGGGGTGTTTAAATTCAGATCTGTAATTACTGTTAATTCGTCGGATTGGGTGGGGTTCGGAGATGACGGCTATGGGTTGGGGCCGGGTCGGTTTGGATTATTTGGACCCGAGTGCAACTCTATTTCTGGGGGCTGTTCTCTCCCCCGTTGACTCCTCCCAGGCCACCACAGCCAAAGTGATTCAAGACTCAAGACATGAAAGTTCACGCTTAATAATCCAGGTAAAGAAATCCAAGAATGTTCAGTCAGGTTATCTGGACAGTTCCTTTTTTGTTGAGACGTTTTGCCCTCCAAGAGCTTCATCTTGATGAGAAGTCGCATAAAAACTGTTTAAGCTTTTTGGTGGGGAAAACAGTTTGTATGTGACTTCTCAGCTTGAAGAAGCTCTTCAGCTGGAGGTCAAAACGTCTCAACAAAAAAGGAACTGTCCAGATGACCTGACTGAACATTGTTGGAGTGAACATATGATTATTTGACACAGGTGCCAACAACAGTAACTCGGTAGAGTTAAATGCCCTCCTGAACTGGTTCCAATCTTAACCACCCAGATCACAACTGGGTTAGAAGTGTAGGCTGCTATTCATTGTTTAAAGGGCAGCCAAGAGCAGAGTAATGCAGAAGAGGAACTGGATTTAATTGAAGCCTTTTCCAGGGCTGCCCAACAAGTAGAAGGGACGTCCTTACCAAACATAAATAGAAGGGCTCTGATATTAGCTGCCCAGTAATAGTGCATGAAGTTAGGAAGCGACAAGTCTCCAAGCCTACGGGGTAGATGCAGGACCCTCCTGGCAATCCATGGCTGTGTCTCATTCCAAATAAATGCTGATATTTGGCTGTTCAGGTTGATAAATAAGGATTTAGTATGGAAGAATGGCAGGTTTTCAAACAAATATAAAAATTTAAGTAGGATATTAATTTTTACAGGGTTTATTCTGCTACCTAGCATGTGAAGCAGAGGCTGCTAGCAATGTCCTGTTTAAGGTTCACCATGAAAGGCAAATAATTGGTTTTACACAGGTTCCTATGATCTTGGGTTACCCAGATCCCAAGGTGCTGTATTTAAATTTTTAAAGCTAATTTTAAAGGGAACGGTGTCCAAGAATTTCTTTCCTACAGAGATCATAGGCATCAGTTTGCTCTTTTGAAGGTTAACTTTATAACCAAATAATCTTACAATTTTTTGAAGTTAGTTGAGTAATTCAGGGACACTGGTAAGGAAGTCTGATATATATAAAAGTATGTTGTCTGCATACAAAGTGACCTTGTGTTCTGTACCAAGTCGATTTATCCCCTTAATAATGGAATTCTGCCATAAAGCTATAGCCAGTGGTTCTATTGTCAATGCAAATAGAAGTGGTGAGAGTGGGCACCCCTGTTGTGTACCCCGCTGCAGTTTAAAATAGGAAGATATGTTACAGTTGGTGTGGACTGCCACCACCTTCTAGATTTCCTTACTTTAATTCCACACATATAAAGCATGTTTCTCACAAAGTTTGTGTAAATTCAGCTTTAGGGTTTTAAAGAAATTTCAACTTAAATGCACGTTAAAACAGCATGTTACACTTGCAACATCACGCACTTAGCGCTAAGCTAAGATGATACAGACGTAGGGCTCCACTTCTCTCAAGCATCCTAACCATGTATATATGTCAATGATCCTAACCCCACCTGGTCAACAACTGCCTTCACTAAGCTGGCTAAACTGGCGAGCGAGCAGCACAGAGGTGTCTCCACCTTCTCCCCCTGTGAGCATTCTGCCAAGGTAGGGGACTCAGAGGAGAAACACTACAGGTGTTGGGATCCTGCCCTGCACTCCTCTCTCTCCTCAAGCTCCTTAATTACCAGCAGCTGCAGCTGATCAGCACCACACCTGAGGAGAAGTATAAGAAGACTCAGAAGCCACTCTACAGGCGCTGGGACATTGCCTGCCAACGGTAGTAGATGTTCTAGCCAGCAAACTGTGTTCTCTAGTGATTATACTAAAGTTTTGTCTTCCTCTGCATTCTCAGAGCCTTCCTGTTTTTCGTGTTGTCATCGGACCTGCCTGAGTCTCCTGAGTTCCTCCTCAATCCCTCCTGTGATCCTGCAGCTGCCTTTTTGCCTTCCACCACTTGCCACTCCAACCTGGATTCGTATTTTGGACCCTTCCTATTCAACCTCTCGTCACGTAAGAAAGATCCCTCACAGATTACTCCAGTCCCTCCTGCGTTTCCCTTAACCTCTTCCTCTGCCCCTCAGGTGATCCTGTATATATATATATTGTAAATATTTCCCGACACCTGTACAGAGACGTCATCACCTTTATTATCACCTTTTGTAAATAAACACTGTTTTTTGGTACTTCGAGTCCTGGTCTCTGTTCAGTTTTCTGGTCCTTCATCCTGGGTACAACCTCGGTCATAACAACAGGCTGTTGGAGTGGTGTCAGGAAAACCTGGAGTGGACTTTTAGTGGTTTGAGTATTCTCCTAATGGATTTGTTCACCAAGAAATAGAAACAGTGCTGAGTGAACTAATGTTTCATGGTAAATGTGAGTGTGTGTGTGTGTGTGTGTGTGTGGGGGGGGGGGGGGGGCGGCCCCGGCGGCCCCTTCACATATAATGGCTGCAATGCCTATACCTCCTGTCCTACTAATAACACACATTTCAACAATGTATTGGAATCAAGAATGTCTAATATTAAAAAAAATCTCATAGAACCACGTGTCAAATTTCATTGAACTTCTTAGAAAATAATAATTTGATGTACATCTACAACTGAATTATCTTTCTGGAGTCAATCCAAATCAACATGTTCACCACAGCAAAATCAACCTTGAGCAACGCAAAAATGGTCATAACTTAGTGAAATGATCAAATGTTGTTTTAAATCTTAGTGTGCTGGAGTCATCCTCAAATTATTTTTTGAATGCAAACACTTCTCAAATAAAGTACTGAGCGCCTATGAAAAAATATATGAAAGAATGAAAAGACATAGACACAATATGTATTTAGAGTGGTCTCAAGGCTGTCTCTAAATCAAAAGCTTTTATCTCTTTAATTGCTTTTCAAAACAACACTTGGAGGTAGCAGAAAACTAACATTACCGCTGAGCGTATAACCTTTAAAATGGTGATTTGAACCTTAAATTACTTTACATATAGTCACTCAGGGCCTCATTATTTTGTATTAAGAAGAGTGTTTTGGAACAAAAATCTCAGCTGGGTCAGAAAGTAATAAGAAATATGACACAATTTACTTAAATTTAAAAAAGTGTTTTCCATTAACGTTAACAGAAAATGTGCAAATAATTACATTGTGCATGTATATTTTGATCCTATTCCCTGAAGCTGATGCTGCAGTAATGCTGCTGTTCTAGCTGTCTTAGTTTAATTTACAACAATCACAGTCCACATCCATATTTTTGTTCACTTTTAAAATGAACAGGCAGCTGTGTGGTTAGAACAGTCGTCCTCCAATGCAAGAGTTGGGGGTTCGAATCCACCAGCAGTCACATGCCGAAGTGTCCATGGGCAAGACACTGAACCCCTCATTGCCTCTGATGTGTGTCCCATCAGTGTATGAATGTAATAAAGCTCTGATTAGTCTCTTTAGAATGATTTGTTCAGTTAGCTTTGTAGATACCTCCTCTGTATAAACTTCAATACAATGAAACTTAAAGCGTTCCTGCCTGATAATTCAGCATGGATGGCATCTGATTACTTTTCCATACTGCTTCTTGCATGTGGACCTTTGTTTTCTAGCAAAACCGCTCAGCCGGAAGCCCAAAACCGGAACCAGAAGTGAAAGATCGAAACCGGAAGTACACTTTACCAATGTTTTTTTTGTAACAAAAAACTCACTTAAAGCATGAATTGTTTATCTAAACAACTTATAATGATTATAGTAACATAATGATATATATTTTCTCTTTTTAGTACTTCTAGAATTATTTATTTAAACCTATGAACTTATTTAATCAGAGAAATGCCTTAAGGGCAGCACACTCCCCACCTGGCCTCGTGAGGCCATTATACCAGACAATATATTATACATTCAGTCCTTTGGCATGAGGAGGATAACCTCTGTAACTGGTCGCATAAATGTCTTTCCACAACCATGATCCCACGCCTTTACCTCGAGCTGCCTTACTTGATTGTCCTTGCCTAGGAATGTGGCAGTGACCCTCGCCATGGGCCAACTGTTGCATGTGACCTGCTTGTCCTTAAGCAGAACCTGATCACCAGCTTGTAGGTTTCTTCATGATACAGTCCATTTATGTCTTTGTCGTAATGTGGGGACCTGCTCTTCCATTTTAGGTTTTCTGTTTAGGTTATGTTTCAAGGATGACAACCTCATGACTGCCTGCTCTCTATTGTGTAGCAGTTGCTGGTGAGGTTCTTTAAATGGGAGTGGAGAGACCAAACTGTTGTCCTCATCCCTACACATAGCATTGTCCATTATTTTTATAAACGGAGTATCTTGAATTGATGGAGCAGTTTTTTTTCCATTTTCTGTCTGGTTAAAAACTGTTTGTACCTGAGCATGCATCAGGATATGTTTGTACCAGAGTTTGCCCGGGTACTTTACTTGGCGTATTTGTGTGTGGCATTTCCTTGAGCTGCAGAAGGCTGTTGCATGGTTCAAAAACTGTAGGACGGCCATTTTCTAGGACAACTGTTTTGAGAGTGCTGACTGTTGGCCTATAAACATTACCAAGACAAACCTCCCTGACTACGCCCCACCCTAGATCTAAGCTATGGGCGAAGGGTGCGTTATGGGGCCCATTAACTCTCTGCCTGACCTTATGTACTTGTAAAACATCTAGCCTTAGCAACAGGAGTATCTCTGCTTTAGGATCTAGTTCTGGGATGTAGTTTGCTATGGATTGGAGGTGTGGCTGGTGTAGCACAGCGCTGGGGGTTGGAATTTCCCTCCTGTTGTTGGGAATCTCCTGACACTCGATGAGTGTGGGTAGAGGGATAAATAATGATCCATCTAGTGGCTCTACCTGAAAGCCTGCAGCCTTTTTACCCCCTGTTTCCACATTACCAGAGCATGTCCTAAGATTGTAGGAGAAAATGTCAAAAAGTTCGAAGAACTCAGGCCTGGCTAAGGAACAATTGCTCTGATCATCTAGTATTACATAAGTTTTGATAGCGCTGTCCCTGTAACCTTTAGGATACACCCACGCAAGACATATCTTCGAACATGAATGACCCCACTGATCTGGACCGCACACATTTGTGCAGCTTGTTGTGACACAGACCGTGTCTTGACTGTTTTCTCCCTCCCCACCAATCTCTTGTGCTGGTGGAGGACCAGGAGGCATGGCTGCGTCGTGGCTTGTACTGTCACATTCAGAACACATTACTGCTGATTTAAAGTCCTTTGCAAGATGAATGTCTGAGGAGCAGCATTTAAAGCATATTCATTTCTCCTTAAGAAAGGCCTTCCTTTCATAGTGGGGTTCATTCCTAAATGTTCTGCATTTTTTGAGTGGGTGTGGCTTATTATGCAGTGAGCAGTTCCTGTTACAATCCTTGTCGGGGAGAGAAATATTGGTTTTGTGTACAGTAACTGGCTTACTAGAGACAAAGTTCTTTGAGTGTCTTTGGCTGTTTTGCTGGTGGAAATTCGGATCGTTGCATTTCATTGCCTCTTTGCATATGAATTTGCAGAAATACTCAAAGGGTGGGGAAAAGCCTTGGTTTTCCTCTTTGTATTGAGAGCCATGTGACATCCATTTCTCCTGAAGTCCATATGGGAATTTGTCTACGATTGGGCCAATTCCACGAGAAGTGTCCAGATATTGTAGGCCAGGGAGATATCCATCTTCCTTTGCACTTTGGATCTCTTGCAGCAGATCCCCTAGTTCACGCAACATGACGTTATCTTGGACTGTTATTCTTGGAAAACTATCCAGTCTTTCGAAAAGTGACTTTTCAATTATTTCAGGTGCTGCATAACACTCGTTTAGTCTTTCCCATGTTTTACACAAAGCTAATGTGGGGTTGTTGATGTGTATTGAGCGAATGTGTTTTATCTGACCACTTGACTCCTTCTCTAACCATTTTGTCCTGAGATCTAGCTCTTGAATGGGACTTAGATGGACTTCAGCTGTAGCACTAGTAAACAAAGAGCACCATGCTCTGTAATTTTCTGGCCTGTCATCAAACTGGTAAAGGCCTGAAGTGATTACATCTCGTCGTGCCATATATGGAGCAAATGGTTCAACTGGACATGAAATGCTGGCTGGGGTTATAGTGAGGCGTGAATGGTGAGCAAATCGGGTTGAGAGTGTTGTTCGGTTTCTCCAACTTAGGTTTTGTTTCACTTCTAAGCTGACTGGGCATATTTCAGGTAGCAACTTTGCTTTTAGGAAGCTTTAATTCAGAGCTGGTGGGTTGTAGCTCTAAGTTGTCTTTATCAATTCAATTCAATTCAGTTTATTTATAAGAAGCCAAATCACAACAAAGTTGTCTCAGGGCACTTTACAGGAACATTCACATAAAAGCCAATTAGTAAAGTTTATCTAAGGAATCCAGCAGACAAGATGAATCTTGGCTTCGTTGCAGTCTCCCATCCTGAGCAAGCACAGTGGAGACAGTGGGAAGGAAAAACTCCCTTTTTAAAAGGAGGAAACCTCCAGCAGAGCCAGGCTCAGGACAAATGGCCATCTGCTTTAACCGGCTGGTTTGAGAGGACAGGAAGGAGAAACAGACGAACACAGAATGGTAGGTCCAGGTGTGCCTGAATGACAAAAACAACCCCACATGTTAAGGATAGAAAAAATAATTGCAAATGTTGAGCAGAGTAAGTAAAGACAGTAGCAGAGTGAAAAGTGTGGTCAGTTTGTCCTCCAGCAGTCTAAGCCTATAGCAGCAGAACTAAGGGACAGCTCAGGAAACCCAAGCCGACCCTAACTATAGGATTTATCAAAAAGGAAAGTCTTAATCCTAGTTTTAAAACTGGACAATGTGTCAGCCTCATGGACAGAGATTGGAAGTTGGTTCCACAAGAGAGGAGCCTGAGAACTGAAAGATCTGCCTCCCATTCTGTTTTTGTAAATTCTAGGAACCACAAGTAAACCTGCAGTCTGAGAGCAAAGTGCTCTGTTAGGAAAATATGGAACAATAAGATCTGTAATATAAGATGGAGCTAGGTTGTTGAGAGCTTTGTAGGTTAGAAGTAAGATTTTGAATTCTATTCTGGATTTGACAGAGAGCCAATGGAGAGAAACAAAAACTGGAGAGAGATGATCTCTCCCAGTAACTCCAGTTAAGACTCTGGCAGCAGCATTTTGGATCAACTGAAGATGTTTTAAAGAAGTATTTGGGCACCCAGATAATAAACCATTGCAATAGTCCAGTCTAGACGTGACAAATGCATGGACCAGTTTTTCTGCATCATCTTTAGATCAGATGTTTCTAATGTTAGTGATATTACGCAGGTGGAAGAAGGAGGTTCTAGTAACGTTTTTAATGTGGGGGATAAAAGACATGTCCTGATCAAAAATAACACCAAGATTTTTAACATTACCATACCATACCATACCACTTTATTTATAAAGCACTTAAAACAGCAACAAAGCCAACCAAAGTGCTGTACAGACAAAACAACAGGTAACACACAAAGCAAAATACAAAATGAGGTAAATCAGAATATAGACAAAAAATAATGCATTAGAGCTGGAGGACAGATTAATGCATCTAAGGAGGGAGAAAGACTGAAAAATTCATTCCTAAGATGTTCAGGTCCAAAAACCAAAACCTCAGTCTTGTCTGTGTTCAACAGGAGAAAATTATGGGTCATCCAGGTTTTTATGTCTTTAAGACATGCTTGTAGTCTAAGTAGCTGATTGGATTCATTGGGTTTAATGGACAAATATAATTGTGTGTCATCAACATAACAATGAAAATTTATCCCATGCTTTTTAGTAATTTTATCTAATGGAAGCATATATAAAGTAAAGAGTATTGGCCCAAGCACTGAGCCCTGAGGAACTCCATGACTAACTTTGGTGTATGAAGAAGATTTATTTACAACAAAGTCCATGATCAATAATCCAGGTATAAAATCCAACATTTTTCAGTCAGGTCATCGGGAAGAAACTGTCGAGATGACCTGACTGAAAAATGTTGGATTGTATACCTGGATTATTGAGCATGGACTTTGTTGTTTTCAACCAGTTTGACAAGACTGTCAACAAGGAAGAGGGCCGGCAATGGAGGACTACAAACAGCTGCTAGCCGCTATTTAATAGACGAGAATAGAAAAGCTGAAAGTTTGAGTTTTCACTGTCAAAGGGAATTTCTTTGAGTCTGAATAGATCCCCATCGAACCCGAGACTAAATTTATCAACTGATCTGAAGCAGGTGATGAATTTAAGCCTGTCAGATCGTCATGGTAACAGAGACTGAACTTTTCACCTGCAGCTCCAGAGCAGGTGAAGAGTTCAGCTTCAACTGTCAGTAAGGTTTGTCTGTGCTCTGACTTTTAATTAGTTCCCAAACACAAAAATCAGAACCATGAACATTTCAGTACGAGCAGAGTTATACCCACTGCTGTAAGACTTTTAGATTGTCAAATAAACACAAGTTTAAAAGTTCCTTCGTCATCTTAAAGTTCCTCAATCCACTACATTTACACACCAATTAAATGCTGGTGTTTGCAGTTGCAAAGTTAAGCACAAAACCGTGTTAACTCAGGGACATATCATTTAGTTTTATTATATACTTATAAAGTTTATTTGAACTCATTCCATCTCACCAGGACTATACACCCCATCCACCCTCACCCCCAACTAAAACTGTACAGCTTTCTGATGTGGATTTACAATTTGATTTGAAGTAACAATTGTACAATAACACTCCGGATTAACAATGTTAAATGAGGGAGTGGGGGACACGTCTGTGGTTTCCTTCTGAAACAAAGTTTTGTGTGCATTTATATTCATCCTATTGATAATCACAAAGGAGGTATTTACACATAGAGTAGAGGGACTAGGATGAAACAGACTCATTTCAGAGTGAAAAGGTAAGTGGATTTATGTAGTAATTGAATGTTTACAGGTGGCACTGGGAGGATCTGAGGAAATGAGGAAAGAAGTATGTCTCTTGGGAGATGGTGGTGAGGTTTGGAACAGATATTCTTTCCTTACAAGTTTTTTTGTGGTTCCATGGCATTTAATATGTTAAATAGTAAATGGACTGTACTTATATAGCGCCTTTCCATCTGATGAAGATACTCAAAGCACTTTATACTACAATCTGTGTCGTCATTTACCCTTTCACACAGCACTCTACTAGATCTCTAGGGGCAGAGCTACTTGTTCACATAACATCCAGGAGAGTTTGAGATAGTTGGCCAATTCAAGGCCGACACAGTTGAGCCAGCTTCAGATACAACAGTTATTTTGGGTAAGGCCGACTCTGCTTGATTTCTGTCAGGCTTATATACTGGTATGGTTCAATGTCAACTTCAAACAGACAGATTTTGTGGTCAACACCACTGGGCCGAGCTTGTAGCTTCTCTAAGGTCAATTCCTTCTCACCAGGGAGTTTCAGGAACCGCAAGTGGCCTGCGATTTTCAGAAACCGTGTCTAGTTTATGGCTCAGGACACGCACGACTGAGACCGGACGATTAAAGGAGGTACAGAAAAGTCCAGCGGGATCACTGCCAGCGACTCACATGAAGCTTACCAGCTGTTACGTCAGCAGATGCGTGCGGCCGAGCCTGGCCGGTTGAAAGAGGTACAGAAAAGTCCAAATGGATGACTGCCAGCGACTCACCTGCGGCTTAACTGGACCCAGCTGCTGCGTCAGTGGACGCGCGGCCGACGACCGTTAATAACTATAATATTATAATAAGGTGGATTCCACCACCTCCCGCCCTGCTGTTTTTAGTTTTATTTTATTTAATCCATGGTGGTGAATTAAATAAAATAAAAATAAAAACAGCGGCACCTCGCTGTTTTTATTTTTATTTTTTGCATGCTGCATGTTTCTTTCACTTTTGCAGCTTAATAATAGTTTTGGTTTTCCTGTGACTTATTTGAATTATGATAAAGTGTAGGAGCATAAATATAGGCTCACGATGTTTTGTTGCTTTTTTGGTAAATAATAAATGCCATTTTTTTGAGAATATGATATAGCGTCTTAAGTTCCTATGACATCACAGCTACTAGTCGACATCAACTTTTATCACGTTGAAGTCAAAATAAAAGATATGTAGTCGTACAAATCCTAGTGCGGACCCAACTGTATAGTTCACACTTGAACTGAGCTGCTGATTCTGCATAAAGGTTGGAAGTCAGTCCCTTATACGCCACTACTGCCCTCTTCTGGTGCAAAATGGTATAGTACCAGAAATTACTTACTGTAATTATCGGTCTATAAGCCGCTACGCTTTCCTCACACTTTGTACTCTGTGGTTTATACTGTATACAAGAGCATCTTATTTACAGTGAGGAAATTAAGTATTTGAACACCCTGGAACTTTGCAAGTCCTCCCACTTAGAAATCATGGAGGGGTCTGAAATTTTCATCTTAGGTTTATGTCCACTGTGAGAGACATAATCTAAAAAATAAAAAAAAAATCCGGAAATCACAATGTATGATTTTTTAAATAATTTATTTGTGTGTTACTGCTGCAAATAAATATTTGAACACCTGCCAATCAGCAACAATTCTGGTCCTCAAAGACCTGTTAGTCCACCTCTAAAAAGTCCACCTCCACTCCACTTATTATTCTATATTAGAAGCACCTGTTTGAGGTCGTCAGCTGCATAAAGACACCTGTCCACCCCACACAATCAGTGAGACTCCAACTACTAACATGGCTAAGACCAAAGAGCTGTCCAAAGACACCAGAGACAAAATTTTCCACAAGGCTGGAAAGGTCTACAGGGCAATTGCCAAGCAGCTTGGTGAAAAAAGATCAACTGTTGGAGCAACTATTAGAAAATGGAAGAAGCTAAACATGACAGTCAATCTCCCTCAGACTGGGGCTCCATGCAAGATCTCACCTCGTGGAGTATCAGTGATCCTAAGAAAGGTGAGGAATCAGCCCAGAACTACACGGGAGGTGCTGGTCCATGACCTGAAGAGAGCTGGCACCACTGTTTCCATGGTTACTGTGGGTAATACACTAAGACGTCATAGTTTAAATCATGCATGGCACGGAAGGTTCCCCTGCTTAAATCAACACACGTCCAGGCCCGTCTGAAGTTTGACCATGACCATTTGGATGATCCAGTGGAGTCATGGGAGAAAATTCTGTGGTCAGATGAGACCAAAATAGAACTTTTTGGTCTTAATTCCACTCACCGTGTTTGGAGGAAGAAGAATGATGAGTAACATCCCAAAAACACCATCCCTACTGTGAAGCATGGGGGTGGAAGCATCATGCTTTGGGGGTGTTTTTCTGCACATGGGACAGGACGACTGCACTGTATTAAGGAGAGGATGACCGGGGCCATGTATCGTGAGATTTTGGAGAACAACCTCCTTCCCAGATGCCCGAGCCACCTCAACTGGCTCCTCTCGACGTGGAGAAGCAGCGGCTCTACTCTGAGTCCCTCCCGGATGATCGAGCTTCTCACCCTATCTCTAAGGGAGAGTCCAGACACCCTGCGGAGAAAACTCATTTCCGCCGCTTGTATCCGAGATCTCGTTCTTTCGGTCACAACCCAAAGCTCATGACCATAGATGAGGGTGGGAACGTAGATCTATCGATAAATTGAGAGCTTCGCCTTTTGTCTCAGCTCTCTCTTCACCATGACAGACCTGTACAGCGCCCGCTTCACTGCAGATGCTGCACCTATCTGCCTATCGATCTCACGCTCCATTTTTCCCTCATTCGTGAACAAGACCCCAAGATTCTTGAACTCCTCCACTTGGGGCAGGACCTCCTCCCTGACCCGGAGAGGGCACTCTACCCTTTTCCGGCTCAAGACCATGGCCTCGGATTTGGAAGAACTGATCCTCATCCCAGCTGTGTCACACTCGGCTGCGAACCGCTCAAGCGAAAGCTGTAGATCACGATCTGATGAAGCCAACAGGACCACATCATCTGCAAAAAGCAGAGACGCAATCCTAAGGTCACCAAAACTGATCCCCTCAACACCTTGGCTGCGCCTAGAAATTCTGTCTATAAAAGTTATGAACAGAATCGGTGACAAAGGGCAACCTTGGCGGAGTCCAACTCTCACAGGGAACAAGCCCGACTTTCTACCGGCAATGTGGACCAGGCTCTGACACCAGTCATACAGGGACCTAACAGCCCATATCAAAGGGCTCGGTACCCCATACTCCCAGAGTACCTCCCACAGGGTTCCCCAAGGGACGCGGTCGAACGCCTTCTCCAAGTCCTCAAAGCACATGTAGACCGTTGGGCAAACTCCCACGCACCCTCCAGGACCCTGCTGAGAGTGTAGAGTTGGTCCAGTGTTCCACGACCTCGGCTACAGAAGCTGGCTCTTGGGACGTCAGTTGTAATCATCAACAATAAAAGAAATAAGCATTTAAAATATATCAGTCTACGTTTTTATGAATGAAAATATACAAGTTTCACTTTTTGAATGGAATTTCTGAAATAAATCAACTTTTTCATGATATTTTAATTTTATGATCAGCACCTGTGTATATACTATAGTGGTCCCTCACTACTTTGTGGTTCGTTTATCGCAGACTTGCTCTATTGCGGTTTTTCTAAATAAGATTGGACATGACACACAATTGGCTGATTGATGAGCCGCACCATCTGTATGGAATTTTTATTTAAAAGGAATTATTTTAAATTAGTTTGCACCTGCTGCACATTTGTGTAGCCCAGAGCTGCAGAAAAAGCTTCCTTCCGCACCATTGTGCAGCCCATACTGTAGCATGGGAACGATCTTAAGAAATTAATTCACGTCTATCTTGGGGGATGGTCCTCGAGAGTACCTTGTTGGTCATTCAGGTTAGACTTCTGGTCACATGATGACAGAGTGGGTGGAGTTATGGTTGGGTATTTGAAACATTGAGCAAAAGGCCTTGTACACCTGATTACCTGAGGGCATCCTCTCTGTGTCACAAACACTTGTCCCATAGTGATGTTCAATACCAGGATTTTCTGTTCCGATACGACACCGGGTAAAATTCATGAAAGTATCGTGGTATTGATGCTGATACTGATACTTTTTACAAATATGCCTAATGTGTCAGGTAAACCTAAAAAAAGCAGTGTATTAAAATTAAAGTTGCATAAAGAATACAAGACAAAGTCATTTATTTATTTTAAACTCAGGAGTCTGTTGGTGCAGTGGCCTCATTTAGTCTGAGCTTATAACAAACGGGACATCAGACAACATATGTGAAAATGGTTTTTCAAGCAATAAAAATAAAAATCATAAAACTCTTAAAATAAATTATTAAATATCTATTAAATATTGAGATATGTTTAAGATAACATGTTATATTTTTGTAGTGTATATTTTTCAGAGTTCATCAAGGCTGTTTAATCTCCATTGCTCTGTATAATCTGACGACACCTGCTCCATGTAATCCACTTTAAATGATCAGTTCTTTATGAAACCTTACCTGAATAAATCTGGGCTTTTTGCCCATGTGAGATTATCTCAGTGATACACACATTACTACACACTGAACTCATGCAACTATTTATTGAAGCATGAATTTATTGTGTTAATTATTTCATAACCATATGTTTTAATTTGAACAACTCCAACTGCAGCAGTTCTTGGCGCAGCTTGAAGCTCCACATTTCGTGTGCCTGGATAGTCCTGCAGCCCTGAGGGACTCCTCCAGAGCAGCAGCACCTGACTCTCCTCCTCTGTCCACCTCATCACTGCCTCATGTTCTGTGTTGTGATTTAACCGGAAGTGTTTTACAAGGTTTGTTGTGTTGCTGCAGCTCTTTACAGATTCTCCACAAACCTCACAAATCACTTCTTGGTTGTTTCTGGAGCTGAAGTAGCTTCACACATGACTCTGTTAAACTCCGCCGCTGTGTCTACAGACTGAGAGACTGACGAGCAGCGTGCCGCTCCGCTGAAACACGTTTACTCAGGTGGAAGAAAAAGTAGTTCCCTCCAAGCATATCATTTAGACAATACCTCAATAGTTTAGTTACTTTCCACCATCTTCCTGTTAATGATCTGTACTACCTGAAATGAATGAAGTATCAAAAGTATCAGTAGTTTGATTTAAACATCGATTCTCGAGTGAAACGTTTTGGTATCGATAGTATCGGTATTTTAGTATGAATACTAAAATATCAATAGTACCGATATTTTAGTATCGATCCACACATCACTACTGTCCCATGAGGAGCGGGGTGCTGGGAGCCCAAAGTGCCCAGCTCTGTCAAAGGAAATTCTTAGTCAGTTGCAGGAAGCTACTGAGAGATGGCAGGAAGTTTTTCAAAATAAAATAAAAATGTTGGAAATTATGAAAAAAAATACATACAGTGAGGAAAATAAGTATTTGAATTCCCTGCGACTTTGCAAGTTCTCTCACTGAGGTTAGGATGCCCCCTGGAAGCCTCCCTGGTGAGGTGTTCCGGACACGTCCCACCGGGAGGAGACCCAGAGGAAGACCCAGGACACGCTGGAGGGACTATGTTCCTCTGGCCTGGGAACACCTCGGGATTCCCCCGGAAGAGCTGGCCCAAGTGGCTGGAGAGAGGGAAGTCTGGGCCTCCCTACTTAAGCTGCTATCCCCTGTGACCCGACCCCGGATAAGCGGAAGAAAATGGATGGATGGATGGATGGATGGATGGATGGATGGATGGATGGATGGACTTTAGGTCATGAAGAGTGGGGCTTTTCCAAGGTGTGACCAAAAGATCTACACCTTTGTTCTTGTTCAGCATGAGATATTAGTCTAAAACGTGGATGCAAGGGGATGAGTGACATGCATTCTTCAGGAATGGAGTTAGGAGTTCTAGGCTTTTTATTTATTTTTATGAAACCACAAGCCAATGTGTCACCAAGCTCAGAGATTTAGCTTTTCCTTCTTTTATTTTTTTATTCATTCATGTCATGATAAGGAGCTTTTCAGATGTCCACCAGACGTGAATGGAGATGATGTTGTTATCTCTAAAGCAAGCTGCACAGACCTGAAGAAACATTCCTGTCCTTCTTTAGTTGAGTTTATTTCCTCTCTGTTGCCTGACTCTCACACGTGCACATACACACAGAAAGAAGGGCTGTCACAGTTTATCAGCTGCACAATGTGTCCCACATTGATCCTTACAAGATGAAAATGAGTACAAGGAGAATCATAAAAACCTAAAATGAATTGACATTATTGTTTCAAGCTTGTAAAAATAAACCTCAGGGATACAAAGACAGATAGCTTCCTCCAATTATGCTCACATGAGCAGTCTGTACTCACCCAACACTAAAAGGGTTAGATGCATGAGGCAGTTAGGACTTCTTTAGAAGTGGAAATGAGCAAGGAGATGTTTTTGGAGATGACAGGAGGAGGCGCCGGCAGACATCTGTAAATTTTAAAGTTTCCTTCAATGACAATTGCTCCCTCAGCAATACATCCCTGCCTTTAATAATCACAGCGAGCTGTTCTCAGACAGTTTTTGTTAAACTGATTGCTGACTGTGATGACATCATATTTTAGTACGGATAAGTCAGGCAGAGTGCAGAAAGTGTTGTGTTTTACAGCAGCTGTTAGAAACACGAGAACCACGCGCAGAAACAAAACAAGGCAGATTTAGGTCTGTAGTTTCTGGGGGTGATAACAGGAAGGCCAGGTGAACCCTCCTGCAGTCATTAGGTCAAAATGACTCCTCAGGCCCAAGTTCAAAATTTAACTGGGTTCTCTTATTCTTCTTTTAGGACTTGTGTGAAAATTTGATGATGTTTTAGATAGATATGTACTTTATTAATCCCAGGGGGGAATTTGAGGCATTTTCTAATCAATCAATCCATCCATCCATTCATCCATCCATCAATCCATCCATCCATCCATCCATCCATTATCTTTACCCGCTTATTCCATTTTGGGTCACGGGGGTCGCCGGTGTCCATGTCCAGCAATCACTGTGTGAGGGGCGGGGTACACCCTGGACGGGTCTCCAGTCCATCACAGGGCCACATAGAGACAAATGAGACAAACAACCATTCACTCTCTCACTCACACCTAGGGACAATTTAGAGTTACCAATCAGTCTAACATGCATGTTTTTGGTCTGTGGGAGGAAACTGGAGCACCCGGAGAAAACCCACGCATGCACGGAGAGAACATGCAAACTCCACCCAGAAAGGCCCCTGGACCGGGGTTTGAACCAAGGACCTGCTCGCTGAGAGGCAGCAGCTCTACCAGTTGCGCCACCATGCTGCCCGCCGCATTTTCCAATTATACAGAATAAAAAATACATGTAAAATAATCAAAAAAGAAACAAATACATACATTTTATGAAAAAATTGCACATGCCCAATATGGTACATCCATGATTAACCTATATATATTGTATACATACATACACATCTAAGCAGACATACACATATGCATGTATATACATATGCATATGTACATGTAAATATACATACATACACATACAGAAGTGTCCAGGGTGCCGCAGATTTACAAGGCTCAATTTTTACTGTATGGGAGGAGTTGAACGGTCTGATGGCTTGAGGGACAAAGGACTTCCTGAATCTGTCTGGGCAGCAGGGCTGGGACATCAGTCTACTACTAAAGGATCTCCTCTGCTTCATGATGGCGCCGGGTGGAGGATGGTCAGCATTGTCAATGATTGATAGGAGCTCACTGAGGGCCCCTTTCTCTGCCACCAATGTAAGGGACTCCAGCTCTGTTCCCAACACTGAATCAGCTTTCCTCACCACCTTTTGAGTCGCCCAGCATCACATTAGGTCATATTTATGCAGAAATATAGAACATTTTACAGGCTTCACAAACATTCAAGCACCACTGTAAGACTTAATTTGTAAAAGTTTTTTTTAAGTTCATTTACTAGAAACCTTCCATCGATGGCTGTACCACATTACGTGCTTTGTAACTTGCCAAATGTACATTCAAAACAAGACAGACCTTCCCTAACTCGAGTAATTTCATGGAAGATACAGATGAATTTCCCCTGGTGCAAATGACACACTCTTCAGACAATGCAAGCCCATTTAATCTGGGCAGCTGCTGTAATGTACCACAATTTGCATTAGGTAAAGACAACCTGGCACTTCATCGTGGTGGTCTACACATTCAGAAGTCGCCAGGTGTAGTGTTCATCTTTTATCGGCCCTTTCTATTCTAGTCTTATCAATGAAACACGTGAAGTACAGACAATGATAAACAAATTGTAAAACGTACAGTAGATCTGTGACACAAGGCTGAGACTGTGTGTCCTCTCCTGTCTCATTGCTTGATGGGAAAGTGGAGATTCCTCAGGTGCAGGGCATATTTAAATCTATTTGCATATTTAAATGGGTGCTTGTTAAAAGAGCAGTCAGGTATTCCCTCATGTGTGCTCAAGTCTTCACTAAATGGGATGTTCAAAGGACGTATGCTGGGATTCTTGCATATGTAGTTCCATTTGTCTGGATTTATTTTTACATACCCTGTTTTCTCAATTTAAGAGTTCTCCATGTTTCAGTAGGAAATCCATGCAAACCTTTGTACGTGAAGAGGGAGCAAGATGGTGGCTGATTGGTGAACTGCGTTTTGCTAGGCTCCCATCAGCCTGCTGAAAATTAGACTTTTATAATTATATAAATATATGGGGGAGTGGTGGTGCAGAGGTTAGAGAAGGTGGGCCTATGAACGGAAGATCGCCAGTTCAAGCCCTGGTACCGACAGCATCAAAAATGTGGGTGGGGTAGGTGAAGCACCCTCACCTGCCCCCACCCTCATTTGCCCCACTCTGGGCCCTTGAGCAAGGCCCTTAACCCCCATCTGCTACCTAAACAGGTCTCTCTTGAAAATGAGTTATCATGGCTCAATGAGACTACCTGGATAAATAAAGAGTAAATGGAAAAAAAAATAATTCTTGCTGCCTCCATGCTGGATTCGACCTCTGAGATTGGTGTTGTAGCATGAGAGCTGTAATATGGCCTTTAAGTTAAAGAAATTGAAGGCTGTGCCACCTGCGCGGCCTGTCGTCACAGCTACAGCCTCAGACTGCGGTGATGGAGCGGCAGGTGGAACTGCAGGCGTGTCGCCCCCGCTGGGCTCTGGAGAGACAGTTGAGTTGGCTATGAAGTCAGATATTCTGGCTTCAATTAAATCTGAAGTTGCAGTGATAATTAGGATGGAGATGAAGGCAGCTCTGATGGATGATTTTAATTTAGTTCTCTAAGGTAAGCACTAATGTGTATATTTTCAGTTGACAGTGGTTTCTGTTAATGGTCCAGCAAAATTCCAGAAAACTGTCACACCTGAAGCAGCTGAACACTGATACTGCATTTTTTACTGGAGACACATGTGCGTTCTGCAGATAGTGGAAAGTTTGTTAAAAAATGGTCTAGAATGGGAGTGCATTCACTATATGACCTCTATGTTGATGGTAGATTTGCCTCTTTTGAGCAGCTGGTACATACATTTAATATCCACGGGTCACAGTTTTTCAGACATTTTGCAGCCAACATTTTGTGAGGTTTAACTCTGATTGTTTTCCTTTGTACCCTTCTAAACATTTTGTGGCAAAGATTTTAGAATACGGGTCTGATACCAAGGTGGCCCTCACCAAAATCTAGACACTGCTCAGTTCATACCATGAGATAGGTGTAGTGAACCTGATCTGACCTCAAATCTTGATCAGATGAACAGAGACTGTTATTTCATTGATCTGCATCCAGAAATACAGTTTGAGCCATCTGGTGACTTTTTTTCTTGAATTAATCAAGCAGAAAAGACAATTCTCTATGATCATTAC
>NC_056504.1:3870222-3890735 GCF_014905685.2 Nematolebias whitei
GTAATGATCATAGAGAATTGTCTTTTCTGCTTGATTAATTCAAGAAAGAAAGTCACCAGATGGCTCAAACTGTATTTCTGGATGCAGATCAATGAAATAACAGTCTCTGTTCATCTGATCAAGATTTGAGGTCAGATCAGGTTCACTACATAGGGCTGGACAATAATTCAATATCGATATATGTCGCAATATACTTTTATTCAATAATGGTGATATGAGTTTTAAGCACATTTTCGATAGTTCGATATGATTACAGAGTTTCACTGACACATTTCTTTTTCTGTTTGGGTTGAAGCGGCCGCTCAGTTTCAACCCGAACAGAAAAGCTGCGACACAACTACGTAAGTGCGTGGTGACTTAGATGCTATGCAGAGCTCGAGTCCAGAAGGCATTAGCGGTAGCAGGCTAGGCTAATCTCTAACGCGTGTTAAGTTTTTGCTTCAAAATGAGTGCCCATGACCGTCAGAATGTGACTGAACAAGCTTTCACAAGCGATGAGAAAGCAGATGACATAATTGATGAGAGGAAAGACTAATATGGCGATGTGGAAGTGGTTTGGCTTTCTAAGATCCGATAAAGTGCAGGTTTCAGTGTGCTACAAAATGTGACGGCACGTCATTTCAACTAGTGGTGGGAACACATCTAACTTGTTTCATCTGAAGAGTTTCCACTTGATAGAATATGCTGAGAGTCAGAAGATGAAGCAGAAGAGGAGCAGAATGAAGCGCAGAGGAGTGGAGTGAAGCACGGAGGAGCAGCGCTGTGGAGCAGAGCCGAGGAGGCTGCTCGAGAGACGACCGGAGTCTGTATCGGAGTTTCTGCTGGCTTCCATCCAAACTCACCAGGATAATAATTTAGAGCCGGGCGGGTCCACTGGTTCAGAACAGGTCAGCTGAAGGTTTTGTTCCTGGATCACGTTGTTGTCCTCTGTTGATCGGAACTAAATCAGGACCATGCCTTGCTATTTGCTGTGGATTATCAGCCTATTCCTGTCGGTACTGAACCCAGAATCTGTTCATCATGAGAGCAGCTTAAGAGTTTCATCTTCACATGGATGCTCCCCTCTGTCCAATTCAAAGTCCAGTTGGAACACAATGGCGGACCCGTTGGCCCACTTGATCTATGAAGCTTTCTGGTCTGAGACTTTTCTGCATCAGTCCCAAAATCTCCATCATTTTCAAATTGCTTATTATCTGGGGTAATTGAACCTTGTTAACACATCTGGGCCTACCTCTCCCTACAATCTTCATTGTTTCTGGGTTCTGGGTAATCATGTCTTTTTTAACTTTTCTCATGGTTTGATTATGGGGGCTAATTGTCACACTATTAACTCCTGTAATTACACATCTGTCACAAAAAACACAAGAAAATGTCTGATAATAATGTTGTTACTGCTCTCAGGGATTCAGCCCAACCCTGGACCCCCACACTCATTACAGCACACCAATTGATTTTAAAAACATATCAGGACTTCATTTTCTGCATGTAAACACACAGTCTTTTGAGAAAACTTGATACTTTGAAAATTCTGGTCCGTACTTCTGGGGCTGATGTAATCTTCATGTCTGAATCCTGACTACACAAATCTGTCTTGAAACTGACCTGGCAATCAATGGATTTAATATCTATTGCTGTGACCGTCAAAAAAGTATGGGTGGGTCGCTATTTACATCAGAGATACCCTGGATTTTAGTCCTGTGTCAGCCAAAACAATCCCAAACCAATTTGAGGCTTTAGCTGTAAACATCACTTTGAATGGAGGCCAGATCTTATCTGTAGTGGGTTGTTATTGTCCCCCCTCAGCAACATCTGAGGCTCTGTCCTCCCTGATAGACTTCATAACTAATCTACAATTCAAAGAGGTTTTACTTGCCGAAGATTTTAATTTCAACTGGGAAAAGTCCATCTGCCTCTGTGATAAATTCAAGGAATGTTGCCTGTCACTTAATCTGACCCAACGCATTGATTCTCCCACCAGATGGAACAATAACTGTCCTGATAAACCATCCATCTTAGACTTATTTCTAACGAATATGCCTCACAAATTCCCCGGTATAGGATTTTTTGCTGATATTTTAAGTGATCATTGTGTAATAGCGGCTCTCAAAGACACTAAACTTACACACCCTAGGCCCAGATTAATTAAAAAAAGGGATCTGAAACGTTTTTGTTAACAGTTGTTCCTCTGGGATTTATCTCATTTTGACTGGCAACATATTCTATTAACTGATGACGTGAACACCACTTGGAACTATTTCCATAATAGTTTAATTTATTTTGTAAACAAATATGCTTTCCGCAAGTTCAGAATAAAAGGACTAGACAGCCCCTGGTTTACTCCTGAGCTAGCTGACCTCCTACACAGGAGAGATCATCTTTGGGCTGCAGCAAAAAAATCTGGTTGAGTTTTCAGCAGATGAGGAATAAATGCACAACTTCCATTAAAGCTGCAAAACTTAACTATTTTATTTTATTGTTTCTAATTCTTTATTTGACATAGTTACTAATGGAAAATTAGCCACTTTCCCTAAAAGTCAAACTTCTACAAACCGTATCTCACCTCCAAGTCAATCCTCAGATAATCACACCTTTTCTCTTTCCCCGTTTTCAGTCAGTGAGGTCAATAAACTGTTAAAAGATCTAGATTCTAAAAAAATCTGCAGGTCCAGATGAACTTCCACCTTATTTCTTAAGGCTGGCCGCTCATATCATCGCAGTACCAGTGTCCCACATCTTTAACCTCTCCATGAGACAAAACTCCATTCCAGACGCTTGGAAAACAGCCTTTGTTCTTCCTTTGCTGAAGGGAGGTGACCCCACCTGACTGAACAACTATCGACCCATCTCTAAACTCTGCATTTTAGCCAAGGTTCTAGAAAAACTGATGAACTCTCAAATCAAAACGTATTTGGACTCATTTAACATCTTACCTCTCCATCAATCTGGTATCAAGAAACAACACAGCACAACGGCTTCACTGAAGTCTAAAACAGTTAAATCTGGTCCTCTGGACATTCAAAAACAACAAAACAACAAAATATTGTAGAAACGTTTCATCTTTCATCTGAAAGACTTCCTCAGTCTGAGGTGCTGTATTCAGCTCAGTCTCTTAAATAGCACCTTCTCAGAGTGGATCAACCAGTTTGCTGCTGACAACCAGAACCAGCTGCTCACATGGTCAAGAAGGACCATCAGCCTAACGATGGATCATTAGCACCTGATGGCTGTTTACTACTCACAGAGGGTTGAGTGATACTAGCAATCACAGCATTGTAAGAGGGGGACAGTTGAACATGTAGATGTTTAATATTAGCTAAATAAGTGTGTGTCATTTTAGAGAGACTTGTTTTATGAGCCTGAAAATGATAAATTACAGGCCCTTGTTTGGCTAGTGTTCAGCTTATTGCCTAGAAAGACTTGTGCTTTTACCTCCATACTTTGAGCTCTATGGCTGGTGTCACAGCTGATATAGTAGTAACTACTGACAGATCATGGACAGAACATGACTTCAAAAATGAGAAGACTAACTCCTTAATAATCAGAAGTGTGTTGGAACGAGATACATTTCAAGACAAGACTTTAAGATTTAATTTTTGAGGTTCTTTCTGTGCCCCTTTGCCTTTATTTTTCTTTACAAAAGGCCACATCACACAGACATCGATCATCTCACACAGAGAGGAGAGAAAGAAGCCGTCACACATGGAGTCTGACAGGGTCTCAGCAGAGACCTTCTTGTCAGTCTGTCTGCTCCTGGGGTTTCTGAACAAGTCAACAGACTTTTCCTGAGACACGATACAAGACAACTCATCACTTTTGGCTATTTGTCTTTTGGGATTTCAGTCTTGTGCTGAATTTTCACGTCCACATAAAAAAGGTGGACCAGTAAAGACAGGAAATTGTTTAAAAAACAGTGTGTTGTGAGACTACGTTGGAGGATTACCAGCAGGCTGCTAATTAGGACTAAACTGTATAAACACATCAACAGCACTGATCCTCTGAGCCCTCTCTGTGTGCTGAAACACTTACACTCCCCCCAACACACACCATTACACACACAAACACACACACCCCCCCCCCCCCCCCCCAATACACACACACAAACACAAAGCTGTAACCTGATCACCGAAGCAGGCCTGGGTTAAGACCTTCTCACAATCTTTGCAGGTTCCCCTCCTATAAGAAACAGAATACAGTAGTCCCTCGTTTATCGCAGTTGTTAGTGCCCCTTCAAGATAAGTGAAAAACCACGAAGTAGGGATAGTAGTACAAGAGAAGAGAAGCACAGCTGGACAGCAAAGGGTTAACCTTCACACAGCTCTGCAGCACAGAGAAATGTACTTACTGATCAATTACACTGTAACAAGGTTCAAGGTGCTTTATTTGTCATGCACACAACATGTGGTACATGTGATGGAACAAACTTTTTGTGTACACATGGTCCCAGTTACATCCAACAAAAGTACTGTATTAAAATGTAAAAGAAATACAGTAATGAGATCTAAGATCTGGACAAAGAAAAACATTAACTAAAAATACATCAAGCACTAGTAGTATAAAAAACAATACTCCGAACAGCAGCTCGAACATGAGTCTATGTGAGCAGATGAGCACGAATGGACACAGCAACATGAAACAGATCAGCAGCAACATGAAACAGATCAGCAGCAACATTGAAACAGATCAGCAGCAACATGATGTGATTTTTCACAGTGATTATTCTGGTTAGAGATTTGTGAGTCTAACAGCCTCAGGGTAGAAGCTGTTCCTCAGTCTAGTGGTTCTACACTTAATGCTCCTCAACCTCCTTCCTGAGGGGAGTGGGGCAAAAAGTGTGTGTGCTGGGTGAGTGTGGTCCTTCATGATGCAGGTGGTCCTCTTCCTGCATCTGGAGGTGTAGATGTCTGTGATGGTGGGGAGGCTGACTCCAACAGACTTCTGTGCAGCCTTCACCACTCAACTCAACATATAAGTTCTAAAAAAATTATAAATAACTTTTAAAACTTTTATAGTTTGTGATTATGACGATTTCACGATGTGACACATTGAATTTTAAGTTGGAAGACAAAAGTCAATCGGTGCAGCTGGACAGCACAATACTGCTGCAGCACGGAAGAGAATTTGACATTTTTAGGATTAAAACTTTAACTAGAGAAATTGCATTTCCTGCGAAAATGCAGTGTGAATGCTTATTGCAGAAGAATTTGCTGAAAAACAGCTGAAATTTGCTAAAAACAGCTGAAATGCAGCTGAAATGGAAGAACAAGCCTAAGCTAGCAGAAGAAGAAAGAACACATAAATGGTTTAAATATGCTGAAATGAGCAGAAAAATTAGTAAATTAGCTAAAGAAGAGCTGAAATTAGCAAGAAATAGCTGAAAAGTAGCTGAAACGGCAGAAAGAAGCCTAAATTACCAGAACAAAGTGAAGAGCGCACAATTGTGCCCAATTAGGCTGAAATATCCAGAAATGTACACACAAAAGTGGAACTTCTCTTTTTACAAAAATAAATTTTAAATAAATCAATTTTAAATGAACAATCCATGCAGCATGGATTATTTAACATTAAAGTATTTAAATTTAAATTGTTTATTTGTACAGAAAGAGGGAGATTGGGAGCAGGTGATGAGCGTGATTGCAGCTGAGACAGGTGGGTGTGTCAGAGAGCGGAGATCATGGCATGCTACAGGAGGGAGCTTCTCCCTGCACCTGTGGGCTGCACACAGGTGCAGCAGATGCTAAATAATTTAAAATAATTTATTTTAAATAAACAATCCACGCCACTCGTGCGACTCATCCATCAATCAAGTTCAAGTTCAAGTTGAATCAAGTTGTGTGTCATGTCCAATCTTACTTTGAAAATTCACGAAAGAGTGAGTCCACGAAAGTCGAACCGCAAAGTACTGAGGGTCTACTGTATAGTCCAATGCACACAAAGATTCACCAGTGACCATATCAACCAACATTTTATTTTTCATACTGTGCAGGTAATCATCAGATTAGTTTATTCTACCTTAAAGAAGTTTTACAGAACAGTTAGAGGTGGGAAACATACTTGGTAACCAGGTCACTCAATAATCAAACAGCATTCTGATTATGTCATAATGAGGCCACCAAATAAACGTCAGTGGCTGAAACTGAAAATCAACACAGACAGATATGCTAAGAGCTTTATTTATAATATTTCAATTGTGCCCAAAGAACTTAGTCAAGGACGATGGTTAAAGTTCTGAGGCATTGACTCGAAAGAGGAGACAGTAATTAGTAATAGTTTCTGTAGCAGAACAGAATACATCCTGGCACTCACCAAACTCTTTGAATTGATCTAGTTAACACGTTACTAGAATAGCAATGGAATAGAATAATCTGCTGACACATATCAGAAAGCTGTAAGGAATGTATTTTTTATATTTTAATCTAAACAGTCGTAAATTATTAGTTCAATGGTACCAAATGCTGAACTGAAATCCAACAGGACATGTATGGACACAAGTCCTGGTTGGTTGGAGCCACTCAGACCATACGCTGCCTGTCCTGGTCCTCCACTCAAACATCACTCTGTTTTTCAACCAGTCCCAGACTCTCTGTTCATGACACCTGAGATCCTCTCAGATCCAGCCCATTCAGAACCCACAGACCCAGACACACCAACAACATTATCACTACCTTCATGCTCAGCTCCTCTATCTCGGTCCAGTCCTGGACCTGAACCACGTCGCCACCCACGTCGGAGAGGTTGACAACAGAAGGGTTCCAGAGACTCTGTCCCAGAGTCTGCAGCCAGCCCTGAGCTTGCGGCCATTACAGAGACTGTTGTAGGACTCACATCGCCTCCAGAGTGTCCTGCACTGTCCACATCTGCTCCTGTTTCTGCCGCCGAAGATCCGGCCACAGAAGATCCATTTCCACCTGATCTGGCCGCAGAAGACCCTGCCTCCAATTCCAATGACCCCGACCATCCACGTCTGTTCCTGATCCTGCCGCTGAAGACCCTGCCGTCGAAGGTCCAGCCGCAGAAGATCTCACCCCAGATGGTCTGGCTGCAGAAGACCCGTCTGCTGAGCTCCTCTCCCCTGACCCATCTGCTGAACTCCTTACCACTAACCCACCTGCTGACATCCTCGTTCCTGGTCCGCCCGCTGAGGTCCTCGTTCCTGGTCCGTCCACTGAGGTCCTCGCTCCTGGTCCATCCGCTGAGGTCCTTGCTCCTGGTCTGTCCGCTGAGGTCCTTGCTCCTGGTCTGTCCGCTGTGGTCCTTGCTCCTGGTCTCTCGACTGCCTGCCTGTCCGGCCCTGGCCTGATGAATGGTCTCCCGACCTCCTGTCTGTCCTGTTCCTGTCTGAAGAATAGCCCGATGGACAACCTCTCGATCACCTGCCTGACCAGCCCCGGCCAAAGGTACGTCAAAAGATCTAAGATATATGCTAACAGTGCAAAACAGTACACTGAACAACAGCACGATTCTCATAGGTTCTGTTCGGTTATAATTTACACACTTAATGCGAGCACTAACTGTCATGATCAGTGGGTCCTGCTGCCCCCCCAATCTGCTCACATCTCTGCCCCTTCATGACATGCCTAGTTTCTGCCCCTTTTCAAGATTTCTGTTCCTCGGCTTTGTTTTGCCTGTCACCCATCTCTCTGCTCTAACCTGCTCCTGTCACTCCATGCCACGCCTCCCTTGCTCCTCCACAATCAGCGCTAATCCGTCTCACCTGTTCTCCTGCCTTTATAAGCTTCATGATCACAATCCACAGTGCCAAATTATTAAACATTCTGTGGTCCCTGATTCTGAAGCTATCATAGTTCCTTATTTCATCTCATGCCTTGTCTTGTCTTGTCTTGCCTTGACCCCTTACCTGTTTTGTGACTCCTCATCTTGCCTGAACATTAAGCTTTGTTTTGGATTTTGACCTCATGCTTACTTCCTGGATTTATATCTCTGCCTGCCGCTCTTCTGCTTTGGATTAACCTCTCTGCCCACGGTAACGTACCCTACTTCCTCTACTCGAACCACGCTCTTGGACTTGCCCTCCCACGAACCACATATCACAGCGCTCCTCCACAGCTGCCCTGTCTGTGACGTCATCGCTGCTATTCTGTCAGGTGACTCTCTCTCCTTCCAGCCTGTGAGAACCTGTTACTGCAGCTGATCCTAATTCCTCTATCCAGCAACCGGCAGCAAAAATAAATAAAAACTGTTCTTACTCCTGTGTCTGGCTTATTCTGAATCCGAACGCAACACTAACATCAACTGGGATTTATTCAAAGCATTAAACAAAAATACAGAAACAAGGTGCCAAAAGTGGAGAAAAAAAAACTAGAGCAGCATGGTCTTATTGGCAGAGTGATTCCGATGCCAGAGAGATTATCTTAGCAACATGGTCCAGTTAGCAGCATGATACTGTTTGCAGTGATATTTGGTTAGCAGCGAGGTTTCTGTTAGCAACATGGTCCCGTTGGCACCATGGTGATGTTAGCAGTGTGGTCTTGTTAGCACGTCCCGTCAGCAGCATGGTAACAAGGACCGCAGCAGCTGCCTCCCAGACTGCCCTCCAGAACCGGGTCTGGCAGAAAGAGAACTTCCAAGATTCTCTCGTGGAACCAAGTGGCTCCGTAGAGTATAGATGTGACGTGATGTGTATTTGCTCAATCATACCACACCATAAACTTGCATCCCATGTGTGAATTCTACCATTTTGATTCCAAAAAGGTTAAAAAATCAAAGTAATGCATTTTTTTCTACTCACTTTTTGCTCTTCCATGAATAAAATTGACACTTCATTAACTCCTCAGTGGCAAAAACCACTAAGGTTCAACATGTTCAGACCGCTTCCTTTTTGAATGATGCTCATGCCATATAATTTCGACTTTCTTCTCAGAATTCTGACATTTTTCTCAGAATTAAGGAAAAAGAAAATTGTCTTGTGGCCCTAATCCTCTTCCGTATAGTTAGAACACTAATTATTACAAATAGAATTTAGAAAGCAAGAAAAATTGATTCGTGTTCTCTTAAGTTGGAATCACAGTTTTGTAAAATGTAAGCTTTTAGTGTAATAATAACCACACTGTACAATTAGGCGCAAGTGAAATCCTGTGCAATAAAATCATGAGGTTGAAATAGACTGAAGTCCTCACGGAGATGAAACAAACAGCTGAACTGATCAAAGAGTCAAAGTGTCAGTGAAAACACTTGGAGCGACTCGGTGTGTGCCATGTGCTGAGTGGGCTGCTATATTTAGTCCAACGCACACAAACATGCCCAGAGAACAGTACTGACCCCTACCATCTGCTTGCCTCCTTGCACACACAAATACACACACCTCAAGGTCTGAATCCCAATTGTTGCCCACAGACCTCCCTCTCAGGTAAGCTGGGAGGACTTGTTAAGGCCTCAACATAAAATAAGATGATCCTTGCATACATAAAGGAGACAGATACTCTGCTGAGTGACAGAACTGTTGTTGGATGTACAGTATATCTACTGTATACAGCGAGAAGCATTTTCAAACACTGGCTGTGAGAGAGGCAGCACGGTGGCGCAACTGGTAGAGCTGCTGCCTCTCAGCGAGCAGGTCCTTGGTTCAAACCCCGGTCCAGGGGCCTTTCTGGGTGGAGTTTGCATGTTCTCTCCGTGCATGCGTGGGTTTTCTCCGGGTACTCCGGTTTCCTCCCACAGTCCAAAAACATGCATGTTAGGCTGATTGGTAACTCTAAATTGTCCCTAGGTGTGAGTGAGAGAGTGAATGTTTGTTTGTCTCGTTTGTCTCTATGTGGCCCTGTGATGGACTTGCGACCCGTCCAGGGTGTACCCCGCCCCTCGCACAGTGATTGCTGGACATGGGCACCAGCGACCCCCGTGACCCAAAATGGAATAAACGGGTAAAGAAAATGGATGGATGGATGGATGGCTGTGAGAGGAGACAGCTATGGGGAGCCATTTTAATGTGTGATCTGTGTGTGTGTGTGTGTGTGTGTGTGTGTGTGGGGGGGTCTTTGTATTTGTTATCTTGTACAGCCAATTTTTCCAACTTATACTACATTGTGAGGACCAACTGCTCCTTATGGGACCCAAATCCCGGGCCCCATAGGAAGAAGTGCCGTTGGTGGGTTAGGGGTTAGTATTAGGACCAAGATATGAATTGAGGAGGGCTTTGGTTTAGGGATGTACTGGTAATGGTTAGGTTTAGGGTAAGGGTCAGGGTTAGGCTACAGAAATGAATGAAAAATGTATGTAAGTCAAAGCAAAGTCCCTGTAAGGATAGAAAGACAAATATGTGTGTGTGTGTGTCTTGTTTATGTTATTTTGTAAGGCCCATTTTTCCAACGTATAAGTACATTGTGTGAACACACTTCTCTTATGGGGCCCAAAGCCCGGGCCCCATAAGAGCAGTGTTGTTGGTGGGTTAAGGGTTAGGTTTAGGACCAAGATGTGAATTGAGCATGTGTTAAGTTTAGGGTAAAGGTCAGGGAAAGGATATATCAATGAATGAAAAATGAATGAAAGGCAATATAAAGTCCTCGTAAAGATAGCAAAACAAACCTGTGTGTATGTGCATAACGGGGCGGCTGGCCAGTAGAGGGCGCTAAGGTGCCACCCGCCTGCTGGAACTACTCACCATTTTACATTGAAGACTTAAAAAAATTTAATAAAAATGAAATAATAAAATAAAAATATTTCAAAATATATGTATATATTTTTTGTTGTGTAGGATAAATATTTTATAGGTAATGATGAGTTACATTGTTTGTTTCAAAAAACGTTGTCTGATTGGTGACATATTTCCGGCACCGGGGGCGCAAGAATCTAATCCATAGACTCTCGTTAAAAATGGTGCATGTGCAATTATTACGTGATGTTACAAGAGAATAGGAAGATTTTGGGCACAGATATCGCCGCCCGGGGGCACATCGAATGCAATCTGTACCCATCAGTACTGGTGTACTTCCGGTTCCGGAACAGATATTTATTGTTGTATTTAAAATGTTTTTTTGGTCCAGAAACATATCATGCCACAGTGACACTCACAACCAGTCTGGCTGCAGGTACGCTTTAAGCCAGAGGTCACTCGGTCGGTCCGGATTCGGCCCGAGTGATGGTTATGTCCGATAGAACCGGACCAGACCACCCCTTGCTGGCTGCGTCAAGCTGCTCCTTCACTGTGGCAGCGGCTCTGTGCAACTCTGCTGTGTTGTTACAACTTGGCAAGATCTACAATCAGCGAAATTTGAAAGTATTCACTCATCTACTTGACGATGAGTTGCCTTTTTGTTTTAAAATACTGTTGGGCATGTTCATTCATTCATTCAACCTTTATTTAGACAGGTAAATCCCATTGAGCCTCGAGGACTCATTTACAAGAGAGACCTGATTTCAACAAACATGTAAGTAGCTGTTTTAATGACGCAGCAAAAATCAGGATTTATCAAAAAGGAAAGTCTTAATCCTAGTTTTAAAACTGGATAATGTGTCAGCCTCACGGACAGAGATTGGAAGTTGGTTCCACAAGAGAGGAGCCTGAGAACTGAAAGATCTGCCTCCCATTCTGTTTTTGTAAACTCTATGAACCACAAGTAAACCTGCAGTCTGAGAGTGAAGTGCTCTGTTAGGAAAATATGGAACAATAAGATCTGTAATATACTAATTCATCCTACTTGCAACATTACATTCTACCATGTTGTTGTTTATTATTTCTTTTGTACCTTGTAAATATTATATTTCTTTTTCACTTTTTGGTACTTTATTTTGTACCTTTATTGCATGCTTTAGTATTTCTTCTTTTTTATTAGCAAGTTAAATTGGTTCTTCTCAGCCTGAACATTCATTGCATTGTTGACCTTGTGTTAATCTGCATATGACAAATAAACAAAATTACCTCTCATCACATTCTTCCCACCTCAACCTTCATCATTTGGTTTTCTTCTCAGACTTTACCATTTTGCACCACACCAGTCATCCTACACAGCAACATCCCATGCTGTCGGGACACGCTCTCCCCTGACACAACCTTGCAGTCCCCGAATTTCCCTCAAGTTACATTTTCTACACAGAATGTAGTCTAGCTGCATCCTCCTGCCTCCACTCGTAGTGGCCACTCTATATTCCTCCTTATTTTGTAAATGGGTGTTGACTACAGCCACTTCCATCCTCACCACAATCCTCACCATCTTCTTAGGCTTGGGACTGGTGCAAGAGATACAATGACTTGTGCACCTTAGTGACTGGGTAAAATATACTATGCTAAAGTAAAATTTTGGTGTGGTACTAGCTGAGAATCATTCACAACTAATATTCTGCACATTACATGAGTTTTTTGCCTGAAACTTGGCCATAATAGTTGCAGTCACCCCTGTTTGTCTGAACTACTAGGAAACGTGACAGACAATATGAACAGCCTCTGAATAAATACAGGGACTTGCTTGTGATGAACAAAAGGAATGTAAAAACATATTTTTTCTTTATTGTTGTAGAAATTAGTATATTCAAGTCACAAAGCATTATTGTTTCACAAATCCTTGCAGTTTTGATACCATGACAAAAATCTGATTGTTTTGATGCGTTTTTGGTGTGTGGATGTCGTTTATGGGTTCATGTATACCCTCTCTGCTGTTCCTAGAATGCTGCAGCATCAGGTTGAATATAAGCATGCTGCTGTCCTCACAACCGATTAGACGGGCAGAATGACAGTGCAGCCTAGTGGTCATGAAACAAAGCCTCACACATGAACACACACTGCAGTTGAGGAAGAGAACAGCCACAGAGCAGAGCTACGTTTGACTGCATGACTCTCCCCCGTCTGCTTGCTCAGTTCAGTCTATGGCACTGCACGTAGACTCAGAGCTCTCCTACACATGATGTGGAGGAGCCATTGTAAGGTCGCACAGAAACCCCTGTGTGTCCAGGTCTGGGAGGGGTGGGGGGTAGTCAGGAGTTTGGCAGGTGCTGTGCTGCCTCAGTTTGGTCTTGACACTCATCCTCCATGCCGTTTACAAAGCAGTCCAGCTGCATGTAAGTTCACACTTTATATTCACACATAGACCTACATGAAATATTTTGCAGGCTGAGAATGAAACGCACGAGCACTTTGACAGCGAGCAGCACATGCAGCCTCGTGTCAACAGCAGCGGAGCTGTGACAGTGTTATGCTGTTGTATCCCAAACCTCGCAGGGCATCTGATGCAGTTTGGAAACGCAGCCAAGCTGGCAGACCTTTCAGCAGACCTTTCAGCAGACCCGGTGTCAGACAGAGCTTGAGAGTGTGGCTGGCCCTGGGACACAGGGTTTGGCTGGACAACACTGTTTCTGTTAACAGGAAGTATAAAAACAAAAAAAACAGGCGCCATCATTTAGTATAATTTAGTGGGTCTCAATCTTTTCAGTTTGTACCAATACAAACATTGGTAATATTTTTTTGCAATGTATTTTATCAATCATTATTATATTATCCACTATTTGCTTCTCTTTATAGCGTTTAAGGCTATTTATGCCATTCATGTGAAATTCATTTCCTACAGATAACTGATTTCTGATCCCCTTCAAACACACACATACTTTGTTGGTGCTTCTCACGATGGCCATCCTCAAACTCGGTGCTGGACACCTAGTGTTAGGGAAGCTGTCAAGTGGTAAAAGGAGTCCTATCGGGCCTTGCTGGTTGGTGGGACTCTGGAAGCAACTGAGGAGTACTAGATGGCCAAACAGGCTGCCGTGTTGGCTATCGTTGAGGCAAAAGCTCAGATGTGGGAGGAGTTTAGTGAGGTCTTAGATAGAGACTCTCGATCGGCTCCAAAGAGATTCTGGCAAACCATCAGGCGGTTGAAAAGGGTAAAACAGCGCTTTAATAAATTGTGTTCAGTGAAGGTGGGGTGCTGTTGAACTCAACCACTGATGATGTCGGGAAGTGGAAGGAATACTTCTCGGACCTTCTCAATCCTACTGGCATGTCTTCCATGTAGGAAGCTGAGTCGGGGGACTTCAGGGTTGGCCTGACCATGACAATGGCTGATGTTGCCAAGGTAGTTAAAAAGATCCACAGCAGTAGGGATCTATGGGTGGATCAGATCCGCCCTGATTTCCTTGAGGCTCTGGATGTTGTGGGGGTGTCTTGGTTAACAAGTCCTTACAACATCATGTGGACATCAGGGGCAGTGCCCATTTTTACGGGCTGTTTGGTCCCTATACAAATGGTACAAGAGTCTTTTTTGCATTGCTGGCAGTAAGTCAGACTCATGTGAGTTGGACTCTGCCAGGGCTGACTATTGTCACTGATCCTATTCATAACTTTTATTAACAGAATTTCTCTGTGCAGCCAGGTGGCAGAGGGAGATCGTTTCAGTGGCCTCAGGATTCCATCTGTCGCAACGGGCTGGTGCTGGTAAACCAAGTTGTGCAGGCAGACAGTCAAGGACTCAGGAGAATATAAAATAAATAACTTATTTTCAAAAACTAAAAGCTGTCAGTGCAGCAAAACTTACATGAGTAATTAGGAGTTCACAAGGAGCAGACCAGGACATCACCGGTGGACAGTAAACAATGCCAGGACAAAGAGTGAGACAAACACACAGGCTTAAATACAGGAAACACCAGTTAGACAAAGTGAAGGCACCTGTGCGTAATCATAGATGCCAAAGACAGAGACTGAGGATGCAAGACATAAACATGATGCAAGATGGAGCCAGATACTAAGAAAACACAAACCCTTTAAATACAGAAACAGGGGAGCAGGGGATTCAGACATAAACACAACACCAGAAGGGCTAGACACCAAGGAACATAAACCACAACCCCTACACCATCTCTGCCAGGGCCCGAGTGGGACTCATTTTCAGCCCTGGAGTTTCATGCCTCAGAGTGGCCCACTTTAGATCATGACTTATTATTATTAAAATCATGTAATTTTAAGCTTACATCTGGGACGATTCTAAAATCTGCCCTTTAGGTGTGAGGACTTCCGAGAAGATGGCGCCGGTGCTGGAGGCTTGCCGTTTACCTCTGTCTGTTTTGATAGTTTTTTTTCTGTTTTTGTCATTTTTCTTTGGTGACATCAACTCAACGCTTGTTTATGACCGCCAACAACTTTTAAATATACATCTTGATGCATGCTCAATAATCCAGTTAGAAAAATCCAAAAAAGTTCAATCTGGTCCTCTGCACCTTCAAAAAAACAAAACAAAGCAAATCAACAAAAAATGTAGAAACGTTTTGTCTCTCATCCGAGAGACTTCCTCAGTCTGAGGTGCTGTATTCAGCTCAGTCTCTTAAATAGCACCTTCTCAGAGTGGATCAACCAGTTTGTTGTTGACAACCAAAACCAGCTGATCACATGCTCAAGAAGGACCATCAGCCTAACAATGGATCATTAGCACCTGATGGCTGTTTACTGTTCACAGAGGGCTGAGTGATACTAGCAATCACAGCATTGTAAGAGGGGGACAGTTGAACCTGGAGGCTCCACCCCTGTTTAATGATGGACAGTTTCTTTTCACAAAGATGGCCTCCTTTACTCCTCTCTCAAACCATCGTTCCTCTCTGTCCAGGATGTGAACATCTTCATCCCTGAAAGAGTGACCTCTGGCCTGGAGATGAGTGTAGACCTCAGAGTCCTGGCCTGATGATGTTGATCTTCTGTGCTGGTCCATCCTTTTGGCCAGTGGCTGTTTTGTTTCCTCAATGTAAGACTGATCACCCTCCTGACACTGAACAACATACACAACATTACTCTGTTTGTGCCGGGGGACTGGATCTTTGGGATGAACCAGTCTTTAATGTATTTTGGGGTTTAAAAGCCACTGGGACGTTATGTTTAGAAAATAAATGTCTCAGTTTCTCTGATTCTCCCTCAACATATGGAATGACCACTGGTCTGGGTCTGGGTTCCTCCTTTTCACCTGATGGCTGACTGGAGTCCTGTTTGGGTTTCTTCTCTGCTTTCAGGAAGGCCCAGTTAGGATATCCACATTGCTTTGCCACATTGTATATACATGCATGCACGCATGTACGCACGCACGCACGCGCGCACACACACACACACACACACATACACACACATATATACTGTATATAATTAAAGTTAAAGTAATGTGCTATGTATTATATATATATATATATATAAATTAATATTATGTATCTATGTGTACATATATGTATATTAATTAATATGTAGTATGTTTAAGTTTTTAAATTTTATGAAACACAAACCTTTAAGAATTAAGGCCAAACTTAAACAGAATTTTTTTCAAATCTGTATCTTATTGTAAAAGCAGTTTCAAAGATTACAGCACAATGTGATGTTTTGCAATTTTAACATGAACCTTGTGCATATACCATACCACTTTATTTATAGAGCACTTAAAACAGCAACAAGGCCAACCAAAGTGCTGTACAGACAGAACAACAGGTAACACACAAAGCAACATACAAAAGAATACATATCTGTACATAATAAAAGTCACTATATTTTTACTACATCTTCATCGTAAAAATCTATACTAAAATGGAAAATACTGTAGATGGTTTTAAAGCAGGCAGGGGCGGCAAAAATATTTTAGGATTTGGGATTAGGTTTACAAGTTACAGCTCATGAGGTACTCCATTAGAGCATCTCTGACTGAACATAATGTTCAATAAAGCCACAAACTGCTCCATTTTGGTTGTGTATCTTTTCAGGGTCTTCTTCTAATACGTTTAGTGGTGGCTAGTAAATAGCTTAAGTGACCACCACCACCAGCTGGTAAGAAGAGATGATTTCTGGACACGTCTACAGAACCAGTCCTGAAAGTGCGGTGGAAATGCAACAAGAACCGAGCTGAGTCGAGTAGAACCGAGCCGAACCGAGCTAAAGAGGAGTGGTGGAAAAGAGGCAAAAGATAATCTGAATCTCTAGAGACTAATCAGAGCTTTATCACATTCATACACTGATGGGACACAGAGCAGAGGCAGTGAGGGGTTCAGTGTCTTGCCCAGGGACACTTCAACATGTGACTGCTGGTGGAATTGAACCCTCGACTCTCCCACTGGAGGACGACTGCTCTAACCACTCAGCCACAGCCGCCTGTGAGAAGTGCTCACTAACTCAGATTTACATAAATTTGTGAACAATACTCGAAAGTAAAAAGCATTTTGTGTTCATAGAAAAAGTTTTAGAACTCTGAGTTCAGCTCATGAAAAATGGGAGCGAAAACAAAAGTGTTGCGTTTATATTTTTGTCCTTTGTTCAGTATAAAACACGAGTAATCAGAACACAGGAACCACAGAACACACGCACGCACGCACGCACGCACACACACACACACACACACAACAATACGTTGAGACACATGAGCATCTGTCTAACTGTAACATCGAAGCTAAATACCTGATCATTGACATCTGGCCTGCAGACATGATGCTGCTCTCACTGCAGCCCATCAGTCACATGCCAGCTACTGGGTAGAAGTGTGTGTGTGTGTGTGTGTGTGGGGGGGGGGGGGGGTAAGGAGAGCCTGTGACAAACGAGGGTAAACAGAGTGGTGGTGGTTTGGGATAAACAGAGTTGGAGGACAGGAGGCTGTGGGGACAGTAGCATCATTCAGTGTACAGCGCAGCCTGCCCCCCTGCTCTGATTGGTTGCTGTGCTCTGACAGACATGTTCATCTCGCCAGCACACAACACACAACCCCCCCCCCCCCCCACACACACACACACACACACACCCCACACACACAGGTAGCCTGCTGTGTGGGGGTGTGGGGTGTGTGAGAGAGGAAGCCAGCAGACTGAGGCGAGCTGCGGAGACAGACTAACTTAAACTCTGATGAGCTCTCACTCTCTCTCTCTCACTCTCTCGCTCTCTTTCTCTCTCTCTCGCACGCACACACACACGCACGCACACACACACACACACACTCTGTGTGTTCATCGCTCTCGTCTCGACCCTGGGACAGAAGGAGGCGAGGAAGGAGAAGGAGCGGAGGGAAGACACAGGAGGAGAGAGGGGAGCGAGGCAGAGAGAGACTGGCGGGGTGTGAGACAGAACCACCATGGCTTCAGATCCGGGGCTGGCTGCCATGCTGCTCTGGACTATATCCCTGCAGACTGTAGGCAGCGCGGGAACCACCAGCAACCAAGGTAAGACCGTGGAGCTGCTTTCATGTGTGTGCAGACAGAACCACCTGACCCTCCTGGACTGAGTCGGGTCAGAGCATCAGGAGGTTTTTGTGCTGAGGGGTCAGGAAGTGACACGGGTTTTCTGAGGTCAGAGTCTTCCTGAAGGACCGGAGTGAGGTTCATAGATTGTGTCCAGGTGTCTCAGGCTGTGGTCTGTTTGTTCAGTCGTCCTCCTGTTCTCCACCTTTCTGCACCGACACACCACAGAGCCCCCAACTCTTAGTTGCCTGGACTCAAAGAGCTGAGCGTCAGCAGAGTCCAGCAGAGTCCAGCAGCCTCTGCTCGGTCCCTGAAGGCAACATCCAGCTTCACCTGCTGCAGGAGAGACGAGCAGCGGGGGGCGAACGATCCAGACCACTCTGTTAGTTTTCAGAAGGTTCCTCGTCTGAGGGAGCTGAGTTCAAGTCCCTTGACCCGGGTCGGGTCACACAGAGCAGGAAGTTACATGAAAAAACAAAACATCAGTCTGTTAAAATCCAGCGACGCGTTTATTAATGAAGATAAATTAGTCTCAAAGTAGTCACACAAACGTGCCACAAGACTGACAAACACATAAACAGATGTTCGCATTTCAGTTTGTACAAGTGGGAATATTCTGAGCACGCAAAAAGTCAAACGCATGTGCAGTAATCACCTGCTGCGCACGGATCAGCTGCCTGTGGATGTGACTTCTGAGTCTTGATGCTCCAGATTCACAAATATAATGCTGCCTTCAAGGCTGGGGAAAAGCTGGGAAATCTGAGCCTTACCAGATTTACTGTTGTTGTGAAAAGACTCATTTCTAACTTGGAACAGTAGCTCATAACCCCTAAATTAAAACAAATATTAAAACACATCTGTATTAAAACACATCTGTATGAAAACATGTTCAATTAAAACACATTATATGAAAACTCTTCTATATGAAAAATCATCTATATTAGAAGACTTTATATTAAAACACATCTATATGAAAACACATCTATATGAAAACATGTTCAATTAAAACACATCTATATTAAAACACATCTATATTAAAACACATCTATATGAAAACACATCTATATTAAAACACATCTATATGAAAACACATCTATTTGAAAACACATCTATTTGAAAACACATCTATATGAAAACACATATACACTGATATTACTGAATTCCAGAAAAGTTAATTTTGTGAACTGTATGATTCAGATAAACAACCTAGAATGAGCTGGTTATTCTTCATGTGAAAGTTTTATCAGAAAAAACATATTTTATTAGAAAAATATATTTTGCTACCAGAAGAATGAGCTGCCCATTTATGGTTATTTCAGATGAACAGTCCACATAATGAATATTTTCTTCTTCTTTCGTTTGTAGAGGACGTAAAAGCTAAACATTCACAGCATTTAATTTTAATGTTCACAAATAAAAACAACTACATTTTGAGGGATCAGTGTTTTTCTGTTTGCGGATGGGAAGTTTTAAATAATTAAATAATAATTTCAAGATTGCACAGAAAATGTCAGCTTTTGCAAGAGTTTATTTATTTATTTTACAAGCTGAAAGTTTAAAGATGTACAGAGAAAACTGGCAGGAAAAAGTTAAAAAGAGCCACATTTAATCTGATCGGGCTCCTTTTTCTCCACATATGGTTTAGAAAAAACTGTAACCTTCTCCCCTAATTTTTTTTTTGCAGAATATATATTTTTTCTCCATAAATATAACATCAGAAAATAACAATTATTAATGAATAATAACTGAGTTGAACTAGAGTCTTTTCACACAATTGTCAGCTTCTCTGGATGAAATCAAAGCATCAAACAAAACATCATATTTCATGTGTAACTCCATGAATGAGAAACAAAATGTGGTAAAAAGCCCCGCGTGTCTCTTTGATTCACAGCTGCTGCACCTTGATTTATATTTCCATACAATCATTTCTTACATTTAGACAATAACCTCAAAATCTCTGAGCAGTTATGCAAACAAAATGCTAACAGTTTATCTAACTGAGAACGATATTTGTGAAAAGTGGCATTAAGGAAACAGCAGTAATATGCAACCACACAAGCTGTGACTCACAACACAACAGGGAGGACTTTTACAAATAATAACGTTAATGCTATTATCAAATTATTGTAAATTACTGCAGAACATAAAGAAATATCCTCATTATCAGGAGATGAAGTTCAGATATCCACTGAAAACCCGTGATCAAACTCGTTATGTCTTATTTTGTTTTCAAAAATCACACGCTAGAAAATATAATGTTGACGGGTTTCCATCAGCTGCACACCAGTTTGAGAACAATTACAGTTATTAATAGTAATAACAGTTCATACAGGTGAATATAAATACAATAACAGCTATTACAGGTAAATATAAATATAATAACAGCTATTACA
>NC_056504.1:3890745-3891227 GCF_014905685.2 Nematolebias whitei
AAATATAATAACAGCTATTACAGGTAAATATAAATATAATAACAGTTATTACAGGTAAATATAAATAAAATAACAGTTATTACAGGTAAATTTAATATAATAACAGCTATTAAAGGTAAATATAAATATAATAACAGTTATTTAAATTAAATATAAATATAATAACAGTTATTACAGATGAATATAAATATAACAGTTGTTAAAGGTAACTATAATAACAGTTATTAAAAGTAAATATAAATATAATAACAGTTATTAAAATTAAATATAAATACAATAACAGTTGTTGCAGGTAAATATAAATATAATGACAGTTATTAAAAGTAAATATAAATATAATAACAGTTATTAAAAGTAAATATAAATATAATAACAGTTGTTACAGGTAAACATAAATATAATAACAGTTATTAAAAGTAAATATAAATATAATAAGTTATTAAAAGTAAATATACATATAATAACAGTTATTAAAAGTAAAT
>NC_056504.1:3894227-3894724 GCF_014905685.2 Nematolebias whitei
ATATTAACAGTTTTTACAGGTAAATATAAATATAATAACAGTTATTACAGGTAAATACAAATATAATAATAGTTATTACAGGGAAATAAAAATATAATAACAGTTATTACAGGTAAATGTAAATATTCAATTTTCAATTCAGTTTATTTATAAAGCGCCAAGTCACAACAGAAGTCGGTCTCAGGGCACTGAACAGAAATATTCATATATAAAATAAGGTAACAGAAACTTTCATATTTAAAAATAATGGTTTAACATTATTTACATGATATATAATAAAATATAATAACAGTTATTACAGGTAAATATAAATATAATAACAGTTATTACAGGTAAATATTTAAAATAATAACAGTTATTACAGGTAAATATAAATATAATAACAATACAACACAGTAATCAATCAACCTTTATTTATACTGGTAATTCCCATTGACAGTTGACATTCCCAATAACAGTTATTACATGTAAGTATGAATATAATAACAGTTATTACA
>NC_056504.1:3894734-3898747 GCF_014905685.2 Nematolebias whitei
TATAAATATAATAACAGTTATTACAGGTAAATATAAATATAATAACAATTATTACAGATAAATATAAATATAATAACAGTTATTGCAGGTAGTGATTGACTTTAACATAAACAAATTAAGGGAAAATAGCACTAGTTCAACAAAAATTAAACCCACTGTTCCCACAGAAAAAAAATCAATAAAACAGAAAGAGCCATTAAAGTAAAGTGTGTGTGTGTGTACACAATGATGAAATTAGTCATCTGCATTTAACTCATGACACCTGGGATACACCCAGGTGGTGCAGCTATGTAAGCACCCCGGGGAGAAATTAGGTGTCTTGCTCAGAGGCATCATGACATGTGGGAATGGCTGGGAGTTGAACCTGTGACTTTCAGGCCCCAGGTCGGCTGCCCTGCCTCTACCCCGTGTGTGACGACTGGTGCATTTTGATGATTGTGTTGATGCTTCTTTATGATGGAGATCAGGTTTCAGTCCACTCTGGAGCAGTTTGATGTTTCTGTAAATTATTATCCTGTATTTGGTTCTGGTTCTGGTTCTGGTTCTGGTGGTCAGCCATGTCCACTCTCACCTGTTCCCATTTTGGTTCTTTCAGCTCAGGTGTTTTTGTTTCTGGGTCTGTTATTGTCTCCGTGGCGCCATGCGGTCAGTCGGGCATTAATAGTCTTCTGTGGGACTCGCTAACTGCCCTCGTCTCGTTCTGCTCAGGTGTTTAGGTTAGGTTGGGGGAACTCCTCGCCTCCGTCTGCATTCTGGGTCCGTCCGTTCAACAGAGCACAAACAAGAAGCTTTATCGTGAACTACTGTCTTTAATTAATCCAAACAGATGCTTACAGATATCTAAAGATTTTAATGTGTACAGTAAAAATCAAACCTTTGTGTAGAGAGAAAATATTGTTTTATGGAAGAGACAAGAAGGATAAAAATCATAAAAAACATGTAAAAAACTTTTGTAAATACTATCAAAGCATTTAACGGCTAAATGAACACACGGCCCTGACTGTATGAAAACAGATTATTAATCTAACATCTGTCCAAGTAGTGATACATTTTCTTACAGATGTTTTATGTTTGAACATGTTTTCACATTATTAAAGTCATCTTATATTTTTTATGCTCAAGAAAAGTTTTACAAATTTTATGAAGCCAAAATTATTTTGTGATCATTTTTTGTAACAAATATTAAAAGATAAAAACAAACATGAATAATGTGAGAACATCAAATGCTCCTGAATACATATTTTTATTCAAACGAACTTTTACTGCTACAGATTTATTTACTTTAAAGTGGGGACAGTTAAGTGCTTCCATAACTCCTTTATTTCTTAAAGTTGCTGGTTTTATGTTATAAACGTTATATTTCAGAATGGTCACGGCGTTCTGCCGGTGACGTGCAGCTCATCGTTACGGCGATTAAAACGTCTTCATTAGAAAACGTTCAAATGAGAATAAAAATAAACACAGGAACATAGTTTGATCAAACTTGCCACATCTCTGTATGAAGGTATAAAGGGCTCATAATAATCTAATATTACTTAAATAAAAGAATAAATCTGAACCTGGAAAAATCCTTAAAAAAAAACCAGAATAATAATTAATTTGAGATCTTTTTTAAACAGTTACTCAAAGTTTTAACTGTTTTTTTCCTCCTGAAAAAATATGTGAGAATTTTTTTTAGTTTCATGATATTATGTTTAACAAGAGAAAAGGGATACTTTAGAAAATCTAAGATGTTTCAGAAATAAAGACTATCAAAGTTTTTTTTTATCAGTATATTTTTACTTTATTGTTGGATTTCTCTATATATGGTCCAAAGTTTTTATTTATTAGTATACTTTTACTTTATTGTTGGATTTCTCTATATATGGTCCAAAGTTTTTTTTTATTAGTATACTTTTACTTTATTGTTGGATTTCTCTATATATGGTCCAAAGTTTTTTTTTATTAGTATACTTTTACTTTATTGTTGGATTTCTCTATGTATGGTCCAAAGTTTTTATTTATCAGTATATTTTTACTTTATTGTTGGATTTCTCTATATATGGTCCAAAGTTTTTATTTATCAGTATATTTTTACTTTATTGTTGGATCTCTCTATATATGGTCCAAAGTTTTTTTTTATTAGTATATTTTTACTTTATTGTTGGATCTCTCTATATATGGTCCAAAGTTTTATTTATTAGTATATTTTTACTTTATTGTTGGATCTCTCTATATATGGTCCAAAGTTTTTATTTATTAGTATATTTTTACTTTATTGTTGGATTTCTCTATATATGGTCCAAAGTTTTTTTTTATTAGTATATTTTTACTTTATTGTTGGATCTCTCTATATATGGTCCAAAGTTTTTTTTATTAGTATATTTTTACTTTATTGTTGGGTTTCTCTATGTATGGTCCAAACGGCGGCTCGGGGGGGACAGAGCTGTCTGTGCTGCTGCTCTGACTGTGGAACGTCTTCCCATCAGACGAGCTCCTTCACTGTCCATTTTTAAAACTCTTTTAAAAACACATTTTTACTTCCTGTCTTTTGGCACAGCCTGAAATTTGTTCTGCATAGTTTTTATTGATCTTAATGTTTTAACTGTTTTATTCTTTTGTGTGTTTAAACTTTCTTGATTTTATTTGTGCAGCACTTTGTAGCAGCTGTGATTGTTTTAAAGGGCTCTGTAAATAAAGTATTATTGTTATCAATATTCATTTAGTCTCAATATTACTCACTACCTGTGTAGTACTTGCTAGATATGTGCAATATATATCATGCGCGTTTTAGCTTATATTGCTATCTGTGAAATACTTATTTCTACTAATTTATCCTACTTGCACAGTTATATTCTACCATGTTGTTGTTTTTGGCCCTTGTAAATATTATTTTACGTATTGGTACTTTATGCTGTACCTTTATTGAATGTTTTAGTATTTCTTTCTGTTTTTTTAGCGAGTCGACTAGGTTCTTCTCATCCTGAACATTTCATTGCATTGTTGACCTTGTGTTAACTTGCATATGACAAATAAACGTATTTGTTACTATTTTATTATTTTTATTGCAAATGGCATACTTTTCACTTCTTCACACTGAACACAAATAAATCTAAGCACGTTCGTACCACATTCACACTGTCTTTCTAATTTGAAGACACATGAAATTAAGAAAAGGTGCATCTGGAAGAGAAATCTTTTGGGAAGATTAAACATCTAGTGTTGTCCTGATGCTCAGTAATCCAGGTAGATCAATCTAACCAGGCTCACTGTTTAAACTCAAATAAGAAATGGAAAAATGGGCTTCTGGACCAAATTTGACTTTATTATTCAGAATGTTTTTTATTTAATTCAACCTTAATTTATACAGAATAACCTGTATAAATAAAGGTTGAATGGAAAAAAGCAACATACTAACTGTTCTTAGTTTAAAACAGTCAGACTAACCTCATTGAGTTACCAGGACTCATTTACAAGAGAGACCTGTTTTAAACTAAGAGCACAGATGAGGCACAGACAACAATATACAATCATATTACAGCATAGAAAAATTCAAGTAAATAAAATTAAATGATATAAAAAGGAAACAAAAACAAGTTACGCCATTAAACAATTAAAATACTTAAAAACAGGAACATGTTTGCAATGGTTTTTGTAACGAACTTACTTAACAGTTGTTAAAAATCTCTTAGAGAGGTCAAAGTCGACAACGTCTGATCTTTTTGCAACGTATTCCAGGAAACAGGAGCCGAGGAGGAGAAGGTCCTTTAGCCAAGTTCGGTCCGCACTGACGGGACTCTGCAGGTTTACAAGACTCGGTTTGATAGTCATGTGAAAAACAAAAGAACCGACAGAAAGGACTCGGTGTGTATTCAGATCTGTAGTTTTGATCATCACAAAAAATAATTCATTGGATTTTTTTGATTTATTCATCTCAGAAGACACTTAGCTTCAATAATGTAAAGTGTGATCCTGAGATCTTGACTGCAGTAAAAAGACCAGGTCTGGATCAGAAACAGTAAAAAGACCAGGTC
>NC_056504.1:3898757-3900089 GCF_014905685.2 Nematolebias whitei
TGGATCAGAAACAGTAAAAAGACCAGGTCTGGATCAGAAACAGTAAATAGACCAGGTCTGGATCAGAAACAGTAAATAGACCAGGTCTGGATCAGACACTGGTTCTGATGCTCCAGATGTCACGCAGGTGAGAGTCGCTCAGTTTTGTCCTCACGCAGTTATTGTTAATGTTCATAAGCGAGCACGTCTTCTTACACAAGTATGTGGAGACAAACAAGCTCAGCATTTTTTTAGCAAATGTTCTAATCTCTTGGAACCTGCTTTTATTCAGCTGATGGTAAAAGTTGACGACGACACTCAACATCTCACTGCAGCTCCATGAGCTCCTGCAAGTGGTCTGGAGCACCATCAGGGTCCACGGAGAAAGGAGAGGAAAAAAGCACAGGCTCCTTTTCAATAGCTGCAAAATCCTGAAAGCGCTGTAGAAACTCCTCAGCCAGAGTTGATGTGTCTGCTGCGTGACTGATAATGTTTAGTGCAAAACTGGTCATTATTCCTGCAGCAATGGGAAATGTATTGGGCTGGGATTGTGCAGGTGTCTTTGGAAAAGTAGCTGCTTGGTCCGAAATACTTTGATCTGTGAATACAGTTGCATTTTGTTCCTGAAGGTTCATGTTCCACATGTTCAGAAGTCGTGTTATTTCAACTAAAAATGCTAAATGAGTCAGCCAAACAGGATCAGAGGGTTCTCGCATCAGTTGTCCCTTTTTCTCCAAGAATTTTCAGAGTTCCTCCCTAAGAGAGTAGAAGCACTGACCCCACTGAGCCCTCTTACATCGTTGTGATACCAACATCTCGTATTCAGCCAGGACGTCGAGTAGAAACTGGTGAAACTGGCGGTGGCTCAGGGTTTTGGAGGAAATATAATTAATAACTTTTATCACTGGTTTCATAACGCAATCATATTTCAGATGTGTGGCACAGAGAATTTGTTAGTGAATAATACAGTGGAATTTTATAGTTTTTCTCCTTCTTTGCTGACTGTTACAGATTAGGGTTGATAATCCATTTGGCTCACCAGCCGTGACTTTATTCCACTGTAGTTTCATGGAATTTATGGTGGAACAAACAAAAACAAATAAATATCTTCTTCTTGTTTGGCTCTTAAGACTCTGAAGGTCAAGAAGCTCTTCATTCACGTTCATTTCATTGTCCACTCCTCTAAAAAAATCAGTAACTGAGCAGTATCAGATGAATCCGTACTTCCGTTTCAGGCTAACAAAAAAAGTCCAGCTCCGCTCCTTTTGCCTCCAACTGTCTCTTAATATCAGAAGAAGCATCTTCAGTTCTCTGTACCACAGTGTTACGAGGTTCTCTGTACCACAGTGTTAC
>NC_056504.1:3900099-3902000 GCF_014905685.2 Nematolebias whitei
TCTGTACCACAGTGTTACGAGGTTCTCTGTACCACAGTGTTACGAGGCAGGCGAACATGGGCAAACTCTTGCTTCTTCTCTCTATAACTTAAATCATGTCCTGATAAGGACAAGATGTGAAGAGAGCTTCTTTGCAATACCAATACCCATCCTCATGACCTTTTTCCCATTCCTGTCTAAAAAGTATTCTGCAAAAGGATAAGGGGCTGAGCTCTCAGGAGCAGCAGCAACGTGCACTTCCACCATCTTTCAGACGACTGTACGAACATAATCTCAATGCATTTCGGTGCAATGATAATAAAGATTATTACGATTTTGATTCTGACTCTGTGCAAGTACAAATATTTCTATTAAATAACCTTTTTGAGTTCATGTAAGACTTGTTCTGGATCTGGATCCAGTCTGCCATGTTGGAGATGTTGCTAACAGAACTGACGAGTAGCTGTCTGGTGCACCAATCTAACACTTTTTGAAGAATTCTGAGTTGCATAAAAAGATAAAAGGCACTCACTGAGGAGCACACAGTTACTTCAGTGCTGCCGATTGTCATTTGATGGCTTCTTTTCACCAAACATATTATTTGAACAGCTGATTGGAGTCAGATAAGTCTTCTGCTTCATTGTGGACAGCAAAGTGGGACGGTCAGCGCTGAGGGAAATGTTTTCAGTTATGCACACAACAATAAACCCTTTGAATATTGGCTGTGAGACCGTCCTGGACAGGGGACAGCGGTGATTTTTGTCCGGTCTCTGTGCTCCGGTTCTCCTGTCCTGTCCCACAGTGAGGACACAGAGACTTCCGTCTGATTGTCTCTGTTCTGAGGAGCAGCAAGGACCCACACTGGGAGCAGGACGTGCCGCTAATGAGCCAGCTGTAGGTGGATTATTGTGATCACACACCTCTGCTGCAGGACGACCAGCAGGGGACAGAGGGGCCCCTGAAGCAGGAGCAATGTGTGGCACATTAGTTGTGATTTAAACAGGTAATTTAAAAGTTAATGAAACAGAACTAAAAAGAGATGATGAAAGAATCCACACTGCTGGGAGTTTAACTCCTCGTTATGCAACAAGAGATTATTTTTTTCTTTGTGAAAATAGTTTTTGATTTAGAGCAGCATTATTTTCTGTACAGATATTATTTATGTTGGCAGGAATTAAAGCGGAGAAAAACATTCGACTGAGTACTTTGCTACACCCAGTGGTTACCTAAGAATCCTAACGCCCCATACCAACATCAGAGAGCTGTTCCTGCATACAGGTCACATCTCAAAGATTCTTGTGTAAAGAGGAGTGTACTGAGGGCAGGACTTTAGTAAAAGTACACAGTAGTGTGTACTAGGGAGGCACCGACCCACTTTTTTCACTCCCGATCCGATGCCGATACCTGGCGCCCCGGCATCGGTCGATCCCGATCTGATACATATAAACAGAGCTGAATTATCGATATCATGATCATCATTGATTTTATGTGAGGCTGTAATAATCTCCTCTCAAGTATAATTTATACAAATATATGCATGCATGTCCAAAAAGGCAACTTGAGGTAAGTTTTATTAATGTTGGATAAGTTTTAAAGTTAGAATTAAATTCTGCTAACACAAAACATGTTTTTTTTTTTATTCCCAGCTTTAAAGTGGATATTAAAGTGATTAATTTAAGTGATTGTTTAGTTATTTTTTATTTTTTTTAAATAAGGGGCAGATATAAGATTTTTCTTCTTTCTGCACTCTTTTCATTCAATGTTTTCTTTTTGATGAATTTGTTTTGTTTCTTTTAAATGAATGAATAAATGAATAAAATTCAATAAAATGTTAAATGGCTTTAAACATCTGCTAAATTCATGGCATAAACCAACAGACATGTTCCTGTTTTTAGTTATTTACATCAATTTATAATGTAGCT
>NC_056504.1:3905000-3915629 GCF_014905685.2 Nematolebias whitei
GCTGCAAACTATGAACTGGATTTCCTGAATGTGAGGCGGGTCTTATTACTCTGGGCTCATGAGACACGCCTCCTTTCAGGAAATCCATTCCATAGTTTGAAGCCAACATGCAGCATGGGTCGGAAATCTCTGCAGGTTGTATCGGAAAATGGGTTGGTCACATTGTCACCGATACCCGATCCAGAAGTTTTTCTGATATTGGTACCGATACCGATGTTGATATCGGATCGGTGCCTCTCTAGTGTGTACAGAACCTTAGTAAAACTACCCAGTATACTGTACTGTGTACAGGACCTTAGTAAAATTACACAGTATGTTGTGTTCAAGACCTTAGTAAAAGTACACAGTAAAACACAAAGTATACTGTGTACAATTTTTTTTTGTAAAATTACAGTATAGTGTGTACATGACCTTGGTAAAAGTACATAGTGTGTAGATGGACTTAGTTAAAGTACAAAGTACACAGCATAGCGTGTACATCGCTTTAGTAAAAAGTACACAGCATACTGTGAAGACCTTAGTAAAAATACACAGTATAGTGTGTACATGACATCAGTAAAAGTACACAGTATAGTGCTGTTATGGCCTCAAGCCTGTACTGCATTTATCTTTTGTAGCTTTGCAGTTTTCTTTTCTGTACTGCCTGGTTGCTGCTGGCTCGCTGCCTCCCTCTACTGGTGGACTTTCAACCAAGGCTGACCTGTCCAAATATGATTGGCCAGAAGAGGTTTGGACAGCACCGCCCATCCACCAGCGACCACCAATGAGGCGGCCAGAAGGAGGAAGAAGATCATAAAAGCCAGCCCTGGCTTTCAGTCAGTGCTGCTGTGTTTAATGTGCAGTGTGCCAGTCTTTGGTGGGGCAGCCATATTGTTTCCCATTGTGATTTGCTTTGTCTTATTGGTTCTGAAAGACTGTGGCCTTTGTAGCAAAGACACATTTGTTTGTTTGGAGACTTCTCATTGTGGAGCCACTTGTGTTAGTTTGATCATTGTTAGTTGGGGTTATGTATGTTGTTTGGTTCTGAATTTTCATTTTTGTTTTCAAGTAGCTGAGTCGTTGTTCAGAACAAGAAGTTCTTGTTGTTTTTATTTAAGCTGTGTGAAGAACACCAGCTATTGCTGTGTTTTTGTTTAGTATTTTGTAAACTCAGCCAAAAATAAATTGTCATTTATTAATTTTTTACATGATCTTTTGTCATGTCATTTATTTCTACGTGTCCAGTTTCACTACTTTTTGTCTGTCTAAACAGGTCTCACTTGTAAATGAGTCTTCTAGGCTCAATGTGACTTATCTGTCTAAATAAAGGTTGTATGAATGAATGAATTTTGCGTCCAAAATGAGCCGGGACGTAACATAAGTGGGGGCTCGTCCGAGATTTAATTCCCTTTTGACTTGTGACCTAAGCTGATAGTGATTTGTTTGTTTGGGAATATTTTCTGTGTTGGGTGTGGTCTGAAGTTTCAGCCATGTCAATCCCATTTGATTTAGAAGGTTTTGTTTCAAACCCTTCTTTGACTGTTATTGAAAGCTGTCACAAAGACGACCTGCTTAAACTATCAGAGCACTATGAAGTTGCTTTGCCAAATAAAATCCTTAAAAATGATCTTCAATCCCTTGTTGTGACTAAACTGAGTGTTTTGGAGTTTCTTGAAGGATCTGAACAAGCTGGGGTGAGACACACACTTGCCGAACAGGCTTGTGCTCTAGAGTGGGAACCAGATGCACCTGGATCTCCTGACAAAATATCTAAAGAAGCTGGGGAACAAAAAACTCCCTTCACCTTACCTCGTTATGACGCTCTTCCATCTACAGGCACTGGCTCCAGAGACGAGGCCCGACTTAAAGTCAGATTAGCCCGTCTCGAAGTGGACGCCTGTGAGAAGGCGGAACAGAGGCACCTTGAGTAACTCAAAATAAAAAGAATGGAAATTGAGGCTGATAAAGAGGTACATTTATGCCAACTAGAATTGTCCTCTTATCAGAAGGACAGTGTTTCCTTTGCAGAAAGCAAAGGAAGCTCAGATGGTGGCCTCTACTTCTACAGTAACCACATTTGATATTAGTAAGCATATAGCGATGGTGCCCACATTTCGTGAAACAGAAATGGATGCTTACGTTGGTGTTTTTGAGCGTATAGCAACTGCTTTACAGTGGCCCTCCGAGGTTTGGCCACTGCTTTTGCAGTGCAAAATACATGGTAAAGCTCAAGAGTCAGTTTCTTCTCTGTCCCTGGAGGATAGTTTGAAGTATGACACTGTTAAAGCTGCCATTCTACATATCTATGAACTAGTTCCTGAGGCATATAGATACAAATTTTGTAAACACAAAAAAGCCTCAAGCCAAACTCATGTTGAGTTTGCTCGAGAAAAGAGCTTGTTATTTGATAGGTGGGTGTTTGCTTGTGAAGTAAAGACTTTAATATACTCCGGGAGTTGATGTTTTTGGAGGAGTTTAAACTACCTTTGCCTGAATGGCTTGTTGTTTATTTGAATGAACAAAAGGTTCGAACTCTCTCTTCAGCTGCTGTACTGGCCGATGAGTATGTGTTCACCCATGAGACATGTTTTTTTCTGCTTCTGAAAAAAATACTCAAGTACTCAACACACCAAGTGCCAAATGTATCAAAAATGTTAAATGCGGGAAAAGAGGATAGAGTTTTTATTGCCACAAACTTGGACATGTACTTGTCGTCTGCCCTGCCCTGAAAAAAAAAAAGAGAATAGCTTGCATAGCTTGCATAAACCAAAAGGCACTGAGTTCATTAAAACAAATGAAAAGTCAAGTTACGAGTTAAACAAGGTGTGTTGATGAATGTTTTAAACCTTTCTTGTTTGATGGCTTTGTATCTTTACCAGACAGACCTGTTGATCAATGCCCAGTCAGTATACTAAGGGATACTGCTTGCTCACAGACTATGATCCTGTCTTCTGTATTGCTGTTCTCCGAGAACTCAGCATGTGAGTATGAAACCATCCTACGTGGTGTTGAACTGGGTTGAACTGGATTATGTTCCTAGACCTGTACATAAAGTCTATTTACAGTGCAAATTAATTAGTGGTGTTTTTCCCATGGCAGTGTGCCATGCGCTTCCCATCTCTGGTGTTGCACTATTAGGAAATGACATAGTTGGTGGTCAGGTACTTCCTGCCTTAGAGATTATTGACTCACCTAGTTGTACCACAAAAGATCATAGTCATGAATCACAAGTATTCCCAAACTGTGTGGTTACCCGTGCCCAAGCCCAAAGTCAGGAAACTGATATTTCATTAGCTGCTTCTGTGTTGATGCCTACCTTTTTCGAAGGTACTTCAAGACCTGAGGTTGAAGGCCTTGCTGACAAAATTATTTCTAGCACCCTTGCTAGAAAACAGTTAGAAGACATTTCATTATCAATGAGCCAGGAAAAGTTATGTGCTGCCCAGAGAACTGATTCTACACTGAAAAAGTGTCTCTCCAAGGTGGTGCATGTTGAGGACGCTGAAAAGGAAAAGTGAGCTATTTCATTAAAAATGGAGTTTTGATGTGTAAATGGTCATCAGACACTAGCCTTGATTCATCTAGTGTTGACCAGATAGTGGTTCCTTCTGTTTACCACACAAGATTTTAACTGTGGCTCATGAGAGTAAATGGACTGGACATTTGGGGTAACAAAAACTTAGCAGCTCATTTTACGTCATTTCTTCTGGCCTGGTCTTAAAGGTGATGTAACTACTCACTGTCCTTGTTGTCATATTTGTCAGGTCGCAGGTAAACCCAATCAAAGAATTCCTCCAGCACCGTTACACCCAATCCCAGTCATGGGTGAACCACTTGAACAGGTACTTCTCGATTATGTTGGTCTTCTACTGTGAACAAAGGTAACCAATCCAACATTTTTCAGTCAGGTCATCTGCACAGTTTCTTTTTTTGTGCTGAAACGTTTCGCCTTAGATCCGGAAGGCTTCATCAGTCAAGGAAACACAACAGTTTACTCCAAAGTGGAACAAACCAGTTGCGTTGGTGATAAGTTGATCTCTTTGTCACGCGCCCTCCTCCATTGCTGGCCCTCTTCCTTGTTGACAGTCTTGTCAAACTGGTTGAAAACAACAAAGGTTTCAGCACATAAAAAGAAACTGTCCAGATGACCTGACTGAAAAATGTTGGATTGTATAATTGGATTATTGAGCACGGACTTTGTTGTTAAGGTAACCAATATTTACTCACTATACTGTGTGCTGCTACATGGTTTCCAGAGGCTGTGCCACTATGTAACATAACCACCAGTTCAATAATAGGAGCTTTAATAAAGTTCTTTTCTACTTTTGGTCTTCCTCGAGTGATTCAAAGTGACCAAGGGAGTAATTTTCTCTCCAAACTCTTTAAACAAGTTTTCTCATCTTTGAATATCCAAAATGCTGTTTCAACTGACTATCATTCAGAGTCCCAAGGTGCTTTAGAACGTTAAAGTCCATGCTCTGTAAATATTGTTTGCAGTCAGAGAAGACTTGAGATGAAGGAGTTCCCTTTGTGTTGTTTGCTGCCAGTGAGGCTACTCAAGAGTTTCTAGAATTTAGTCCTGCTGAACTAGTGTTTGGACACACTCCTCGTGGACCATTAAAGGTCCTGAAAGAGAAACTTTTAAATTATCAAATACAGGGAGAAAATGTACTAGACTGGACTTCCAGTGACATCATGTTACGGGTAGCAGCATAAAAGACAGGATCTGTCCGTTTAAAGTGATCCCCTAATAAAACTACTGCAAAACTCAGCGATTTTTGACAAAAACAATATGGCATCGTCTGTAAGATGCAAAGATCCAAACAAACAGGACCAAATGAAGGACAAAGGCGAACATTTCAAACAGCTAATTCTACAAGCTACATCGGGTGGAGCAGCAGGTGCTAGCACACCTGACTCTGAGTCTAAGATAATGGCCAAACTGGAGAGACCGAGAAGAAAGAATCTAGAGGGACATACTCAAACCAAGTTCTCTTTGACAAGATTGGAAACATCTTTTAAAGAGCTGGGTGACAAAATAACAATTAGAAAACGGCCGGAGAGGCGGAGGACCGCATCAGTGCTAACGAGGACACCATGAGGCGCCATGAGAGGGCACTGCGATACCTGCTCCAAAAAGAGTTGGCCCTGACTGCCAAATGTTAGACATTATACGTTAGGAGAGAAACAACAAGGATTTTTTTTGTTGTTTTTTGTTTATGTGGCAAAATGTTGTTCGACCCTTCCCTTCTTTTTGCACCAGTATAATCAGGTGCACACCGTTGATCGATGGGCGGGGCTGGTGCCTTTATATCTGGGCAGGTAGCGCCACTGTGTGTGTGTTGTTCCGGCGGCACGTCAGCTGTGTGGGTGGCTAGTGTTCTTGATCCAGTCTACTGCGATCGTAAGTCCTACTTTGTACGTCTAATAGCTGGGATCTAAGTTGGTCTTAGGAGTGCTACACCTGCCGTGTATGTCTGCAGCCTTATTGCTCCGCTGGCGTTGCCAACTGGGGCTGCCATCTGGGGTTGCCGTCAGGGGTTGCCGGCTGGGGTTGCCGGCTGGGGTTGCGGTGCATGGCCTCCCCTTGTTGTCGGCTCCTCTGCTGGACCGCTCCTTCCCCCGGAGGGCTGCATTCTCATTTCTGGGTAAGCTGCCTGTTTCAGATTTGTCTTGTGTTTTGTAATCAGAATTCACGATTGATTTTTTTTTTTGTTTTAAGCACGTGAATGCCTGCGTGCTGCATTTAAAGCAGCAACGCTTTGGATGCTTGTCTTGTTTTGCCCATATATGGTTACGCTGTTTCCATATTACGTCAGCTGGACTACTCGACTTGGACTGGTGGTACACGCCTCTTTAAACCCTGATGTCCGAGGGTGGAGAATGGGACGTTGCCAGTTGTTCCATTAATTGAATTGTTTTATTTGTTTGACGTTTGAAAAGCTCCTTGGAGTCCTTGCTGCTTTTATTTATGTCAAGTCTTTGCTGCTCACTTTGTCACAAACACATTCGAACAGAGAAGTCCGACAGAACGACAAGTTTAAAGCAAGTTTAGTTTCCACAGTTTGCTTGTTTAAAAATTTAAAAACAGTTTTTAACGTGTCAGAAATGCAGATAGTCTTCCTCACTCTTCATTACTGAACAAAACCTCTTTATTGTTATGGCTGTGACATTTTGAAAGTGAAGCATTTAAAATAAGTTTGATCAGTTGCTTTATTAATTTGTTTTGTGTATTGCATGTTTTTTTCCTTGTTTTTGGATAATTAGCATATTATTTTACCTGTTCCTCTTACAGAAACAGGTGTATGTATGAAGCCTGGTTTTAATTATTCTTTTAATGGATTAATAAAGAATATTACTTGTGTGGAATACAGTCTGTGTTCAAGTGCGTATATGGACTTCAATTAGTTGGGTAAAAAAAAAAAAACATCTCCCCACTGGCGTTGTCGTTTCCCTAAGTTAAAATCTCTGAAATCTATTCCCCCCCCCCCACCACCACACACACACACACTTTTTGGCCACATTTTGGCGTTGCTTGGAAGAGCGCATTGTTGAACGCAGATGTAATTCTTTTTAAGTGTATTGTGTTTTAACTGGCCCTGTGATGGACTTGCGACCCGTCCAGGGTGTACCCCGCCCCTCGCACAGTGATTGCTGGACATGGGCACCAGCGACCCCCGTGACCCAAAATGGAATAAGCGGGTAAAGAAAATGGATGGATGGATGTTTTAACTGTTCTGTTTTCTTTTGCTTTTTTTGGGTCTGTGTGTGTTTTTGGAGGTTGCAACACAAGACAGCAGTAGCAACAAAGTCCATGCTCAATAATCCAGGTACACAATCCAACAGTTTTCTGTCAGATCATCTGGACATTTTCTTTTTTTGTGCTCCAAGTGAAGCAGAGCAGATTTAAAAATGACCTCTCCCAAGCAAGCTGGAACCAGAAGCATCCATCCATCCGTTAGATTATCTTTTATCCGCTTCTTCCTTTATGTGTTGCGGAGGTCACTGGTGCCCATTTCTAGCAGTTACTGTGCGAGAGGTGGGGGACACCCTGGACAGGTCTTCAGTCCATCACAGAGACACCTGAACATGTCTCCAGTCCATCACAGGGACACCTGGACATGTCTCCAGTCCATCACAGGGACACTTAGAGAGAGGACACATAGAGACATTTAGAGGACACATAGAAACAAACGAGACAAACAACTGTTCACTCTCTCACTCACACCTAGAGACAATTTATGTAGCAATATGAAGGATGTGAGATGGAGGAAGAAGGGCAACACTTCTCCCCTCCCCTCCACTACATTTATTTTATTTATTTAGCTCTCATTAAAGTGGAGCACCAGCTGATCAGTTTACTGACCAACAACAACTTAATTAATATTTTCACCCTTTAAGGATCAGAATCAGTCACTGAAGTAGAATCTGTTCATTACAGGGAGTTTTATACCAGAACAAATGAAAATTAATCTGAACGAAGAGACCAAAGTTGTCTTTGAAGTTTTATTACAAAAATAATCAAACTAAGAATCAACAACAATAATAAACAAACAATAATAATTAATCAATGAATGATTAATTCTCTTATCTAAAGCTAAATTGACTCTTTGAGCAGGAATTATTTCAGTTTTAGACGCGCATGAATTTAGACAAAGTTTGACTATTTTAATAAATAGTTTACTTTGGACTTTGGTAGAAAGAATTTATTTAATCTGATCAGATGAAGTCATTTATCGTCACTGCAAGGAGGAAATGATTTACCAAGTTGCATCAGTTTAAAATAACAGAACCAGACCAAGAGTTGCATCATGTCACCAGGTTCTGCTCCTTACCGGGTCAGCGTTGATGGCACCGCTCGTCTTTCTGGGGTTCTCTGGTGGATCAGACCAGAGACACCATGAGGACTCGCCAGGAACTGTCCAAGGTATCTGACCGTCACTGTGACGGCTTCAGGGTCTGTGAGGGAACAGCTGATGAGAAGGTGCACCGTCCATCAGCACCTTCAGCCGAGCGTGAGTCTTGCAGTGAGAAGAGGCTTCATCTTCTGCAGTTATTTAACTTCTAACAACTGTAATTTGAGCGACATGTTCATCTGCTCAGGAGTTGAACGAGTGGACCTAGGTACGACCTCCAGGATCGGGTCCACAGACGAACCGTCTTCCGGTTCGGGTCCGGAGACAAACAGTTTTTTTACACAAAGAGACTTTGTCCAAAACATGAGCTCTGAGAAGATTGTTTGACGGACATGGGAACATTGTGGCTCCCTCTGAAGAAAACAGCTTCCAGCTCAAAGAACGTTTCCACAGGTGTCTCTGAAGGAACAATCACTTTCTGAAAAACAGAGAAATGTGTTGTTCACATTGTAATATTTCACATGATTTCATTATAGTGACTGAAAACAACAATCAAATTATTCATGTTCTCACTCGTTAATCAAATAAAAAAAACTTCATTAATGATTTGTTTTTCTTTCTTAGAAACAGGAAGAAATAAGATCAACATCAGTCAGACTGCAGCTGAGTCTGTGTCCAGGACAGGACATGTGGACAAACATCAGACATTATTGAAGTCAGAGGAAACTTTAAGAAAAATGATTCATGGTGAGTCTGGAACATGAATAAGGGTCAGGGGTCATACCTAGAGCAGTGCAGCTTCATGCTACATTTATTTGGACAATTATTTATTTGAATTTAGAATTAAAGAGATTGATTTAACCTCTGGAAGGTCCTTTAACTTTATGAATATTAATGTCCCTTAGGGGAAAATCAACCACCTTACATAAGTATTTAAAAATACCATTTTTATTTAACAACAAAAATAAATAAATAATAAATAAACTGCTCAGTCTTTTTCAGCTATGAATCAGGAATAAAAATGTGACATTTAAATGTATTTTTTATTTAACTTTTGAAGTTAGTCTTTAGATTACAAGAACCTTATTTAATTTTTTTTCAAACTCAACAAAATATTTATTTAATTTTTATTTTTAATTTTTCCCCATTTTAAAGAAAAGTTCCAGTCCAGAGTTTTGTGAAGACCCTCCAGCCCAAATGAGGCCTTGTTTTCAGTCGGACTTCCTCCTGTCTCTCTGCTGTCACACATGGAGGTGTTTGTCTGATCTCTTTTGACTCCACTTGTGGCAGAAACATTAGTTTCTTGTTAGTTTCTGTTCTTACTGACAGATATTCCAGTGGTCTGCAGGAGCACGGTGCACCCACTGATGACGTCCTGCTCTGGGATAAACCATCAGCTGTGGAACGTCTCATGCTGCAGCCTGCGTGCATGTGGAACAGCTTTTTACCACTAAATGTTTACTCGTGCACGTTACAAGTGAGGTTTTGCTCTTTAGATCCAAACTAAAACGGTTTCCTGCTTCCTGGGTGAGGTGGTCTGTCTGTAGTTTTTACAGAAGCTCTCAAACATAAAAACAGAGCTCCACCTGGTGAGCTCAAATAAAAATCTGAAACACAGGGAAGGAGGTAAAAAGAAGAACATTACTGAGAGGAATGCATTATTTTATTAAATGATAAATACAGAATTAAAAGTTGTATTTTCAGTGTGTTTTAATGTAGATTTCCTCGTCAGGAACAGGAGAGTGTAGTAAAGTTACTGTGAGCTTAGGAGAGCGTTGGAACAAAATTCTGACTAAAGAAGAAAAAGTTGAAATATTTTTAGTTTTTTACAGAAAAAAAAAAAACGTGTTCATTGACTGCACCAAAATAAATTAACAAATAAAAACGCTGTGTGGCTGATTTTCCTCCAAAAGGTCTTCCAAGGGTTAAAGTGACAGGTGTGGACAGAACAACTGATGCTTCAGTGCTGCTCGAGTTAAAATGATGCGATCGTTGTTTGTTCAACGCACAGACGTGCATGTGTCTGTGCACGTAAAGCTGTGCACTTCAACACGTGGCTCTGCCAGCCCTGAACTTACGAGACTTTCTTTGATTCTTTGGACAAGGCACGTCAGAGAAACTTGTTTGGTTAACAGTCAACACAGACCTGGGCCTGGCTGCACAGCACGTGCACGTGGACAGATCCCCTGCGGCTGTAGGTGCTCCACATGCTCACGTTTCATGCACACAGCCCCAAACTGGCTGTAACGCAAGGTGATGAATGTCTCCTGGGGCTTGTTTCCATAAGGAAATAATACGTTTTATAGCCCGTAATCTGTCCATATATCACAGCCATGATCCAATTAATGCCTCGAGAGGGAGGGGTGGGTGGAAACTCATCTGTCAACTTATGAAGATCCACACACACACACACACACACACCAACACACACTGAAGCACGGCTAAATGAATTACCTCTGCAGGAAGGCAGGGCTAATATTAGCATGTGAAGTGTTTGTCAACAGGAAACAGAAGTGTTTCTGTTTCAGAGAAGAAGAAAAGAAAAGTGACTCAATCAAATGAAGGATATTTTAACAAAAGTCTCTTTCAATGTCTTGCATCAGCTGTTGCTTCGTGATTTACCCCCGAGACGACCTGAAGACGTTTTGTTTGGAGCGTTGAAGGACAGTTGTTTTAGACGAAGCCTTTAAAACCAACTGCCACATTTTACACATTTCAGACCAGAAATATACCAGATACTGAGTATAAATATACCAGATACTGACTATAAATATACCAGATACTGAGCAGAAAT
>NC_056504.1:3915639-3917148 GCF_014905685.2 Nematolebias whitei
TATAAATATACCAGATACTGAGTAGAAATATACCAGATACAGAGTAGAAATATACCAGATACTGAGTAGAAATATACCAGATACTGAGTAGAAATATACCAGATACAGAGTAGAAATATACCAAGTACTGAGTTGCGATTTGCAACGGCTAATATCCAGCTGGAGTAGAGTGACTGGCCAACAGAAAAAACTCAATGTTTTTGTTATTTATTGAACCATCCCATAGAAACCATTGCGTCTCACTGTGGTCTGCAGCCCCACTCGTTGGTGGAGAGGAGAAAGCATGAAGTCAGCTGCACGGACTGTTTGTGGGGCGTTTAGAAATTCATCAAACTTTATTTATACAGGTTAGTCTTATTGATCCACGAGGACTCATTTACTAGAGAGACCTGATTTAAACAAAGATCACAGATGACGTACAGACAACAGTAGACAATAATATAAAAACCATTTAAAATGAAATGTAAAGAGAAGAAATGATATAAAAACAAAACATAAATAACTACAGTACATTATAAAATGTTGGAAGAGACTAAAAACAGAAACATGTCTGTGTTGGTTTGTGCCTGAACTTAAATCCCTTAGAGAGATCAAAGTCGACATCTTCAGATCTTTGTGCAACGTGTTCCAGGAAACAGGAGCAGAGTCAGAGAAGATCATTTTGTCTAGTTCAGTCCTCACTGAGGGAACACTGCAGGTAATAATGTCCTGAGAGCGCACGCTGTAGCTGCACTCACACAGAGACATGTAGGAGGAGATGTATGAAGGCAGCAGACCAAGAAGTGATTTAAAGATGAAAATGTACCAGTGGGAGAGTCTGCATGAAGTTAATTTGATTTAATTCAGTTTATTTATAAAGCACCAAGTCAGAACAGAAGTCATCTCAGGACACTGAACAGAAACATTCAAATATATAAAATAATTTAACTCTATTTATTAGAGGAGCAGACTGCTTACTTTATCACAGAACTCTCATCTTGAGCAAGCACCAATGATGATGATGAGAGCTGATCAATGATAAAAATAATGACAGTCAGAAGAATAACAAGCAGTACACCAGAGTTACTGAGGGATTTAAAGAGGGAACTTTTGTAGTTTGGACTGGAATTAAACAGAGAAAGTAAGTAAACCTTAATGTTGGTACAAGATATCCAGTTTGGTAGGAGTTACATTAGAGAAGAACAGAAGGAGGTTTTGTTTTTAATTTAATTTAATTTTTTTGTACTTTTTTAATCCCTATCATCTGCTCCCCCAGAAGTTCCAGGTGGTGGCTCTCTGCTCCACGCAGAGGGCTGTGGTAGCTCGGTGGTCAGTTGTTGCATCAGGAAGGACATCCAGCGTAAAAACAATCACTAAGTGTTTGTGTGAGCGATTCCTGAAGGAGGGAGCAGCCGAATACCGTACACGGGGAGTGGTGGTGCAGAGGTTTCAGAAGGTGGGCCTGTGATCGGAAGATGACGCAGCAACTCAGGGTTCTGTGTCTGTGTTCTGTGTCATATATATAAGTTC
>NC_056504.1:3917548-3922743 GCF_014905685.2 Nematolebias whitei
ATGTACCCAGTACTCAGTTAATTCTCAAGTTATGGTTTCAATGTGCACGGACAGACAGGTGGACGGTATTTCCAATCCCCTCCCTTCTCTCAGTGCCGAGGACGATCAACCACTTCAACTTAACTGAAAGTTGTTGTGCACAAACAACACCACCATTTTCTGTGACGCTCACTTTGGAACCCACTGGAGATTTGGTGCACGCCTGCTGCACCAACCAACACCCTTCAAAGACCAGCCACTGATGGAGAGACATCAGGCTGAAGATCGGCAGCTAGATTGAAGGGGCTGTAAGTTCAGTGAGGTGTCTTCAAAAACATGAAGAACACGTTAGAGTTTATGTTTTATTTTCCTGATTATTAGAATTTGATTTCAAAGTGTCACGTCTGTGGAAGATGCAGTTGCTCCAGTGAAGTTTACAGTGAAGTATTCATAAGCTGACTCTGTTTAGTGTGAAATCAAACCGTTCAATGTGCTCACTGTGTTCATATCGTCCCCTCACTTTCAAACTAGATAAAGAACCCTCCATGAAGTTAGATCTGTAATAAACTTTACACACTTCTCCCACTCTGCCACAGTGTTCTTCACAAAATAACAGACTTTAAAGAGTCAGTAGAAATGAAAAATAACGAGTAATACGACTCCGCGACTGTAAAAATATACATTTACTGATCCTTCCGAGAATTAATACAAAACAATTAGTAGTGAGTGTGTGTGTGTGTGTGTGTGTGGGGGGGGGGGGGGGGTTGCTGGTGATATGACCTGAACAGAACTGCAACTCGTGTCCTTCACCTCAAAAGCTTTGAACACAGAGAGGGAAACCCTCACCTGCAGCCGTCACCTGCTGGTGTCCACAGATTTGGACTGACATGACCCCCCAGTCGACGCCCACTGTCCTGCTCTCGTAGTTTAATGTGACACACGTCAACACAAGTCCACAGAAAGGGTTTGTTTCTCGTCAGGTTACAGGAGATACATTTTGTACAGAGAGAACAATCAAACTCCACTGGAACAGTCAGAAGGTTGAAGACTTGCCTTGTGCACACGTGCAGAATGTCCCCCCGGGATCACTGAAGAACATTAAGACCATTAAGAACGTGTGTAAGCGGGGGAACGCTGCTCTTTTTTCCAGTGACACCGTTGACTTTAGATAAAAACAGAGCCATGACTCACCTGAACGCCTGCTCAGGTCACCATGAAGTCACTGTCTTCATGTAGAGTCTGCAGACGTCAGAGCAGGACGAGTCCTGTGACCTTGGCCTTGGACCTGCTGACTGACAGTAATGATCACCTTTCATCAGTGGGCACCAGCCTGCATGAGTGGAGCTGCAGTGCAGTGAGGGCTACAGCTACATCCATTTATTAAAGCCGAGGGGAGAGCTCGGCTGCTTTACAAATATTGTAGGCTTCTGTGTGTTGGACTGCAGCTCGAGTCAGCATTGATTAAATATCACAGTAGTCTTGACTCACAGCTCTTTGCTCCGGCTCTCGCCTCCTCCGTTCAGGCCAGCTAACCTCTGGGTGAACTTTTCCTTAAATCAATACGCTGAGAAATACTTTGTTGAACTCCTGCAGCAGCCGCTCAAACAACAAATCACAACTTTTCATTTTACAGTACGGACACATGTCCACCTAGCTTGATGCTGCCAGGCGCAGCACCATCTGCTTTTTACTGGGAGCTCCTGAACGCTGGATTGTGAACCTGATCCTGAAAGATGTTCATGTTCAAAGTTCACGCTCAATAATCCCAGTAAAAAAAATCCAGCAAAGTTCAGTCAGGTCCTGTGGACGGTTTCTTTTGTTGTTGTTGAAATGTTTCGGCCTTCATTCAAAGGACTTCATCAGTCCGAGGAGTCACAAAACCTCAGTCCTATAAGCAGCACACTCCCATAGTGGGACAATCAGTTTGATGGTGATAAGACTTCTGACTGTCTTCACATGCTTACACAAATACTAACAAACTCTAACTGCACCATTTACTAGCTGACCAAAGCCAAACATTTCAAGTCCAGTGAACTCATCCAAAATGCCGAGCTGCTCTGAACAGCCGCCCTGACTGGCAGGAGAGCTGGCTTTAAATAGGCAGGACTCTTCCCAGATGGACCACAGCACAGCTGGGTCAGCCTGCAATTATACTGTCACTCAAACAAATGGCCTCAGGCCATGACAGGCTGGTAAAATAAATAAACGCATGTACATGTACTGTATACTATAAGGTACAGCTTTGCTAGCAGTTATGGTAAACTTCATTTTACGTGCCACACCATTATGGTGGGTTTTTAAGGCAGTGCAGCTTTTCTGGCTCACGGTAATTGATTTGGCAGCTAGGGAAGTGGTGCCGCAGAGGTTAGAGAAGGTGGGCCTGTGATCAGAAGGTCGCCAGTTCAACTCCCCGGACCGACAACATCAAAATGTCAAAATGTCATTTGCTCCACCTTGGGCCCTTGAGCAAGGCCCATAACCCCCACCATCTGCTCCCCTGGGCAGCTCTCTGCTCCACACAGAGGGCTGGGGTAGCTCGGTGGTGAAAAATATTTCAGGCTGGCAGCTCTGCCTGCGTGTATATTTCGTTACGGTGGTGCAGCGTCTGCTGCATTTATTGTGCTTCCCACTTTTGGCTCGTGGTTTCTCCGCTTCCCTCCACAGAGATTCAGCCTGAAAAACCAGCATGGTGAGTGACAAAAACTAGGCTGTCACTAAAGGCTGCTTTTTTTAAATAGTGTAAATATTTTTTACTTTGTCTAAAGAAAAAACTATTTGAGCTGGTTTTGCTGAATTTTAATTAGGACCACAGTTTCAGATTTCCTTCTTTGTCTGCAACGTCCCCATCCTTCCTTTCGTCTCCCTCTCTCACCTCTCCTCTTTACCTGCACTATAAATAGGTGTGCCTGCCTCTCCTCTGCGCCTGTGCCTCCCTGGGGATGGGGGGCAGGCCTGGGCAGCATTACAGGCGGCTGCTCGCTCCTGCGTCCCCTGGGAACAGATGGGCCCCGCTGGCCCTCAGCATCCTCCACTCATCGTCACGCAGGAAGCATGATGCCTTGCAGGCACACAAAGCAGGGTCCCGTGCTGCAGCATGGGAGCACCTGCTAAAATAAGATATGAAGGACTGTGCCGGGTGGTGCTGGCCAGCGCAAACCCAATCAAAGCAGCAGAGACCACTCATTTTAACCCAATATTGAGGTTTTGAAGACAAATAAACTGTGAAGTGTTTACAGCATATTCTGCTGTTTTATTTGTTTATTTATTTTTTAAAAAGCTGTCTTCAGTGAATTTTGTGCTGATATTATCAAAAAAGCACATCTCCGTGCTGCTTCCATAACAAGTGGGGATGCTCCGGCAGTGATGAGGATGCGTCTCCAGTGAACAAAGAACTGTAGGAAATAAGATAAAACATATTCATTAATGCATGTTGCAGTGTACATACAGTTTGTTTTAGGGTTTCTAGTTGAGATCAGATTAGAGATTATCTCCCACCACTAAAAGTGAAAGGGCCCCTTGCTGTTGCCCAAGTTCATGTGTTTCTTGCTCTGGTATTTTGAGTTGAACCTACATGTAAGCAGACACAGGAGACGCCAAGGTAACAATAAGGTGAGTCTATTTATTTAAACAAAAATTAAACAAAAGCTGACGGGGCAGCAAAACTTACATGAATGAATGGAACGACAGAGGACCAGATCATGACAGGCTGGAAAGCACAACGCACAAAGAGGAAACGCAACGACACTGAATGTATAGGGAGACTAATGAGACAGAATGGCAAACACCTGGGGTGATTGATTGGAGACAGGTGAGACCGGAGCTGACCAGGAAGAAAACACTGGAGAGTGCAGGAAACACAAGGGTCTAAACAGAAAAAATACATCCTGATTTATGCTCAATAATCCAGGTGGAAAAATCCAACAAAGTTAAGTCAGGTCGTCTGGACGGTTTCTTTTTGTTGAAATGTTTCGTCTTTAGTCCAAAAAACTTCATCAGTCTGAGAAGCCACAGCAAACTCAGTCTTATCTTTTTTTTAATTCAACCTTTTTTTATACAGGCTAGTCTCATTGAGCCACGAGGACTCATTTACAAGAAGGACCTGTTAGTACCTTCTCATAGTAGGTCAACTACTTTGATGGTGCTCAGATGGTTTCTGTAGTCTGCCCTCTCCACTGACAAAGTGTTTGCTCGTTTGACCCACGATGGGTAGGTGCTATTTAAAAGACTGAGATTGTTGTGGCTCCTCGGACTGATGCAGTCTTTTGGATGAAAGATGAAATGTTTCAACAAAAAGAAACCATCCACAGGACCTGACTTAATTTGTTGTATAACAAAATACAGACAACCACAGTACCCCCCCACCTACCCCCTCAAGGGATGGCACTTGACTTACCAAAGAAGACCGAATGTCAAATAGGAATCGCTGCAGACAAAATCGGAAGGCGTATCTGGGGGGACACGTCTGATTGGACTATATTGGTGTGTGCATGTATATACTGTAATAGGTATTTTCTGTTTAATCTTTAAAGAAAATAATTTCACACAACAGAAAGGTGTTTTTTTTAGCGCTCAAATCCCTCTGATCAAAGGTGAGAGTCATCGACTAGGTCAGAGTGAACGCTCTCGTTTGCTGGGTGAGTCCGATATTTATTATGTCGAAATGGGTCATGAAAACAGGTCAGGTTTACATGTTCAAACATCTTATCAGGATGACGGTCAGAACATTTCAGAAGATTTAGCTTGTACAGATAGTTCCTTGATAAAACGTTCACTTGGTGTAAAAGTAGGTTTTCCAGAAACTTACACTCAACAACAACAACATTAAATCCTAAGATTTGAACTTTTTGTGAAAACAGATATTATATAGTAAGATAGAAACTATTTTAAAATGATAACAAAGAAAAACTCTAACAGTATATTCACCCCTTTCTTTAAAATCCCAACCATTACATACAAAAGCTATATCATGAGATGTAAAAGACTCACATATTTTTTCATTCAACCTTTATTTAAACAGATAAGTCACATTGAGCCTAGAAGACTCATTTACAAGTGAGATCTGTTTAGACAGACAAAAAGTAGTGAAACTGGACACGTAGGAATTGGAGGCGGAAAAATTCCTATCAGACCTTTTTTTCCTGCCTGAGAAGAAAAAACTCTGATATTAAAAAAAACCTCGCACAAACAAGCACATAGTGACGTAGACATTCTGCAGA
>NC_056504.1:3922843-3977388 GCF_014905685.2 Nematolebias whitei
GAGAGTGGTCAGCATGTCCATAGATGCTCACAAGGGCACTGTAAGAGTTCTGATAAGGATGTAATAATCAGCCAGTGTCCTCCGGTGAGATCCATAAACATTCTCGAGGTATGTCGGGGAATGGCCAAGAATAACGACTATGAGAATCCAAGAGTCCTGAAATGATGACACAATGTTTATTCAGCTGGTTTCATCTGGTCATCAGTTGGAAATTCCTCAGGGAGGGGGTGGTGAGCGTCAGATCACATGTTCTCCAGGCGAATTCAGATAAGATGACTTTGAAGGCCAGCCAAGGGTGCCAAATTCAGATAAACACACAGTTGTTTTGGGGACAGGCAGAACTTAATGACATCTACCTTGAGTCTGTGTTGGTCCACTCGGTTCCGAAATGTCCAAAATACATGTCCACACCGATGGAACGTGACTGAGTAAAATCCCTGAGATCTGATCCATTCTGCCCAAAGCATTTGAGTCTGGGTACTCGAGGCACGAACCAAGCTATCAAAAAGGCAAGCAGTGTGATTGGGTCCAAATTTGCTGCTGACAACTTCCTTGATTTTAGATAAGACCAGCAATCAGCCGAATCTAAAAAGCAGGAACCAGTTATCGTAAATCCATTTAAATATGTGTCCATAAAATCCACAAATGGCAGCAGAGATGGACACATTATCAAGTTGATGAGATATCCAGCTGCGTGCGTGCCAACAGGGTAAATCGGCTCGCCTAAAGCCTGTCTTCTCTTCAAAGAAATGTTGTAAATTGAGTTGAGGGACCAACTGATCAAAACAAGTCCATAATTATGGTTCAGAAGAAATGCAAGAGCGTCTCAGTAGCAGTTTCACAGACAGACAGAGCAGCAAAGCGGAGAGGGAGGGGAGAAGCATCCGATCTCAGCAAGAGCAAGTGGTGAAGCACTTTTTATTATTTACACTTTTATTGGAGAAACAAGTAGCTATAGACACAGAAAATAGACATACAATGTTGGAGAAAATGTGCTGTTGTTCAGAGCTGCTCTGTCCTCACTTTTCTGTTGACTGTGCAAATTAAAGATGGCTGCCACAACCAAATGACCTTAGAAAACACATAAATAACTTTACTCAGCTAATTTAACAGATTTTTCCTTAAAATTTAGTGTTGTAGTATTAGTACATATATTTAGAAGCAATACATTATGCAACATCTGAGCTTGAAACCAAGGCAATAACTGATCAAATCAGCCCTGATTGTTAGCAAAATATCTCATTATGCATTCTTTGATATTGTTTGTTTGAGTAGCAGAGAGCAGTCAGAAGTGTTAAGGGCCCTGCATGCTCCATCCAAAGTGCTGAAATCAGCGCTCATTGTCGTAGTTGTGTGACAAAAATTGTGTGTTTTTGTTCTCAGAGCAGCCTCTCAACACAAGGTTGAGCTGAACTTCTTACGGGCGGACGCGCCAAGTATTGTGTGACTGATCAGAAGTTTTGTGGGAGTTTTCGTCAATGCGGAAATGCGCTCGGACATTCAGCTATATGACTAAATTAGTCACATTTCAAAAGCTCCTGTATGTAGACCATATGGACATTGTGTATGGAGGAGTCTGTCTGCTGAAAGATGTGGCTGTTTCTTCATGATAGATTTGTGGCCAAACTGCAGATGCAGGGACAGACCTCTGGCAAGACGAAACATGCGTGGTGACGTATACTGCAGCGAGAGGGGTTTCCACCTGTATCTTTATTTATTTATACAGGCAGCACGGTGGCACAACTGGTAGAGCTGCTGCGTCTTAGCGAGAAGGTTACCGGTTCAAACCCCGGTCCATGGGCCTTTCTGGGTGGAGTTTGCATGTTCTCTCCGTGCATGCGTGGATTTTCTCCGGGTACTCTGGTTTCCTCCCACAGACCAAAAACATGCATGTTAGGCTGATTGGTAACTCTAAATTGTCTCTAGGTGAGAGTGAGAGTGAATGGTTGTTTGTCTCGTTTGTCTCTATGTGTCCCTGTGATGGACTGGAGACCTGTCCAGGTGTCCTCCGCCCCTCGCACAGTGATTGCTGGACATGGGCACCGGTGACCCCGTGACCCAAAATGGAAGAAGTGGGTAAAGATAATGGATGGATGGATGTATGGATGGATCTCTGCAGATTTTATCTTGAAGTTGTTTTGTTTTTTTACATTTTCTGTTTCAACTATTAGGAACATATTCAGGATGTCCATGATTCATCCAGTTTTAATGCTGTGTTGTTTACATGTAAAACCAAAAGTGCACCTGAAGTGGAGGAGAGTGGCTTTTTTCTCACTTATCCAAACCTCAGCCTGTGTCCTGCTACATGCTGCCATCAGCTCTGTTTACCACTTAAAACCTCTAAAGTGTAATTCCTGGCACTCCCCATCCAAACAGAAGGAGTTCAGAGGGGGAGATGAAGAAGTCAACAACAAAGCCTCTTTTGAAGGAACTGTCAGAGGGACTCCTCTCCTCTGCCAGACTGCACTGCCTCCTCACCGTCTAGGACAAAATGCTTACACCACTGCAGGGACGAGAGGGGAGACAGGTCTCTGGGGAAGAAAACTGCAGGGAGAAAGATGAGATGAAGAGCAGGAAGAGGAGGAGGGTCAGGGAAGGTGAGGCGATAACAAGATGAAGCTTTAATTATCCCACAGGGCCACTGCTGCAACAAATACTCGTCAGGAAGGAAAGATGGAAGGAGCTGTGCATGTACGGTTTTTGTTCAAATCCAGCCTATTTTTATTTATGATAACTGTTGATTTATTTATTATAACTGTTGTTTTATTTATTATAGCTGTTGTTATTTATTATAACTGTTGTTATTTATTATAACTGTTGTTATAATGTGGTACATGTGGTGGAATGAAATTGTGTACACAGGGTCCCAGTTACATCCAACAAAAGTATAAATCGTAAAGAAAAACAGTAATAAGATATGAACTGAGAAATACACTAAACTAAGACTACGCTAAGCTAAGCAGCTAAGCTATGCTGTAGTGTGCATGTGCCACTTCACACTTGGAGCATTTCACTCGTCGTGTAAACGGGGCCTCAGACTGTCTGTCAGTCAAGAGACAAATGTCATCAATGGATGATTGACTGACGTCTGTTTTTAATGCCATCTTCCCAGAATACCTTGAGATGGACAAACTCTTTCCTGTCTGTAAGCTGGTTTATCTTTGCAGTTGCCAAAGTCCTTTCATTTTGCTGATGAACGTTAACAGTGAAGTTAATAAAGCATTTATGCTCCACCATCGCTGAAACGTCAGGTAGGGATAGTCATAGTGGTCCATCACAAACATGCAGAAAATTATCTTCCTAGACTGTTAACAACTTTGAGAAATTCAAATTCAGTCATTTGTTCTGTATTTTTAAATTAAATAAAACTTCACCAAGTTTCTGTTGTTTACTCTGACATGGGCAGTGAAGCTGCCTGTAACTGTTCACCTCACCTCACTGTGAGCAGTGCACGACAGGGTCCTCAGTCAACTTCCTTCTACAACCATGAGCCTTTGGTAAATGGACTGCACTTTTATAGCTCCTTTCTATCTTATTTCAAGACACTCAAAGCTCTTTACAACAATCTGTGCCTCATGTACCCATTCATACAGCTCTATACTAGATCTCTACAAAGCTAATTGAACAAATCATTCTAAAGAGACTAATCTGAGCTTTATCACATTCATACACTGATGGGACACACATCAGAGGCTATGAGGGGTTCAGTGTCTTGCCCAGGGACACTTCAGCATGTGACTGATGGTGGATTTGAACTCCCAACTCTCGCATTGGAGGACGACTGCTCTAACCACTCAGCTACAGCCTTTAACAATAAAACCTGTTTTACCAATGAATTTCTATTAAACAGATTTTCTCGAAACATCTGAGCAATTTTAAAGTTATAACTGAATATTTGAATCTATTAAAGTTTGACATTTTAACATAATTATACTCCAGTTTTAACATATTTCACAACAATGATCTTTATAAACTTAATTTAGCGCAGCATATAAAACCATTGTGTATTGGATTATGCACAAAATAAACTTGAGCAAGAACATATTTTATATTTTACTCTAATATATATTTTTGTTTGTGAACTGGGCAACACGGTGGAGCAGCTGGTAGAGCTGCTGCCTCTCAGCGAGCAGGTCCCTGGTTCAAAGTCTGGGTCCTTCTGGGTGGAGTTTGCATGTTCTCTCCGTGCATGCGTGGGTTTTCTCCAGGTACTCCAGTTTCCTCCCACAGACTAAAAACATGCATGTTAGGCTGATTGGTAACTCTAAATTGTCCCTAGGTGAGTGAGAGAGTGAATGGTCGTTTGTCTCGTTTGTCTCTATGTGTCCCTGTGATGGACTGGAGACCTGTCCAGGGTGTCCCCCGCCCCTCGCACAGTGATTGCTGGACATGGGCACCGGCGACCCCCGTGACCCAAAATGGAAGAAGCGGGTAAAGATGATGGATGGATGGATGGATGAATGGATGGATGGATGGATGTGAACCAGACTGATGAGAAAATATAAAGCTGTTATGTAATCATATGAAATATTTCTGTGGTATTGATTGCAATAAACAAGCTGCAGATGCGCTGACTTATTGTTTTCTAACCAAAAGATATTCCCAGTGTTTAGAGTGCATCTTCCTCATGACTTCCACGGTGCTGAGCCATTTGTTGGGTCTGTACCACCAACAAATTGCACCAGTCGCATGGGCTTACATCAACACACATAAAACTAAAAGACAATACTCACTCAGTGGTGCTCCCACAGTATTTCATGAATAACTGCTGAGCAAAAACTTATTTTTTCTTGGCAAAAATGATATTTTCAAATGTCCCACCCTGTGGGTCTTTACAGGGATTTTAACTCTAAGCCAATCTAATGGTACGCAGGGAACCAGCTCATAAAACAAGACTATTGAACCTGGACTCATCCACCACACCTGTAAAAAACTGATGTGGAAATAATCAACTGTGTTTAGTGATTTCAGACTATTCTGAAAAGTTTTACACAACTGTTTTTGTTTTCTTATCAAGATGTGCAGCTATTCTCTCCCAGGGAAGATGCACTGAGAGTCAAACCCAATGTTCCAACTGGGTTGGGCAGCGTTTGAATTTGAGCAATTCCAGTTCCAATTCCGATGCTTCATTTTGATTCCGATTCCTATTGATTCCCAATTCCGATTCTTTTTAGAAGTGGGGTTAAAAAAAAAAAAAGACATGTCAGTTCAATTCAATTCAGTTTATTTATAAAGCGCCAAGTCACAACAGAAGTCGTCTCAGGGCACTGAACAGAAACAACCAGTTAACAGAAACTTTCATATAAAAATAACAAGTTAACACTTTTTATCTGAGGAGCAGACTGCTTTGAAATTAACTCCAACCTGCTGCAGAATGTCAAAAAAATATTATTATTATTATAAAAAAGAACAACTTGTACAACCCAGCCCAGATTAGCAGCAGGTACAGTATCAAATCAGAAACGGTTCTTGTTGAGGAAAATGATCATGTCTGCTTCTCAGGCAGTGTGTGTGAGAAAGTTCTGGACAGACGGTGTCTCCTGCAGTGGAGAACATGCTTGCTGGGTGTGGAAGAAGCGTGAACCCATAAATATGAGAAAGCGAGATCTGACAGCAAAGGATAAGTCTTGTGTTGGTTCCACCAGCAGCAGGTCCTCAGACAGAACGTCTGGTGGAATGTCCTGGTCCATCTGCAGCCCTCTCTCCACTTGTTTCTTCATGGACATGGAGCTGGGACATTATGTTCTTTCTGTTCCTCTTCCTCAGCAAAAAGCTCCTCCAGTGGAGACTTTCTGGACAGATTACAGGGAGGCGGCTCCTAAACAAACAACAGTTTCATCAGTATTATCAGTAAAAAGGGATTATTAAAGGCATGATCTATATAATTTCAGCTATCATACACTTACACTCTCCTCCTCATCCTCCACTCCCTCATTCTCAGGTCTTTCCTCAGACTGCATGGTGACCTCATCATCTCCACAGTCTTCCTCTGTTGACCACAGAGAACATTACTAGTATTTAGATTTCAGATGTTAATAGCAGAAAAGGACAGTTGTACATGAATGATGTTTCACCTGCTCAATCATCTTCTCTGGATCTGCTCCCAGACACGTCATCCATCTTCTGTTTAAAGTGCAGAGCAGCTTTTCTCCACCTTATACCAAGATGAGATTTACTTATTTGACAAGTGGTCCATGGGAGGTGGTGTGTACTTGGGTTGATGGTTTTCACCATGTCCCTGCAAACATACAAACAAACATGTAATGTCCCTGTTACTGTAACGTTAGCTTAGGATGGACTATTAATTAGCTTATCTCTATTGTTGTTGCCTAACTAACCTAAATGTTGGTGATTCCACATCTGAAAAGGGATGCAACCTTTTCACAATACATGCTGTAACCGTTCTGTGGCACTCTTCATTCAGTTAGTTGCACCGATGTATTTCCCTTGGACGCTATGGTGAACGGAGGAGCACATCGTGGAGCCTGGCTAACATTATTAGCCATTTTGGGTCATTTGTCTAAGAAAAAAATACGAGCTAACGTTAGCATGGTGTTTTTATTTGAGTTGACCTACTGCTTTAAGTCGAGTATAACTTGTTGGCTGCCTTAATGTTGGTATGAGACGTAATTTATAGTTTTATTTACGTGATGGAGCCGGAGAAGGAGGCAGCGAAAACAGTCCGGCGGAGCGCTTCAAAGACTGGCCATTATTTTACTTCCTCACCCTCCTTTGCACGATATAAAATTATTACAAGTGCTGTACTGAGCTTACTGGTCATTTTATTAAAGTTAAGTCACGCTTTCGACCGCGGCCACTCACTCTCCATGTATGTGAACACTTCCGGTGGATTCTTCTTCATTGGTGTTCGGCGGGCGGCTTCTACTTCCGGTTGTTGGACTTGGTACCGAAACTAGGAATCGAAAATAAATATTTCGAACAATTCCGGGAAAACCGGACAATTAGTCCCGGTTCCAATCGATTCTCAATCCTCAATGCCCAACCCTAGTTCCAACAGCTGGCCTCAGCCTTGGAACAGGGGGAAAATCTTCATTTATGCTCTCCCAACAACTGTAGATCCATAGGAATAACACAGATATTCGTGTGGGCAGGTCAGCCACCGGAGCACCATACAACTTCAGACAACCTTCAGTTCAGTTTATTTTTATACAGTAGTTCTAATTCACAATGAAAGTCATCTCAGTGTACTGTAAATGGTAAATAGACTGTACTTATATAACGCCTTTCTATCTTGTCAAGATACTCAAAGCGCTTTACACTACAATCTGTGCCTCATTTACCCATTCATACAGCTCTACTAGATCTCTACAAAGATAATTGAACAAATCATTCTAATGAGACTAATCAGAGCTTTATCACATTCATACACCAATGGGACACATATCGGGGCATCGAGGGGTTCAGTGTCTTGCCCTGAGACACTTCGACATGTGACTGCTGGTGGATTCGAACCCCCAACTCTTGCATTGGAGGACGACTGCTCTAACCACTCAGCCACAACCGCCCCCTGTACAAAAATATTGAAACATTATAAAATGATATGACTATAATAATATCTATCTATAGTAGACATAACTGTGCCAACAACAGAACACCTCTCAAGTTCAGATCAGAGAGGCCTTCCTACCAGTCACACCCCTCCAGGTCACCCTGTCATTACCCACGTGGGCCTTGAAGTCCCCCAGCAAAATAAAGGAGTCCCCAGCTGGTGCACCTAACAGCACCACTGCCAAGGACTCCATGAAGGTCAGATACTCTGAACTGCCATTTGGTGCGGAGGCACAAACAACAGTCAGAGCCCGTCCCCCCACCCAAAGGCACAGATTGCCCTCTCTTCTACTGGGGAAAACTCCAATGTACAGGTACCAAGTCGGGGGGCTACAAGTAGACCCAAACCAATTCAGCACCTCTCACCATGGGCAACTCTAGAGTGGAATAAAGTCCAGCATTTCTCAAGGAGATTGGTGGGCACGTTACTACAGGATGTTCTGTCCCTATACAAACAGTGCGAGTTTGGATCACATTGCCAGTAGTAAATCAAACCCCTTCAGGGTGGGAGTTGGACTCCCCAGGGCTGCCCATTGTCACTGATTCTGTTCATAAATTTTATGAACATAATTTCTTGGTGCTGCCAGGGGCAGAGGGTTTTGAGTTCGGTGGCCTCATGATTTCATCTCTGTTTTTTGCAGAATGTGGTCCTGTTGGCGTCAGCATGCTGTAATCTCCAACTCTCAATAGAGCGGTTTGCAGCCAAGTGTGAAGCAGTTGGGATGAGAATAAATTTATCCAAATCTGAGGTCATGGTCCTCAGTTAGAAAAGGGTTGATTGCTCTCTTCAGGTTGAGAGTAAAGGCTCCAGTATACTGCCGCGTACGTACGCGTGAACGGACGTGTGTACTGTACACAGAGGGTTCAGACTTTGTACTCCAGCGTACACCCCGAGCAGCTGCAGAGCAGATTCACAGACAAGGGGCGTTTACCTTCGGGACAAATTGAGGTCGTCGATTGGTCATTTGCTGACACGCCTACTGGATTGATTGACAGGTCGAAAAAAAGAAAAAAAGCGAGCGCTGGCAGCCTTTGCCGCAGCGGTGTTCTGTGTTTATATGTTGTTAATAAAAAGATCTTAAAAAAAAAAAAAAACAGAGAGCGCTGGCTCTACAGCCCACACATCAGACCAGCCCACCAGGAAATCTCCAGACCCTCCCGCAGCCACGCTGGACCTGAGTTTAATTCACTCGTGACAAATTCCTTCATTTCTCACCATTTCAGTCATGGCATCAACGGAGGAGGAAGAGATCACTGCCTCTTTGCAAAAAAACAAAAGAAAAGGCCAGATCAGGGATGAAGAAGGGGAATTTAATACATTGGTGTCGCATACAAAACAGTCCGTGGCTGGGCAGTTTATTGTGCGACACCGCGTACGGTATGCGGTCGTAAAAATTTGAGCTTTGCACGGACATGCCCTGGGGGGTACGCTCGTACCTCTGCGTACGTACATGTGTACCTCTGCGTATGGATGTGCACGGCAGTATACTGGGGGCTTAAGGTTCTGCCTCAAGTGGAGGAGTTAAAGTATCAGAGTTTTGTTCACGAGTGAGGGAAGAATGGAGCGTGACTGACGAATTGGTGCAGCATCTGCAGTATTACGGACTCTGTTCCAGTCTGTTGTGGAGAAGATGGAGCTATGCTGTAGGGCAAAGCTCTCTGTTTACCGGCCTATCTATGCTCCTACCCTCACCTATAGTCACGAGCTCTGGGTAGTGACCGAAAGAACGAGATCGCAGATACAGGCAGTTGAAATGAGTTTCCTCTGCAGGGTAGCTGGATTCTCCCTTAGAGATTGGGTGAGAAGTTCAGTTATACGGGAGAGACTCGGAGTAGAACAGCTACTCCTCCACATCAAGAGGAACCAGGTGAGGTGGTTTGGGCATCTGGTAAAGATGCTTCTTGGGCGCCTCCCTAGGGAGGTGCTTCGGGCATGTCAAACTGAAAGGAAAACCTGTAGGAAGACCCAGGACACATTATGTCTCCCGTTGACCTGGGAACACCTTGGAGTCCTCCCAGAAGAGCTAGAAGAGGTGTCTGTGGAAAAGAGATGTCTGGATCTCCCTGCTCAAGCTGCTGCCCCCACGACCCGACTTCAGAACAAGTGGAAGATAATGGATGTATGGATGAATAGTTGACATAATATAGACAAAATCAAATTGGGGGGCATATTTTCATCAAGCATGTTAACTGTGCTACAAGAAAAAGCCTGAAAAAGTCATTCAGGTTATCTGCCTTAAAGAAATTTCATTTTCTGATTCCCCACGCAGTCCTTCAATTGCTTTAAATATCTTTGTTTGGCCATATGAGAAAATGTTATCCACTCGTTCAAAAATGAAAAGATCAAGAAATACCTACATGAAATTAAAAAGCGCACAAATAACTCTACTTTTTGTTTAGCTCACATGTGGAAATGGAATGTGAAGAAATGTGTACTTATTTAATCCCACCTTTTCACCATTAGTTATCTTTTCAATTCAGTTCAGTTTATTTAATTCACAACAAAGTTTTCTCAGGGCATTGAACAGAAACATTCACACACATAGAAAAGTCTCTGTCTCTGTCTGTGTGGTGGGTCATGTGTTGAGTCTGAACGGGAGTGAGTCTGAGAGTTTTTCAAACAATTGTTTCTTCAACAAAGTGTTTTTTGTATGTTTGTTCATGTGTTTGTGGGTTTCACGTCCGCTCGGCGGACAGGTTTGTAGCAGGGATGGCGTCCTCGGAGATGCCATCCCTGTCACTGGGCCACGGGGTGAGGGTGGTGCCGCAGCCCAACACCACGGTGGAGCAGGTGCTGCTGGCTGTCGGAGAGCAGGTTGGGCATCATAACATCCCTGAAGCGTCTCGTGTGAATAAGGGTGTGGTTGTTTTCCTGAAGCAACAAACATTTGTGACTGAACTCATTCAGAGTGGAATCACATTAAATAATGAGTTTTTACCAGTTTCGCCTCTGGCGTTGCCCTCCACCCGGATCAGACTTGCATACGGGCCTAATAAATCCAGCCTGGACCGGACCGAGCCCGTAGTTTTTTTCCCCCGAGCCTTACCTGGACCGAACAAATTACCGGTAATTAGAGGCCGAACCTGAAAAAAAACAACTGACTTTTTTTTTATTAAGCTTTTACTGCTTTTGTAAGCAAATCAGTTTGACATGATAGTTTTAAAAATGTAACGAGAGGAAGATATAAGATTTATTTTTATTAACAAGACACCACGTGGATAATAACATACAAAACAAATAGCCTAAAAAATCAACTCTAAAGACAGGCTATTATACAGACGAACAAAAATATCTTTAGAGCAAAATTATTTGGAAAAATATAGAACGAGCTATTTTAATATGGATATAAAAGAAAGTTGTGTAAAATTAAGCTGAGTCATGCTGACGCTGCATGACGGAGCGATTTAACATACACCTGCACTACACCACAGAATAAAACTGCGTGTGCATGAAAAGTAAATTTAAAAGGCTTCTACATTCTACAATGATGCTTATGATAATACTTTAATAAACAATATATCTATAACAAACAACAGACAATGGGTAAAGTTGATGGATGGATGGATGGATGGATGGATGGATGGATGGATGGATGGATGGTTTTCTTTCAGCCCATCCGTCCGTCCACCCATCCATCCATCCAATAACGGAAGTGATGAAGAGCAATACAAATGATCAAAATATGAATTATTGCACAAACATGAACAAAATAAAAAGCGAACATATGAAGCTGGCTCAGTTTGCGTCGGGTCGTAGGCGGTCATATAATCAGCAACCGCCTCACTTCTTTGGCTATGAACCTGCAAAATAAAGCTGGAATTAGACCTCAGTTGCCTAAATACAAAATTATAAATATATTTATAAATCTGTCAAGAAGTTATTGTGTTCTACTTACATGGTGTTGCATGTTGCCAAGAACAATATTGCGTCCACTGTAGCAGGTTTGAGCCCAGTCCTCCACTGGTCTGTGCGGCAGCTGCACTGAAAACTCCCTCTGCTGCTCGCTGGGATGCAGAGCACAGATCTCACCAACTGGCCCGTTTTGAGTGCATATTTGAGTTTAGTTTCCAAAATCCCAGCAAATCTCGCTCATCGGCCATAGCAAGCTTTTGAGTGATGCACAGTGTGACCTCATCATCACCCTCTGGCTCATCCACTGCGTTCTCCCACTCTGCAAAAGCACTTGTTCTTCTCTGTTTGGATGGTGGTGATGTGAACGTGCTGCTCGCTTCAGCTTTTGATCTTGTCGCTTCTTGGGGCTGCAACTTCTTCCACTGCAGCTGAGAGCGGGGTGCGGACGTGAGCGTGCACCTGAAGTGGGGTGCGGACGTGAGCGTGCACCTGACACATCAGCAGGTGTCATCATTTTCAGTTTGTCGAAGTTAGGCCACAGGAAAAGTGCAGCTCTGTGTAAGTCGTGGGAAATGATTTTGTGCTCCCGTACTTGAGCATGTCTGTGACGTACAAACACCTGCTGTGGAGCAGAGCAGGGCGGGCGGGGCCATGCGTAAATGCTGCACAATGCACCGCCAGCGCTACGCTCTTTCCTGATTAACTTCTGTATCTATTTTATTGCATTCCTCCTCCTCTAAGTAGATTTACACCATTTTATATTGTGCATTTCTTATTTAGTTTTATTTGTGCTGTATGATTCGTAAAACTGCATCAAAGCCCCAGACACTGCGAAAAACACGGTTGCAAAGGGGGGGGGGGGGCAGCGATGAGAGGAGCGCACGCTCTGAAGCTGCTCCTCCCGCAGCCATCGAGGCTGAATCCGTGATGGATTCGGCCTCGATGGCTTTTCTGCAGCCTCCGGGACCGAGCTTTTCACGGCTTCCGGGGCTGTGGACACCACGGCCCTTCGCAGCTCTGTGGTGGTCGGGGACAAAGCCCCCGCGCCCGCTGACAGCAAGTCATGCAGTTCACAGTAATTCTGAATCAATGTGTGAGCTCAGGAGCTCAGGAGCTCCAGTTTTTGATGTCTCCCCAGCTGAAATGTTGAGTACAGAGGCAGTGACTGAGAAAGCTGATGGATCAGAATGTAACGCTGACACCAGCTGTGGAGTCTTAAATGTTCTTGCTGGACCTCCTCTTAAGACAAAACAAAGAATGTTGAACAGCCTGAACACGACAAAATGTCCAAGTCGAGCATTATGGAGATGGAGGTGCGGGTGATAAGGTCTGATGGTCAGACTGATGAAACTGCTTCAGACTGTCTCTGTGGCTGACAGTATCTCTAACACTGACAACCTGGACTCTCTGGAGGAGATCAATGAGTTCCTGGATGAAACTTATGGCTGGTCAGTTGGCATCAAGGAACATGTTCCTGATGTTGAGAAGTTCATTAAGTCTGTCTCTATGTATCAGAAAACTGTAAGCTTGGACTTATTAGATGAGAAAAAACGTTAGCGCCTTAAGAACCATGTCACGTTACTGAGGAAAAATTTAGAGCAGCTCGATGAAAATTGTCAAAGAAAATGAAACTTTCCAGATGATCATGATCAAACAGAACGTGCCTGTGTTCTTGTGTGCACTTGCACTTATCTGCCTCACATCTGCTCTTTTCTCTCCTCACATGAAGGGTTAAGGGTGGCCTCTAAACATAAGAATTATCTCGAGCACAGCGATTGTAAAGGGCAAAGTCTTGTTGGTGAAAGCGCAGATAGTGGATTTTATTTTTCATTTCATCAATGTCTATGCTCCCAACCAGGGCTTAGAAGGGGGGGGGGGCTTTTCACAACTCTGGATGATAAATTAAAAAGCATTGATTGTGGGGAGGGCAGCACGGTGGTGCAACTGGTAGAGCTGCTGCCTCTCAGCGAGCAGGTCCCCGGTTCAAATCCCGGTCCAGGGGCCTTTCTGGGTGGAGTGTGCATGTTCTCTCCGTGCATGTGTGGGTTTTCTCCGGGTACTCCAGTTTCCCTCCACAGACCAAAAACATGCATGTTAGACTGATTGGTGGAGTAAACTGTTGAGGGAAGAATCACTTTGTTGTGTTTCCTTGACTGATGAAGCCTTCTGGATTGAAGGTGAAACGTTTCAGCACAAGAAAAAAGAAACTGTTGTAGATGAACAGATGCTCAGATATATTCATCAATTAACGCGGATTCCTCATTTTTCTGAACTGAATAAAACGTGCATTGAATTTAATGAAATGCAAACGTGAGACGTTATTTATGTTTGACCCATCAAAATGAATGCGGTCATTTATTTACAGAATCAAAGTTTAACATCAAACATTTACATTAATTTGGCAAATTATGAAAATAACAACATAAGCAATCAATCAGGAAAAATCATACGGCCATGATTTTTCCGTTGCTTCACCACAGACATTTATGAAAACTGTACAATTATGATCTTTTACCCACACGGATGTGGGTGAGCACTTTACACAGACATTTCTAAAATATCTGGAAGAATTTCTACTTGAGAGAAAAGTTTAAAGATGGGAAAGAAGTTAAAGGGAGTAAGATGGTATGTGAGGGGAAGTGTTCACCAGAACCGACACTCTCCATCAGAACCCAGCTCACCTCGGTACGCTTGGTAGGAAACTTGACTCATTACCTTTCTGAGATTAATCAGCAGATATGGAGTTCCGTTAACGCTACCTGTCCAGCGTCTCCTTCGGATGGCTGTAGCTCGTCAGAAGTAGTGGCGAGTGGAAAGTGTTATATTCCCATGACTCGGAAGAGCTCTGTTGTCATGTCAGGATCTTCCTGTCTCCCACAACTGGGCTTCTCCGCACAGAACTGAACAGAACTGAACTCAACCGAACCGAGTGGAACCCTCACAGCACTCCAGCAGAACTGAGTAGTTTACAGATCTGAGTAGTTTACAGATCTGAGTAGTTTACAGATCCGAGTAGACCAGGAAGTACCGACATTTTAAAGAGCTCTTTTTTCCGGTCCATCTGGGAGTATTCCCATTGGCCAGAACCGACCAGACGGGGTGTGTTTTGTGACGTAAAAGGTTAGAAGACAGCAAGAATTGTTATGGGACAGATCAGAAATGTTCTCACAGACAGAGAGAGTTTTGTTTTGGCGCGTTTCAGAAACAGGTGCCAAAACCTCTATATTTACGTCTGAGAGGATTCTAAAAACATGACAGTTCGTTCCAACAACTTGTTTTGCGTTTGACTCCAACCTTGGACCAACTTACACTTGCTCATTCAAAGACAGAAAATCAGAAAATGCATAATTACTCTGTAACAGCTTTAACATGAGTTCTAACTTTGCATGAGAATAAAAAAATCATTACACAGTTAATAAAATTGATTAGTTCACTGCAACATCTAAAATGGTTTGAACTAAGACACTTTGATTATCAACATTTGTAAAATAGTAATGATAATAAAAAAGAGAGTGTTCTTTTCACTTGAATCTTCAAGAAAGAAAGTCTCAGGATGGGTGAACCTGTATTTCTGGATTCAAATCAATGAAATGACAGTTTCTGTCCCACAAGGTTCTTAAGGTCAAGGATTTTGACCTTAGGCTTAGTCGTGACACCAGATTAAGTTCACTACACTGTCCAGATGATCTGACTGAAAAATGTTGGATTGTGTACCTGGATTATTGAGCATAGACTTTGATGATTCCTGACACAACCAATAATTTTGTCTTTTTATGATTTTTCAGCTGAGTTAACTTTAATTAACAGATTATTGAATAAAGTCAAAGAGAAAACAGGATTTCATGATAAAGCCGGCACCGTTTCTTTATTTTTAATCTTCACTGATGAAAAACACTATTTTTTTTAATACATAAAACGTTAAAAAAAATAAAAAAGTTTCCACCCTCTGTCCCGGCACTCCCGGTCCTCCCACCTGCCAGGGCTCGGAATCCATCCTTTGTGAGCACACAAGGCTGGGGCTCGGGGTCCGGCCTCATATGCTTCAACGGGTCGGCAGCTCATATGATCCTACGCCGTGACTCCGCACGCTCAAATTTTGTTGTCGGTCACCAAACACAAAAACGCCTGGACTTCAGCATTAAACACGGCGTTGTCATTATTGTTTTTAAAATCTTAAAAATAGATCCGGCCGCTGCTCCGCGTTCCGAGAAATTGCAAATGGAGGATCGGTGAAAAGTTTCTGAGATTCAGTGACTCCTCCCCCTGACCAGTGTCCTGCATTCACGTTTCGGTCTGGAGTCAGCCTGACTCAGCTCCAACAGTCCCACCAGAGAAGCAGGGACAAAAAAAAGGTCCCGAATCAGCCTCAAATCAGCCTCAAATCAGCCTCAAATCAGCCTCGAATCAGAGTCGAATCAGCCTCAAATCAGCCTCGAATCAGCTAAAAAGTACTGGTGCAACAGGGATCTTTCCGTGGCAGGCTGAGCAGAGTTGGGGCTGAGTAGGAGCAGTGCAAAAGGGGCAATACACTTGAAATCATACCTGATATTCTCGTCACACTGTTCTCAATCCTTCTGAGGATCCGGTGTCTCTTCTCCAGTGGTTTATTGTAGTCCAGCCACAAAGTAGGATTCAGGTTTTCTTCTATTGGACATTTGTTAATGAGCACACATACAGCGTTTTGGGTGGTTTCTTCAAGTTCACATTTTTCAGCCACATTTCTCTTAATTCCTCATCTATATGTAGGCGATGGAAACTATACCTCTTTTCATAGGAACACTCTTTGTTTTGTGTCCGTGTTCCAAACACTGTTGTAGCTACTGACTTAGTTTGGTCTGGTTGTTCATGAAGCTGTGAACACAACAGGTGCCTGAACTCACCACGGCTATTTAGTAAACTTTATGTTTGTTAAATAAATTCCACAACTCCATGATGCATGTTGGCTTCAAACTATGGAATGGATTTATTGAACGGCGGTGTGTCTCATGAACCCAGAGTAATAAGACCCGCCCCACATTCAGGAAATCCAGTTCATAGTTTGCAGAAGCTACAACGTGAGGCCTGAGTTAGCAGCTCTGTGGCTAACAGCTAACAAACTTTTCATCTAAACATGTCGCTGTGTGGAAGTATTTTACACTAAACACCACAAAACAAGACAGCAACGTGCACTGTCTGCAAAGCCATAGCGCCACATTAAACTGCGGTAAAGTTAGTTTTACGATGGACATTCGAACTCCGGGGCTTCAGCGGGGCGCTGCTCTTTGCTCAACCGGAAAGAGGTGACTCGACCCCGGCCAGCCTCGTCCAATCTGCCCCGCTCAGTCTGCCCGTCTCTGAGGAGGGACAGACTGAGCGGGGCTGCCCCAAATCAGACTGCCTGCTTCGGACTGAACAAGAAGAAGACGTCGCTGAAACCATGGAGCTCTAATGTTTACGGAGAAGTTGATAAACTTTCTCATAATTAATGACCAACCACTATCAGTTGTAGAAAATCAAGGATTTCACAGTTTGATACTTGCAGTCAATATATAGTTTACTCTCCAGGAGATATTTATCAGTACAACAGTAGACAATCATAAAAAACATGATTTGAAAATTATATATATTAAAAACAAAAACAGCTACATTATAAAGTGATGAAAAATACTAAAAACAGGAACATGTCTGTTGGTTTATGCCATGAACTTAGCAGGTGTTTGAAGACATTTAACATTTAATTTAATTTAATTCATTCATTTAAATGAAACAAAATAAAAAAAAAATCATTAAAAAGAAAAACATTGAATGAAAAGAGTGCAGAAAGAAGAAAAAGTTCTTATATCTGCCCCTTATTTAAAACAATATAAAATAACTTTAAATTAATCACTTTAATATCCACTTTAAAGCTAGGAATAAAAAGAAACATGTTTTGTGTTAGCAGGATTTAATTCTAACTTTAAAACTTATCCAACATTAATAAAACTTACCTCAAGTTGCCTTTTTGGACATGCATGCATATATTTGTACAAATTGTACTTGAGAGCAGATTATTACAGCCTCATATAAAATCAATGATGATCAGGATATCGGAATTGGATCGATATCGGCGTACTCTGATCTAGGTATTGGTATCGGATCGGAAGTTAAAAAAGTGGATCGGTGCATCCCTACTGGGTAAAAAAACTAAGTTAAATTGGATTTCTTTAGGCAGGATCAGATATAGATCTAGTCTAACTGAATGCTAGGAAAGACCTTGTAACTGCAACTTTCCGTCCTTTCATTTACTACGGTGACATTATTTACATGAACGCTCCTACAAGAACCCTGCAGATGTTGGATGCTGCAGATGTTGGATGCTGCAGATGTTGGATGCTGTCTATCATGGTGCACTAAGATTCATAACTGGCTGTAACTACCGTACCCACCACTGCACCCAGTATTCACTGGTTAACTGGTCATCATTAACTTCACGCAGACTCTGTCACTGGTACATCTTCATCTTTAAATCACTTCCTGGTCTGCTGCCTTCATACATCTCCTCCTACATGTCTCTGCGTGAGTGCAGCTACAGCGTACGCTCTCAGGACATCATTACCTGCAGTGTTCCCTCAGTGAGGACTGAACTAGGCAAAAGGACCTTCTCCTACTCCGCTCCTGTTTCCTGGAATATCTTGTAAAAAGATCTGAAACTCTCGACCTTTGACCTCTTTAAGTGGCTTCAAACATCTGTTAAATTCATGAGAAAAACCAACGCAGACATGTTCCTGTTTTTAGTTTTCTACATCACCTTACAACCTATCTGTTTTTTTGTTACATTCTTTTAAATACCATTTTATTTTCACTTGTTATTCTCATTTTGTATGCATCCTTTATGATTGTCTATTGTTGTTTTTGTTGTTTATTGTTGTCATCACTCTTTGTTAAAATCAGGTCGCTCTTGTAAATGAGTCCGAGGCTCAATGGGACTAACCTGTAGAAATAAAGATTGACTGAATGAAAAATGCATACACAACAAAAATAACGTTTTATCTGCTAAATTGAATGCAAATTATTTTCAATCAAACCGTGGTCAGTGTTCCGCCACCATGGTTAGCTAATGCTTACTGCTACTTCAAATAAACCATAAATAAAAAATGAATACTTCCTGTGTCTGACAGGAAGTTGTACCCATGATCATTTACAGTAGAGCCCCCAGGAACACAGTGGGTAAAGATAATTTCCTATATTGTTTTCAATGCTTGAATGTGCATTTATGTTGTAATCATGAAATGCAAACCTCCACAAAGACTCCAGGACATAGCTGTTGAGGCCTGTGCATCTGTTGGCTAGTTTATAATGAACTGCCATATTGATTGGATTGTATGCAGATGAATGTTGTGTGGAGTGGAAGCCACATGATGAAGACACCTGCGGACAGAATGTGAGATAAACAAGATGACCATACGAACTCACAGGGATTTAACCAAATCAAAGATAAGTAGAAGACCTTGTGAAGAACTTAAGGTAGAACATTTCATGTAAGCTGGTATAAAAGAGTGGCTCAGAGGATGACCCTCTGAACGTCATCTGAAATGTAGATGTGTTCTGGATGCAGCTGTGGGTACATGTTCCTTCTTGCAACAATACAGCACTCTTAGTTGAAGTTAACTAAACCATAAGCTTTATTCCAAAAACAGCTTCATCATCAACTGACTGTAAAAGCATAAATATGGCTCTAACAGATTTCAAGCTAAAATTTGGTATGCTATTGGCTGAGAGTGTTTCTCAACAGTGATGTTGCATGAGATACTATTTTTAAGGTTTGACTAAAACAGGTACAACTCCCTCATTTCTCATCAGAATATGATCTTACTCTGGCATGAAAGGCAGGAGATGTAAATGGACTGCATTTATACAGCGCCTTTTTATCTTATTCAGATACTCAAAGTGCTTTACAACAATCTGTGCCTCGTTTACCCATTCATACAGCTCTATACTAGATCTCTACAAAGATAATTGAACAAACCATTCTAAAGAGACTAATCAGAGCTTTATCACATTCATACACCGATGGGACACACATCAGAGGCTATGAGGGGTTCAGTGTCTTGCCCTGAGACACTTTGACATTTGACTGCTGGTGGATTCGAACCCCCAACTCTTGCATTGGAGGACGACTGCTCTAACCACTCGGCCACAGCCGCCCGCATTCCTCCATGGAATGCTGGACCTTAATTTTAATAATTTATCACCAAAGTGGTTGAAAAAAAAAAAAACTACATGATCGTATATGAAGTTCTGTCTTTTGTGGTTGTGAGTATTTACTCTGTGCCATGTGTGTATGCAGTAATAATGTTTCTAATAGATTCATGTTTCTCTTTGATTTATGTGAACGTGTCTCCATAAGTGGAAATGGAGGTTTCTTGCATCTGCTGCTTTATTCTGCCATTTCCTCAGTCCATAGTTCTTTTGTTGTTGTTGTTGTTTTGTTTGGGGGGGTTGTTGTTTTGGGATCGTTGGATGGACTCCAAGCGCTGCAGGCAAACTCCACGAGACAGCCCATAACTCTTCTCTGTTGACTTCACACTCAGCCTATGACCAGCTTTCAGCAGGCTTGGTGTGTGTGTGTGTGTGTGTGGGGGGGGGGGGGGGGCAGGCTGATTTGATACATGCCTGTGATGTGAATGCTTGGCCCCAGGCCTGCCGATCCAAACCCCCTGGTGAAGGAGAAAAATAGTGATGGTGGAAGAACGTTGACCGCTGCCCTGGGAAATATGTGGCTTGTCTCTTAGTGGACAGAGACAAGCTCTCATGTTGGTGGACAGCTTTTTCATTTAGCTCTCTCTGGCATGCGGAGGAGTTTGGGCAGGAACGGAGAAGGAGGAAGGAGTTGAGGTGTGGGGATTGCCATTATTGGTGGTTTGTGTTTCTGAAATGAACAAAACGTTATGAAACAGAAACAAACTCAATTTAGGGTCTCTGTTCCTCCAGGATTTGCACCACTCACCTCCACAGCCAAAGACTAGAACTTTTCTCTGAACTTACCAACACCGAGGTTAAACAGCCAAAGTGCAGCTCTGTTGGTGAAGGTTCAAGTGTGAAGAGAGACACGGACGAGAAACATTCTGCTGTTACTGAATGGAGAGTGAAAAGGCACTGATGGAGCTTTATCTGACTTATTCACACACTTTATGCCACAATAGAGCAAAGTAGCAAACAGGCTCCTTTAACTGCTTTAACTAACTAATTTACTACTTTAATAAAAAAGGAATGGAGTGGACATTTTAGTAAGAAAAGTAAGAATGATCCACTCACAGTTCCCCTGCAGGATAAACCATCTCAGGGTTTTAAATTCAGAGAGGTTACATTTTTATTAATAAGCGTGTATTCAGTAGAAATCCCTAGGCTCATTGAGAGAGTATTAAATCCACAAGAGCCAGCACATCACCTCCATCATGACACTTTGATGGACCGGAGCAGATCTCACTGGGCTGCGACTGGAGGAGACGAGTTGGTGTAAGATATCAAACAGGCAGAACGCCCATGTTCCTGTCTCTGTGGGGTTTGAATAGTGAATGTTTGTCATGAACTTAAATGTTTTTGGTGCAAGATATTCAAGTGGGAGGAGTCACACTGAGGAGGAGAGCAGAGGGAGGTGCAGTGCAGTGACAATGCCTTCCATCGCACACAAAAAGACTCAAGGACAGTTTTTACCCTCAAGCTGCCAGATTACTGAACTCTTGATAGTAATACTGAACTATTGGCAATAACATTGCACCAATCCACATCTGTGACAATATGTTCATTTAATCTCAACGTTACTCTCTATCTGTTCAATAACCTGTCACACAACCTGTGTAGTTTATGTTAGTTATGTGCAGTATATATCATGTACATTTATATTACTACCTTTGAAATACTACATACTTCATCCTTAATATTCAGCCTACTTGCACCGTTATATTCTACCATGTTGTTGTTTACTATATTTATTTTGGACCTTGTAAATATATTTTACTTTTTCACTTTTTGGTACTTTATTTTGTACCCTTATTGCATGTTTTAGTATTGCTTCTTTTTCTTAGCGAGTCGAAGCGTTTCTTCTCATGGTGAACATTTCATTGCATTGTTGACCTTAAACCTGAATATGGCAAATAAACAACATAACAATGATCCTGGTGAGTGGAGAGAGCAACTTTATCTACCAGCGGGTACAGTAGAGGAGTCAGGGGGTGGCCAATGGTGGCCTTGGACAGTGGACATTAATAATTGGCCACCCCAATCATTTGAGTAAACTAATTTTAAGCAATATAAAACCTAGAAAGCTTAGTGTCCTCAAATTATTGGAGTGGCCATTATATATGACAGTATTCTGGTTTATTCTTCTTAGTTTTTCATCCATTCATTCAACCTTTGTTTATACAGGTTAGTCTCATTGAGCCACGAGGATTCATTTACAAGAGAGACTTCATTTTAAACAAAGAACACACATGAGGTACAGACAACAATAGGCAATGAAATAAAAAGCATATAAAATGAAAAGTAATTGGACTGTACTTATACAGTGCCTTTCTACCATCGAGGCACTCAAAGCTCTTTACTACAATCTGTGTCCTCATTTACCATTCATACAGCTCTATACTAGATCTCTACAAAGCTAATTGAACAAATCATTTAAAAGAGGCTGATCAGTGCTTTTAGATCACATTCATACACTGATGGGACACACATCAGAGGCTGTGAGGGGTTCAGTGTCTTGCCCAGGGACACTTCAGCATGTGACTGCTGGTGGATTCGAACCCCCAACTCTTGCATTGGAGGATGACTGCTCTAACCACTCAGCCACGGCCATTATTTATATAAATGATATAAAAACTAAACAAAAACAGCTACATTATAAAACAATATAAAATACTACAAACAGGAACATGTCTGTGTTGATTTTTGTCATGAACTCAAGAGATGTTTGAAGCCACTTAGAGAGGTCAAGGTCGAGAGCTTCAGATGTTTTTACAAGATATTCCAGGAAACAGGAGCGGAGTAGGAGAAGGTCCTTTTGTCTAGTTCAGTCCTCACTGAGGGAACACTGCAGGTAATGATGTCCTGAGAGCGCACGCTGTAGCTGCACTCACACAGAGACATGTAGGAGGAGATGTATGAAGGCAGCAGACCAGGAAGTGATTTAAAGATGAAAATGTACCAGGGAGAGAGTCTGCATGGAGTTAATGGTGACCAGTTAACCAGTGAATACTGGGTCTAATGGTGGGTACGATTGTTACAGCCAATTATGAATCTTAGTGCACCATGATAGACAGCATCCAACATTAGTGGCTGGTTTAACCAGTAATGTTGAAGAAACAGTGATTTGAGGGCCAGCAGTGACGGCTCTTCAAGCTCTATATGTCCAATCACTGATGAGAAGGAAACACTCAGTGCACAAACCCACGTTCTTTGGAAAATGTAACAGTCATAAACATGCTAACAACAAAATTAATGGAGTTTCTATTCATGGTGAAGGTTTAACTTGCATAAGCTCAATTTCTTTTCATATCTTATTTTACTTGTGTACACATTTTCGTTCCACCACATGTACTACATATGATGTGAATGACAATAAAGAAACCTTGACCTTGATTTTACTCAACATTTATGTTGGTCAATTTCATATCGACCTTTTTTAAACAGTCTACCTTCCTAGTTTTTAAATCTTACTATGCAATGTTTCATTAAGCACATCACAGAATAACTTTAATAATTATAATAATAATTTATTAATTAATAATAATCAAAGACAAGTTGCAAATCCCTGTAAAATTCATTGTGTTTGGTTTTATATCAGACAGAAGTTTGCATCCCTGTCAGACAGGTGTCAGTGTCTGAGTGCTTCATTCCAGCAGGTGCTGTGCACACAGATATTTGTGATGAAAGAAAGGAGCGATGAGGCAGAATGAGAAAAAGCTTTTATTTAAAGTTCGTCACTTACCTCCTTCGTTGTGTTCTCTTCTTTGTTCTCAGTGAATCTTCTCGACACAACAACAATCACTGGAGACTGGGGCTGGCTGACATATCCGTCACATGGGGTAAGAATTTCAATTCAGTTTATTTCTATAGCACTAAGTCACAAAAGAAGTCGTGTCAGGTCACTGAACAGAAACATCCATATACATAAAAAAGCCAATTGGTAAAAATTATCTTTCTAAGGAAACAGCAGATTGTGTTGAAAGTTCACTTTGTCACAGTCTCCCATCCATTCCCAGTTCATAAAGTGTTTTTGTACATATAAAACATGCACATTTAAACTCTCCTGTGTGCAAATCTTAAAACAACATAAATTTAACCATCTACTGCTTCTCAAACAGTATTTTGGACAACTGTCCTTCTCCTTGTGATAAATTTGATACCTGTTGAAAAACTACCTTTGTTCTGACCCAGCTGGTGACACTGAGGTCCCTTTGACATGGGAAGGCTATGTTTCGAAAACAATCTTTTTCTCCCTGAACATGGCTGTGTTTCTTCAAATGTTTTCAACTACACAGAAACTACATAAATACTGCATTAACTATGCCTGGCCTGTACGTGGTACTGTCCAGCTGTCACAGAATTACACCAGAAACAGTGAAGACGATGTGGAGCAGACTAAAGATGGGATGAATGGTCCTTGGAAGGGAACAGGGATGTTGAAAATCTGTTTGTTTCAAAGAGCCGTGCAGTTTTGGATGGCGGTGGCTCGTATCATATGGCTGTATGTAGTGATATGGGCTGATTTTTGATTAAAGATGTTCAATGGGTTTGACTTCCACTGTGTAGAAGAACATAATTATTTATTTTTCTTGTTCAAGGCAGCACAGGGTGACAGATCCTGGAGAATGGAGGGAGCAATTTTATCTACCATCAGGTGCAATGAAGGAGTCAAGGGGTGGCCATTGGTGGCTGTGGACACCAAAGATTAATGCTTGACCCCAAAGGGCCACCCTAATCATTTGAGGAAAGTTTACTTTTAAGCAATATAAAAACTAGAAAGCATGGTTTCCTCAAATCATAAGGGTGGTCAGTTATATATTGATATCATATATTGATAGTGGTGGCCATCTTGGATTTTGATGTGGCAACGCAATCTTTGATAGAGACCTTTTATACACATAGATGCAGCCACACAACAAAATGGAAGTTGGTACCTCATTTATTTTTTAGTCATTAGGCTCACAAGATGAATGTAATTGATGCTGATCTTAAATTTGTGTCGTCATTATCCTAAAAAGTCTTAATGTAAATAACTGAAACTTGCAGAATTGTCACTAATGGATCATTTCAGGCATAATATCCAGGAAGAGACAGAGAGAAGATGTTTTATAATGATGTTGAAAAGGTTCAAGATAAATTATTTATAGTGTCAGCTTTCCAAAATATTGGAATGTCTCATGGTTTTAAATGTTTACTCCATTTAGCTCGTCTTATGTTTTTTCTGTTTGCGTTAATATTGTTAACAGTTCAGTAAAGAGATCAAAGCTTTTGTTCTTCTGTTATTTTGATGTAAAAACAAGTGGGTTTTTGGTTTTGAACCAGTTTGACATGACTGTCGACGAGGAAGAGGGCCGGCGCAAGAAGAGGGGGCGTGCCAAAGACACCATCTTAGCACCAACATAACTGGTTTGTTCCACTTTGGAGTAAGTTGTTTAGGGGAAGAATCAGTTTTGTTGTGTGTTTCCTTGACTGATGAAGCCTTCTGGATGGAAGGTGAAACGTTTCAGAAAAACAAGAAACTGTCCAGATGACCTGACTGAAAGTTGTTGGATAATTGGGTTTTGTTTTGCTCCACTAAAGAGAAAGTGCTTCATTAGTCTTGTCAGCTCATTTCTGGCTCCAGCAGCTCGGTGGTCAGTGCTGCGGTCTCATAGTCCAGAGCCAAGCTTCAATCAGGTGTAAAAGGATTACCAAATCTTTCTTGCTGGTTCAGTAATAAAAGATCAACAGTCTTGTTGACTCGTTGATGTTATACAGTATACAAGGTCATGTTGTAGTTGAGCAACTGGGATCTGCAACACAAACCTGTGGTCTAGGATTATTGCTGTTACTTCTGTCAGGCTTGTGGTTGTAGGTTAGACATAAAGTTGATCTATGGCATCCTCATTTTCAAAAGGTTGAGTTTAGTCTGTCTACACAAGAACGTAATTGCATTTAAAGATTTTCTTACTCTGGAGTCAAGTTTAAAAAAATGTGGGCACTCCTAAAATTTTATTTCCAAAGTACCTTCATCAAAACTGTACCATCCAACACATTTCAACCTTGTAAGGTTCATATTAAATATATAAAAAAAACTTTGGCATGAACAAAACACCCATTCCCTTGGGGCCTTAGCTGTTCAGTTGTTGGGGAACTCGTGTATCTTAAACTGGGTCTAGTTGTAACACTGACATTTACATGGTGTAGCCAGACACTACACACTTGATTCCCACATCAGCTCCAACATCACTCGCAGGCTCTTCTTCTTGGCAGCTGGTGCACAAAACAGTAGGGGGGTCTCAGGCCGTACAAGGAAGAAAAGAGGAGATAGAGGGATAAAAGAGAGAGGACGAGTTGACAGTCAGGGTATGGCGTGGCTGCATTAGCATGTTGAAATGCCAAATGATGGAGCTGCGGGTGATGAATTAGAGCTCAGTCTGTGATCTTTCCGGCACCAAGATGCCACCCTGTCCCTGGATCCCACGGCTGTCAGCAGAGTGGTAGAAACATTTCTATCACCTCCAGCCCCCACAAGAGAAGGTAGTGTGATTGAACGGTGGTCAAAGGAGCAGATGGAATGTCCTTCAGGTCCTGAGAGAAAGGCTGGAAGAATTGGATTAGAGATTTGAAGAAAATTACTCTTTTTCTGTAAAATCAGTATTAGAGGTAAATCTCCTCCATCTGGAAAGAGTCGATGCTATTACCGGCACATCTGGATTACATAATTTTAGCCTGTAGTGTTTCATTCAATTGGTTCAATATACCAGAAATAATTTGTCTGTACTTTATGGCAGACCTTTCACTCCAAGCCTATGCACAAGAAACACTTGACTGAGTGGATTAAAGTGGAAGCAGAGCTTCATGGGTCAGTTACATCATGTCCTGTGTTAGATGGTACAGGTGTGACAATGGTTCTTTTTTCTTTTCTTTAGGATCCTTTTGAAAATCTGGTTTAAGTTCTACCTAAATCAGACCTAAACCAAATCTATTAAAATGATTTCTTTTCAATAGGTCTCTCCCAAACCTTTAGGGTCCCACAGCTCTGGAAAGGAGCTGTTATTGTTCCAGTCCCCAAAACCAAGACTGCTTAGTCACAGAATGACTTCAGGCCTGTTACCCTGACTTCATACGTAATGAAGTCATTTGAAAAGCTGATCTGGGAGATCCTCATGTCAAAAGTTGAAAATCATTTGGACCCACTTCACTTTGCTTATTGTTCATGTAGAGAAGTGGAGGACACAACAGGAACTATTAAATATGATTATAGGACACCTTGAAAGTACAAAAACATTTGTAAGATTGCCTGTTATTGACTTTTCATCTGCTTTTAATTGTACAATATCCAGCCCCACATTTTTAGCAGAGAAATTACAATGTCTGTACGGTCTCGACTCTGGCTTCATTTGTTGGCTTGTGGACTTTTTAACAGTTTGGTCTTAGTGGGTGAGTGTCAACGGGGTTCTCTCTGATGTCCTGCCCTCTACTGGTTCTCCTCAGGGCTGCGTTCTTTCGCCCCTTTTATTCATTTTATATACAAACAATTGTCACAGCCATATCCCACAGTCACATTTTAAAGTATGCTGATGACTCTACCATCCTGTACCTTCTCAGCAGTGATGACCCAGACCCTGGACCAGTGGTCAGGGACTTCACTGAATGGTGTGTGTTCCTTTTTAAAATTAAATGTGTCTAAGACAAAGGAGATGGTCAATGATTTCAGAAAAGACTCTTCAGTTGCAACTCCTGTGGTCATTAATGGTGAAGCTGTTGAGGTGATGCATCATTATAAATATCTGGGAACTGTTGATGACAGACTGACATTTGACCTCCATGTGAACTCACCTTGTAAGAATGCCCACCAGAGAATGTATTTTTATGAAAAGTTCTGTGGTTTTAATGTCGATTCTACTTTTATGAGAATGTTCTATTGAGTCTCTTTTAACTCTTACCTTCATCTGTTGGTTTGGACTTTTAACATGCAAAGACAGAAACAAACTCTCGGGGTTTATCAGGATGTGCAGCAAAACTGCTGGCGTAGCCCTACAGAACCTCACTGACCTACACAAGGCAAGTTCAGTGAACAAGGGCAGGCTGATTCTGGCAGATCCTGATCATTCACTCCATGGTGAGGTCAGGTTGCTTCCATCTGGACGCATGTATCTGCTGCCCAGATGTAGGACGAACAGACTAAAAAAACTAATTCATCCCTGTAGAGATCAGGCTTCTCAACAAACAATGATTTCATGTACTATTATTTTAATGTCTTAATGTCTTTTCTAGAATGAATGTCTTGTGTGTCTACTGACTGTAAAACAAATTACCCATTGGGGATAATAAAGATTCTTGAACCTGAACTTGAACTACCCACCTCTTACAATAGCTTGCCCTTGAACATACAACAAACATGTTTGTAGGCTCTGTCTGTAGGTCTGTAATTCATCAGCTTATGAAATTTGATCAGTTTAGGGATTAAATTAAGATGATTCAAGCGGTGCTGTTTTTACAGGTGTCTTCTATAATAAAAGAAAATATTTTTAAAAATGTTAATATTTGAGCATGGAGGATGAAGCACCTCTCCACGTGTTGAATAACTTTTTCTGCTCACACTTCCTGCTCCTTTGCAGTAATATTTTCTCATTAGCGACACCTCTTGTTCAGGAGAACTGAATCAACCTGCGTGTAGAAAGCAACAAACACTAAAAGTGCTTGCTGCTTTCTATGGATAATGGATATAGATGATCTAGGGTTGGGCAATATCATATCGTTCAAGATAACACAGGTTAAAAAAACGCTTGCCCGGGAAAATAAATGATATCATGATATGCTAGTTTCATGATATAAGTACGTCGATGTTTCCCCTACCATTATATAAGCGGGGCGCCCTGCCCCATTTACAGAACCAAACGCGCCAAACTACCAAACTGAACTGCGCACCCCCTAACCTACCTGTCGGTACTTGCATAATGCTAATTAGTTGCGCGCAATACTAGCTAGCTTAAAAGCTAAAAACAATCAACGTGCAGCTCAGCTGTCTCTCCACCCAGCTCTAAACTGCAGGCACAGACAGCTCAGCTGTCTCTCCCTCACCCCCACCCTGCTCTAAGCTGCCGGTATAAACATAGCTCGGCTTTTTTCTCTCCCCCCACCCCGCTCTGGGCTGCCGGTGCGGGCGCAGCTTGGCTGCGTCTCCCCCGCTCTAAACTGCCTGTACAAACACACACAACTCATCTAGGTCTCTTGATTTCCACAGTCCATGGACCAAGAACAGAGTCAGGTGATCAAAAACAGAGCATCAGAGAAATAGACTCATTCCTGCAGGAACAGAGGAAGATAAAACACCACAAACTTCAGGGTCAGCTGATCACCTTGTTACAAGTTTTGGAAGTTATAGCTCATTTAAAGGAAACATTTTTTCTTGAGATCTGTTTAGATGGACAAAAAGTAGTGAAACTGGACACATGTAGGAATTGGAGGCGAAAAAATTCCTATCAGACTTTTTCTTCTTGGCTGAGAAGAAAAACTCTAATATTAAAAAACACTTCCCACAAACAAGCACATAGTGACATAGACATTCCACAGAGGGAGGAGATGACGAGAGCAGTGAGCAATGTTTATGGATGCTCTCGAGGGCACTGTAAGAGTTCTGATAAGGATGGAATAATCAGCCAGTTTCCTCCAGTGAGATCTGTAAACATTCTCGAGGTATGTCGGTATGTCGGGGAATGGCCAAGAATAACGACCATGAGAATCCAAGAGTCATGAAATGATGACACAATGTTTATTCAGCTTTTTTCTCCAGGCGAATTCAGATAAGATGGCCTTCAAGGCCATCCAGGGGAGCCTAATTCAGATAAACACACAGTGGTTTTAGGGACAGGCAGAACTTAATAACATCTACCTTGAGTCTGTGTTGGTTCAAATGGTACCGAAATGTCCAAATTACATGGCCACACCAATAAAACGTGACTGAGTAAAATCCCCAAGATCTGATCCATTCTGCCCATCGCATTTGAGTCTGGGTACTCAAAACACGAACCAAGCCATCATAAGGCAAGCAGTGTGATCATGTCCCAATGTGCTGCTGACGACTTCCTTGATTTTAGATAAAACCAGCCGAATCCAAAAAGCAGGAACCAGTTGTCGTAAATCCAATTAAATATGCGTCCTTAAAATTCACAAATGGCAGCAGAGATAGACACATCATCAAGTCTTCAAGTCGATGAGATATCCAGCTGCGTGCATGTCAGCAGGGCAAATCGGCTCGCCTAAAGCCTGTCTTCTCTTTGAAGAAATGTTATCAATTGTGTTGAGGGACCAACTGATCAAATCAAGTCCATAATTATGGTTTGGAAGAAATGCAAGAGAGTCTCAGAAGCAGTTTCACAGACAGACAGAGCAGCAAAGCAAAGCGGAGAGGGAGGGAGGGAAGCATCCGACCTCGGCTAGAGCAAGTGGTGAATTTTATTCAGTTATTTTGGCAAACTTCACCTGTACTTTAGTTTTTATGGTGGATTTATTGATCTATATTTTGTGCAGACATTTTCAATCTAAATAACAGAAGGATAAATTTTATTTTTTATTTTTATATTTTGAGACTGAATACTTACTAAACATAGTAATTTCAGTAAAATTAACCCTTGTTGTTTTTTAATTTTTATATAATTCTGCAAAGCAACATGTTAAGTTAATTTTGTCAAATAAATAACTATGATTTCTGTTTTTTTTTTTTTTTTTGTTACATCACAAAATTTATCCTTATCGTCAGAATGCTCTGAAATATCACACTATTATATTTGAGCCATATCGCCCACCCTTAAGATGATGATTGATGATGGCTGGATATTGATAACTGATTATTGAAACCTGGATTATTGAGCATGCATCAGGACACTGAATGTGCGCTTCACCTTGATCACATGGTCAGATAAATTTCAAGGACAATTAGCGTGAATGTTTTATTCTAAAAACAGATTTTCTAATCCCGGCTCATTTACTAAATCAGTGTCAAACATATGCTGCAGGCAGCACTCTCATTCTGAGCAATGTTTATTAGTGTGAGACAATCCATTTTAACACAAGACCTGTTTGTAAGCAGACAATTATTAATAGGTGGCATATACTTTGTCCTACCTGACGAAAAAAACTATTCCATTGTTTTGTTGTATTTTATTGAATGTAGATGTGGTGACTCAAGCCTCATTGGTTGGCGTGTGATTAAAAGCTGAATTGTGTCAGGATTACCGGCTAACCTGTGTAAAGACGCAGTTCCATTATGCAGCTTTGACTCGTCTGTCCAGGCAGTTTCACAACCATTCACACTTTTAAACAAACAGCTGGCATGATGTGGAAGTAGAGATTGGACGTGTAGCTCGTTGAAGGAAGTTCTCGGTGGTTAGTCTCACGATATGGCCTGTAATGTTGTGTAAGACACTCCCAACCCACAATCAGAAGTGAAAAATCCTTTTGGGTGAAACGTCTTCAAGAATCAAGAACAATATGCGTTTCCTTTGTTTTAATCAGACGCTTAGAATGACCATCCTGGATGAATCTACAACACAAAGGCTGAAGGGTGGTGTGAATACCAGCTGAGATGTGATTAATGCTGAATAGAACTGTGGTTAAGGAGAAACTGTTTTATGAATAACGGCCGAACTATGTCATAACTAAAGTCTGAATTACATCATAATTAAAAACATATTGTCTCTTGTTGAATCATCATGATAAATGTGTTGCTGCTCATGTGCCTTCACTGAATCAAAGCGTTGCAGTGTATCAGATACTTCTACACTGGACAACAGACCATGTAAAAACTTCTAATAGGATTAAATTTTTAAACATTTAATAGAATTTATGCACAGACACCTTTTGTGAGCGATGTAAGCAGATATTTTACCATTTTACTTTAATATGATAAAATATGAAAGTCGTGTGCAGTAATGCTTCAATAATCCACTGCCAGAAGAAGCATATTTATAGTTACTGCTTCATTTGATTTCATACAGAATTAGATTCAAATCCACAACAAACAAAGTCAAAGCCACACAATTTAAAAATAAATGTCAGAAAAACACATTTTGCTACGCCTTCATAAAACTGACATCTCATGATGGATATCTCCTTCAGGGTGCAGTCTCGTTTAAAAGAAATGTAACTCATATGGCACACTAAACTATTAAAGAGAACATGTCTGCATTTTCATGACTCTCCATTGTCCAATATTAGTTATTCAGAACATTATAGTAAGCCTTAGTTAATCATGTGTTCCTGCTCTTTCTACAAAAAAAGACGTTTAAAATGATATTTATCAGCATTTGCCAGAACAAAGTGTTTAGTTTAAAAAGAGCGGGGAGAGCTGTAGTCCGTGCTGGCTGAGGATTTCTTCAGTCACTGAAGTCTCTGTGTGTTTTGAGCTGCATGATGATGCATTCAAAGGATTTCACAGCATCTGCTGCAACATACAGTTTCTCTGGGATTTCTTTGCTCGAATTAAAACTGAAACATTGCAGAAGTTATTTTAATATGTTTTACATTAGAAAATAAAATATTCTGTCTGCTATTGTTGCCATTTGAAAAGTACTCCGTGTTGATCTGGTCTGATGACGTGACAAGCAGCTCTTGTACCGGGTACAACATGTGAGAGACAAACAGCAGTTAAGATCTCATGGGTTCTTTAGATAAATGGAGGTCATGACTGTCCATAACTCTCTCTTCCACTCTTTCACAAACCCGTGTTCACACTCATGTAGAAGGTCATTTGTTCCATCCTGACTGTGTTTGGCGTTATGAGTGTGCAGCGGCAGGTCCTCAGCTGCTCTCTGCTTTGGGCAGCAGTCACTCTCTAACAATATGAGAGTAGAAAGATACAGCAGTGCTTGAATGTTTGTGAATCCTTTATCATTTTTTTTATATTTCTTCATAAATATGACCTAAAGCATCATCAGATTTTCACACAAGTCCTAAAAGTAGAAAAAGAGAACCCTTTTTTTTTTTTTCATTCCACCTTTATTCATACAGTCCATCCTCATTGAGCCACGAGGACTCATTTACAAGAGAGACCTGTTCTGGACAGAACATACACTGTCTGGCCAAGAAACAGTCTCCACCTGGATTTAACTAAACAAACAGGTTCAAGTCTCCTAATGGATAATTACTGCATGGGTGATTATGTTTCAGCTGCAACAAGTTATTTAACACCAACTGGTGCGATGAGTTGCTTCTCATTTCTTCAACAACCATGTCTAAAGACACATCATGTGTTCGTGGAAAAGATGTCAGTCTGTTTGAGAAGGGTCAAATCATTGGCATCAAGCAGAGAAAACATCTAAGAAGATTGTAGAAACTACTACACTTGGGTTCAGAACTGTCCAACACATTATTAAAAACTGGAAGGATAGTGGGGACCCATCGTCTTCCAGGAAGAAATGTGACTGGAATAGAATCCTGAATGATTGTGATCGACGATCATTTAAACGTTTGGATAAATCAAATCAAAGAAAAACACCAGCAGCACTCAGGGCTGTGGTTAACAGAGAAAGTAAGAACATTTCCACATCCACAATGTGAAGGAACTCAAGGGACTGGGACTGAACAGCTGTGTAGCCTTAAGAAAACCACTAACCAGTGAGGCTAACTGCACAAAAAGGCTTCAGTTTGCTAGGGAGCATAAAGATTGGACTCTGGAGCAATGGAAGAAGGTCATGTGGTCTGATGAGTCCAGACTGACCCTGTTCCAGAGTGATGGTGCATCAGGGTCAGAAGAGAGGCAGGTGAAGTGATGCACCATCATAGTGTCTAGTCATCAATGAAAGATCTTGGTGAAACATTAATGCAACACTGGATGAAGCAGATAGTGTGACATTGAAGAAGCTTCTAGAAACAATGACACAGTGAATGCATGATGTAATCAAAGATAAAGGCGGTCCAACAGTCAAATCTGTGGAGTCATTCAGGGAAAACAATGTTTAATCTTCTGTAACTATTGTATCTCGATTGACTAGGCTTAAAAAAATGTTCCTGAGCAAAACATGTTTGTCTTTTCTCAGGAATAGTGAAAACGATGGACAACACAAAAACCCATCAGGATGGGAAGGTGGAGGACAAAACTGAACACGTCGCACAAACGTGCAGGTTTTGTGTGACTTCAGCTCCATGGACAGAGCTGACAGGTCCACACTGTTTTCTCTCTCGTCTGCTGAGCACGAATACACTTCTGCCCACAGCTCTACAGAACTCCCACTCTTCTTCCTGAAAGCAAAGCTGAGAAAACATTTTAAAGTAACATGTTGCATGACTTCACAATAACTGCAAATAATAAACATCAGTCATGTTTTAAACACATAATAACATAAAACAAACTTTGTTCATGAATATGTTTTTCTTTCATCGAAAGTTTAAAGGAAGTGTGTAAGCATTTATCAAACTGAGCGACGCGGTCTTCTAGGAAAATGAATGTGTGAAAACAGACACTGTTCATGTGAAAAGTCACTTAAAGGGAACCAGTTCAGGTTCTGAAAGGTGACCTCAGGGTCAGAGGTCATGGTCAGGAGAGAACATCTTCAGGCTGCAGACTGTAGGGATTTCACATTAATAAGAATTTAATAGTTAACAATATTAGTAAATTTAATGTTGATTTTTTTTTAGGGGGGGTGTTGACTACAGGGGATATTATCTAAAAATCCCGGCACCTTGGAAGTTTTGCTACTCGTTGTTTTTGACTTCATGTGGAACAGAACAGCTGCCTTGAACTCTATACAAATAGGACCACCCCCCCACACACACACACCACCACCACCACCACCACCACCTACCTCCTCATGTCCCCCACAGTCCAGCCTGCCTAATATACATTTTCATTGGCAAATAAAAAAATAACCAGACATCCGTATAATCTTTTTTTTTAAATCATTGGTTTTATGAACGTTTTGGATAAAAATATATATATTTTTTCCATTTTCTGTTTTTCTTCCTGTCTTTTTTACATAACAATGAAACGGCAACAACTCCTATTTGTTAGTGGTTTTGATATAAATGAGTTTTGAACAGTGACACGGTGGCACAGTTGGTAGAGCTGTTGCCTCTCAGTGAGAAGGTTGCCGGATCGAATCCTGGCTTGAGGCCTTTCTGTGTGGAGTTTGCATGTTCTCTCCGTGCATGCGTGGGTTTTCTCCGGGTACTCCAGTTTCCTCCCACAGACCAAAAACATGCATGTTAGGCTGACTGGTAACTCTAAATTGTCCCTAGGTGTGAGTGAGAGAGTGAATGGTTGTTTGTCTCGTTTGTCTCTATGTGTCCCTGTGATGGACTAGAGACCTGTCCAGGTGTCCCCCGCCCCTCTCACAGTGACTGCTGGACATGGGCACCAGCGAACCCCGTGACCCAAAATGGAATAAACGGGTAAAAATAATGGATGGATGGATGGATGGGTAACTCTAAATTGTCCCTATGTGAGAGAGAGTGTTTGTCTCTGTGTCCCTGTGATGGACTGGAGACCTGTCCAGGTGTCTCACCACCTCTCTCACTTTGACTGATGGACATGGGCACCCTCCTGTGACCCTGAAAGAAAGAACCTGGTAAAGAAAACGGATAGATTTTGAACTAAATGCCAAAAAATGGCTGGGAAATGTATGTTACCTGTTGGTTAAGAAGTAAAACCTTTTTTTTTTTGCTATTAAACCTCAGGCTTTAAAATCACTGAACAACACACAAATGAGCAGGAGAAGAATGACAACAGACGAGTTCATCCACTTTGAAATGTGAGGGAGAAAATGATGGAGAAAAATTAGATGTGGAAGAAGAAAGAGTGATAATATTTACTGGCTGCCACAGCTGGATTAGAGCATTTCACAGAAAACTGAAGACTGTCAGAGTGTGTGTGCATGTGTGTGTGTGTGTAAGGGTTTGGTCTTTATTAGCTCCATGACCTCTCCTATATGCCATCCTCATATAGATGACATCATGACAGATCATGTCTTCAACTCAAGGGGCCTCTTTCCATCCAATTTATTCAGGCAGCAGTTAGGATGCCCTGGTGCTGTCCCTGGAGCATCTTTCTCTGTTTCTCTCTCTCTCTCTCTTTTACACACACACACGCAACACACACACACACACACACACACTTTCACAGAACTTGTCAAGTAGAGCCAGGAAGACTTCATTATCTTCCGGTCCGATTTATGTTGGCCGTGACAGGTTCACCCACCGGACACCCAACAATCAATACAGCTGACAGAATAGTGTGTGTGTGTGTGTGTGTGTGTGTATGCATGTTTGTGTGTGTGTGTGTTTGTGTGTGTATGTGTGTGTGTGTATGTGTGTGTGTGTGTGTGTGTGGGGGGGGGGGGGTCTTGAGCTAAACTATGATGTGGATGACCAGGTGATGAGTTAAAGTGTCAAAAGCTCACAGTCTGTTTTCATTTTTGTGACTTTATCATCTTCTCTCACAAACACACACACACACACACACACTTGTACACAGCAGATGGTGCTCATGAGCATACTGCCCTCAGCACCACCTCATCCCTTCAGAGTGGGTGAACGGGGTGATCCTGGACCTGCAGGCATCATCTACAGCAGAGCTGACATGAGGAACGACCTGACTGTTTTCCAGGAAGTGCACCATAGATGTAGTTTAAAAACATCCAGTTAGTCTCCTGAAATCAAAGTAACAAATGTTTGTGAAGGCATTTTATTGTCTGGTGGTGATGAATGGAAGTGATGCCACAACATTACATTGTTACGGTAAAGTTAAATTTATATTACACTTTGGAATACGTGTCACACAGAAGTACTGAAGCCTCAGTTTTATGTTCTGGTCCAAATCCTTGTCTTCTATCGTATTTACCACGAGGTCAGTCGGGACAGGAGTGCGTTACTTTGCTTGTTGGATGTTGCACAACATGGACAGGAATTGACTGCAAGAAAAGAATGATGGAACTGAGATCATGGTAAAACTAGTCCTGTTTGGAGCTTTATAGCTCAGAACCACTTCGCACTACAAACAGTGTTCAAAGTTTAAAATGTTCACAGAATGCGGGACTTTATGTGACTCAACCGGCTTTTTAATATTTTTAACCATTTTTACACAACCACAGCTTAAATTTTATAATTTTTCCAGGGAATGTTCAACAGACAGTTGATAATATCATTCATTCTTTAAAATGTCCAAAACTTCTTATGATTTGAGTTTGCTGGGTTGGTTTATTTCTTTTCTTCTTTTGTTGTTGTTTGTCTCTCTTTTAGAATCTTGTGTTAGTTTTCTTAGTGTATCCTTAAGAAGGGTCACCTCTCCCTCAGTCACTGCTGTTCACTGTACATCTCTGTGAGGGTCTGGAAGGATTCATCTCAATTCCTCACCTCATAGAAAGTTCAGGAGGATACCTCTCCATTTTTAACCACTCCCCGAGGGTCTCACCAGTCTTCAGGACTGCAGAGGTCCACATCTCCAGTCCCTGACAATTCAGATTTCCCAGTCTTTGAAATCACAGAGTATTTAGATCTTATTAGATCTTATATTTGAGTCCTTTTTGCAGTCCGTATCTTTGGGGGTACAGACCACATGTGTCTGAGATGTCAAAGTAGGGTAGCACCTAGGGTGTGGGAAGATTTGTCGCACCCTTTGGGTGGTTTCTCCAGCCTTGGTCCATACTTGATACCCATCCCTCACATGTGGCTCCTCGCAGCTGTTTGCAGGCTTCAGTGGTCACACACAGGTCAACAGCTTTGACTGTCCGGCTAAACCATGTGAAGGTAGCTGTTGGGTTTGAACCCTTGGCAAGTTTAGGATCTGCCTCCTACATGTGAAGACTGGATCCATCAGATTCAAGAGACCTTCATGATTCTAAAAAGAAAAAGGTGGTTACAGCAAGCCCAAAGAAGAGAGGTGGGTCTCCCTTCCCATGGGCTCACCACCTGTGGGAGGGGCCAAAGGGGTTGAGTGCAATGTGGGATGGGTGGTGGCTGAGGGCGGGGACCCTGGCGGTCTGATCCTCAGCTACAGAAGCTGGCTATTGGGATGTGGAATGTCACCTCTCTGGTGGGGAAGGAGCCTGAGCTGGTGTATGAGTTTGAGAGGTTCCAGCTAAAAATGGTCAGATTCACCTCGACGCATGGCTCTGGCTCTGGAACCAGTTTCCTTGAGAGGGGTTGGACACTCTTCCGCCCTGGAATTGCCCCTGGTGAGAGGTGCCGAGCAGCAGTGGGCATACTTGTTGCTCCCCATCTTGGTGCCTGTACATTGGGGTGAACGAGAGGGTAGCCTCCCTCTACCTACGTGTGGGGGGATGGATTCTGACTGTTGTTTTTACTTATGCGCCAAACAGCATCTCAGATTACCCACCCTTTTTGGAGTCCTTGGAGGGAGTACTGGAGAGTGCACCTCCTGGGGACTCCCTTGTTCTGCTGGGGGACTTCAACGCTCACGTGGGCAATGACAGTGAGACCTGGAGGGGTGTGGTTAGGAGGAACGACCCACCTGATCTGAATTTGAGTGCTGTTCTATTATTAGACTTCTGTGCTCATCATGGATTGTCCATAACGAACACCATGTTCAAGCATAACGGTGTCCATATGTGCTCTTGGCACCAGGACACCCTAGACCGCGGTTCGATGATTGACTTTGTTGTTGTCTCATCTGATCTGTGGCCGCATGTCTTGGACACTCGGGTGAAGAGAGGGGCGGAGCTGTCCACTGACAACTACCTGGTGGTGAGTTGGCTACGATGGTGGGGGTGGATGCTGGTCAGACCTGGCAGAGCAAAACGTATTGTGAGGGTCTGCTGGGAACATCTGGCAGAGTCTCTCGTGAGACGGAGCTTTAACTCCCACCTCTGGGAGAGCTTCAAACAGGTTCCGGGGGAGGCGGGGGACATTGAGTCCGAGTGGGCCATGTTCTGTACCTCTATTGTTGAGGCAGCTTATCAGAGCTGTGGCTGCAAGGTTGTCGGTGCCTGTCGTGGCGGTAACCCTCGATCCCGGTGGTGGACACTGGCTGTGAGAGATGCTGTCAGGCTGAAGAAGGAGTCCTAGCGGGCATTTTTGGCCTGTGGGACACCGAAAGCAGCTGATGGGTACCAGCAGTCCAAGTGACATGCGACTCGGGTGGTCGCTGAGGCAAAAACATGGGCATGGGAGGAGTTCAGAGAGGCCATGGAGAATGACTTCCATACAGCTTCGAGACGATTCTAGTCCACCATCTGGCATCTAAGGGGCGGAAGCGGTATACCAACAACACTATTAATAGTGGAGGTAGTGTGCTACTGACCTCAACTCAGGATGTCGTGGGTCAGTGGGCAGAATACTTCGAAGACCTCCTCAATCCCACTGGCACATCTTCCACTGAGGAAGCGGAGCCTTGGGACTTTGGGTCGGGCTCTCCAATCTCTGGTGCTGAGGTCACCGAGGTGGTTAAAAAGCTCCTCAGTGGCAGGGTCCCAGGGGTGGATGAGATTTGCCCAGAGTTCCTTAAATCTCTTGATGTTGTGGGGTTGTGTTGGCTTACACGACTCTGCAATATTATGTGGACATCGGGGGAAGTTCCCCTGGATTGGCAGACTGGGGTGGTGGTCCCCCTATTCAAAAAGGGGGACCGTAGAGTGTGTTCAAACTACAGGGCAATCATGCTCTTAAGCCTCCCTGGTAAGGTCTATTCGGGGGTTCTGGAAAGGAGGGTCTGTCAGATAGTCGAACCTCTGATTTAGGAGGAGCAGTGTGGTTTTCATCTTGGTCATGGAACACTGGACCAGCTCTACACCCTCAGCAGGGTCCTGGAGGGTGCGTGGGAGTTTGCCCAACCAGTCTACATGTGCTTTGTGGACTTTGAGGAGGCGTTCAACCGCGTCTCTCTGGGAGCCCTGTGTGGGGTACTTCAGGAGTATGGGGTACCAGGCCCTTTGATATGGGCTGTTAGGTCCTGAATAAAGAATTCAATAAAATGTTGTTTTTCTGACTATTTAACTTGCGATATAAAAGTGTTTAAAATGTTTCTTTGACTATTTAACCTGTGATATGAAGTGTTTTTGGTAAGGGTAAATTTAGTCAGAAAACCAAAGGGTGGAATGAGTTGAGAGTTGAATAAGATGTTGTTTTTCTGACTATTTAACCTGTGATATGAAGAGTTTTTGGTGCATGTTGTTGTGAGCCACCCGAGAGGCCTGAGGGGGGAGGCTTGTCCCGCCCTCCCTGTATGCTATCTTGAGGTTTCGCACCCTAGCTTCTCACGCTCTCTCGTTATCTAGAGGTTTTTAAGCTTCTCACACTCTCACGCTATCTCAAGGGTTTTTCACAGACTTAAAGTCCAGGTGGGCATGTTCTGTTTACTGGGAGATGTTCCCATGTAATGCAGAGAGTATTAAAGTATGACACTCAGAATTAGAGTTTAAGTCTGCTGTGGATCCTGATCCGATGCCCAGCCAGTTGATGTTACCTTTCTACTCGGACTGAAACGGCTTCCCAGTCTGGTGTCACGGTGAGGGGCTTTTACATCAATACCTGATTTGTACTGAATGTACTTGTGCTTTGCTTCGCTGTATGTGTGGCGGTTTAATAAAATGACACATTATTATTCTAGCAGAAACAGCCTGTGAGTGTTTATTCATTGTTCTGACCATTCACCCGAACCTGTACTTTGTTTAAGATAATTTCATAGAACAGGTCCCTGTACGACTGGTGTCAGAGCTCGGTCCACATTGTCGGCAGTAAGTTGGGCTTGTTCCCAGTGAGAGTTGGACTCAGCCAAGGTTGCCCTTTGTCACCGATTCTGTTCATAACTTTTATGGACAGAATTTCTAGGTGCAGCCAAGGTGCTGAGGGGATCCGTTTTGGTGGCCTTAAGATTGCTTCTTTGTTTTTTGCAGATGATGTGGTCCTATTGGCTTCATCAGGTCATGAGCTACAGCTTTTGCTGGAGCGGTTCGCAGCTGAGTGAGACACGGCTGGGATGAGGATCAGTTCCTCCAAATCCGAGGCCATGGTCTTGAGCTGGAAAAGGGTAGAGTGCCCTCTCCGGGTCGGGGAGGAGGTCCTGCCCCAAGTGGAGGAGTTTAAGTATTTCATGGTCTTGTTCACGAATGAGGGAAAAATGGAGCGTGAGATCGATAGGCGGATGGGTGCAGAGGCAGCAGTGAAGTGGGCACTGTACCGGTCTGTCGTGGTGAAGAGAGAGCTGAGTCAAAAGGTGAAGCTCTCAATTTTACAGGTCAATCTACGTTCCTACCCTCATCTATGGTCATATGGTCATGAGCTTTGGGTTGTGACGAAAAGAATGAGATCACGGATACAGGTGGCCGAAATGAGTTTTCTCTGCAGGGTGTCTGGGCTCTCCCTTAGAGATAGGGTGAGAAGCTCGGTCATCCGGGAGATACTCAGAGTAGAGCCGCTGCTTCTCCACATCGAGAGGAGCCAGTTGAGGTGGCTTGGGCATCTGGTTAGGATGCCTTCTGGACACCTCCCTGGTGAGGTGTTTCAGGCACGTCCCACCGGAAGGAGACCCAGAGGAAGACCCAGGACAAGCTGAAGCAACTATGTTTCTCGGCTAGCCTAGGAATGCCTTGGGATTCCCCTGGAGGAGCTGGCTCAAGTGGATGGGGAGAGGGAAGTCTGGGCCTCCCTACTTAGGCTGCTACCCCTGCAACCCGACCCAAGATAACCAGAAGAGAATGGATGGATGGGCTACAGCAATGCCCCGTGAAGGGCCAAGAGCAAGTTGAGGCATGTTAGGACATGTGGTACATCGCCAGATGTCTTGACCTAGTCATCACGGGACATAGGTAGACTCGGATGAGAAACTGAGGTTGACAGTGCACAATTCCTCCTCTTCGCACAAGTCACCATCCTACAACCAAGGATGACTAGTTGGACCTCGTCACTTCTGAAAAATGAACAGTACAACCAGTGGTTAATTTGAGCCGGATCAAATCCAGCATCTCCGCCCCTAAAGTTCAAAGTCATCACGCATTTTTATTTTGATTATTTATTAAAAAATACAACGAGAGGAGACGTTGCCCTCAGCCCGGCAAACCCAGTCTGTGGATGTTACAGCCGCAGCACGCGCGGCGCACAGTTACACTTATTCACATTATACGTCACATTTCAAAACATCGGCGCTAATTTGTCCAAGTAACAACAGCGATCAAAATTTAAAAAAGACAGTCCAATTTACTTTAATAAAAAGTGGATGGATGGATGGATGGATGGATGGTTAGTTGGACAACAGAGCCTTCAGGTGCTTCAAACGGTGCTACGAGACTGGAGCAGGAGCGGAGAAGAGTTCAGCTCAGAACCGTGAAGTGAGGGGAAGGAAGAGGAGGTTTAGGATACCTGACAGAATCAGAGCTACACAACCTGCTGTTCCTCTCCAAAATAGTAATTTTATTAAGTGTTTATAAATGTAAGTAAATGTTAATATGTAACAACACGTTAAAATAAACCAAAATGCAGGAAATGTCATCTCTGTTATTCAAAATTTTCTGTGAGAGGACTCCTGGACCACCCCCTCCCCACCCCACCCCCCGGCCTGCCCGCTGTTCCGGCATCAATCAATTTACAAATTAGGCCCTGAGTACGACCTATCCTTGGCTCCCATCTACTATCCAAAACTCAAATCATTCACAAATAAACTCTTCATATTCGAACAACTCTTTTTGACTCATGAACAAGGTATATATATAAACCTAGGCAATTTGATATTCTTTGATTAGAAACAGAAAGAACCAGTGAACTAGAGCTGGCTGCTTCCTGATCAATCCTTAGTGATCCGAGTCCTTATACCGAATCAGGACCTACAAATCCAAGGTCTAAAGTAACCCAAATCCTTGTCCTCTGTCAGACTATATATTCAATTTTGCAATAGGTGAACAAGGCTGAGCAGCAGCTTGAGCAGGGAGGTCCAGACATCTTTTTCCACAGCCACCTCTTCCAGCTCATCTGGGAAGATTCCAAGGCGTTCCCAGGCCAACTGAGAGACATAGTCTCTCCAGCGTGTCCTGGGTCTTCTCCCAGTTGGACATGCCCGAAGCACCTCCCTAGGGAGGTGCCCAGGGAACATCCTTACCAGATGCCCGAACCACCTCAACTGGCTCCTCTCAATGTGGAGGAGCAGTGGTTCTACTCTGAGTCTCTCCTGATAACTGAACTTCTCACCCTGTCTCTAAGGGAGAGTCCAGCTACACTGCAGAGGAAACTCATTTCAACCGCCAGTATCCACAGTCTCATTCTTTCAGTCACTACCCAGAGTTCGTGACCATAGGTGAGGGGAGGAACGTAGACCGACCGGTAAACAGAGAGTTTTGCCTTACAGCTCAGCTCCCTCTTCACCACAATGGATCGGCACAGAGTCCGCAATACTGCAGATACTGCACCAATCCATTTGTCAATCTCATGCTCCATTCTTCCCTCACTCGTGAACAAAACACCAAGATACCTGAACTCCTCCACTTGAGACAGAACCTCACCTTTGACCTGAAGACAGCAATCCACCCTTTTCTGACTGAGGACTATGGTCTCAGATTTGGAGGTGCTGATTTTCATCCCAGCCGCTTCACACTTGGCTGTGAACTGCTCCAGTGAGAGCTGGAGATCACATCACACTGACGCCAACAGGACCGTGTCATCTGCAAAGAGCAGAGATGGAATCCGGAGGCCACCGAACCGGAAACTCTCCGCCCCTGGCTGCACTGAGAAATTCTGTCCATAAAAGTTGTGAAGAGAATCTGACAATGGGACTCCTGGTGGAATCCATCTCTCACCCTGAAGGGGTCCGACTTACTGGCGGCAATACAAACCTTTTATAGCGAGATCACAACGTGTTATTTAAACACTATAATTTTAAACAATATATGGTTCACCATTGCATAATCCAACACATGTGTTGGTGAGATAAATGATAATAGAGAGTACAGAAGTACATGTTCTGCTCAGGTACAGCTGCACACATTGGATATTGTTCCACTGTCAAACAACCAGTGGAGGAATTTTAATGAAACTTCCAGAAAGTAATAATTCTTAAGAACTGCTCAGCTCTTCAACTGATTAATTTTTCAAGTAAATGGTATGAAGCATTCAAGATGGCAGGCACTATATAACAACATCTAACAAGGATTCTCTTTGAGTTGAAAATAGTCATTTAAACCCAAAAATGTCTTTTGACTTGAAAATATTTCCACTTTAAATGATCAGTGTTTGGCGGCAGTTTAATGAACTCACCAGGCACGAGGAGCACATGGTGGTGACAAGATGAGCTGCTGCCTCCTGCACCTGAAAACAGGTGACCGGAAGGTGCCAGCGTTCATTAACACAGATCTGACTTAACGCTGAGTTCACGCTGTAATGTGTTGACTTTGGAGCAGACGATGAAGATGATGATGAAACGTCAATGAAACTTTGAAAAGGGAAGAAGTCTACAGCACCCACTGACCCACTGACCCACTGTGTTTTCTCTTGTGTGGTGAAACGGCAGCTGTTTGAGTTTTCATTGATGTTTCTTTTTAAAGCTGTTTTGATGACTCTTGGTGACTCATTGGAAAATATGATGAAAACAGAGCAATGTTCAAAAGAAAACATTTTTAAGAAGTCATTTGATCAGTTTTCAATTTTAACTTTTTGGTTTGAGAAAATGAATTTGATGTGCTTTTAATATCTGAAGTATTAGAAACAAAGAGGAACCAGTTGAGTTTTAAAAAATGAAATTGTGTTTGTTTTTTCTCATATGTAACAAATCTTGTTAAACTCTTCTAGTCTTGTGAGACGAGTGTCTGATAACCTTCCTGCCACAGACAATGGACACATTAAAACTCACACTGAAAATAATCAGTCAAACTGACAGATGTTCACCTACGATGTGGTGTGGAAAGCTGAGCATGAACTCCAACCTATTCCAACAAAGTTGAGTCAGGTCCTCAGGATGATTTATTTTTATTGAAACGTTTCGTCTTTCATCTAAAAGTCTTCACCAGTCAGGAGCTGCAACAAACTCAGTCTTATAAATAGCACCTTCACACCAAACAAAACCTTGCTTAAAATTTTTACATGGAATCAACTCTGTCTGTTAGCAAAATTTCTTATAAACCACAGCGTTATGGCAGTTGTTCTAAAAAACACGGTGCCTTATAGAGACCGACTAACGAGAACGGAACAGAAATGTATTTATCGTGTAAATTTAAAACGAGAACGTCTCCCCCACTACAGAAATTTTATTCTAAAGGTTGTTTTTTTCACAACCATTTTTAAACCAAGTTTTAAAGGCAGGATTTCTCATTCCTACACGTTCATTTAGGTTTGTCTTATTTCATCACAGCTTTTGGTCAAGTTGATTTTGGTGTGTTTAGAGCTGCGATGTTCCTCAGGTGGAGCCGTCCTCCATGTTTCATTATGAGCAGAGGGAAAGTCTTGCTGCATTACAACTTTTCCATCACTGAGGATGGATGAGTGCAGGCCACTCAAAGGATCTGCATCTCTCCTTCTAGCACATTAAAAAATCTCCCGCATTAGAACGTAGCTCCGTCAGTGACTTTGCTGGGTCTGGATCACCTCGTTTTGTTTGTATAAAGAGCATTTCTGCAGTGACCATGTTAGATCATCATCCTGTCTGTTCATTGTTCACACAGAAGGTCCAGTTTTGTCCTTGTTGACAGAAAAGGGCGCTCATGCAGCCCTTGATGTGATACCGTCTTGGGCAGCTGCCGATCTCGTCCCTATCAGAAACCGCCACTGACTGGTTCAAGTGTGCCTGTAAGTGCTTAAGCTCTGCTGAAACTGCTTCACATGTGCTGAGTGGCACGTCTCTTTTATTGTGTACGAGTAACACTGTGTTGTTACTTGGACCTGCTAGATGAACCCCTTAAGATATCCAAGATGGCGGGCTGACCCAGAATCAACATTATTCACCAGGCAAGTTTTTGGGTCAGTCAGAGGTTCTTCTTTATACAAAGAATTCAATTATCTGCTGATGATGTTAATTTACTGTACTTTAGATGTTATTAGTAGCCAGGTGTTTATCTGCTTCACATCTGAAGCAGTGATTTTGCTCTTGGCTATCTGCAGTGACCATTGGGTGGACCTTCGTGTGTTTGAGCTGGTTACACCCCCCATTCTCTCTCTAAAACCCCCAAACATTTTCAACATGAACAGGAGCATGAAGGTCTGTACTCTAATCTGAGAGTAGCATGGCAGTTTTAATTTGAGGCCTCCTCCTGCGGTAGATTATCCTTCACAGCACTGTGATAAGCATTAGCTGTGAGTTGATCTCTTACTAGTTCACTTCCCGTCACTCCATGACCACATGGTGCAACTTGAGCTCTGAGCTTGGCAACATATTTGCTGACAGTTTAATCTGCACATTGCTGGAATGAGTGTGTGCTTTCCAAAACATTAACTCTGGCATCACAATGTTTTTAAGTGCACTCACCTCAACAAATATGTCTTGTTCTGGTAGAGCAGGGGCACCCAACACGTCCATCTCAAGGCATTCTGGGTAGATGGCATTAAAAAACAGACGTCAGACGATCATCCATTTATGAAATTTGTCTCTTGACTGACAGACAGGACAGCCAGTCTGAGGCCCCGTTTACACGACGTGAAACATTCGACAGTTCATTTACAGACAACAGCCTCATTCTCTCTGAAACTGAAGGTTTCTGAATCCAGGTCTCAGAGTGGAGGTTTTCAGGGGAAACCCCCACGGAGGTGTGTTTTTTTATTTTTTTTTCTCTGTACTCCGGTGAAAACAGACATGTTTCCCTGAGTCCCCCCCCATCCCCCCACTTCCCTGCTGCACTCTTTTGTCCTGTGAACCCTTAAAAAGCCTATTTTTTTTCTGAATACCTCTTAATTCAAAGGATCAGCTGGTCTCTCAACAATATTGATCAACTTCTCCTGACAGGAGTCAGGGGAAGGAGGACCCTCTGACCTCGATAGAAACTAATTGGATTCATGATGACAACTGTTTTTTTTTTGTTTTTTTGCTGTTTAGCTGGTGAATTCTGGATTGTCTATAAATTTGTGTGGATGTGTCGAAGCTCGACAGCACTCAGACTGAATTTGTGGAGTTGTGTCAGCGAGCTGGAGCAGCTGTTATCAGGACTGTGAACTCTCTAGCAGCACACATGAAAAAGATAAATAATCTGGAGAAGCTGTGAGCTCAACTTTTGGCTTAAAGGATCAATTCGTCTGTTTTGGAGTTTCCATCAGAGAATATGTACCAGCGAGACTTTAAAAAGGCAGAAACAACAATCCACGAGTTCTGCCTGACCCAAACTGTGGCCTTGATGCCGGACTTATCTCAACTCCTCCTGGAATGTTTGAAAACAACAAAGATGCTTTGACTGTTTCCTCACCCCTCCCTTCTCCAAGGCCGTGGACATGTAACAGAACCTCAACCGAGCTGATGATGAATAACACCTCTTATCTGGACAAAGGCTGAGGGGGGGCTCTGGACTATGCTACGACTTTCCCTTAAAAATTCAACATCTTCACCGCCTGTATGTTCATGTATAACGTCTAATTATGTTGCTTTGCTGTGGTAGGTTTTTTGATGCCTCAAATCGTGCCCTGTCTAGGACATGGCGTGAGAGATCTTTTTTTATACCGTCTCTCCTCATGTTTTCTTTCCTTTTCTCATCTAAGCAAAATATTATTCTGAATAAGAATAAGAAGGCCGCACTTTTTATAGCCACAGCTTCGTGCACTCCGTCCATCTTTCAGACGACTGTACGTACATGTTCTCGTTGTATCTCAGTGCGATAACAATAAAGTTTATTCTGATTCTGAAAATGCTCCAAGCGTGAAGTGGCACATGCATACTCCAGGCAGCTGCAGACCAAAATGTTTCTGCTCTAACAATAGTTATAATAAATGGCAGAGAGCAGTGTGTTTTTGTGCTGCTCACTGTTTTTCAGCATGTAGGAGCAAAACTAATAAAATCCAGGCTCCAGAGACGTCAGTGTGTTCTCCAGTTTGGACTTAAGCCTCCAGTATACTGCCGCATACGTCCGTTCACGCTTATGTTCGCGTGTACTGTATGCAGAGGGTTCAGACTCCAGCGTACACTCTGAGCAGCTGCAGAGCAGCTTCACAGACAAGGGGCGTTTACCTTCGGGACAAATTGAGGTAGCTGATTGGTCATATGCTGACACGCCTACTGGATTGATTGACAGGTCGGAAAAATTTTTTAAAAATGAGCGCTGGCAGCCTCAGCTACAGCGGTGTTCTGTGTTTATATGTCGTTAATAAAAAGATCTAAAAAAAAAAAACAGGGAGCACTGGCTCTGCAGCCCACACATCAGACCATCCCACCAGGAACTCTCCAGACTCTCCCGCAGCCACGCTGGACCTGAGTTTAATTTGCTCGTGACAAATTCCTTCATTTCTCTCCATTTCAGGCATTGCATCAACGGAGGAGGAAGAGATCACTGCCTCTTGGCAAAAAAACTAAAGAAAAGGCCAGATCAGAGATGAAGAAGGGGAATTTAATACATTGGTGTCGCATACAAAACAGTCTGTCGCTGGGCAGTTTATTGTGCGACACCGCGTACGCGTATGCAGTTGTAAAAATTTGAGCTTTGCACGGACATACCCTGTGGGTACACTCGTACCTCCGCATACGTACGTGCGTACCTCTGCGTATGGACGTACGCGGCAGTATACTGGGGGCTTAACTCATGCAGACGCTGCAGGTACAATGAGCCATGCAGCTGAGCCCTGCATCAGGGTTGCCAGATAAGTTTAAAATGTCTTATTTACCCCCTCCTTTTCTGTGCATATGTTCAACAAACACAATACACACCTCATCTTAGAATATGTTTACTCAGCACATATGACATTTTAGGTCAAAATACTATCATTTTAAAGCCACAGTACTATAGTTCATAATTTCTTATCTGGCAACCTGACTGACATGGAAATGACAGCATTTTCTTGTAAACTTGCTCATTTTTTGTTTATTAACCCCAATAAACATTGAAAAAACACATAATGTTTCCATGAGGTTGCTCTCATGTAAACGGGATCTTATAGCAGGTAGATCACTTTGACTTGGTCATTTTAAAAGGAGCTCCATGCTGAAAAAGTCTGGACATGCCGTGATAGTATAGAACATACACTGTTCCTGTAAAATGTTGTCTGGTCTTGCAGCCAGCCATGTGTCTCCCAAAATAATTTATGACAAATGTAAAACACACAGATGGCTATGTTTTAGTCAGTTTTACATGTTTTGAGCTTTAATTGGGTGTAGTTGTGGCTGAACTTTATCACAAATAAGTCCAAGTGGTCACGTCAGTGTTTTTGTTAGTTGTGTTTAAATCAGTTTGTCTTGTGAGTCTTGTGTTTAGTTTTACTTACTGGCGTTTTTGTTTTTCCTTGTTGTTCATTTATGCCATCGCTCCCTTTTGCTCTCAGTAAGTTGTCTTCTCTTCAGTTTTTCCAGTCAGCCTGCCATGCCCACTCACCTGTTCCTCACTCCTTGTTGGTCTCAGCTGTTCGTTGTTCAGAAACATTAGAAATTATTAGAAACATTTCTCAACAGTCAGATTGTCTTACAGATAATGAACGCCCCAAACTCTCTTTCAGAAATTTACAATATTGTGATAAAGTTTCAAATTGGAAATTTGTGCACTCTATGCACAGACGAATCATATGAGCCACAAATGTCTCACTCCTCAAGTCAAGCCCCTTCTGAACCAGATACATCAGTCACATCTTACCTGGGCTGAGGACTTCAGAAACCAGAGTGGACCAACACCAGCAGATGACATGTATTTATTTAAACCAGGCAAATCCCACTGAGATCACAGATCTCTGCTGCAAGGGAGGCCTGGGCCTGGAGGCAGACTGACATGCGTGTTTTTGGTCTGTGGGAGGAAACCAGAGTACCCGGAGAAAACCCACACAAGCACAAGAAGAGCACGTTAACTCCACACAGAAAGACCCCAGGTCCAACTGGAGATTGAACCCAGGACCTTCTTGCTGTGAGGCAACAGTCATCACCACTAAGCCATCGTGCTGCCTGACCTGACACCCCAAATCATCAGTGACTGTGGAAACTTCACTCTGGACTTCCACAACGTGGATTCTGGGCTCCTCCACTCTTCCTCCAGACTCTGAGACCTTGATTTATAAATGACACGAACATTTACCGTTACTTTAATCTGAAAAGAGGACATTGGACCACTAAGAAACAGTCCAGCTCTTTGTCTCCTCAGCAGGTAAGACGCTTCTAATGTTGTCTCTGGTTCAGAAGCGGCTGGACTTGAGGAACGAGACGTTTGTAGCTCATGCCCAGGAGTTCATCAGCTGATCAGGGTGAGACACCAGGAGTGTAAATAATGAACCTCTTCACAATATTTCAGTGTTAGCATCACAAAACCAGGCTTTTGGATTCAGAATGACAAGACACAAGAGTAAAAAAATGAAAACAGTTTTATTTGTAATTGCAGCTGCAGCCAGGGAGAAGATCCAGAAGAGGTAAGGTCATGATCCAGAAGGCAAGGGTCAAGCATGGGGAGTCAGAGTTCTTTAAACAGATCCAAGGGGTAATCCAAAATCCAGGGTCAAAGGGCCAGAAAAAGTTGTCGTACCTGGGTCAGAAGGGCAGAGCAGAACCAGACGAGCGGCAGGCAGAGAGATGAATCCAAGAGGCAGGCGTGAGGTCGTAGTCCAAAACACAAGGCTTGAGGTTCAGGCTTGAAACTATGACTGGCTTGAGAATCAGGGACCATGAAGGTTGATTGAGGTGAATCAGCTGAGGGGGCGTGACTGGAAGCAGACTTGAAGTGCAGATTGACAGGAGCTGATGTGAACAATGACAGGAGCAGAGGGATAAACAAAACATGAAGGAGAGGGGCAGAAAACATGGCAGGGAAGTGAGCAGATGGGGGGCCAGCGGGGGCCGCTGATCATGACCGTTAGGAGACATCGAATTTTGGTTTTTCATTATTTGTGAACCATAATCTTCAAAAATACAAGAAATAAAGGCTTGAAATATTTCTGTCTGTGTAATGAATCAATATGAGTTTCAAGTTCTGGAATTATTGACAAAAATATTGAACTTTTTCACCATATTCAAAGTTTTTAGATGTATTTGTACATATACTGCAGGTTTAATTCACATTGAAAACTCTTTCCTCTACAGATGGTTTGGACTCCCTCTTGCTTTGTTCTGAACCAAGCTGCATGACCTACTAAACCAGTTAGTAAACATTCTTAGAAATGTTTAAAGATTAAAACCTTGAGTCTTTGTTCTGACATCTCATCATTGTACACGTGTCTTTATTTTTCTGTAAGGTAACTGAGTTTATCATAAAATAATTGCAAGAATGCAGTCAAAACAGTCCAGATGTTTGAAGGTGTTGTTAGTTTCACAGAAACATCAGCAGACCAGCTGACATCTTGTTTGTTGCACACTGACGGGGGGGATCCAGTGCAGGCAATTGACATCTAATCACAATCTGTTTTGAGACACAATATTTTCTAGTAGGTGCAAACAGAAGTTTCAGATCTGATCTCATGCAGTGGACACGGCAGACCTTTTCATTTCTACGCCGATGACTTACAAATCTACTTCCCTCTGTAGCGCACCGGTGCACGCTCTACCCAGCCTCTTCTTGACTGCCTGGCTGACATCATGGACTGGATGGCTTTAAATTTCTTAAACTTTAATGAGAAGAAGACAGAAGTCATGTTGGTTCCTCCTAATGGCACCATCAGAAACCACTGGATGGACCTCTCCTCTCGAGCCCCATTAGAGAAACAGAGTCACTAATCTAGGAGTGATAATGGCCCTCCATGAAACTAAACAGTCATGTAAACATGATTGTTAAATCCTGCTATTTTTCAGTTGAGACAACTGCACAATTTGAAGCCCATACTGTCCAAAAGTAATCTTGAGAGGGTAATACATGTTTCATAACGTCCAGGCTGGATTACTGTAATGCACGTGTGTTTAGAATCCGTCAGACCTCCATTGCACGATTACAACTGGTCCAAAATGCTGCAGGTACAGACAAAAGAGAGCACATTGCTCCAGTTCTGGCCTCCCAGTTCACTTTTGAATTAAGTTCAAAATCCTTCTGTATGTTTTAAATCTCTCAACAGTTCTACTCCCTCTTAGCTCGTTGATCTGCTGCAGCCATATGTCCCACAGCGCTCTCTGAGGTCAGCAGACCAGAGGCTTTTGTTGGTTCCAGTCACTCATTTTCAGCTCAGAGGTGACAGGACCTTCTCTGTTGCAGGTGCAAAACTGTGGAATGAGTTGCCTCATGTCAGACAGGACCCCTCGCTCATTGTTTTTAAGTCTTGTTTAAAAACTCACTTTTATTCCCTGGTGTTTGACCTGATTTTAACTTGTCTGTGTTTCTATAATTTTAGTCATTTAGTTCTTATCTTGGGCAGCACAGAGACTGGTAGAGCTGCTGCCTCTCAGCAAGCAGGTCCCTGGTTCAAACCCCGGTCCGGGGGCCTTTCTGGGTGGAGTTTACATGTTCTCTCTGTGCATGCGTGGGTTTTCTGCGGGTACTCCAGTTTCCTCCCACAGACCAAAAACATGCATGTTAGGCTGATTGGTAACTCTAAATTGTCCCTAGGTGTGAGTGAGAGAATGGTTGTTTGTCTCGTTTGTCTCTATGTGTCCCTGTGATGGACTGGAGACCTGTCCAGGGTGTCCCCCACCTCTCACACAGTGACTGCTGGACATGGGCACCAGTGACCCCCACGACCCAAAAAGGAAGAAGCAGATAAAGATAATGGATGGATGGATCTTATCTTTACATCTGTGGATGGATGTATTTTATCCCATGTCCTTTGCTTGTTGTTTTGCTGTACAGCACTTTGGTTGGCCTTGTTTCTGTTTTTAAGTGGTATGGAATCACCTGAAACAGATCTGAAACTGATTTAAAACAGGTCTGAGCAGCTTTTCATTGACACCAGCCGATGGTTAGAGCACAACTGAAAATGAGCTGTGCTCAAACCATCGGCTGGTTCTAACAAATGAATCAAAACTGAAGTCCTGCAGCGTGAAGGCTCAGAGTATTTCTGTTGTAGTTAAGGACCAGCTGTCATTTTCAGAATCAGCTTTATTATCGTTGTACCAAGATACAACAAGAATACGTACAGTCGTCCGAAAGATGTGCAGAGTGCACGTAACTGCTGCTGTGATAGCACGGCCTTCTTATCCTTTTCAGAATACAAATATATAATATAAATAATATATATAATATATAATACAATGTAAATACGCTGATTTTAGTTCCATGTTTTGCTTATGAATATACACTGACGAACACTGACCTCTAAGTGTTTGAACGTCCATCTGTTTCTCTTTAGCCACTTTTCTGCTCGGGGTCAATGAGGAGCTGGGGCCTTCTTCCTGGGGTCATAATGAGAGGAGGGGTTCACCCTGGACAGGTCACAGGGACACAAAATAAACGAGACAGACACCCACTCACACCTGGTGCCAACTTAGAGTTAGTAATTAACCTACATGCATGTTTTGGACAGTAGGAGAAAAGTCACGCTGAACATTTAAGGTCCACACAGAAAGACCCCTGGCAGGGGCAACACCTCCGACAACTAGTACGTTTCTTTCAGCTGCTCCCTTCTGCAGGGGTCGCCACAGTGAGAAAACTCACATGAAAGATTTGGAAATTGTTTTTACGCCGGATGCCCTGCCTGATGCAACCTGGGCTCTAACCTGCAACCTCAGGGTTACTAGACCGTGGCACTGACCACTGAGCTACCAGCCCACAAAACAACAACAACAAGAACATTCTGACAGGAACGACATGAAAACATCATTTCCCAACACACAATCTGTTCTTTTCATTCATTCAACCTTTATTTAAACAGATAAATCACATTTGTTGTGATGTTGCTGTGGTTGTGGCAGCAACATGCAAGAAACAATTAAAATATCCAACAGTAAACTTTGTGTGTGTGTGTGTGGGTGTGGGGGGGGGGGGGTCAAAACAGAAAGATACAAATTTATTTTGAAATTCTTAAAGTTTTATTAACACTTTTCCTATCTTATTTGAATTTTAATTTAAGCATTGTTTTGCGGTGCCTCAACAAACAGTTTCTGCTCTTCCACATTCTAGAGACAACCATTGAGACGTGTTCCAGACTGCTCAGACTGAACAGACACAACGCTGAACTCACTCCTGACTCCTTACTCATTATGATAGCCAGCATTTTTTCTTGGACCCTGCAAAGTTTTCTGCTGCTGTCAGCAGCTCCGTCCACCACATCTGATTACACTCGGTCTCCACACACCTTCAGCTAGTCTTTGAACTAACTCAGCTGCCCTCTCCATGACCGACCAGCGCACTGTAATTGGCTGTACATGCTCCCAGGAGACAACGATGTGGCTCAACGCTGTACAGCTGCTGCTCACCGAGGCTGCTGTTAGATTTCTGCAGCTTCTCTGGGAAAATATGTGTCTTAATAAAAGCACAAGTTGAAAGCAACACCTCTGCAGGAGCTGGATGTATGGTGGGTGTTAGTGTCTCCATGTGTGTGAAGCGCCAGACAAGTTTTTTGGAAGTAGACTTGGGTGGAACAGTGCTGAAGTTAGAGTCTGCAGCTCGCAGGTCGTTTGAGCTTCGGTCAGCTCTGACTGAGCTGCTCTTCACGGAACATAAAGCTGAGTTTGAGGCTGTAAGAGTGTTGAGACGAAACAAGTCATGCAAGCGGTACACTGATGTCTTCATCTCTGAGAGAATAGTGAATACACTTAACACTCTTCTGCTGAAAAGGTTACTGCTGTCAAAGAGACTTCACTAACCCCCCCCCCCCACACACACACACACACACACACATACAGAGGGCAAGTTATCAAGTATCTTACGGTTGTGTAGCATGAGAGCCAGAAAGGTGTTAGGCAAGACCTGATATTATCACTGAGTTAATGTGCAGAGCTTTTCTTAACACACACACACACACACACACACACACACACACACACACACAC
>NC_056504.1:3977488-3985398 GCF_014905685.2 Nematolebias whitei
ACACACACACACACACACACACACACACACACCATGGTTTGCTTATGTCCAAATTGGGGGCGCATATTTTAACTACCTACCTTAGGGGACACCCCTTTCTGAATGGGTTAGGGACAAACTGCTATGTGATTTTTTTTACTCTAAATTTACAGAAAACAAATGTCACCTGAAAATTTTGTTTAAATCCTTTTTTGATAAAATTATTTTTTGCCTTCACATTGGGGACCAGGGAATTTTTAAGTCCACTTTGGGGACTTGAGTTTTACACAGATACACAAACTGATTAAAGTCACATTTGGGTACCTTATGACCCTTTGGGGACTTTAATTCAATTCAGTTCAATTCAGTTAATTTATATAGCACCAAATCACAACAAAGTTGTCTCAGGATGATTTACAGGAACATTCACATACATAGAAAAGCCAATTAGTAAAGTTCTCTATCTAAGAAAGTTTTATACAGTTTTACACAGATACACAAACTGATTAAAGTCACCTTTGGGTACCTTAAATCCCTTTGGGGACTAGTCATTGTTTTATCTACAGCTATTTCAAAACATATGTAATATGAACAAAACAGTGTACTACAAATATGCAACCTTGTATTAGTTTATATTGACCTGGCCTGTTGTTCTCGACTTTTGAATTGGGGAAACCTTGTTTAATACAACCCCAAAAGAAATGTTGCACAATATACTGTACAAGCAGCAATGCAAATGTGAAGACATACAGAAAGTACTCTAGATCATCAAGATTAAAATTTCCTTTTATCTTTAAGAACTCTAATGTTTAGCTTTGTGCCAAATGTAGTTTTTATTTTACCTTAATTTGGTTCATAGATCTGTTATCCTGTCTGAAGTTAAGATAATCTGCACAAACTCAAAGACCACTGTTTGAACCAATTCTGAGCCACTTCTGTTAATGTGTGATCAACTCTGTTTTAGTTCACACAACATACTGACATAGTTGGGCCTCTGACATTGATATTTTACATTTTACTTCTGCTCAAGCACAGCACTTGCATATGGTTTTTTTAATTGAATATTTATTTATTGAATATGTTTACAAGATGTTTTCCCCAAAAATGTTCTTCTATATCACCCTCTTGAAAAAAAAATTTCAATAAATGAAAATCATAAATAAATGTATTTTCATTTTTTTTTATATAAATTCTTCCTAATTTTTTGTAATTTAATTTTTTTAACTAGTGACCAGCCTATTGGATTTTATGGACCTGCTTCAGGCTACAGATGATTGGCTAAATTACTATGTTTTATATATCAACATATTTTTTCAAAATATCTTGATGCATGCTCAATAATCCAGGTAGAAAAATCCAAAAAAGTTCAATCTGGTCCTCTGGACATTCAAAAAAACAAAAGCAAAACAAAGCAAAAAAAATTCTAGAAACGTTTCGTCTCTCATCCAAGAGACTTCCTCAGTCTGAGGTGCTGTTTTCAGCTCAGTTTCTTAAATAGCACCTTCTTAGAGTGGATCAACCAGTTTGCTGCTGACAACCAAAACCAGCTGATCACATGCTCAAGAAGGACCATCAGCCTAACAATGGGTCATTAGCACACTGATGGCTGTTTACTACTCACAGAGGGCTGAGTGATACTAGCAATCACAGCATTGTAAGGGGGACAGTTGAACCCGGAGGCCTCCACCCCTGTTTTTTTCAAAATGTTTAACAAATTTATAGTCTTATTTCAGATTTGTTTAGTATTAAATCATGTGAAATTTGAGACTTAATGTCAGCCCAAGAAATACAAGCAAAAGAAAAATAATTCCAACAATAAAATGCTTAGTAACTTTTTTACTAAATTTCAGAACACTGTTGAAATGCTCTGCAGTTCAAATAAACATTGGAAAAGAGCATGAATCATCATGACAGGCTTTGGGCAACAAAAATACATTTTCACTGGGCTAAAAAGTGTTTTGTATTCAACATATTCATTTCAAGTATTACATCAAAACAAAAACTACAATCATTATTTGGCACACAATTCAATTTACACATTCAATTTTTGATATAATTTTTTTAACACCAGTCTAGTTTCAGTCCTTAAGTGCATAGGGTTCTGCATTGATGCAAGTGTCTTTACCAACAAATAAAAAGATAGTCTAATAACTTTTGAGGTAATTTTCAGTGAAATTGTTATGAATAGTTAGTACCTTGTCAGCTGTGACATCCATCATAGAGCACAAAGTATGTAGAAAATAGACGTCTTTGTCAAGGCTAGGCAAATGGTTAACCAACAAGGTGTTTTTTTATTCTATAAAACAACTTTCTCAAAAACAACACACTTGTGTCAAAGAATGCTACATTACCTAATATTAAACCCTTAAACTTTTGGATGGCACCATTTTGTTAATAAAGTTTGTCACTTTATTCTCAGTCGATGTCCATATTACTATGCATATGTTTGTGTGCAGAGCATAGATAGACCATGCATATACTACTGATGCTAAGGCTGCTGAATGTATTATTCTGCCAGAAGATGAGCAAACTTTTAGACTGACTAAATATACTTATCAGTCAGATTGATACATTTGTCACTTCATCATTACAGGCAAATAATAGTTTATGCTCAGCATACAAACTGAAAACAAACTGTCATGCAAAAGTGCATTGAATTTAATTAACTAATGCAAATTCTTTCACATCTGTGTGTTATTTTTGAGGAAGTAGTTTTGCAAGTCTGAAAAAGAAAAAAGAAAAACTGGTACTCATTTGGCTACCCAGTAGCCTAATCCAGATGAAGACATAAGTCTTTCTCCATACTCTATGATCCATGACTGATGTTTCAGCAAATAAGATACCAACTATTGAAAACTATTTTGACACATTATCACTTCAAAAAATGTTCAGATGATCCCTTTTCTGCTCAAACCTCAAATATTACATCAAGAAAAGCAGCAGAGAAGAAAGAGGAGGAAAAAGTGTCATCATTAAAAAAATCTACATACTTGATTAAATTTAATACAACATGTCAAAATGTCTAAACTAGGCTGAAAATCACAAACAACTATAATAATTCTTTGGCACAAGCCAGTCTCTTCAAGGCAGTGATCCGGTTTCTGACAATTTTTTACCCAGTCCAGTTTCTGTCCTCAAGTACATTTGGCTCTGCTTGATGCACTGAAGGAAGTGTATTTTCTGAGGTACCTTGCATGTGTGGACGAAATTCATCATGTGTTTTTCAACCGCACGAACCTCTGTGTCTTCCCACTTATGTTTAGCATTCCCCCTGGTTGCCTGTGAAGAACAAATGTAAAGATCATACTATTTTAAAAAATCAGTGTTTATCTAAAACATAGATGGCATACATTACTTCAGAACACTGCAAAAGGTGTGTATAAAAATATTGTATTCATGTTAAGCAAACCCCCACCCTACATTAGATTTAGAATGGGTTTGGACAAAATGGATTCACAGTTGAATATTCAAATATTTTAACTAAATTACTAGAACTGTAGTCAATAGGAAGAAATAAATTGTTGATGAAGATGATCATCATCATTGAAGCTTCTGTCTGGTATCAGTTTTATTGTAATTTTTCTCTAAGAATTCAGTTGCAGCTCACATGAGGCAGAGAGGTGACAGCATGCTTGCAAAATGTAATACATCTGAATATTTATATTTGTTTTTCAATTATCCTGTTTTTTTCAATTCAATTCAGTTTATATAGCACCAAGTCACAACAGAAGTCATGTCAGGGCACTGAACAGAAACATTCATATATAAAAATAATAATTCAACACTATTTATCTGAGGAGCAGACCGTTTAAGTTTAACTCCATTGCAGAACTCTCATCTTGAGCAAGCACAAAGATGACAGTGGTAAGGTAAAACTCCCTCATGAGGAAGAAACCTTTAGTAGAACCAGGCTCGAGACATCTGCTTTAACCAGCTGGATTTGGTAGGAACAGGAAGGAGGAACAGATACACAATGGCAGGTCAAGAATCACATGATAGAAATAGTATCAAATGAAAACTATTCAATTTTAACAATTCATTTTAAGAAATGAGATCAATTTGTCCTCCAGTAGTCTAAGCCTATGGTAGCATAACAAGCCAACCCTAACTATAGGATTTATAAAAAAGGAAAGTCTTAAGACTAGTCTTAAAACTAGACAATGTGTCAGTCTCATGGACAGAAACTGGAAGTTAGTTCCACAAGAGAGGAGCCTGATAACTTCCTCCCATTCTGCTTTTAGAAACTCTTAAGAACCACGAGTAAGCCTTCAGTGTGAGAGCTAAGTGCTCCGTTAGGAAAATATGGAACAATAAGATCTCCAACATAAGATGGAGCTAGGTTGTTAAGGGCTTTAATTTAATTTATTTATTTAAATTAGGACAATACAACATGTCAGCAGTTAGCATCAATGCAAATATGTTAGAGTTAGCACAACAGCTAATTTTCATCCGTTGTCCTAAGGCAAGTAAGAACAAGAAACAGCCCACACAAAGAGTAGAGAATAATACAAACATCACCTACATAATACAACATGAAATTATAATAAAGATATGATGCCATAACTAAATAGACAAGTATCTACATATGAGTGCACCTCTGGTTGGTTCTCAGTCAACATTTCAAAGAGTTTATAGATTAGAAGAAAGATTTTGAATTAAAATTTGGACTTGACAGGGAGCCAATGGAGAAAAGCTAAAACTGGATAGATATATCTCCTACTAACTCCAGTTAAGACTCTGGCAGCATCATTTTGGATTAACTGAAGACTTTTTAAATAAGCTTTTCACACGTGTGTATATATATATATATATATATATATATATATATATATATATATATATACATACATATAGATATACATCTAGTCTTTTCACTTCTCACTTTTTGTGATTGTTGGAGCAAAAATCCAATTCAAAACTTAAATTGATTTTAGATGGATGAAACATTTTCTTCCAAAAAATAAACTATCCATATGACATGATTTAACTTTTTTGTTCCCTACACAATAGTGACGTTTGATTTATCCAAACCATTACTACAGCAATAACCCTTAAAGCAAGGTTTTACCTTCGGTGTCACATTTAAAATGCATGTCTTCTATTTTTGCCTTTGCATTTCTGTTGTGCACTCAGTTAGATCCCATAGAATTAGTGGTGTAACGGTACATGTGGGTGTACTGAACCGTTTCAGTATGTCATGTTCGGTTCACGTGTGTATTGTTTTGGTTATTTTTTCACTCATTAAACTTTATTAATGAGAGATTATGTGCCAATTAAAGTTCTTAAGCATTTCTGCACAGCACTATTGATTGCTGCATAGTCTTGCAGCATGCGTAGCATTAGCAGCCTAGCAGGCAACAAAACAGCCAGAGCTTGAAGACCCTTTCATCTCGTTTTGGTCCCTTGTTTGGGAACCTTATGGCTTTCTTGTTAAAATTCAACAATGGGAAAAGACAAGTGCAAATCCAAAGCTGTGTGCCGATGTTTCATGGAGATTGGATCTGCAGTAGGCAACACGTCTAACTTGTTAATGCACTTGAAAAGACATCATCCGAATGTGGAACGTCTCTTCAAGGAAGAAAAGCAGCTTGGTGCAAAGACTGATAGCAGCATTTAAACAACCTTTATCAGGTAATTCAGATTGGTCCAAAGCAATAACACAAGCAATAGGAGTTTTTAAAGCAATGGCTCGACGTTTCTGTTGTTGATATGCTGGCTTTAAGCATATGACTAAAGTTCTTGAGCCCTGCTGCCTACGACATTCCATCACGTCAACACTTCAGCCAAAAAGTTGTACCAGCACTTTATGAAAAATATAAAACTGATTGTCAACAAGCCCTGGAGCCCAGATTTAAAGCCCTACCACATGATGATGAGCGAGAGAGGATATTCAACCACCTCATAACAGAAATGGTGACCATGCAAGAAGAGGTATTATATTATGATCTAATTAACTTTTTAATTTACAATTATTATCTTATTAACTTATTTTTTTAACCTTTATGTGTAGTTTGCAGTCTGAGGATGCCACGAGTTATCAGTTGAGTCTTCTTCAGAGAAATCATCTCCACCTCCAGCTAAGTAGTCTAATGACTGAACTCTTTAGTGAACTTTTCAAGGGACAGGCATGCAAGTCACATTTGGAGCAAGTCCAAGAAGAGATTGTGAGTACAGAGCTTCAGGGTGCCCTTACCTTGAAGCTGACACACTCTATTCCTGCTACCTCTGTTGCTAGTGAGCAGGTTCTCTCCACCGCTGGAGATACCATCACTGCAAATTTTGGCAGAAAATTTAGATAAGTTGGTATTTTTGGCCAAAAATTTAAAACTCGATTAGTAAGATTGTAAACAGTCTGTTGCTGTTTATTGTTCTGGTTTTGATTGTTATTGTATTTATTAAGATTTTCATTGTTAGTATATATTATTGTAGAGTGCTGTTTATTTAAAATATCATCCAAATGGGTCGCTTTTATTTATTTTTATACATTATGTATTTTATGCATTGCTTACTTGGCATATTTTCAAAATAATTTAAGTTTTCATTTTGGCCATTTTTGCACCGACAATTAACCGAATAAAGCCCTCCTTGAAACTGAACCGAACCGAAATGTGATTTTAGCGTACCGTTACACCCCTACATAGAATGTATTCTTAGGAAGCAGTGAGTCAAAAGATTACTGTAACTCCAGTACTTCACAATGATACAATTGAGTGCACGTTTACTTCAACTAAGTTTAGAATACTTCAGTATAATCGCTGCATGTTAACATCAAAATAAATTCAAAATAATGAACAGGTGCAGCTCAAAAAATTAGAAAATTAAAAAGTTATATACTGGAAACTTGTGGTGTCACCCCAATCAGTTTATTAACTCAAATACCAGCAAAGTCTTCCTGAGCTTATAAAGGGTTTTCCAGTTTGGTCAGTAGGCTACACAATCATGGGGAAGACTACTGACTTGACAAATGTCCAAAAGCCAGTCATTGACACCCTCCATAAGAGGGAAAGTCACAAAAGATCATTGAACTGTATCCAAGCATATTCATAGAAAGTTAAGTGAAAAGGAAAAGCGTTGTAGGAAAAGGTGCAACAGGGATAACGGTTTATGTACTGTAACCACAGACTATGAATATGGGTGCTCTAAGCTACTAATACGTCAGAGCTCCCCACCCCATTAACAGAACCGAGCACGCTGAACGACCAAACCGAACTACGCACCTCCCACCTGTCAGTACTGGTGTTACGCTACTTAGCTGCACACAATACTAGCTAGCTGAAATGCTAAAAACAAACAACGTGTGGCTCAGCTGTCTCTCCATCCAGCTTTAAACTGCAGGTACAGACAGCTCAGCTGTCTCTCCCTCCCTCTCCCCGCTCTAAGCTGCCGGTACAAATGTAGCTAGTCTCTCCCCACCCCGCTCTGAGCTGCCGGTGCGGGCTGCGTCTCCCCCGCTCTAAACTGCTGGTACAAACAAATTGTTCACATGTTTACATATGACTATTGTGCAACTAGATGATTGACATTTATGTGGTAGATAATATCCAAATGGAAGCTAAAGAATATTGAGAGAAGTTTAAAAAAAAATTACATCTGTTATTAATGAAAAAAGCCATCAATACAATATAAAAAAATACTTAATTTTAGTCCTTAAAATGTTTAACTTATTTTTAAAAATATATTTGAGTTATGCAATAACTATTACAGCAAAAGTAACTTTGCACCACTTCTACTTTTTCAGCCTCACAGCAAATTGGCAGCCAATTCTCAACTCTTCTGTGTACTTCATAGTTTCCTTTCCTTGGCATTTTGATAGAAGCAGAGGAAAATAATTTAATTGATTTGTATGAGATGTAGATGCCAATGTATAGATGAGCCCGAAAAAAGAAAAAAAACAGGTTACCACAAAAATAACTTTAGATTTAAAATCCATT
>NC_056504.1:3985498-3992896 GCF_014905685.2 Nematolebias whitei
AACCATGCTGCTAACAGAACCATGCTGCTAACAGAACCATGCTGCTAACAGTGCCATGCTGCCAATAGGACCATGCTGCTAACAAAACCATGCTGCTAACAGAACCATGCTGCTAACAGAACCATGCTGCCAACAGAACCATGCTGCTAACAAAACCATGCTGCTAACAAAACCATGCTGCTAACAGTACCATGCTGCTAACAGAGCCATGCTGCCAATAGGACCATGCTATGTCTCAATGAGACTACCTGGATAAATAAAGGGTAAATGAAAAAAAAATGCTGCTGTAGATGTATTTCTTTTTCACTTTTGGTGCCTTGTATTAGTATTTTTGTTGCATGCTTTGATATTTCTTCTTGTTGTTTTGGCGAGTTGAGACGTTCTTCTCGTCCTCAGCATTTTATTGTTGACCTTGTGTTGATTTGCATATGACAAACTAAACCTGAACCTGACTTAACTTTGTTGGTTTTATTACCTGGATTATTGAGCATGGACTTTGATGTTTTTAAAAATAAACTGTATTACACCCTCTGAAACTCTCAGGGTAATGCCGTCTGAATTACATTCCCACTGACTACGTTTAACCATTTTTTACGAAATCCCTCTGACCGTTGTTATGATAACGAGTGTACCCGTTAGCCGTGGGCGGCTGTGGCTGAGTGGCTAGAGCAGTCGTCCTCCAATGCAAGAGTTGGGGGTTCAAATCCACCAGCAGTCACATGCCGAAGTGTCCCTGGGCAAGACACTGAACCCCTCATTGCCTCTGATGTGTGTCCCATCAGTGTTTGAATGTGATAAAGCTCTGATTAGTCTCTTTAGAATGATTTGTTCAATTATCTTTGGAGAGTAGAGTGCTGTATGAATGGGTAAATGAGGACACAGATTGTTGTAAAGAGCTTTGAGTATCTGGATCAGATAGAAAGGCGCTATATAAGTACAGTCCATTTACCATTTACAAAAAAACAACTGTTTAGTAGCTTGGTTCACTCACAAAGGCGCTGCCTAGAACAGTACTACCGTTGGTAGGTAATGTGCCAGTGCCTGCTGAATGTTCTCTGCAGCTTCATATCATGATCTGCAGGTGTTATTGATTAGCCTTGAGTGGAGGGAGGAAGAAGGCAGGGCAGAACTGCTACAACAGCAAACTGTTCAAAATACAAAACCCCGACTATGTTGTTGGAGGAAAAGGAGGTGGAGCTCCTGCAGGTAAAGGGCGTTCACTTCGGGACAAGTTGAGATTGCCGATTGGTCAGATGCTGACAAACCTGCTGGACTGATTGACAGGTTGCTGTTGAAGATCCGAAACGTGCAAAAAAAAAAAAAGATTTTACTATCCCATTTGAGTCATCATTTATTCCAAATTTATTCAATATTTTGGTTAATCTATGGTTTGAGAACTGAGCGTCCTTACAAAATCCTAATGATGGTTTCTTTATGTTTCAGGGGTGCTGACTTCAAATGTAGGGATGCTTGAGCACCCCAAAAAAGAGGCTAAAATCCCCACTGGATCAGAGCCAACTCCTCATGTCCCTGCACAAGCTGAAGAATCGTGAGGTAAAGAAGAAAGAATTGTAAAGCTGTTGAAGAGCTGCAGCAGAAGTTTGCAGCCTGTTAGCAGAAGAAACCTTTGTGTTTGTTTTTTTGAGGCTTGTTGCATTTCCATCCACACATATGGTGAGTTCAAGTGTGTGCTGAGTTGAGGGAATGTCAGATGTGTCATAATGTGTCAGTCTGATTTCTTCCCTGTTTCCTCTGCATCCAGCGCACCTCTGTTTTCTTCTACTGATGATGCTTTACAGGAGAAGATGTGTTTCCATGACAACCCGGGGGAAGGGACTCCTGCCTGTCTCTCACTGACTTAAAGGTAGCTTCTGGATCATTCTTTGTTGTGAGCTCTGCATCCTCAGCATGGATGACCCTGTCAGCCATGTTTTGTCCCTGATAAGCTCTAATAAAGTCTGCTCACAGTTCACGCTAACAGGGTAAGGTGTGCTGATCCACCCGCTCCCATTTCATTTTCTATGAGGCATAATGTGGGATGTTCTGAAGAACCATGGAGCTGCAGCCACAACTGCATCCCAGCTTCTCTTCATCTGTTCAGCACTGACACCATGAGGCTTAGAGCTGCAGTACAAGCCTTAGACTGGACGTTGGTTCCACAAGAGAGGAGCCTGGTAACTGAAATATATTCCTCCCATTCTGCTTTTAGAAACTATATGAACCACAAGTAAACCTGCAGTCTGAGAGTGAAGTGCTCTGTTAGGAAAATATAGATCAATAAGATCTGTAATATAAGATGGAGCTAGGTTGTTGAGAGCTTTGTAGATTAGAAGTAAGATTTTGAATTCTATTCTGGATTTGACAGGGAGCCAATGGAGAGAAGCTAAAACTGGAGAAATATGATCTCTCCCAGTAACTCCAGTTAAGACTCTGGCAGCAGCATTTTGGATCAACTGAAGACATTTTAAATGGTAAATGGACTGTACTTATACAGCACCTTTCTGTCTGATCAAGATACTCAAAGCTCTTTACAACAATCTGTGCCTCATTTACCCATTCATACAGCTCTATACTAGATCTCTACAAAGCTAATTGAACAAATCATTCTAAAGAGACTAATCAGAGCTTTATCACATTCATACACTGATGGGACACACACCAGAGCCTGTGAGGGGTTCAGTGTCTTGCCCAGGGACACTTCAACATGTGACTGCTGGTGGATTTGAACCCCCAACTCTCGCATTGGAGGACGACTGCTCTAACCACTCAGCCACAGCTGCCCCAAAGTTTTAAAGACGTACAAAGTATTTGGACACCCAGATAATAAATCATTGCAATAGTCCAGTCTAGACGTGACAAATGCATGGACCAGTTTTTCTGCATCATGTTTAGATCAGATGTTTCTAATGTTAGTGATATTACGCAGATGGAAGAAGGAGGTTCTAGTAACGTTTTTAATGTGGGGGATAAAAGACATGTCCTGATCAAAAATAACACCAAGATTTTTAACATTAGAGCTGGAGGACAGATTAATGCCATCCAGAGAAAATGAAAACTTGAAAACGTTGTTCCTTGGATGCTCAGGTCTATGAACCACAAACTCTGCCTGTTAAAGCTGAAAGAGATACAATAGTTACAGAAGATAAAACATGTTTTCACTGCAAGGCTCCACGACTTTGAGATAATGTTTGGACTGCACATTACCTGCTGACTGTTCTCATCAGCTGTCTTCCTGCTGACCCTGTTAACGTCTCACCTCGGACACCTTGGACAATGGCATGATCCCTCAGGGACCCCTGAACTGTAATCTGTTTCCTGCGTTGACTTTTGGAGGCTCGTTCAGCGTCCAAAGTCCTGAAAAGACGGAACACACATTGGATGTTCTTCCTGAGTCCATCCAGAACGGAGCTGAGAATCTGGTGAAAACATTGATGCAATACTGGGTCTGGTTATATCATATGAGGTGATGCAACTTGATAAAATATAATTTCCTTGCTTGCAGTGCTAAAATAACTTAATATGATCAAATTCATTAATGTCTCAACCAACCTCCGAAGTAAACTATCAAATAGTTAAACTTTATCTAAGTTGCTGCGCGTATGAAACAAAATAAATTCTGTCCAAAAAATTATTTTGTTGTACAGGTAGATAAAAGAGAACTACTCCTGGACTGAATATTTTTTTGTTTAGATTGTTCAGTGTTGTTTAAGTAATTACTCATGTGGCATACATGAAGTGATGAAGGGAGAATCGTGACACTTGCTCCTCACTTTACTACACTTACTGGTTTTGCACTCGTTAAAGTGGGGCACCAGCTGCTCAGTTTATTGACCAACAACAGTTTAATTAATATATTCACCCTTTAATAATCAGAACTCACTCTCTGAAATATAATCTGTTAATTACAAAGAGTTTTATATATAGCATGCATATTTATTCAAAGGCAATCATATTTGTCTTTGAAGTTTCATTACAAAATAATTAAACTAAGAATCATCAACAATAATTAAGAAATCAAACAACATAAATAATAAAGGATAATAATTTGTACAATAACTTGTTGAAAAGTAGTAATTACTAAAACAATAATGAACTATCTAAACAATAATTAATCAATCCAGGATTAATTTGCTTATCTAGGCAAAATTAGTTATTTGAGCAGGAATTATTTTGGTGTTCATACGCGCACAAATTTAGACAAAGTTTAACTATTTGATAATTTTTTTACTTTGGATTTTGGTTGAGAGAAGTTATTTAATGTGATCAGATCAAGTAATTTATTATAACTGCAAGTCAGGAAATGATTTATCAAGTTGCATCAACAAAAATGGCGTAACCAGACCCAAAGTTGCATCATGTCACCAGGTTTCTGCTTCGAACTGGGTCAGTGTTGAGGGCTGGGTTCAATCATCTTTCCAGGGTTCAGCTCGCTGATCGGACCAGAATGCACCACAAGGAGAGAACAGCCAGGAACTTCCCAAGCTGAAAGTCACTGGCTGCTTCAGGGGTTGGTGAGGACGACAGCTCATGAGACAGTGTGCAGGCGATCTGCACCATCAGCCGTCTTGGACTTGAAGTCAAAAACGTGAGTCTCGCAGTGAGAAAAACAACGTAACTGAAAAATTGTTTTAATGCTCAGGAATAAATGAAGACAGACATCAGATGAACACATCAAGATGAGGATCAAGACAAATTGCAAGTGTCCCACAAAGAAAATGTGTGAACTTTCAGCTCTCAGAAGTGTTTTGGGGATCTCTCAGACGTTATGACTCCCCTCTGAAGAACTGATTCCAGCTCAGAAACACTTTCAGCACGCGTCTTTCAAGGAAAAGGTTGTTTTCTGAAAACAGAACAGAGAAGTTTGTTAAAACACATTATAATATTTCACATGATTTCATTATAATAATTGAAAACAATAATCAACAGTATTCATGTTCACACCTGTCATAATCAAATAAAACAAACTTCATTAATGATTTGTTTTTCTTTCTTTAAAGCATAAAAGAAAAGAGTAAACATTAGACTGTAGCTGACTCGGTCCAAGGCCTGCATTATTCAGGTCAAAATGAACTTGAAAGAAAACAGTTCATGGTGAGTCTGGTAAACAACCTAAGGGTCAAAGGTCATATTCAGGGGAGCACATCTTCATGCTACACCCAACTACTTTTACAAGGTAGTTATTCTTCAAATCATAATCCTTTACAATTTGTGTATTCCAGATTTTGTTTATTGTTGTTGATTATTCTGTTTTTGATTAATTATTATGCAATAAAATTTAAAAAGGTAAATTCAGTTTCCCACTCATTTGGGTGAATATTGATTTATTATGGTATATAATTCCTTGTAATTAATGAACTCTACTTCAGTGAGTTGTGATTTTTAAAGGGTTAATACATTCATTATCTTGTAGGTGGTCAGTAAACTGACCTGGTGCTCCATTTTAACGAGTGCAAAAAAGAAGTGTAGTCGCGTGAGGATAATGTATCACCCTTCTTCCTCCCTCTCTTATGTCTGCTGCATATTGTTTGCCTAAAGTAGTTAATAATGTTTCTGCTTGTGTGTCTGTCAGTAAAATATCTCATGGACAACTGAAAACATCACAATGATTGCAGGAAGTAATATTTGGACAACTACAACTAATTCTCTGAAGCGGATCGGGCTGCCGCTGTGTGCTCGTTGTAATATCTCCACACAATATTGATAATAATGCAGCCTGGCTACAATAACTCTTGATTTATCATCCGAGCCGCTCCTGCCCGGCGTCAGATGTACATGGTTAACCAGTGGTGACTTGTCCATCTTCATCACCTCCATTAGCATTTGGCTATCACTGTAGGTGTGCACGGGCCCTGTGACTCAGGAAGTCCAATAATTCTAACATTGTTACGTTTCTTATTCCCCTCCACGGATTCAAGCCTTCTTCTCAGCCCATCCATCACAGACCTTCATTCCACCATCTTTCCACACAGAGCCCTCACCTGATCTGAGCACACAGACAGTCCATTCTCACCCTCTAACATTTATAGCTTAACTTGAAAAAGTTCTGCTCTGAGGGATGTGGTGTTTACAGAAAGCTCCGCTCTCACTGCTTGTTGCTCCTAATCAAATTAAAATCATCTGTCAGGCAGAGGCGGCTGGTGGATTTTTGTTCAGGGGGGCTATAACTCCCAAATAGACAAGCACACACAAACACACACATACAGTATATATGGGCGGCTGTGGCTGAGTGGTTAGAGCAGTCGTCCTCCAATGCAAGAGTTGAGGGTTCGACTCCACCAGCAGTCATTTGCTGAAGTGTCCCTGGGCAAGACACTGAACCCCTCGTTGCCTTCGATGTGTGTCCCATCAGTGTCTGAATGTGACCCAAAAGCACTCATTAGTCTCATTAGAATGATTTGTTCAATTAGCTTTGTAGAGATCTAGTAGAGTGCTGTATGAATGGGTACATGAGGCACAGATTGTTGTGTAAAGGGCTTTGAGTGTATTCATAAGATAGAAAGGAGATATAAGTACAGTCCATTTACCATATATACACAGACCCTTTTCAAAAAATTAGAATATCATTGAAAAGTTGTTTAACTTCCATAATTCCATTCAAAAAGTTAATCTTTAATAGATGATAGATTCAGGGCCCACAATTTAAACAATTTCAAGTATTTATTTGTTTATTTTTACATAATTTGGGCTTCCAGGTCATGAAACCCACGAAAACAGGATTTCAAAAAATTAGAATACTGTAAAGATATCAGCCAACACCACTTCTCAGTTTTGCAGAAAAAAAGGAAAGAAATTAGGATCACAACATATCAATCAAAATATGGTACTTTCAAAACGATATGTCAAGCCCTTTGCCTTAATCACTGTCTCAATGAGACGTGGCATTGCCGATCGTTAGGCTGATGGTCCTTCTTGATCATGTGAACAGCTGGTTCTGGATGTCAACAACAAATTGGTTGATTCACTATGAGAAGGTGCTATTTATTATCAGGGTTTCAGGCAGGTCAGGACAGGAGAGAACCCAGTTGTGCAGGGAAAGGGTCAGGACTCAAGGATACAAAAATAAACTCTGTAATAATAAATCAAAAAGGCTGACGTGGCAGCAACTTACAAAAACAGGGAACGAGGAACGGATCAGACTGGCAGGACAGGACAATACCCAACGATGAACCGACAATGAACAAGACTAACAGACAGACTACAGGTCCTTCTAAAAAAATTAGCATATTGTGATAAAGGTCATTATTTTCCACAATGTAATGATAAAAATGAAACTTTCATATATTTCAGATTCATTGCACACCAACTGAAATATTTCAGGTCTTTAATTGTTTTAATACTGATGATTATGGCATACAGCTCATGAAAACCCAAAATGCCTGTCCCAAAAAATTAGCATAT
>NC_056504.1:3992996-3994086 GCF_014905685.2 Nematolebias whitei
ATATATATATATATACACACACACACATATATATATATACACACACACACACATATATATATATTTATATATATGTGTGTATATATATTTGTGTGTGTATACATTTATATCCCATCTCTAATTACAGTATTTGTCATTAAAACTTGTTAAAAACAATTAACACTCAGAAATGTATTTGGTACAGATTTACTTCTACTATATCTACAAAGCCCTTTAAAACAATCACAGCTGCAAATAAGTGCTGTACACATAAAATCAAGACAGTTTAAACACATCAAAGAATAAAACTGTTAAAACTTTAAGATCAATAAAACCTATGCAGAGCAAATTTCAGGCTGTGTCAGGGAGTAAAAATGTGTTTGTAAGAGTTTTAAAACCAGTCAGTGAAGGAGCTCGTGTGATGGGAAGACGTTCCACAGTCTTGGAGCAGCATCTCAAACAGCTCTGTCCCTCTGAGCCTCCCTTTGGACCTCGCAGCTCCACGACATTACTTGGGTTGTTGCAGCTCTGAGGCTGCAGGCTGGAGTCCAGGTTGTGATCTGGTGTTAAACCATCGTCAAATGTTTGTTGTGTTTGCTCACTGTGATCACTCTGCAAAGTAAACAACAACAACAACAGGCTGAAAGAAAACGGTTGTTACTGAGAGTTTCAGGTGCTTTATGTTACAGGAGGAGGTGAGTCAGCTCTTGATGAACTCACCTTGTTGGTGAGATCAGCAGCCTGACTAAAGGTTGTGATGTCATCGTCCTTGTTCTAACTGTCCCCTCTGCTCCCATAGTCACCCCCAGTCCAATGAAAGGGAAGGGCAAGGGACGTCCCAGCACCAAGACCGTGGAGAAGAGCTCGCCTAAAGAGGAGGAGGAGGAGGAAGAGGAGCCCGAGAGCCCCCTGGAGGAGGAAGAGGAGGAGGAGGAGGAGGAAGCAGAGAAGAAGGAGACGTCCCCTGCCCCCAAGTCAGCGAAGGAGTCTGCAGGGGGAGAAGAGGAGGAGGAGGAGGAAGAGGAGGAAAACGGCTCAGAAGAGGAGGCCCCTTCTGGAGAAGATTAGATGTTGGAGCCCACTCTTCACATCTCTCTCTGTTTATTCTCAA
>NC_056504.1:3994186-4000952 GCF_014905685.2 Nematolebias whitei
CCCATTCAAGGTTTTTATTTGTACTTGTCCCCTCCTGGTCGTCTGGTCCACTGGTCTGGAGTTCATCTGCTCTTCCTTCCATTCTTCTTCTAGTGCAGCGTTCTGACACTTCTCCATGTTGTCTGTGGAGTGGCTGAACAGACTCAGGGTGAGTCCGTCCTACAGGAGGCGGTCGACTCCTACAGGAGGCCGTCGACTCCTACAGGAGGAGGTGGTCTGTACCTCTGTGTGATCGGCTGCCTCCTCTTCTGCTTCTTTGTGCTTGAAGTTGTTCAAGTGTTCTTTGGTTGAGCTCTGAACACTGAACTTCTGTTTCTCACTGCTGTCACTCACTGTGGTGCGTTCAAGAACATCCTGGTTTTCAGAGCTGTCACTCACTGTGGTGCGTTCAGGAACATCCTGGTTTTTAGAGCTGTCACTCACTGTGGTGCGTTCAAGAACATCTGTTTTTCAGAGCTGTCACTCACTGTGGTGCATTCAGGAACATCCTGGTTTTCAGAGCTCCATGTCTTCTTGTGGGTCCACGTGTGTGGGCACGTTCTTTAGTTCTGTACCTGCACCAGTTTTCATATCCAAGCAGAACGACTGCAGACCCCTGCCTCCAGCCCGTTGAGCCAGGCACCTCCGAGTTTTGGTTTTAAGAAATGCAAGACGAGATACTTTTTGTTGTTGTTTTGAGAGCTAAAAAAAAGAATGTTTTTCTTTTCTCTTGTTGGTTCAGTGTTCTAGTTACATTTTTTCTTTTTTCTTTTTTTTTTTTTTTTTTTGTAATGTTTGTTTTTTAAGAAAAATAAATAAAATGTATCCTGATTTTAAAGAAACAAAGTTGACCCTATCCAGTCTGTTCCCGTGACAGGTGCACCGGCCGTCCCTCTCCTTTCCCAGCAGCTTAAAGGGATAGTTCATTTTCAAATGGTTTTCAGTCGTATAGTTCCCAGTCAGTTCCCAGTCAGGCACTGGTGAGGAGGAGGCAGGAGTCCTCCAGGTTCAACTCTAGCTCCTAACAGCATTTCTCCAGAATTAAAAATCTCCACATTGACTAATGATAAACTTCTACAGGTTGAAGTTAAAGTGTCGTTCAAATGTCCCTCTGGTGTGAGTGCTGTTCAAGTCGTGGTCCAGTGACGGTAACTCTGAAGCACACGCCTGTAACATGGACGTCATGCAACAAGAATTTTTTTTCATTTAGCCTTTATTTATACAGGTTAGTCTCATTGAGCCACGAGAACTCATTTTCAAGAGAGACCTGTTTAGGGAGCACATGGTGGGGGTTAAGGGCCTTGCTCATGGGCCCAGGGTGGGGCGAACGAGGGTGTTTCACCTACCCCACCCACAATTTTTGATGTTGTCAGGGCCGGGGCGTGAACCGGCGATCTTCGGATCACAGGCCCACCTCTAACCTCTGCGCCACCGCTCCCCCATATGAATGTTCTTTCACCGGTGTGTGTTTTGTCCAGACTCCTCTGACTGATGCCATTATTTGACTGAACCTCACTTTACGATTGGCTGGACTATCCCTTTAATGTTAACGGTTTGTCTTCGTGTGTTCGGTGGTTCTGAGGCTTGTTGCTCACCTGTAGTGCGCGTGGATACGTCCGTTCTGCGCTCCTAAAGCTCGGTGTAGACGAAGCAGGCAGCTTGGTGTACATGTGGCATTCATTTGTCTGTACTTGCCTTAATGTTCTTTGAGTTGGACTCGTGCTCTGACGTGACCGAATGTAGCGAGTCCCACATGGTTTAGGCTACAAGCAGCAGGTTGTAGGCTCACCTGACCATCCAAAGCCATAGACCTCCTCAGAACTCGTGATTTGAAGATCAGGTGCAGCACTTGTACGATTATCCTTTTTAGAAATGTTGAATCAAAGTGATCCGTTTTGACTGCGGTCTTGGCAGTGTGTTTTCTTATTGAACAGTCCAAGACTGTAACAAAACGGTCCTGGGTGTGAACACAACTCTTCAACCGCTTGGCTTTTTACAGTCAGGGTCTGAATTGGTACCAAGTCCTTACTGCTGTTTTAGGATCATTGGAACTATTTGATAGAGAGTATAATAAAGGTTTTGCATTCTTTGAAGGGATGTATGTGGTCCATGTTAAATGTTGTTAAGACTCGTCTTCTGATGAACTGGTCCAGCGCTCATATTTGAAACTGGTTTGTGTTGCTTACAGCCCATTAGCTGTGGTGGCCAACCTGTATTACCTCCGAAATTAGCTCCGTTTTAGATTCAGTGATTACTTTCTCGTCTGTCCCATGGTTTACGAGCAATTTTGTTGCCGCTAAAGATGAACAGACTCATGCCAAGACATTGCCCTTTAGCAGTGGGTGATGATGGGAAGGTGGTTTCTACAAACCTGCAGCTTTGATCGTTGTCAGCTGTAGGATCAGTTCTGTCACTGGGGACTTGAATGAAGGTCCTCTCGTGTCAGCAGATGCCTACCATAAATCTACAAATTCTTCTTTCATTCTACGACTTTTTCTCTTGTCCATCTTTTTCTTCTGTCTTAAGTTGTACTGGCAATGTTATTGTAAGCCAAATTGTGATTTCTACAGAGACCCAGCGATGAAGCTTTTGTCAGTAATGTGAACAAAGGAAGAGTTTCAGTCGTTTTGCATGTTGTGGAAAAGCGATAATGCTGGCAGTCGCAACATTGTGGTCTTAAGGAAACAAGTGTTAATGATGTTGATAATGTTTTGGTTTTCCAGCTTCTAATAAAGGCAACCTACTTTTTATACAGCTGAACCAGTTTTGTGATGTTGGGCTCTATGTGGAGGGGTGACTGGGGAAAACACCGTCAGTCACGTTTAATTGACCATCACTCCTCGCTGTTTACCAGTCAGAGGTTTTTGAAGGGTTAAAAATACTACGGTAACATTTGATTTAAGACACTCAGTGCAAAGTCTTGAAAACATGGACCTTCAACAACCAAAGTGCCCTCTCGTAGGCTGGACCTAGCCAAGCACCAGTTACTGGGCAACAGAACCGTAGCTTGAGACGGAGACCAGCCACAACTCTGGACTGCTTTCATTGATGACCTGAAAGCCTGACTCAGTGCCACATCTTGGATACTGAAGTACTTGAAACTACAACATCAATAGGACACTAAAGAGGTTTTGCCATTGATAAGTGCAACTATTCAACTCTCGTCTTACCGGTTCTTCTCAGGTGTAGGGGATTTGCCAGTGTAACTTGTTTCCCTGTTCTGTGGGCCGGATCGTAACAGGTCATTGTGTTCAAGCCACTGCCCACTGGGGTCACTAATCACCCTATAATCACACTTCAGTTTCTTTAGCTTATCCCAGCACAGCTTATACATTTGGGTGTAGCCATGCTGCGCCATCATTTCCAATATCTCTGAATACTCGTTTCTTGTGGCATTGTCCAGCTCACGCTGAATCCTAACACCAGCCAATAAAGTTAGGAAGGTCTGAGGTCTGTACCTCATTGATCCATGGAACAACAGAAACTTTCCAGTTCAATTCAGTTTATTTATACAGCACCAAATCACAACAGAAGTTGTCTCGGGGCCCTGAACAAAAACGTTCATGTACATAAAAAGTCAGTCAGTAAAGTGATCTGTCTAAGGAAACCAGCAGATTGCGTTGAATCTTCATTTCTCGCCACCTCGATCAACAGAGGACACCACCTCCTCTGGTCCACACTGCTCTCACCCACCTGGAGCAGGAGGACTCCTACGTCCTAATGCTCTTTGCAGACTTCACTTCTGCCTTCAACACCATGACCAGACCCTGATGGACAAACTACACTCAGACTAAGTCTCTCCCTATGCAGCTGGGATCCACAACTTCTCCACCATAACCCTCGGTACTGGCTCTCATCAGGGCTGTGTGTTGAGCCCCCTCCTACTCTGCACTCATGTGACTGCACAGCGACCCATCCAGACTGTCATATTGTAAAGTTTGCAGACAATACAGCAGTGGTGGGATGCATCACAAACAACAATGTGTCCATCTACAGGCAGGAGGTGGAACACCTGGAGAGCTGGTGCAGGAAGAGCAAGATTAACAAGAGGCTAACTTCTACATCAATGTGAAGAAGACGAAGGAGATGATTGTGAATTTCAGAAGGAAAAAAAAAAAACACACACACCCTGAACATAGGAGGGTCTGTGGTGGAAGTGGTCTCCAGTTGAGTACTTTGGTGTGCACCTGAATGACAAGCTCTGCTGGGGCAACACCAGCACATCAAATTCAAGAAAGCACATCAGCGACTACTTTCTCAGGCAGAGCAAGCGGGACTGGGAATTTCAGTCCTCCTCTCCTACAGTAGAGTTGTGATTTCTGGTCCATGCTCGACCCGACTCGGGGCAGGCCAAACTTCTGTGCTTCATGGGTGGGTTGGGCTCAGGCTTTTGATGTGGTTTTAATTGCACATGTGGCCCCGCCCGCCCTTTGTTCTTATCACACATCTGAGGATTTGCAATTGACCCACAGCAAGTGACATAATGGAGCTGGAAAGTATTAAAAGCTCAAAACGGGAGAACTCACTCTACAAAGCCAGCACAGTGAAATCTGATGATGGGTCACGTGCATGCTCAGGTCCAACCGCTTTGTTCTATATTTTTCCAAATAATTTTGCTCTAAAAAAATTTTGTTCATCTTTATAGCCTATCTTTAGAGTTGATTTTTTTAGGCTATTTGTTTTGTTTGTTTATTACCATTTGGTGACTTGTTAATAAACAAGAAATCTTATATCTTCCTTTCTTTGAAATACATTTTTAAAACTATAATGTCAAACTGATTTGCTTTCAAAAGCAGTAAAAGCTTAATTAAAAAATATATATATATTTTTTTTTTTCAGGTTCGGGCTTGTAAGTACAGTTAATTGGTCGGGTTGGGCTTGGGCAAAAAACCTACGGGCCAGGGCAGGTTGGGTTTTTTTAGGCCCAAATACAATATATTCTCCAGGTGTGCAGTGGAGAGCATCCTGTGCTCCAGCATCAACGTGTGGCATGGAGGCTGCACAGCTGCAGAAAGAAAAGCTTTGCAGAGAGTGGTGAAGGCTGCACAGAAGATGTTGGAGTCAGTCTCCCCACCATCACAGACATCTACACCTCCAGATGCAGGAAGAGGGCTACCTGCATCGTGAAGTACCCCACACACCCAGCACACACACTTTTTTATCCCATTCCTCTCAGGCAGGAGGTTGAGGAGCATTAAGTGTAGAACCACTAGACTGAGGAACAGCTTCTACCCTGAGGCTGTTAGACTCATGAATCTCTAACCAGAATAATCACTATATGCCAACTTAATTGGATATATGAGATTTATCTGTGCTTCTTATTTCTTACCCACACGTTGTATTTATACCCATCTGCTCACAACAGACTCAGGCTGCTGTTTAAGACACTGTATTATCTAATATTATTATTGTTTATTATGTCTTAGATCCTTATACAGTAGTCTCTCACTTATCACTGGGTCTCCGTACCCTGAAGCCCCGTGATAAGTGAAAAAAAGTTATACAAGTAGTAAGTAGTATTCATTTTAGTATTATATTTATATATAAAAATACTAAAATAAACTACATATATACATCCGTCCATTATCTTTTACCCGCTTCTTCCATTTTGGGTCATGGGGGTCGCCAGTGCCCATGTCGAGCAATAACTGCGAGGGGCGGGGGACACCCTGGACAGGCTGCAAGTCCGTCACAGGGACACATAGAGACAAAAGAGAGAAACAACCATTCACTCTCTCCCATTCACGCCCAAGTTTTTTCTTCAGTTTCAGTTTATTCACACACAAAATAATCATAATACATATCTGCAAGATAACAGTGTGTGAATCAGGCCTCCAGACAGCTATTTAAAGCTTAAAGACGGAGCCTGGGTACATCTTGCATACACATTATAACATGTTAAAATAACATCACAATAAAACACCAGTCCTCATAAAAGTTCTACATACAATACAGATTATATTACCTCTGATCGATCAGTTACAGGTCCTACAAGTGAGCTCAAGTATATAAATGGAGCGATTTGGTCTTTTAATTGTTTTTTGAAGGTGGAGATGAATTTCAACTCTTTCAAACTCTCATCAAGCTCGTTCCAAATCTGTGGACCCCTCCCAGAAAAGTTTGACTAGTTGTTCTAAGTTTTATATATTTGGTGTAGATAAGATGTTTTATCCTGGTTTCATAAGTATGTTGTGGACCACTGGTTGGAACGAACTTTGTTAATCTTTTATGTTTTATTTACAATTTGAAATATCAAACTGGCGTTTTAATGCACATTTAATTCTGTTAGCTGAAGAAGACCAAAACAATGGAATAGATGAGATGTGGGGGCGTTACACTCGGACCATGACACGGCTCCTAAGGACATTTTAGAGTTATCAATCAGCCCAACATGCATATTTTTGGTCTGTGGGAGGAAACTGGAGTCCCCGAAGAAAACTCACGCATACACGGAGAGAACATGCAAACTCCACCCAGAAAGGCCCCCTACTAAAATAAACTATATATATATATATATATATATATATATATATATATATATATATATATATGGGGGGAGTGGTGGTGCAGAGGCTAGAGAAGGTGGGCCTGTGATCGGAACCGACAACATCAAAAATGTGGGTGCGGTAGGTTAAGCACCCACTCCTGCCCCCACACTCATCCGCCGCACCCTGGGCCCATGAGCAAGGCCCCCAACCCCCAATCTGCTCCCCAAACAGGCCTCTCTTGAAAATGAGTTCTCGTGGCTCAATGAGACTACCTGTATAAATAAAGGGTAAATGGAAAA
>NC_056504.1:4001052-4006600 GCF_014905685.2 Nematolebias whitei
TTTTATAGGACCTGAGGAGACCAGTTCTTGGAGGTTTTATAGGACCTAAGGAGACCAATTCTTGGAGGTTTTATAGGACCTGAGGAAACCAGTTCTTGGAGGTTTTATAGGACCTTAGGAGACCAGTTCTTGGAGATTTTATAAGACCTGAGGACACCAGTTCTTGGAGGTTTTATAAGACCTGAGGAGACCAGTTCTTGGTTGATATGGAGAAGAATGTTGTCCCATTCTTATCTGATTCAACATTCAATTCTTCAATACAAGTTCAATTCAACATTCCTGAATCTTGTTTGCCCAGTTTTAACTTCATGATGCCCCAAATCTTCTCAGTTGGTGAGAGATCTGGATAAGTCTTGAGGTCAGTCCAGCTCCTGGACTCTTTGACTGTGAAGCCATGCTGCTGTAATAGATGCAGGTTGAACTTTAATGTTCTCTTGCTGAAATATGAAAGACCTTCCTTGAAAAAGACAATCATTGGTAGGGAGCAGATGTTCTGAAACTTGTATAGTTTTCTGCATTACTGGAGGTTTTCCAGATTGTAAACTGCTTTTGCCAGAGTCATTAATGCACCCCCATACCACCAGTGAGGAAGGCTTTTAAACAAGGTTCTGCAAACAGGCTGGATGGTCCCTCTCCTCTTTACCTCTTTAGTATGGAGGTCTGGAGAATACAGCAGTGATTTTGGATTGTGTTCACATTTGACTTCTTCTTTGCCTGATAGAGCTTTAAGCAACATTTGAGGATAATCTGTGCTTATAGACTATGGTCTGTGGAAGTGTTCTTGGGCCAAGAACAGATCCAGACCTGGTTTTAATGCAGTGGCCCCTGAGGACCACTACCATCCAATTTTGATCTTCAGCCTCATCCTTTGAGCTCAGAGATTTCTACAGATTTTTCTAATCTGTTCATCAGATTATCAGCTAAAGATGATGGAGATTCAACGTTTTCCCAAATGTCCTTTGAGGAACATTATTCTGATGTTATTCCTTGAATTTTTCTTACAGTTTTTTATGGACTGGTGAACCTCTGCTCATCTTTACTTCTGAGAGAATCATGCTCTCTAGAATGCTTTTTATATACCTATTATTGATCTGTGACCATATAACCTAATTAGTTGCAATATACTCCCTCAGCTACTTCCTGTTTGTATTATTTACTTTTACAGTGTCAGGTTTAGAAGGTGTTCCACTGTCTTGTAAAGTTTTCCTTTGACCTTTGCTGACACACTTTTGTTGCAAATCACTCCTGAAACTTTTCTCCATCCACTCCATCCTACTTGGACTCTCTTCTTCACTTCTTTATCACATTCCCCATTTTCCTGGACAGTGGACCCCAAGTACTTGAAGTCCTGCACCTTTGTGACCTCTGCTCCTTGTAGCCTCACTGTTCCACCAGCCTCCCTCTCATTCACAAACGTGTACTCTATCTTACTACGGATGACTTTTATTAATCTTCTTGAAACTACATACCTACACCTCTCCCGAGATCTCTTCCACCTGTACCATGTACTCACCACAGATCACAATGTCATCTGCAAACATCATAGTCCACGGGGATTCCTGCCTGACTTCATCTGTTAGTTGGTCCATCACCAGAGCAAACAAGAAGGGGCTCAGAGCTGATCCTTGATGCACTCCCACCTCCACTTGAAGCTACAGTATCTGTCACTCCTACAGCACATCTCATCACTGTCCTGCTGTCCTCTTATGGGTCTTTTCCATAGCCCCTCTTCAGCCCTATTCGACTCAGTTCGGTACGGTTCCAAGGCTTTCTCCACTAGCACATTTTCGTGGAACCAGACCCTTTTTCAGTCCCTTCTTCTCTGAGGTTTCCAAGCGAGCCGAGCCGGTACCAAAACGTGACGTCAGAACACTGTTGGTCACTGATTGGTCAGGGGGCGAAGTCAATGGATATTTTCAAAACACCCGATACACCATTTGCAATTACTTGAGCTCGGAGCAGTGGCTAGACCTATTTTAAAGATTTTAAAAACAATAATGACAACACTGTGGTCTAATGCTTTAGTCCAGGTGTTTTTTTGTGTTTGGCGACTGACAACAAAATTTGGAGCGAGCTAGTCATCACGGAGGATCATATGAGTTGCCGATCCGTTGAAGCAAGTGAGGCTGGTGTCCGGGCTTTGGCCTTGCATATTCACAAAGGCCGGACTTCGAGCCGTGGCAGACAGACAGACCGGGACGGGTCTGTGACGGATGGTGGAAACGAGTTTTAAAAACATTTTATGTATAAAAAATAATGTTGACACAGTTTACACTCTGTTTTTTTTTCCTTTTATCATCACTCTGTTCACTGTTTGACTTTGTCTTCTCTGCTCTCCTGGGTTTTTCCTCTGCTGCTTCTACCAGCCTCTTTACATGCCACACCTCTCTCTCTGATTGCTACTGATGGTTTCCACCTGTTTCTGGGTGTATATATACTTCCTGCTTTCTCCACTACATTGCCAGATCAACTGCTTGCTTCCAGCCACAGTTATCCAGCACACTCTCTTTGTTCACAGCTCTTTAATCTTGATCCACGTCTGTTTCCCTTGACCATGCTTTTTGCCTGTCCCTTTTGTGCCTCAGACTTCTGACATTGTTTACGACCTATGCCTGTTTTTGGATTTCGCCTTTGCCTCTCCTTATCGGTACTGTATCCTCTTCGGATCCCGTGTATGAACCCTGCTCATCCTCGACTACGCCTCTGGACTTCCCTTGGTCTCTGCAGCTCTGTGTCTCTTCTGGAGTGCCCCGTTACAACAAGAAAGGTTAGAGTTTCATCAGGCCGTCTGTATTCAGATAACTACTCGTTATTCTGTCAAACACTAACCTTTCCCATCTGTATCATTTTAGATACATTTCTTGCCCCTGGACCTGAGATGCCAGAAGCTGTTTATTTACTCATTAAACATTTTTAAAATGTTGTGGCCCCTCCCACAGGTGGTGAGCCCATGGGAAGGGGGGCCCACGTCTCCTCTTCGGACTGTGCCAGGCCGGGCTCCATGGGTAAAAGCCCGGCCACCAGGCACTTGCCAGCATGCCCCACCTCCAGGCCCAGCTCCAGAGTGGGGCCCCGGTAACTCAAGTCTGGGTGAGGGAACATTGTTTCTATTTATTTTTCTCATCATAGGGGTCTTTGGGCTGCAAAGAGGTCTGGTCCCTCACCTAGGACCTGTCTGCCTTGGGTGACCCTACTAGGGGCATGAAGCCCCTGACAGCGTAGCTCCTAGGATCATTGGGACATTCAAACCCCTCCAGCCCAGGGAGGGGTTTTATTTAAAATTTCTTTATATGTATATATATATATATATATATATATATATATATATATACTGTTTTTGTATGACAACCGTGACATGGATGCCTGCAGCGCCAGCACAACGTTATGACATCACATGCACCATTGAGTTTCGATATGTGAAAATGTACAAACTTGCACTGTTCGAGGGTTGTCATTGTGTTAGAGAGAGTAAATGTCATGAATAAATTTGACATTAAACATAATCCATGTTGAAGTGTTACATCATTTTCAGCCCTCTTTTTGGCATTTGCATTTGGTAACAGGCCAAACTGACAAAGACCATACAGAATAATGTAGTATTTTTACTCCACAGCAGAGAAAGCTATGTAGTTTATATAAGTAGGTCGGGAGAAAAAATATCGGTATTGATATCAGTTATTAGGCAAATAAGTTTTAACATATCGGATATCGGCCAAAAATCCAATATTGGGCATCCCTAATCTAAATTGTATTATTTAGAACTGGCTCCAGGCGATTTGTCTCATCTGGCCTCTCTTCAACCTGTTAAAAAGACAAATTACATTGTTTTTTGTATAACTTGTCTATATAAGTTTTTGTATAATATGAAAACAACAATTATCTTTGAGTTGGAGCTGGTAGCATTAATCAGAGCTTCTCCCACTTTATTTTTGTTTCATAGTAAAGTTGTGGCACAGCTTTATAACAAAAAAATCTATGTGAAGTAATGACATACGTTGGGTCCAGCGTATTAAAGATAAACCTACCGACTAAGCTGTATGCTTGTAAATCATTTGTGATATAGCAGGAGATGGAGAGGGAAATATTCTCAGCTTTTGGAGAATTAGTTGGACATTTGCTCAGTTTGCTGGTCTGCTGCTTCGCTTTCATCTCTCTTTCGCACATTTGTTGTATTTCCAAAATACTGTACCTTACTTTTATTTGACACTTCTTGCAAACAACTGTGCTCTTGTCAAGCTCTGTCTTCCCCGGAAGATTGTAGGATCCAAAATGACTTTTAATGATGAAGGAGCGGGTTGAATCATGCTGTACTCCCACTCCATGCTAGCAGGCTCCATTCAGATAAAGGGAACTGGCCAACTAACTTGCTGTACGGTGGCCTACAAGGCCAAATTCTACAGTGATGGATGGGCACGTAATGTGATATGCAGTACGCTCGGGAGTAGGAGCGGAAAAAAAATTAAACTTAAACACATTTTAAAATTGATTTTTGGGCTTTTAGAATCAATTTAGAATCGCCAGGACTAAGAATCTAGATTCTTTAATGATTTGATTTTTTTCTGCTCCCCGGGTTGTGGATCTGCTCAGCAATGGACCAGGGTCCTCCATGACCCCCCTGGGGCCAAAGCAGAAAGTGACTGGCCGATGATTAGGCAGGACTCTAAAACCTTTCACATCCATGAGAGCTCCCGCCCAGAAAGTTCAGTCCGCAGTTTGAAAAACTTTAGCTTCAAAAGAAATAAAATTGTTCTAAAAATGTTTTAAATATAGAACAGTAGTTTGTTTTTGGGGTGGGTGGCTGGGAGTTGCAGTTTTAATCACAAATGGGTTATTTTGACTGAAGTTAATTTTTGTTCGATTGACAAAAGAAACACTTCTTTCTCACCGATTTGTGTGAAAAGACAAATGCACATTAAAGACAGATTTTCAAATTCTGCATAAAAACTAGATAAATGTAATTTTTTGCAAAAATGTCAAGTGATTGTTGAATGCTAAACGGTTTTAATTAAAAATCTGAAACTAAGCTATTAAACCTAAAAAAAAGCTAAATGCTAGGTAAAAGCTTACAGTATCAAAACTTTTTCTAGAAAACAAAAGTAACAAAAAATTATTTGAAAGCTAAAAGAAGCAAGAGTCTAGCTAAAAGCTCAAAACAAAACAAATGTTTTGTTAACACAAAATTTAACATAAGACAAAAACTAGAGTAAATATATCAAAGCAAAGAACAATGTTTGAGGAGGAACTGGACAGAACTTAACATATTTATATGTAATTTTGGAAATAAGATAAACATTTTGAAAAGTTTGAAAATTACGAAAACCCAAAGCAGCTCTGCTCTCCAGATAAACCAGGACATTTTGATATATGAACAGCTAAAGTAGCACAAAGTATGAAGAAGAGATTTGATTACAAAGAATTTTCAGAAAAATAATATTCAGAAAACATGTTGAGTGTGTATGTGTGTCGTGTGTATGTGTGTTGTGTGTATGTGTGTTGTGTGTATGTGTGTTGTGTGTATGTGTGCTGTGTGTAATGTGTGTTGTGTGTA
>NC_056504.1:4006700-4014252 GCF_014905685.2 Nematolebias whitei
TGTCAAGGAAATAACAGAATGGGCTCAGGAATACTTCCAGAAAGCATCGTCAGTGAACACAATCCACCGTGCCATCCGCCGTTGCCAGCTGAAACTCTGCAGTGCAAAGAGGAAGCCATTTCTAAGCAAGCTCCACAAGCTCAGACGTTTGCGCTGGGCCAGGGGTCATTTAAAATGGAGTGTGGCAAAATGGAAGACTGTTCTGTGGTCAGATGAGTCACGATTTGAAGTTCTTTATGGAACACTGGGACGCCATGTCATCCGGACCAGAGAGGACAAGGATAGCCCAAGTTGTTATCAACGCTCCGTTCAGAAGCCTGCATCACTGATGGTATGGGGTTGCATGAGCACTTGTGGCATGGGCAGCTTGCATGTCTGGAAAGGCACCATTAATGCAGAGAACTATGTTCAGGTTCTAGAACAACATATGCTCCCATCTAGACGTCATCTCTTTCAGGGAAGACCCTGCATTTTTCAACACGATAATGCCAGACCACATTCTGCAGCAACCACAACATCATGGCTACGTAGGAGAAGGATCCGGGTACTGAAATGGCCAGCCTGCAGTCCACATCTTTCACCTATAGAGAACATTTGGCGCATCATAAAGAGGAAGGTGCATCAAAGAAGGCCCAAGACGATTGAACAGTTAGAGGCCTGTATTAGACATGAATGGGAGAGCATTCCTATTTTTAAACTGGAGAAACTGGTCTCCTCTGTCCCCAGACGTCTGTTGAGTGTTGGAAGAAGAAGGGGGGATGCCACACAGTGGTAAAAATGGACTTGTCCCAACTTTTTTGGGATTTGTTGATGCCATGAAATTTGGAAACAACAGATTTTTATCTTAAAATGATACATTCTCTCAGTTTAAACTTTTGATCTGTGATTTGTGTTCTATTCTGAATGCTGGGAACTCTGGGAAGATTTTTGTTGAATTGTTGCGTTTTGCCACATATTGTTAAATTACCTTGGCTTGTACTGATGTGCGTTCATGTTCAAACAGTAAATATACTGTAACAATATATTGACTGGGCAGATTTTTGTGTGATGTGGCGGATTTTAACAGATTTTTGGGCTGGAAAACCTCGACTCTATCCGGCAACACTCGTCACTCCAGTGAGAGGTGCTTTTCTGGGAGCCGGAGAAGATGTCTGCCAAATCATAAGTTATAACATTTGTCTATTTAAATCAGAATATATTTGTAAAGCAACACTGAGGAAAAAAAGCAAACAGTAAGTTCTGCAGTAATTCACTATCAAAGATGGTCGGACTACATCCAACTTTTATTGACACCTGGAATGGAAGCACAAAGAAAGGTAAGGTATAAGTGATGATAGCAAAGCTAGCTAGTTAATGTTAGCAATCTGCCTCTGTTCCAAGAACAATACAGACAACAGAACGTTTTATCAGCGTGGCCTTGTTAGCATAGCAGGCCTTGTTGTTAGCATGTCCCACTAGCAACTTGGTGGTAATAACGTCGTCCGCAGCAGCTGCCCTCCAGAACTGGCCGGCAGACAGAGAACCTCCAAGGTTTCCCCACGGAACTGAACGGGTCCGTAGAGTTCGGTCCGTAAAGGCAGATGTTAGCAACATTAGCAGGTCCTGCTAGTTTAATTTTTGCTTATGATAAACAATAACGAGACAGGCCACAAAAAGCTGTGTAGCTAATATTAAGTTACATTCACATTAGTTAATGCCAGCTGTATACAGCTCCTGACATTAAAGCTAAGCGCCAAGGTGATGCTCCCTCGTTTGGCTGAGAGAGCTCACCTTATGAGCAGAGAGTGGAGACTTGAGTAATAGAATGTCTCAACTTATGAGAAAGGACTAATGGGTTGCTTTGTATGGATATAGGCAAATTACTTTTAGAGAGCTATTTTTTAAGTTCCAATTCACAGTTTCAGGTCAAATAAATAACCTTTTACCAGTTCACTATCTAAGGCTCACGCCATATCAGTCATTGAACTTCTTTGTTTATCTTTTTGAAAAATGTGAAGCCAAAATACCATTGATTTACATTGTGTTGTTCACCCACATGTTTCTAAACTGAAGACCCAGTCGTGTGTCATTAACAACTGACCTCTGGTATTATTGCAGGCTACGCACCTTCCTTGGGGTGACTGCCATGTCACCCGTGCCCATGACTTACCATGGCTTAAACTGGGTGGACTTAGATGTTACAAATGGTGGAAATGCAGCATCAGTAAAAAAAATTCAGAGATGAACTTAAGAAACCACTGACAGGTCAGTATACAGTTTTCTCTGCTGAAAATAAATTTCTTATTTGCAAAATCATAAATCCTACAATGTTTCAAATTAGTAGTCCATAAAAGCCTCAACCAGTCTTACAGTGGACTTCATAGTCCTCATTTAATCTCTTTACTTTTGTCATGAAAATTTTGTAGGCTTTGTTTATTTTATTAACCTTTATTTAACCAGGCAAATCCTACTGAGATCACAGATCTCTTTTGCAAGGGAGGTCTGGGCCTGAAGGCAGCCTAACATGCATGTCTTTGGTCTGTGGGAGGAAACCGGAGTACTCAGAGAAAACCCATGCAAGCACGGGAAGAACATGCAAACTCCACACAGAAAGACCACAGGTCCAATCGGGGATTGAACCCAGGGCCTTCTTGCTGTGAGGCAACAGTGCTAACCACTGTGCCATTGTGCTGCCTGTACTCTGAGCCTATTGAACCTGGTACTCTTTATATTAAGGCTGGTAACATGCTGTACATAATCCTGACTCACTTTATTCTAGACAATCAAACTCACCTGTAGAGAGAAATCAAAGTACCGTGTTTCGAGTACTATTTAAAAGAGTAGGCCAGCGGTTAGGTTTAGTACAGCAACACCATGTAACCTAAATAAATAATTTCTAGAATCGTTTCATTACTGACCTCTGCACTGGCTAAAATAACCAGCATTTAATTTTACATTAACCATGTTTACTTGAATATCAAGAATATAACTTAAATCATTTAGTAAAGGGCCCTATAGAAAGTTTCTAAAAGTATTTAGTTCAACTCTGATATGTGCATATCCCTTTAAATCTAACTCACGTCACTGTGTTTGTGATTTTCAGAAACATTGATCTTTGAGGTGGAGAAGATGATGGACAGTAAAGATGACACGTGCTCAGGAGCCAAGAATCCAGCCAGTGGTTCTCCAACCAAATGCCCTGGCCTTCTGCCCCACTACATCACAGCTCAGTCCAGGGTTCAAGTATTGGAACACAGATAAGCAAATACTTTGATGCCATCCGTGACTCTGATACTGACAATGCACTGGTCTTCTGGACAAAAAGCCATGCCAGATTTCCACAACTCCACAATTTATTATTGAAGGTAATGTCAGTCCCTGCCTCCCCTGCACCAGTGGAAAGGGTTTTCAGTCGAGGAGGCATTTTAGTGAGACCCCATTGTGCACGTTTAGGCCACAGTATGTTGCAATCTGTAGTGTTTCTAAAATGCAATGAAACCTTACTTTAAACTAATTTCCATTTATGCAACTTTTTAGATGTGTATCCACTACTTTACTGAAACCACTGTGCAACTATATGGTTATCCTTGGTCTTGAGTTGGGACTTATGAGGAGTGTTTGGTCACTGCAGGTTTTTTAAGGCTTGGCATGTGAAGAAACTGCTTCCAATTGAACAGATGTATCATTTTATTGTTGAATCACATGAAGTTAGGCCACTGAATGTCTGATTTCTTTGTTATTTAGCTTTGAAAAATGTATAAAAGCTGATAAAATCTTTCAAAAGCAAACAGAGTTGCATGTAACTTTTATAAAAACTATTTTATAATAAAATTTTGTATTTGACTTATTTTATTTGAGGTCTTGGTCTCGACTTGGTCTCAGACCCTAAAAGTCTTGGTCATGTCTCGGTACACTCTGGTCTTGGTCTCGGGTTAGGTGGTCTTGAACACAACACTACTGTACACCTCTGACTCCATGTTTTACTCTGGACTCTGTCCACAACTGATTTCATGTACAACTCTAGACTCTGTATATCTATAATTGAATGTATATCTCTGCACTCTGAACACATCTGACTTCATGTCCAACTCTAGACTCTGCACACCTCTGATTACTGGAAACCTCTAGACACTTTAACCTCTTATTTGGATACAATTCTGGATTATGTGCACCTGGCTTCTGCTTAACGCTGGTCTTTGTTCACCTCTGACTTCATCTAGAACTTTGGACTATGTATACCTCTGACTTGTGTTTTTCCCTGTTTGTCTAATGAATATCCTCTGTAATGATTAAATTGGTAATGAGTATTAGACAATATTATGGCCATTTTTTATGAAGTCTTGGTTTACGTTTCTTTTCTCAGTCACCACATCTTTTCTTCTTCTTTACAGTTTTAGACAGAAAGGCCTCAGCATCAGGTGGTGGACCCTAATAGATTCTCTTTTTCATAACATATTCAACAGACCTTCTCTATTTCTCTACACAATCAGACTTTGTGTGCAACAGTGTGTGTGTTTGTCCTTACATTAGTGTCACCTTTGCCAGCCCCAATTAGCATAAGCAGATAAAAGGAGCACTGCAGCTGTGAATTTCAAATGACCAGAAAACGTGTTGTTTTCTCCTCCCAGCTTGTTAGGATTGTCAATCAATGTGCTACACCTCATGGCTTGTCAGGAGACCCACTCCTGCTGGTAAAATGTCACACTTAGACATTTTTTTAATCCAAAAGCCGCTCTGGCTACTCTCTTCTACTTTATCTTGTTGTTTTTTGTAACTTTAACCTATATCAATCAACCTTTAGACAGGTAAATCCTATAAAAAGCTGTATTCAGAATGTGAGTCCACATAAATATGTTGTGATAGAAACTACAGAAACCTATCGAGGTGAACTCCTCTTCAACAATGTGATCAACTTACTAATGTAGCTTTTGTCCCCATGAAAACAGACTGTTTGGTTTTATAAAGCCTGTACAGGCCTAGAGGCTGTTGATGTGTCCACTACACCAGGGATGGGACCAGTGGCTGCTATTGAAACACAAGATCAAACCACTGCTTAAAGTTCACCGCAGGAAGCATTCAAAAGGCTCATCATGCACATCAAAGTCCATCATGTCCAGAATAAAGGAGGTAAATGAGGTATAAAAAAAATTTTAAAAACTTGTTTGAAAATGTTCCTAAAAATATAAAACTGAAAAGTGGTTTTGTATATGTATTCACCCTTTTTACTCTGAAGCGCCAACCATTACATTAGGAAGCAACACAGTCGGTTCAATAATATCAACCTGTGAGCAATCTACATGTGAAGTGATCTCTGTGTATATCCACCTGTTCTGATTGAACTTGTAAATAACAGCAGCTCTAGTAGTGCAGGCTACCACCAAGCACGAGATGGCATGAAGCAAGGAACTCTCCACAAGCTCAGAGACAGAGTTATGAAGAAGGACAGGACGGGGTTGGATTAAAACAAAAAAACACCACAGAACCCTGAACATCCTACGGACCTTTAGGAAATCTTTTAAGAGGAAATATAAAGCTGCTGTCACCACAGCAAATCTGCCACAAGAGGCTCTTCCACCAAAACACGTGGAGAAAGTAAAGAGAAAATGTGTCAGAGAAACATCCAGGAGGTCAAAGAGAACCAGGATGGTGCTGGAGATTGAAGTTATTCATGTTACACATTCTTTTCAGACAATAGCCTAAAACATATTAGGACCAAGAGAAACACACCAGACATAAAAATCGATTATGTATCTAAAACATTTTTATAACGTTTGTAAGATTTTTTATTTTTTGAATCTACAACAATTTAGAACGTCTTTTCCACCAAAAATGTATCTGTGTCCATCCATTATCTGTGAGGATCAGCGTGCATTTTGTTTTGTAACCTTGTGTCCTGTCACACCCGTCCTCTATCACAATCACCCTAGGTGTTTGTCATTGTCCCGTGTTAGTGTTCTTAAATATTCTGCTTCTCCTTGTTGTTCCCCGGTCTGTGGATTGTCCTGTCAAGGTGTTCACGTTCGTCTCCCTCCGTGTCTCCTAGTTTATGTACGCAAGTTGCCGTCACGTCAGCCTTTTGGTTTCTTATTAATAAATATTACCTTATCTTCTGAGTTTCACGTGTTCTGTCTGCACATTGGGCTCAATGCACACCAGATCATATTATCTTTACCTGCTTCTACCTTTTTGGGTCGCAGGGGGTCTCTAGTGTCCATGTCCAGCAGTCACTGTGAGAGGGATGGAGGACACCAGGACAGGTCTCCAGTCCATCACAGGGACACAGAGACGAACAACCATTCAACCACTCTCTCCTAGGGACAGTTTAGAGTTACCAATCAGCCTAACATGCATGTTTTTGGTTTGTGGGAGGAAACTGCAGAAAACCTACGCATGCACGGAGAGAACATGTAAACTCCACCCAGAAACGTCTCGATTCAATTTAATTTTTCAATTCAACCTTTATTTAGACAGATAAGTCACATTGAGCCTCGAAGACTTATTTACAAGTGAGATCTGTTTAGACAGACAAAAAAGTTGTGAAACTGGACACATGTAGGAATTGGAGGCAAAAAAAAAAATCCTATCAAACTCTAGAGAAGAAAAACTCTAATATTGAAAAAAACACCTCGCACATACAAGCACATAAGTTTCAGGTACTCAGGAGGTGATTCAGTAATGCAGATCCTGGCTCAAGGAGGTACAAAAATAAGTACTAGTATTATAACAAAACATCACAGATCAGAATTCTGGTCTGGAAACTGCACAAAGCTCAAAGGTGCATGGTCACAGAACAATGCAGCTACAACTCAAGAAAGGACCAGCACACCAATTTATACCAAGGGACTAATCAAGGGAACGGAGAACACCTGAGGAGAAAAAAACAGGAACCAGTGCTGAGCTGCAGAACAGAGGGAGGAACACGGACTGGGGAAAAAATCAAAACACAAGGAACTAAATAGATGCAGACAAAACCACAATATCACACACTATATTTATATATATATATATATATACATCAACAGCCTTTATATATACACACAATATCACTGTGCAACCAGGATCCAAGAGGTCTAGTTTTCTCCACAGGTTAGCTGTAGTTGAGTGATGAAAATCATGTTCTGTTCTCAGAGCAGCTTCACCTGCTCTTTCTCCACAAAAGTCTTGGGTCAAAGTTTTCTCAAAGGCGTATTCACCAAGCATTGTGTGATTGGTCAGAGTTTTGTGGGCGTGTTCGTCCATGCAGAAACACGCTCGGACATTCTACTGCACGACCCTTCAAACACACTAAATTAGTCAAATGTTCAAAAACTCCTGGATGTAGATCACACAGATACTGTGTATGTCTTCTGAAAAGTGCGGCGCTTTCTTCACAATAGATTTGTGGATAAAAGGTGGATGCAAGGACAGAGTGGATGCTCTGGCAGGAAGAAACCTGTGTGGTGATGAATACTGCAGAGGGAGGGGGTTCCCAAGAGCTTTTTTTTTTGGTACTGAAAATTAACCGAACCAAGCCCTCCCTGAAAATGAACTGAACCGAAATGTGATTTCAGCGTACCGTTGCACCTCTAATATA
>NC_056504.1:4014352-4021977 GCF_014905685.2 Nematolebias whitei
ATGCTTTCTGGAAGTATTCCTGAGCCCATTCTGTTATTTCCTTGACAGTGGCATTCCTGTTTGAGGTGCAGTGACGTTTAAGGGCCCGGAGATCACGAGCATCCAGTAGAGTTTTACGGCCTTGACCCTTACGCACAGCGATTGTTCCAGATTCTCTGAATCTTTTGATGATGTTATGCACGGTTGATGATGATAACTTAAAAGTCTTTGCTATTTTACGCTGGGTAACACCATTCTGGTATTGCTGCACTATCTTTCTGTGCAACAATGGTGGAATTGGTGATCCTCTTACCATCTTGGCTTCTGAGAGACACTGACACTCTGAGAAGCTCTTTTTATACCAATCATGTTGTCAATTGACCTAATTAGTGTTAATTGGTCTTCCAGCTGTTCTTTATATGCTCAGTTTCCTTTTTCCAGCCACTTATTGCTACTTGTCCCAACTTTTTTGGAATCCGGTTTGTACATTCACCTTCCCATCTTTCTTGAAACAGCCTCCATCTGCATCAATTTTTCTCTTCCTGGACATTTTGGGATCATTGTTTGTATTTCTCAGTTCCACTTATTCAGAAAATGATGTTGAAGTGGAAAAACTGCAGTCTAGTGGTGGGATGCTGTTACTTCACGAGTAACATAATCGGCATGCAGTATGGGAAATGTAGTTTGTTGCCAGTGACCCATTTTGGCTTATTTATTATACGACAATCAGATCTTTTAAGCTCTTGTGGGCCACATAAAATGACGTGGCGGGCCACATCTGGCCCATGGGCCTTGAGATTGACACGTCTTAGACCTTATTGTTTTTCTTTTATATTTTATACTTTTGTTGGATGTAACTGGGACCCTGTGTACACAACTTTGTTCCACCACATGTACCACATGTGGTGCGTATGACAAATAAAGAACCTTGAATCCTTGAATGACAAGACAAACGTAAAAGAGAAATATAATTACTATGTAACAAAACAAGTTTTTCATTTTATGAAAGCTAGTATTTACTCAGACTGAGAGTCTTTTTATTTTTGCTGTTACAGTGTCAGGCTTCAGAATTTATAATTAAATGTTCTCTGGAAACTGTCAGCAACAGAAAAAAATGAAAAATTTTGTCTGTATGTGTGGAGCTGAAAAGTTTGTACAAGTAATTAGGACAACTAAACTTCACTGGTATTACTGGTCTTTTCAAGGCAAACTGCAGATCAGTTATGTTCGCACAGATACTTCTACACTTCAGTCCAAACCTCCGACTCACGCAGAAACATGATCACCTGCCTTCACCTTGTGGTGGTGATTTATAAATGCTCTAATCAGTCACACAGTAACAACAAGCAGGTTTGACTCAACCCATATAACATCCAATACCAACACTTTTACAGAAAACAAGTTTGGTTTTAAAAATCCAAAGTATAAGAAAACTGTGAAAGTTAGTGTTCTTACCCTGAATATGTCTGATGTTGAGCTGGTTGATCTGCTCCGTGAACTCGTTTTCCTCAATGGTCTCAGTTCGTGGGATGGACAAAGAGAAACGCCTCTTAAAGTTCTTCATCTTGTTCATGGTGCAGCAGAACAGACTCTGGGAGAACGCACAGAGTAAAACCAGTTACCAGCCATCCGTCTTTTAATGTAGGTTTGTTTCATTAAAAAAAAAACACTGAAATCTAAAATAATAAAATAATACTAAAAGCTAAATGAAAGAAACGGTAAGGAAAGTGAATTAAAGGCAACTTCCCACCAAGCTGTCTACAGGAGATAAGCTGCAGAGCGTGGTGCTCGGCTGTGATGGACCTTAATGAGCAGCTTGATCAAAGTTTCTTGTCCTGCTGCTTTCTGCCTCATTATCCAACGTACAGACAACAGTCCGTCAGTGAGGTCTCCCTCTCAGCAGGACAGACTATCACAGGCAGCCTGACTAGTTATTTCTCTCTCTGCCGCTCTGCTGGTTACAGGCTTTTGTCCTCTTCGCCTGTTCTGGTCTGCAGCTGCAGGGGCTGCTGTCTTCATGTTCTCTGTGCCCACAGAAGCACGTAAAATAAAATGTTTGCTGCTGCTTATTATTTCCAAACTCTGTATTTAAGGGTGCCAGTATGAAAAAACTGGTGGGTCCTAATTGTGTGACTGCTGAGTCAGCACTATTCACACCGTAGTTTTAGTCTTTAATGATTTATTCTTCAACATCTGCATAGTTGTTGAGGTTTAACTCTTTACATTTCAAAATGTTCAGCTCAGTCAGCAATACTATACCACTATACAGTTTTTTTTTTTTTTTTTTTTTGTAACTGTTATACTTTTTAATTCAATTCAATTCAGTTTATTTAGTTTCAGTTTCAGCGCCAAATCACAACAAAGTTGTCTCAGGACACTTTACAGAAACATTCACGTAAAAGCCAATTAGTAAAGTTCTCTATCTAAGGAATCCAGCAGACAAGTTGAATCTTGGCTTCGTTGCAGTCTCCCATCCTGAGCAAGCACAGTGGAGACAGTGGAAAGAAAAACTCCCTTTAACAGGAAGAAACCTCCAGCAGAACCAGCTCAGGACAAGCGGCCATCTGCTTTGACCGGCTGGTTTGAGAGGACAGGAAGGAGAGACAGACGAACACAGAATGGTAGGTCCAGATATAGGTCAAGGTCCAGATATAGGTCCAGGTGTACCTGAAAGACAAGAACACATGTTAAGGATAGAAAAAAAGATCTATAAATACAAAACAGGTTGAGCAGAGTAAGTAAAGACGGCAGAGTGAAAAGATGTGGTCAGTTTGTCCTCCAGCAGTCTAAGCCTATAGCAGCATAACTAAGGGACAGCTCAGGAAACCCAAATCAGAATAAACTTTATTGGCATTGCACCGAGATACAACGAGAATATGTACTTTGTACGTACAGTCGTCCAAAAGATGGGTGGAGTGCACAAAGCCTCTGTAGTAAAATATTGTGATCAACTGGATCAAATGCAGCACTGAGGTCTAACAGGACCAGTATAGACACATGTCTATACAAGCTGGTAAAGCTTAAAGCCCTGCGTGCTGCATCTTCCTCTCCAGCTGGTGGTCATGTTTCCATCGCCAGCTTCCCGCATGCCCGGACCTGGTAAACAATGGGAGTTGTCGGCCGGTGTGGTGCACGGGCCGACCTGGAGGGGCTGTTGTAGAAAATCTGCGGCCGCTGGCGCGCGCTCCCTCTGCCACCGCCGCTGCTGTGTCCACTTTGGACAGTATCAGGATGTGTTTGATCAACGCGAGATCTGTTACCAACAAAACTTTTATCCTCAGGGACTACTTTCAAGAGCACAATTTGGACTTTCTCTGCGTCACAGAGACTTGGACGTCTCCGGGTGAGTCCTGCGCCTTGACATCAGGCCGGTGCAGTGGTGGATTATTAACAATATTCAAATCAACTTTTGACTGAAAACAACTGCCCATCCCGCTTCCCTGTGCCAGCTTTGAGCTGAGCGTCTTTGAACTCGGCCATTTGCCTTCGACTTTATGCGCACTCATCTACCGCCCACCTCGGTCTAAGGATTTCATAAAGGAATTTTCTGATTTCTTGGCTGAAATCACACCAAAATATGATCATGTTTTCATTATTGGGGACTTTAATTTGCATGTGTGCTGTCAGGAGAAGCCCTTGGTTAAGGACTTTTTAGATTTATTGGACTCATTTAATCTAACTCGGCATGTAAACGGTCCCACCCAAGAGCGCGGACATACACTGGACCTTGTTTTAACTTGTGATGTGACTGTTGGTAATCTTGAAATTGGTGATAATGTCTTTTAAGACCACATGCTAGTCCGGTTTGAGTTCACCCTCCCCCATCTAACTCCCAAGCTGTGCGTTCCTGCACGTCGCAACCGGACCATTAACCACTTCACTTCCACGTGTTTCACAGATGTTTAACTCTGAAATGATAATTCAGCACTACTGAAGAGCTGACATCCCAGTTCAACTCTGTCTGCTTAAAGACTCTGGATCATGTCGCTCCTGTTAAAACTAGAAAATCGAAACTCAGAGCAGAACCTTGGCTGAGTGACGTCACCAAGGCCGTTAGATAGCAGTGCAGGAGGGCGAAGAGCAAGTGGAGGAAAGACAGGCTGCAGGTCTCTTTTCAAATACTTAAAGAGAGTTGGCGTCGTTATCAGAAAGCAGTGAAAGCTGCTAAATCCAAATACTTTTCTGATATCATTGCCTCAAACTCTCACAACCCACGTGTCCTCTTCTCCACCTCACTGAACCATCACCTCATCCTGGGTCCCCTCCTATTCTCTTTATACCTGCTGCCACTTGGTGCTATTTTCCAGTAACACAACATGCCCTTCCACTTCTATGCCGATGACTGTCAAATTTACTTCCCCCTAAGACACAATGGTACATGCTCTATTCAACCTCTGCTCGACTGCCTGGCTGACATCAGGGACTGGATGGCTTTAAACTTCTTAAGTTTCAATGAAAAGAAGTCTGAAGTCATGTTGTTTCCCCCCAACGACACGATCACAAACCACTGCATCGACCTTTCTGCTCTTGCCCTGTCAGAAAAACAAAGAGTCACAAATGTGAGAGTGATAATGGACCCTTCCATGAAACTTAACAGTCAGGTAAACATGATTGCTAAATCCTGTTTTTTCCAACTGAGGCGACTGTCTAAACTGAAGCCCCTAATGTCCAAAAATAACCTGAAGACAGTAATACATGCATTCATTACATCTAGGCTTGATTACTGCAATTCACTCCTGTTTGGTATCAGTCAGACCTCCATTGCACGACTACAACTGGTCCAGAATGCAGCAGCCCGATTTTTAACCAGTACAGGCAAAAGAGAGCACATTACACCAGTTTTGGCCTCCCTGCACTGGTTACCGGTTCACCTTCGAATCCAGTTCAAAATACTCCTGTAAGTCTACAAATCGCTGAACAGTCCCCCCCCCCCCCCCTCATCTCTCTGATCTGCTACAACCGTATGTCCCACCACGTTCCCTGAGGTCAATGGACCATTTGCTCCTCACAGTTCCAGGAACTCGTCTTAAGCGCAGAGGTGACGGGGCCTTCTCTGTAGCAGGACCAAGACTTTGGAACGAGTTACCTCTACCTGTCAGACAGGCCCCCTCCCTTTCGGTTTTCAAATCCCGTTTAAAAATCCACTACTTTCCATAACTTTCAACACCAGAGGATCTGTGTTTTGAACCTGTATGCTTCACACTGGTTAGTCGTTATATTTATTATCTGCAACGTTTCTATGTCTATATTCTGATTTACTTTATTTTGTATATTGCTTTTTGCGTTGCCTGGTTTTTTTCTGTTTGTGCAGCACTTTGGTTGGCCTTGCCACTGTTTTAAGTGCTCTATAAATAAAATGGTATGGTATGGTAAGTCCATTGTTTGAGGCCATGAGAATATCATTAGTGACTTTTACTAGTGCTGTTTCTGTGCTATGATGAGCTCTAAACCCTGACTGAAACTCTTCAAAACAGATTATTTCTTTGTAGATGTTCATGCAACCGACCTGCAACTATTTTCTCTAGATTTTTTTTAGATGAAAGTTAGATTAGATATAGGTCTATAATTGTCCAGAATTTCTGAATCAAGGTCAGACTTCTTAAATAATGGTTTAATTACAGCAACCTTAAAACGTTGTATGTGACCATTCATTAAAGAGAAATGTCACTATTTTAAAAAAGTCCCAAAAACACAATGAGGTCTATTTTAAAACTTTTCTCTGAAATCTACTGTAGCATACGTCCGTTTTTTTTCCCTTTAGCTGCTGTTTTACTAATTTTGGCTTGTATCTAAGATTACAAAAACATCTTATATACTGTACTGTTAAATTTAGCTTTGCCTACTGTTTTAATATTATTGGGTTTTAGCTACAGATTAGTTGGTTTTATCAGGATCCGTGAGTTTATGTCTTTTGATTTTTGTCTTTGGGTCTGTTTGTATTTGTGTTTCAGCATTTCGGAGTGTCTTTCCCCATGAAGTCAGCTCCAGCTCCTGCAGCTCTCACCTGTGCCTCACTGTCTTTCCCCAGGTGTTCGCCATTGTGTCTTGTTAATGTCCCTTTAAGTTCAGCATCTCTGCATTTCCACCTTGTCCATGGATTGTGCTTCTCACAACCATTTGTGTTCTGTTCCTTCATGTTTTCTCATATTTTAGATTTTTTTTAAAGTGTTTTACTGCCATTTCAGCCTTTATTTTTGTTAATAAATTAGAATCCTTTATTTTATCTTCAACTTTTCCTGTGTCAGTCTGCATCTGGGCAGAGTGTGATAAATTTCAATGTTTAGTTACTAACTATAGCCTCACTGCTGCTTGTTTTTCCTTCTGGTATGCCAGTTTCTTTCCACAGACCAAAACCAACCATATCCAGGTAAATCTTTTTCTTTTTCTTCTTCTTTTGGCTTTTCTCTCTTCAGGGGTCTCCACAGCGAGCCATCCTCCTCCATCTCAGTCTGTCCTCTGTCCTCACTCCAACTACCTCCATGTCCTCTCTAACTGCATCCATATATTTCCTCCAGATGACATAATTTAACTTTTTTTTGTGATTTTATTTACATGGATAATTGAGCTTACATAAATTTTTATTTATTTGTTGGAGTATTGCTCAGCTACAGCTAACCTGTTTTTAGCTCACAATCTGCTAAACTGTCTGAGTTAGAGCCAGCTTAACACTCAGCTGTTCACATTAATGTACAACAACAACAGTAATACTTCAGGGGCAGCTGTGGCTAAGTAGCTAGAGCAGTCGTCCTCCATTGCGAGAGTTGGGGGTTCGACTCCACCAGCAGTCACATGTTGAAGTGTCCCTGGGCAAAACACTGAACCCGTCATTACCTCTGATGTGTGTCCCATTGGTGTATGAATGTGATCTAAAGCTCTGATTATTCTTTGTATAGATATAGTTTATGTTGTAAAGAGCTTTGATATCTTGATAAGATAGAAAGGCACTGTATAAGTACAGTCCATTTACCATTTAATAATATTAATGATAATAGTAATATCCAAAAAAGTTCAATCTGGTCCTCTGGACATTCAAAAAACAAAACAAAGCAAAAAAATCTAGAAACGTTTCATCTCATCCAAGAGACTTCTTCAGTCTGAGGTGCTGTTTTCAGCTCAGTCTCTTAAATAGCACCTTCTCAGAGTGGATCAACCAGTTTGCTGCTGACAACCAGAACCAGCTGATCACATGCTCAAGAAGGACCATCAGCCTAACAATGGGTCATTAGCACACTGATGGCTGTTTACTATTCACAGAGGGCTGAGTGATACTAGCAATCACAGCATTGTAAGAGGGGGACAGTTGAACCCAGAGGCTCCACCCCTGTTTAATGATGGACGATTTCTTTTCACAAAGATGGCCTCCTTTACTCCTCTCTCAAACCATCGTTCCGCTCTGTCCAGGATGTGAACATCTTCATCCCTGAAAGAGTGACCGCTGGCCTGGAGATGAGTGTAGACCACAGAGTCCTGGCCTGATGATGTTGATCTTCTGTGCTGGTCCATCCTTTTGGCCAGTGGCTGTTTAGTTTCCCCGATGTAAGACTGACCACCCTCCTGACACTGAACAACATACACAACATTGCTCTGTTTGTGCCAGGGGACTGGATCTTTGGGATGAACCAGTCTTTGCCGTAATGTATTTTGGG
>NC_056504.1:4022077-4031625 GCF_014905685.2 Nematolebias whitei
CTCCCACAGACCAAAAACATGCATGTTAGACTGATTGGTAACTCTAAATTGTCCCTAGGTGTGAGTGAGAGAGTGAATGGTTGTTTGTCTCGTGTCAACAAGTTCCTGGAATCAGGTTGGCAGATATTTGACCCTTCTTCTTGGAAATATTTGTAGTTTGTTTTTTAATTGGTCGAGTTTCCTGGCACGGACTCGGCTTTTGAGCTCAACTATGAATTTTGAATGGGGTTGAGTTAAAAACTTTAGCAAGCCTACTCCAGAAGCTTAATGTTAATCTGATTTATCCAATCAGAAACCAGTTCCAATGTGTGTTTAGGATCATCGTCCTGTTGGAAACCATAACTGTTTCCAGTTTTTAATCATCTAATCACAGACTTGAGGTGAAGTTGAAGAATCTGGAGGTAGACTTCCTCTTTGATTCTTCCATTCACTCTGTGCAATGCACCACCACCACAACATAATGCTACCGCCACCATGCTTGACAGTTGGTACAGTGTTCTTCATTTTGAGAGCCTCACGCTGGCTCTGCCAAACATACAGTAATTACTGATAGTGAGGTCAAAATGGTCAATCTAAGCCTCATTGTCCATAAACCCTTTTCTCCTGAAGGCATTTGGCTCGTCCATGTGAGCAGCTGCAAATTTCAATCAAGCTCTCAGATCTCAACAAAGGCCTCAGGGTACGTTTTGACCTGAGGACGGCAGGAGGACTAAACGTGTTGCTTTTGGAGAAGGGGCTTATTTCTTGGTCGTCAGTCATATAAAACTATCTTTGCAGTGAACAGTGTCACTGGAGTTCCTGCAATTTCCAGTTCGTGAGAGGCTTGAGCTCTGGTTCCTGGATTGCTCATAAACATTCTGACCAGTTTCATTCTTCTGAGAGGAACAGCTCAGGATGGGTCAAATCGCTGTTGGCTGTCAAACAAAGCCTTGTTCTGCTGACAAGGCTGAAGTTAATCATGATTAAAAATAGTCCTTGACCTTTTCAAGGCAAAAAAAAAAAAAGTTAAGAATCTTCAGCACTCCAGTAAACACGTGCTGCCTGTACATTCGTGCCTGTATACTCCATTTAAACCCAGAATGGATTAGAAAAACATCATAATAAAATCTAATTTGTGCACCCAGTTGTTTTTTAAAGTTTATTGGTAAGTTGTATTATCATAACACCCTGGAAAAGATATGGTTCAAAACAATAATTACAATCTTTTAAATAAATATGATATTCATGTCCCAGGGTGAATGTATGTAGATCACACCTGTTTGCACGTGTTTAAAGTTCACCACAGGTGTCAGTATATTTAAAAAATAAAAAGCCGTAGTTACCAGTTTGACAGTAAATCAGCCTATCAACTTTGATCAAGTTGGATGTTTGGTTGCAAACAACTCGTAAACTGAAAGTGTGAAGCTCGTTATGCAGATGTCCTGAGTCTGGTTCTGCTGGAGGTTTCTTCCTGTTTCTGTAGGAAAACTAAGTCACACAAAGGTGAGTATGCAGCTTACAAAGCGTCAATGAGTATAATAAATAATTTGGTTCTTCACAGCTTTGCTTGTCAATAGAAACCTGTAAAATCCAAATTTCCCTTGTGAGTTCCTTTTAAAGCAATTTGAATAAATGCATCCATGTTTCTTATAATGCTCAGACTAACAACAACAAAAAGTAAGTAAATGATGAAGAGTATGCAGTTTATCAAAAACATTTTAGCAACTTAAAATATTGAAACAAGTAAAGTGGAAAGATTTGTTTTTGTAAAATATTTAATAATTCTGCATATTATTTGTCCAATGACCATGCACACTTTCCTTTATAAAACACAAAGGTCACTTTTCCTGTTGGTTTAGAACCAAAGATGTATTGGAAGCGTTGCTTTTGTTTAAAATGAACCATAAAAAAAAATCACAAACGAGTGTGCATAGGCTTGCACGTGTTAGCTTACGTCCTGGGATGGTTGCATCATTTTTATTGTTACAGAAGCAAGCGCTGGGCGTCGTCCTTTACCGTGCCAATAAATCTTTGGTCCTGCCTAGTTCCTGTGACGGCCATCTTGAATGACTCTAAAAGTTCATCAGTTGTAGATGTGCAGCCAATGATTCCTTGCTGACAGTGTCATTAAAACACATCCTCTGATTTATGAGATAAGCAAACACACACATATATATATATATACTGTATACACATACATGCTGTGCCTTCAGCTTCCACAGCTGAAACATGTTTATTAAATTATTGTTCAAGAAATTAAACTTTGGCATGCAAGTTGGAGATAGATTGAGAACAAATGTATTTTTCTGTAAATAATGGAATATGCCATAGAACAAAAAAAAATTATCTCCAAAAGGCAATTTGTAAAGAGAAGCATTAGTTTCAATATATTTGATGAGATTTACCTGCACAGCTGCACTGCATTGTCTGAGTGAGAAAGCAATGGCTGCCTCATCACAAAATCTAGGAACTCCAGTAACTTTTACGAAGACCTTCATTAGCTGTGACTAACTATGGACTTTTTTTTTGGTGTGGTGTTTTAATGGTTTAGTATTTGTTTGTTCGTTGGAGCTTCAGACATTATTGTTTAAAAATCTGCACCACAGGATTTATTTTACCATCGAGGTCCGAGGTCGGAATTTAAATATTTTCTGACTAAGCTGCAGAAAACTATAAAACAGAGAAGTATTTTCTAGGCGATGGTGACTCCGGTTTATTCTCACCCAAAAATATTAGAGACAAAGTTTAAAAAAAAAAAAAAACATTTTAACCAGCTTGATGCATTTCACATACGTGTTTTAAACAGTACATGGGACAAAGGTGTAGATTAGCGTTAAAAAGAGCATTTCTCTGGTAAAACAAAACAGATGCCTACACAAACTGACAGTTTACCACATTTAGTGTGGGGATAAACGGACGGAAACACTGAACACAGATGGCAGACGTCAGCGTCTGCAGCATGACTAAGAATCATTCACAGGATTATAAGCTCTGACACTTGGACAAACATATCCTGAGTCTTATGCTGGGATTTTCCCTGAAGGTGTTGGTAAATACTGACTTTACAGGTGACACAAACACTTCCTTGGTTTTCTGTTTCCATAGAGAACATACTGCAGAGTATGAACACATAAGCAGTGATGCGCTCAGTGAGGCGACGCAACGGTGCAGTGTTGGAGTTGTCTCCTCACAGCAAGAAGGTCACAAGTTCGCCTCCTGGCCTTTTCTGTGTGGAGTTTGCAGGTTCTGCCCGATTTCCTCCAGCTGCCCAAAAGGTTCACTGCTAACTCCGAATTAGGTGTGAGTGAGAGAGTGAATGGTTATTTGTTTCGTTTGTCCCTGTGATGGACTGGAGACCTGTCCAGGGTGTCCCCTGTCTCTCAGTGCTTGAGGTAGGCACTAGAAAGGAAATGCAGGTAAGAAAAATGGATGAATATCACAACGCGCTTTACACCGAAATAACGTGAAATACATAAAAATCAAACAAAGTGGTTAAAAAAAACTAATAAGAAAAAACTGCATTTCCTGCGAAAATGCATGTGTGAATGCCTTTTGCTCAATAATTATCTTAAAACAGCTGAATAGTAGCTAAAGAAGCATAAAAAGCTTAAATTAGCAGAAGGAAGCAGAAAGAGCAACAAGTTTACCCAATTAGGCTGAAAGAAGAAAAATGAGCGCAAAAAGTTGAAAAAAGCCAAAATTGGACAAAAACAGCTAAATACTAGCTAAACCAAGCAGAAAGAAGCTAAAGTTACTAGAAGGAAGTAGGTAGAGCATGATTTTGCTGAATTAGGCTGAAAAAAGTTGGATTGATTTTTAAAAAATGTGGAATTAGCTGAAAACCCTGAAATTAGCATAAAACAGCTAAATATTAGCTGAAATACCAGAAATATCTGAATCTTCCAAAAATTAGCTGAAAGGAGCATAACAAGCTGAAATTAGCAGAAATAAGTTAGAAGTACAAAAATGTTGAAGTAAGCTGAATAAATCTGAAAAAAGCACAAAACAGCTGAAATTAGCTGAACTAGCTGAATTTTTTGATTTTCATTCAAAGTCTATTAAGGATCGTTATCATCTACCAACATGCCAAGTTTCATCTGAATAGCTCTGAAAATGGCAGAGTTATCCTAGTTTCTCTATAAAACAGCTAAATAGTAGCTAAAGAAATGCAGATATAAGCTTTAATTTCCAAAAGGAAGTGGAGGAAGCTTAAGTGTGCCCACTAAGGCTGAAACAGGCAGAAATTAGCTCAATAAAGTTGAAATTATCTGCGAAAAGCTGGAATTTGCTAAAAAAAACAGCTTAATAGTAGCTAAAACAAGCAGAAAGAAGCTTCAGTTACTAGTAGGATGTCGGAGGAACATGTTTTTGCTGAATTAGGCTGACAAACGTTTAAATGATTAAAAAAAAATGTGGAATTAGCTGATAAAAATGAAATTAGCATGAAAACAGCAGAAATAGCTGAAACGTCCAGAAATAAGCTGAAAGGAGCTGAACAAGCATAAATTAGCATAAATAAGTTTGAAGCACAAAAATGTTGATTTTAGCAGAATGACGCTGAAAGGACCACAAAACATCTGAAAAAACAGCTGAACTAGCTGAATTTTGTTTAAAATTTTGTGCAAGGAAGCTGAACGAACCATAACCAGGTGTAAATGTGAAAGTAGTAGTACCAGGTTATAAACTAATCAAAAGTTATGAAGGATGTAAAAGGAGCTCCATTCATTTTCAACGAGAGCAAATATGCCAGAAAAGGCTAAATATCTCAAAAAGCTAAAGTTGCACCAATACCAAAAGTCATAGCAGACATGTCGTGAAACAGCTGAATGTTTTGATGTATGATTTGTTGAAATAGCACAAAAACTGTGGGAGTAGTTAGACGCTGAAAAACGTACGGGAGAAACAGTGAGTCACTATAGTATAGGCATTCACACTATAACAGACTCTACCAACAAAAAGGCCCTTAGGACAATTTCTATCTGTAAAACTTTGCAAATATTTGTCTAATTAACACCCCTGGTTGTTTGTTCATACAAGGGTTGTGTTCTTCTGTATACTCCATTCGTTTGTTTGTTGTATACTTGTCATTTGCTTTAATAAAGATTTTAAACTGGTTACTTTCCACTGGAAGACACGTGAGGCGCAGTTTACGAAAGTGCTTGTTGTTATTAGTCACATGTCTTGGGGAAGCCCTCGCTTACAAATCCACAGCTCAAATGTATAATTAATATCTTGAGAATTGAAAATAAAAATCGTAGCAAAGTTAATCTGCCCTCCAACCAGCAGCCACGTTGTTCTCACCTTATTTCAAATAGCAGATCATCTGAATAGACTTTTCTTTCCCTGAAGTGCGTTCAACACACTTAAAGGCCGAGAATTAATAACGTTATCATAGTGGTGCATTAGATGTTGCCCCCTTCAAATTCAAGTTCAGCCTGAAATGACACATTACAATAAAAAGATCCTTCATTATCACCATTTACGCTGAGGCAAGTTTAAATGACTCTGTTTCTGTTTGGGTGATAGTGTGGTAAATGGGCTCTGAAGTGAGCACTCATGAGCGAGTAATCACCACGGTGCAGTGAAAAGGGGCAGATGAAAGTCAAGAGGCTGTTGGGTTACGTAAGCGCCGACAGGTGAAACGAAGATGTAGAAAGAGGGAGGAAGACGAGCATCATGAAGGACGGGAAGAGACAGAGACGTTCAAGCTGGAAGGATGGGGGGACGGAGGGAGGAGAGCATTCATAGGTCACTGACATGAAAAATGAAAGGGGGAAGCCACCACACCCTCACACACACAAAATCCACAGATCAGCGCCATCCTGATGTACTCCCAAGCATGACCTGTGTTTCAGGCAGGGAAAGCCACTTGTAAAATCAGAAGCGGTCGCTGTAAAATCACCTCCCCTGCGTGTCAGTGCGACTCAGCGGGTGTTATATGATGCAGAAACATTCTGCGTATCGAAAATGCAAATGGCCGAGGCAAACATTTGCATTTCACTCCACTGCATGTGTGCACCTCTGCGGTTCTGCATGCACTTATTACGTTTCTTTGTCTATTTATGTTTGTGTGTGTGTGTGTTAACCTGCGCGTGCGTGAACCTGCGTGGCGTGCAGGCTCGTTTAGCATTGGGATCAGGTATTCTCTCGTTGATTGAGACTGCTGGGATTTTGCAAGGACGACGGCTGATAAGGAAGAAAATGAAGTCCTGCTTGGAAAAATAAAGGCACCACACCAGAATGTTCTGTTCATTTCTGTTTTTGGGGGGGGGGGGGGGGGGGGGGGGGTGTTATGATTGAGTATTTGACCAAAAAACAACCCTGCCTGGGGTTTGACAGCAAAAAAACAAACAAAATAATAATAATAATTAAACAAATAGATGACGTCAATCTCCCAGTTTCTTCTCAGAGATCAGTTCAGGTTTCTCCTCACCTCAAACGGCCTGCCTGCTTGACAAGCTTTAACAGATGGTTCTGTCAGGGCCGGGCGATAAACATGGACAAACAGCCAAAAAGGACAGAGATGGAAGGACCACTCTGCATTTAGATTCTGCTGGAGAACGGAAGAGATGCAGGCAGGCAGGGAGAGGAGAGGAGAAAGAGAGAGCGGCACGAGACACTGGAAGATGAGGCGATAAGGAGAGATGGAGAGAACGAGACGAGAGAGGGATAAACTGAAGTGAGGAGTGTGAAGGGGTTGGAGGAGAGGACAGAAACAGGAGCTCGACATGATGAAATGAATGCCAGGGAGAAGCAGTTCAGACCCACCAGATGGTTACTATGGCAACCACATTCCCCAGCCTCTCTTCCTCCATCTCTCACTCTCTGTCTCTCTGTCTGTAGTTGCTTTGTTGCCGCTTTAATTCTGTGGAGGGGAAAACCGATGGCTGAGAGAGACAGAAAGAGAGAGAGAGAGACAGCTTTTCACATTTTGGTGCAGTGGCATCATAAAGCAATCAAACAAACTTGTTTACGTTTAATACGAGGATTTGTTCCCCCCCGTGTGCACACCCAGTAAAGTGATGCGGAGGTCACGCGTTATGGTACACTTCCTGCATGCGTATAAGTTTACGTGCACTCACTAGTCTATGCTTCTATTTATTACATGAGTGTTGGGGATTGTGGTGGTAAGGCTTTGCTGCAAACACTGCAGACAGATTGAAATGCACCGGGTGTTATCCTCGAGCTACAGTTCCATACGCAGAGCCACATTTCTTCATCCAGAACCTGCACTCAGCCCTGCAACGAGCAGAAATTCCCACGAAACCTCACTCTCACACGCGCCAGCCATGAAACAAACTGAGACGCTCAACAAAGAGGGAGGAATTAAAAGCTTCCAGCCCCCCCTCAGCTAATCTCAACGCGTGGAGATCATTTTCAAAACAGAACAAAATGGTGGGCCATCTCGCTCTGTGGCTGAGTGGGTCTCCACAGGGCCCCCAGGGCTAGATGGCATGTAACCGTGTACGCGTGCCTTCTGAATAAAAGATGCTGACCTAGATGGAACTACGTCATTGGTCACTTTGTTTGTTCTAAATACGTGATCGGCTCATGACCAACGGCAAAAAGTGGCTGACCGATCAACGCAGGGCTGGGCTGGGTGGTGGTGTATGAAATGCTTAAAACGTTTTCTTTGAGGTTTTACACTGAAATATGGTCCTAAAGATAAAAATACTGATGGCAGAATAAATATCATCTCTGTCCTTCAGTATCTTCTGTCCTGCCTCAGCATCCACAGAGCTCCATTGTTTTTTCTTCCTGGGTACATCTTCAAAGACAGAGTCACAGATGAAAGCATGAGAAGCATTTTGAGCATCAACCAATGTTGCACAGCTCACTGATGCAGACTCGTGCAGCGCTGCCAGCCCAGCACCACGTGGGACTAAACATAGTACATCTGCAGGTCTGTGAGCATGAATGAGCCCAACTCAAAGGGTATTTTGTATCAACACTGTACTGAGCCCTTCTGCATTATTAATGTGCAATTTGACTGCCTGCCATCAATAAATTATTGAGGAATTGAAAATTGTTGAGCCGAGGCTTGACAGCCTCAGAGCTTTTTGGCCCCACTAGAGGAGCGAACATGGCCGACTGATTATCGGCGGCTGCGGAGCTCCAAACTGCACGACTGAACGAGTTCTCTCCATAATCCTTTTTGAGCTTTTCAAACTCAGGGCTGCTTAGCTCCCTACCGCATGTTACGCAATAATCAAGCTGTTTATTGAGTGAATTTGTGGGGTTTAGCAAAAGCTGGGACTCCCCCTGGAGAAAGGAGGGAGGCTGACTCCAGATGCTCATGGTTGCCAGAGCAACCTTTGAAGTAAATCTGTGGCCCGAACTGAAACACAACACACTGATTCTTCTATTTTCTCTGCCTCACGTACTGCCGATTGTCCTGCTGACTTAAAATGAAACAAAAATTAACGACTGACGGGTTTCTGTTGAGCGAACCTTTCATTTCACTAAATATAAAATGCGAGTTCAGGTCCATGAAGGTGAGGTTTTGAGGCAACATTATGAACAACTACTATCTTACCTGTTATACATAGCTCTTTCAAGGACCTCAGTTTGGAGAAGCGGAGTTGAATTCTGACTGAATTGATGAGCTAATGACTAGTCCGAGTGGAGCCAAGACCAACTGGAATGCTTCCATATGTTATTTAAATATGAATTTTCTAAAAATAAAAAAAAAATTGCACTTTTTGACAACTATTTTAGAAACATTTGCAGCATCAACATTTTTACATCACATAGTAATTTACATCAAATGATGTGGTTACTTGCAAGTGCAAAATGCATGGGGCACTTCAGACAAGCAAATAATCACACTTCTGTTAGAATAATAAGTTAATAAAATAGCATTTAGATAAACTATGATATTGTTGAGAAATTTTGAAGGTGGTCAAAGTCAGCGTTGGTCTTGGCTCCACTCGGCCGAGCCATTAGCTCGTCAGTCAAGCCAAAATGAAACTTTATTTCTCCAAACTGAAATTATCAGCAACAGGTTAGATATTGATTGTTCATGATGCCCTCTTTGAACTATCTGAAGTATCAATTTAAACAAACATGTGGATGAAAATGAGCAGAAAGTTTAGAAATCTTTTAGGGAATTGAGTTTTACAGCTTTTTTAAATGCTTAAATTTTTTTTGCAAAATGGCTCAACTAAAATCAGAAATTTAAACCACATAAAATACACTAAAATATATATTAAAAAATGTTTTCATTCATTCAACTTTTATTTATACAGGCTATTCTCATTGAGCCACGAGGACTCATTTTCAAGAGAGACCTGTTCCAGACAGAACATATGAAGTACAGACAACAACAACAGTAGACAACAATAAAGTACAGTAAAAACGCAGTTAAAATAAGAGTAGTGTGTAAAACAATAAAACAGGGTGACATACTACAAAACAAGAACATATTTGCTTTGATTTTTCTATTGACATCATCAAATGTTTGAAACCCCTTAAATAAATCAAGGTGGACAACTTCAGTTCCTGTTGCCAGGTGTTCCAGGTGCAGGAGCAGAGCAGGAAAATGCCTTTTTGCCAAGTTCAGTTCACAC
>NC_056504.1:4031725-4037330 GCF_014905685.2 Nematolebias whitei
GGTAAATTAACTGGCAACACTGGAGGTAAATTAACTGGCAACACTGGGGGTAAATTAACTGGCAACACTGGGGGTAAATTAACTGGCAGATTAGGAATTTTAAACCAGTTTAAAAGATTACAGGCAGATGTTGTCTTTTTACAAGAGACTCATAAATCTATTACAACTGCAGATGACCTTAAATCACCTGACTTTCCTGATGTGTTTTGTGCCTGCTATAACTCAAGACAAAGGGGAGTGGCAATATTAATACACAAAGATGTTAATTTGACAGTACTAGACACAGTCACAGACCCAGAGGGTAGAAATTTAATAATAAATCTTTGTATAAATAATTATAAGTTGTGTATTGTCAGCATATATGCCCCAAATGACAATACACCAATGACACCTCTTTTTTTCATGATTTTTTCTCAGCACTTTCTGATCACTTGGATTGCTCACTTATACTTGGAGGTGACCTCAACTTTGGTCTAAATGAAGAACTAGACAGATGTGGTAGAGCAGGAACTCAGCGCAGTTGACAGTCCATAAATATAGTTAAACAGTACATGAGTGATTATTGACTTTGCGATGCATGGCGATCTCTTCACCCCAACCGTAGAGAGTATACTTTCTTCTCACCTGTCCATCACTCTTACTCTCGTCTGGATAATTTCTTAGTCAGCAGCTCGTTGTTGACGGACATCTCGGACACTGAGATACACCCTGTAGCTGTCAGTGATCATGCTCCTGTCTCTTTAACTATAGCAAACAAAAAAGAAATCCCAAAAAGTATAAACTGGAGATTTAATATATCATTGCTTGAAGATGAAGATTTTATCAAATATTTTATAGAAGAGTGGGCTTCTTATCTGGAGTATAATGACGTGCCAAACTCACTCCAGAAGTTCAGTGAGGATCTATGAATGATCCAATGTTGTCCCAAATGACTGATGATGATAAATAGAATCCACCTGTGTGTAATCAAGTCTCCGTATAAATGCACCTGCTCTGTGATAGTCTCAGGGTTCTGTTCAAAGTGCAGAGAGCATCATGAAGACCAAGGACCACACCAGGCAGGTCCGAGATACTGTTGTGGAGAAGTTTAAAGCCGGATGTGGATACAAAAAGATTTCCCAAGCTTTAAACATCCCAAGGAGCACTGTGCAAGCAATCCTATTGAAATGGAAGGAGTATCAGACCACTGCAAATCTACCAAGACCCGGCCGTCCCTCTAAACTTTCATCTGGAACAAGGAGAAGACTGATCAGAGATGCAGCCAAGAGGCCCATGATCACTCTGGATGAACTGCAGAGATCTACAGCTGAGGGGGGAGAGTCTGTCCATAGGACAACAATCAGTCGTACACTGCACAAATCTGGCCTTTATGGAAGAGTGGCAAGAAGAAAGCCATTTCTCAAAGATATCCATAAAAAGTGTTGTTTAAAGTTTGTCACCTGGGAGACACCAAACATGTGGAAGAAGGTGCTCTGGTCACATGAAACCAAAATGCAACTGTTTGGCTACAATGCAAAATGATATGTTTGGAGTAAAAGCAACACAGCTCATCACCCTGAACACACCATCCCCACTGTCAAACATGGTGGTGGCAGCATCATGGTTTGGGCCTGCTTTTCGTCAGCAGGGACCGGGAAGATGGTCAGAATTGATGGGAAGATGGATGGGGCCAAATACAGGACCATTCTGGAAGAAAACCAGTTTGAGTCTGCAAGAGACCTGAGACTGGGACGGAGATTTATCTTCCAACAAGACAATGATCCAAAACATAAAGACACATCTACAATGGAATGGTTCACAAATAAACGTATCCAGGTGTTGGAATGGCCAAGTCAAAGTCCAGACCTGAATCCAATGGAGAATCTGTGGAAAGAGCTGAAGACTGCTGTTCACAAACGCTCTCCATCCAACCTCACTGAGCTCCAGCTGTTCTGCAGGAAGAATGGGCAGAACTTCAGTGTCTCCATGTTCAAAACTGATGGAGACAAACCCCAAGAGACTTGCAGCTGGAACTGCAGCTGGAACTGCAGCAAGAGGCGGAGCTACAAAGTATTAACGCAAGGGGGACGAATAATATTGTACGCTCCACTTTTCAGTTTTTTATTTGTTAAAAAAGTTTGACACATCCAATAAATTTCATTCCACTTCTCGATTGTGTCCCACTTGTTGTTGATTCTTCACAAAAAATTAAAATGTTATATCTTTATGTTTGAAGCCTGAAATGTGGCAAAAGGTTGAAAAGTTCAAGGGGACGAATACTTTCACAAGGCACTGTATCTATTCTCAATGATCCCAAATAAACCATCATCGGACTGGTTTAGATCCCTGGACTCCTCCAGCTCTAAATTTATCTGTAAAGATAAACCCCCACGTATTAAACTAAAAACACAACAGAAGACCAAAGATAAAGGAGGACTAGAGCTACCCAATTTCTATTATTACTTTCTAGCCAACAGGCTAGAATACATCTCACCTTGATGAACCCTGGCTAGACGTAGAACAGCCACTTTGCAATAATATAATGATCTCGGACCTTCCATTCATTAGCTCAAACATAAAACAGGAATGCTTTAAAAGCATCAATATCAGCTCCTCTCTGACAGCTTGGTGGGAGTTTCTTAAAATGACAGAGTCTTCACTAATTCCATGCAGACGTACCCATCTGGAACAACCCTGACATCCTACAACAGAATAAGATGATAAACTTCCCAGGTTAGAGGTGTAAAGGAATCAAATATTTGGAACATATATATGAGGAAGTAGACTATATCCCATTTAACAGATTAATAACACAATATGGGATTGATAAGAATACATTTTTAGAATATCAACAAATTAAATCTATAACAAAAAATAAATTTAACCTTAATAACACTAGAATTGAAATACCAACAAGTGTATTAGATTTCCTTAATCCTAACCCTCCCAAATTACTATCTAAGATTTACCGGACACATTAAAATAGATGAATCAATATCCCTTCCCATTGTAAAATGGGAGACAGACTTGTCAGTCAACTTTGACCAAAACTTCTGGTCTCAGATATGTCTAATGCCCCATTTCCACTGTTACAGTGCAGATCAGGTCAGTTCGGGTCAGTTCAGGTCAGCTCAGATCGGCTCGTGTGTCGTTGTGTTTCCATTTACACTACTGGACCAGCTCTGTAGGTGGGGACTAGAATCCAACTCGTCTTACCACCTGGTGGCGGTAGTGCTCCCTTAAGCTACTTACTAGCCACCACTAAACGTATTAGAAGAAGAACACCCTGAAGGTTTTGTCACATGATGTTGTGGAAGAGATGTCATGTTCTAATGGAGCACCTCATGAGCTGTAACTTTTAAACCTGATTCATAATCCTACCTTACTGCCTTCCTGTCTTCTTTAAATCCATGTGTTTTCCATTTTAGTATAGATTTTTACAATAAAGATGTATTAAAAATATATTCACTTTTATTATTTACAGATATGCACAAGGTTCATGTTAAAATTGCAAAACATCACACTGTGCTGTAATCTTTGAAACTGCTTTTACAATAAGCTACAGACTTGAAAACAATTAGATTCAATTTTGTCCTTAAATTTTAAAGGTTTGTCTTTCATTAAATTTAAAAACATAAATGTATTACTTATTAATCTAAAAAAGTTAAGTCTGGCCTGAGAGTATTCCAGGAGATCTGATCCATCCTGCCAGCGAATCCTAGGAGCTGCAAGTGGCCTGTGATTCTCACAAATTACATCCAATTTGCAGTTCAATTCACAAAGCAAATGAGTCTGGGCGCTCAAGGCATGGAGCAAACCATAACATAAGCTGGGCAGCCTGACCATGGCCGAATTTGCTGCTAATGGTTTTGTTGTGTGTTGATAAACACGGAACTAGCTGATTCCAAAAAGTAGGAAACCTGTTATCATAAATCAAATTATATATGTGTCTTCAACATTCTCGTAACTTCTATCCAGGCTTTTGTCTGGAAAGTTTAAAAATAATAATGTCCATGTAAAGTCCGGTACCTTTCTCCATGTGTCTGTCCTGCTGCTCAGTTTGATTCATGTGATTATTGTACGGCAGCAGCCCTACAAAACAAAGCCTCTGATTGGTTGAGACCTGTGATGATGCCCATCCGTAGCCAGTAGTGATGAACATCCAACCCCCGTGAGCAACGAGTTTGTCTGTGTGTGTCTATGCGTTCACAGACACTGAGCAACTGACTTAAAATTTTAAAAACAAAACTAACAGCGTTAACAGTTAAAAAATTGTTGCTGTTGATCATTAGCTGTGTTAATGAGATAATAATGCATTAATGTGCCCAGCATATAAATATTTTAAGAGCTAGAATGAGTGTTGTGTGATTTAAATGTTGTGGTCGTACAGGTGTTCAGATTTGTCCTACCCTTCAGGAAATGGCATGGACGGTGTTGTCACACGTAACTTAGCTGATCCGGGTCATGGCAGCCAGGTGCTGAGTTAGTGGGATTTTTGCAAACTTTTCTGTGGACCGTCACTTTTTGATTGTCACTTATTTGGTCACCACATCTTGCTCGTCATTTTTCAGTCATGATTACAAGCAACGTAAATCAAGACAGACAGGAACTGTTTGTTTTGATGTATGGCAAAAGTTTATTGTGTTAGTTTTAAAATAAATGCACAAAACACAAGTTGGAGTCAGCAGAGCTCTTTGGAGATGCATCACAGCAAAACACTCTACACAGTGTACACATACACACACACACATATATATATACATATATACTGTAAATACATATTTATTATATTTACACATGTTGACAACTCGACACTAAAGAAAGACCACATATCAAGTTTGGTGTCATTTTCCATAACGCAGAGCAAATGAGTTGATGTTGTATGAGGAAAAGTCTTGACGTTTCTTGATATTCTGAGGGACCAGCATTTTTGTGGTCAACCATCCTGTGTTGAGAATTCCTCCATTAGTTGATTGTAGAATCTCCAAACTTTCTGTTGACAGATGTGTTGATGTATACTTCAAGGCTTGTAACACTTTGATGAGGCCACTAACTGAAAGAGAAATAAAAAACTCTTTAAAGACTTAATTTGTATATTTTAGATAAGACAAAATTGTATGATATGCAGTAGCTGACATTTTTATTATTACGTTTTTAATGAGAGACACATTTCTAATAAAAACCTTGTAGTCCTTAAAGAAACGCTTTTTGTCCACTGCATTTCATATTAGAGTTTGAGATTAAGATCATCTTATGTTGAGATACAACAGAGTTAGAACTGGTCTGGATGAATCTACCAGTTTAATTACATGTCCAGCAAAATGTGAGACAAGACAAATAATTGCCTATGTTTTGTGGCAAATGTAACACAAACAAAATGTAGTTTTTGTTACAATTTCCAGCTATTTCAGTTGCAGCTGTGGAAACAGCCCCTTCATTTCCATATAAGGAGTGTGATGTCAGATCAGGAACCAGATCATGCGAGACCGACAGATTTCTGTTGAAACAGCTGTGAAGGGCAGTCATGAAGAAACCCTCCCACCACCCACTGTGAATACACACTCCTTCCTGTGAATACACACTCCTGCCTGTGAATACACACTCCTTCCTGTGAATACACACTCCT
>NC_056504.1:4037430-4042569 GCF_014905685.2 Nematolebias whitei
GTATCAGTTGAAATCATCTGTATCAGTTAAAATCATCTGTATCAGTTGAAGGGTGAGGAAAGAAAGTGTCAGTGCAAGATAGATGGAATACTTGCTGATGTGTTTAAACTTTGACATGCTTGGTTTTTAAAAAACAGTTCTAAGTAAAAACAGACTGATAGTTCCAGACAGGCCGTTTAAAATGATAACAAATGAAAAACTCTTACAGTAAATTTTCTTGTTATCTTTTACAAAATACTTTGAAATGTCTGATCGTACTTTATGATTTTTCAAAACACGATTCATGACTCCCCGTGCTGCTTTCAAATCATCCTTACTTTTGTTTAGTAAGGCACTATAATATTCCTTCTTATGTTTTCGTATAATCTATACGAGCTTGTTTTTATACTTCTTGTATTTCTCTTCTGCGTCTTTTGTTCTTTATTTTAAGAAACACGAGTCCAAGTAATTCTTTCTTTACAAGCACTTCTGAACCTTTCATCATCCATGGTTTGTCAACCACATTGAGCTTCCAGACCAGCTCGTCTCAGCCGCCTGAGGAAGTAGAGTATCCGATGATCTTTCTTCATCAGGCTGGTGGTGTTGGTGCTCCAGCTTTGCCATCGTAGATTAGTCTTCGGCCACCCCAGTCATTTGAGAAAACTATACAATACTTTTAAGCACTATAAAAACTTGAAAACATGGTTTTCCTTTGATAATAGGGGTGGTCAGTTTATATATATATATATATATATATATATATACATTGCAGTGGTCATCTTGGACTTTGACGTGTCAACCCAATTATTGATGGAGATCTTTCGTACCTGTAGGTGCAGACACAAACTGAGGTAAAAGTTGCCACTTTGCTAATTTTTGACCTAATCATTTGGGAAACTATAGTTTGAAGCAATATAAAAATTAGAATGCAGTCTCTTCAAATGTTTGGGCCAGTGAGTTTTTGTACAGTATACAGTGTATATCGCCATCTTAAATTTTCACGTGTCAACCTAATTTTTGATAGGGATTTGTTTAACATGATGCAGTAGATGCAGTATGGCTAGATGCAGCCATACCCCAAGCAACCAAGTTGGCACGATGCTTATTTTTCAAATAATGCAGCTGTGAAGCTTTACATATACACTTATGACATCAGCAATCTTACATTTTGATGTGGCAACTCAAAATGGAAGTCGGTACCTCACTTACTTTTCAAGTTATCATGCTCACAACCTGCACAGACATAAAGTATTTCCAGTTCCCTCTCTTTGCTCCACTACGGAGAACAAAAACTTTTGTCAGAAACATGAACAAACATCCTTCGTGTGAGAAAAACGTCATCAACTAGCCATCCCTTTGACTGTCACTGTATGATTCACACACTGCCTTCAAGTTTGTGCACGATGCGTTGAATGAGGTCAGAGCTGTATTCTACAATCCCAAATGCAGAAGTCTGTGGTCAGGTTGAAACAGGAAAGAGCACAACACAACCCACAGCATAATAAAAATGTACTTTAGATTCTGTCTTTAAACAGACAGATGTTTTTTATGATTGAAGTGGGCTTGTGCGATACTTATGAGCAGTCATCATCTTACCTGCAGTAAACCACAGGCAGTGTCTCCTGAATTTGTGGGATCAAAAAGGCTGTTGATAAGCGAGCTGAGCTAACTCTTTCTCAGAGCAAGGTGAACAGAACAGATCTTTGCCATCTCAAACAAGGCAAATTTCAAACACTTGTATGATGCTTTGAGTTTTAAACTGCATTACTTATTACACCAAATTTGAGCCCAGCATCTGTAAAACTACGGGTAATAGTCCTTTTTGTGTTTGCTAAGAGCAGCTGACTGTGGCGACAATCTTGAACAGGGCTGATTCCAAAACCTAATCCACAGAAGGTTTAAAGACAATCATCACTTTTTGAGAATCTTGTTAAAATCCTGCAACAGGCACATTGTTGATTTAACAGTTAATTTCAAAGCTCGTGCGTCTGTTTGTGCTCAGAGTATGTGTTAAAAATGACTCTCAGCTACTAACACATGAAAGTTTGGTAAGAATTAAAAATATAGCCTGGTACTCAATGGGTAACATACAACATACTTACAATGCAGTTAAGGGGTACTTACATGGTACTTATGCGGTAATAAACAGGGTACTTACAGGTAACTTAGTAACTTACATACAGATTACTTACATATTTACACTTACATACAGTACTTACATTTACAGAGTAACTTAATGGAACTTTGGGAGTCCTTACAAGGCACTTACTGTATGGGGTACTTACAGGGTACGCATGAAGTTAAATACAGAGTACTTTTTGGTTACTTACAGGATGACATACACAGCAATTATGGAGTAAATATTTAGTACTCACTGTGTATGTTATCCTGTTAGTATTTTGCTTTTTAGCCCATAAGTACACTGTATGGTACCCTGTAATTAACCCATAAATATGACCCATAGATAACCCATATAGCCCTTTTCCATAGTGACGGCTCAGATCGGTTCGACTCGGCTCAGCTCAGTCCAAGTTGCATTTCCATATGAATGTTTACCGGTTCTGTAGGCAGGGTCCAGAATCCAACTCGCCTTAGCAGCTGGTGGCAGTAGTGCTCCCTTGAGCTATTTATTAGCCACCACTAAATGTATTAGAAGAAGAAGACTCTGAAAAGATACACAACCAAAATGGAGGATCTCATTGATTATTGAACATTCTGCTCAGTCTGTGGCTTTTTGTCAAACGTCAGGCTGCGGTCTCACGTTAGAGCTGAGGTGAGCCGGCGCGCACTGAGAGGAGGCGTGAGCGCTTTCTGAGTGAGACGCTGTTTCGGTGGAGGCTGCAGCTGTACACGTTTACTCCCGCTGTGCGGTGAGTGGGCAGAAACAGCAGAAAATAAAAACGGGCTCTGGCTGAGAGCGAGGGATTTTACCGGACTCAGTCTGCTGGGAAAAACATAATTTTAACTGATGTTGCAGACAAGTGTTTTGTGATATTTACTGAACTGCGGTGCCTTTTAAAACGCTATTTAGAGGTTACCGGTTCGTTCTGTGTGAGGAGTGAAGAGAAGCAGCTGTGAGATCAGTGGATCTGACAGTCAGGCTGGAATCAGATGAAACTTTACTTTCAGAGATGTTTCTGTTTTATTTCAAAACATACATCATCAAAAAACATACCTTCCCCTCAAGGAGCTGTTCCCTGGTGGAGGGGGCCGGCGGAGCAGCGGAGCGTGAAGTCGCTGCTGCAGCTGTGGAGCACCTCTGCTGCTGTTGCTGGCCAAGGCGGTCCCTCCAGTGGCCGGAGGGGCAGATGGACTGTGACGTCACCAGATGGTGTACAGTCTGAGACCTCCTCGAACCTCTGCGATTCCTCAAGGATGATCCTGAAATTGGCCCCGAACAGCGCCTCTGGGGTGATGGGGCCCTCCAGCAGGTCTCTCTGCAGCCTCTCAGACAAGGATGGCGAGAGGCGGAGCCAGGTGGTCTTCTTGTTCATGGTCAACCAGGTGGCGATGCGGGACAGGCAGACCGCAGAGGTGGCACATGTTTAAGATGACATCAGCAGCTTTACAGAGAGAGCTCTTTGTCTCCACCAGCAGGTCTGCTTCCTCCAGCCTCTTTGAGATGCTGTAGGCCAGCAGGGTGATGTTGTTGTTCGCTGCGGCCGCCTGGAATGAGCACTGGTGAGCTCGGTTGGAGACCTTGTCACCACCTGGTCACGCTTCCCTGGAGGGACAGGTTGCTGATCCATCCTGGAAGCTTTTGCCCCAAGCGCATCCACCAGGCTTGGCTCCAGGGGGGCAACCGAGGGAAAAAACTCTGATCGGTAAAACTCTCTACTCTGAAGATGGAGGCAAAGGTGGAGACAGGTGTCTTCAGCTTGCTGAGCCCAGCTGCAGCCTCGTTCCAGTGTGACGTCACAGCTGGATAGCGGGGCCAGATGGGGTCAGGGCGACGAGCCGGGGCGGAGCCAAACCTTCTCGCCAGATCATTCGATCGGGACGGAGGGAGGCGAGGGATGAAAAGTCCCTTTGTGTCAGCAGCCTCCTGGATTATGTCGGGCAGCTCCGAGAGGAGGGCGCTGACGGCTGGGAGTGGTGTGGTCGCCAACCTGGGAAGACTCGAGGTGGCTGAGCGTTCGCTCGGCCGCTCTTCTTCCGTCACTACGCTCTCTAGGAGGGAAGGGGCAGTGAGTCCGTTGCCAACATCGCCTTTCACGGAGGAATCATTTGATTCACTGAGTGACTCTGCGTAAAAAAAAAGGCGGTGGTGTTGTCCCGCACGTAGCGTCCCGCCACGGAAAAACACTCAGCGGACTAAAGTTTTCAGTGCTGCACTGCGTGCGAAGGGATAAACCCACTAGCGATAGCCTTAAAGGGTGAATCCTATATGAAACAGAACTTAAAAATAGGTCCAGCCGCTGCTCTGAGTTCTGAGTAATTGCAAATGGTGGATTGGAATGTTTTGAAAAGTTTCTCAAAGATCCAGTGACTCCGCCCCCTGACCAATCAGTGACCAACAGTGTCCTGATGTCCTTACCCTGACTCCTGTCGGGAGAAGTTGATCGATTTTGTTGAGGGATCAGCTGGTCTCTCAACAAAATTGATCAACTTCTCCCGACAGGAGTCAGGGTAAGGAGGACCCTCTGACCTCGACGGAAACAAATTGGATTCATGATGACAACTGGTTTTTGCTGTTTGGGCTGGTGAAATCTGGATTGTCTACAAATTTGTGTGGATGTGTTGAAGCTCAACAGTGCTCGGACTGAATGTGGGAAGCCGTGTCAGGGAATTGGAGCAGCTGTTATCAGGACTGTGATCTCCCTGGCAGCACTCATGAATGGTGGAATAATCTGGAGAAGCTGTGAGCTCGACTTTTGGAGTAAAGGATCAATTCGGCTGTTTTGGAGTTTCCATCAGAGAATATGTACAGCAAGACTTTAAAGGCAGAAACAACAATCCACGAGTTCTGTCTGACCCAAACTGTGGCCTTGATGCCGGACTTATCTCAACTCCTCCTGGAATGTTTTGAAAACATCAAAGATGCTTTGACTGTTTCCTCACCCCTCCCTTCCCCAAAGCCGTGGACATGTAACAGAACCTCAACTGAGCTGAAGATGAACGTCACCTCTTATCTGACAATGGCTTGGGGGGGGGGGGGGG
>NC_056504.1:4042669-4049528 GCF_014905685.2 Nematolebias whitei
TTTGTCTCCAAGGTGACATCATCTAAGTGGCCCAATAAGCAAACTGACGGAGAGAGTGGAATATTACATCTCAGACACTTTGATAAGTCTTCACATATCCGGCACCAAAACCTCTGAACAGGTGGACAGAACCAAAATGCGTGGATGTAATTGTCACGAATATTGTCTGTACACTGTGAGCAAATATTAGATGATGCGAAACCCATCTTGAACATCCGTTGACCTGTATAGTGTACTCTATGAAGGATTTTGTATTGTATTAATTGTAAATTGGAGTTTTTAATCATCTTAAAAGTTCTTAGACATATCTGAGACCAGAAGTTTTGGTCAAAGTGGACTGACAAGTCTGTCTCCCATTTTACAATGGGAAGGGATATTGATTCATCTATTTTAATGAGTGTCAGGTAAACCTTAGATAGTAATTTGGGAGGGTTAAGAGTAAGGAATTCTAATACTCTTGTTGGTATTTCAATTCTAGTGTTATTAAGGTAAAATTAATTTTTGTTATAGATTTAATTTGTTGATATTCTAAAAATTTATTTTTATCAATCCCATATTGTGTTATTAATCTGTTAAATGGGATATAGTCTACTTCCTCATATATATGTTCCAAATATTTGATTCCTTTACACCTCTAACCTGGGAAGTTTATCATCTTATTCTGTTGTAGGATGTCAGGGTTGTTCCAGATGGGTGTACGTTTACATGGGATTAGTGAAGACTCTGTCATTTTAAGAAACTCCCACCAAGCTGTCAGAGAGGAGCTGATATTGATGCTTTTAAAGCATTCCTGTTTTATGTTTGAGCTAATGAATGGAAGGTCCGAGATCATTATATTATTGCAAAGTGTCTGTTCTACGTCTAGCCAGGGTTCATCAAGGTGAGATGTATTCTAGCCTGTTGGCTAGAAAGTAATAATAGAAATTGGGTAGCTCTAATCCTCCTTTGTCTTTGGTCTTCTGTTGTGTTTTTAGTTTAATGCGTGGGGGTTTATCTTTCCAGATAAATTTAGAGCTGGAGGAGTCCAGGGATCTAAACCAGTCAGATGATGCTTTATTTGGGATCATAGAGAATATATAGTTTATTTTAGGCAAAACCATAATTTTTATTGAAGCAATCCTTCCCATGAGAGATAAGGGTAGAGATTTCCATGTAGCAAGATCATCCTCAATTTTCTTTAAAAGTGGGATGTGGTTTAGTTTTGTTAAATCTGCCAATCTAGGATAGACTTTAATACCCAAGTACATAATATTCCCTGACTGCAGTTGTGTAGTAAGTGAATTGTTGAAATAGCAATTAATTGGTAGAACTGTGGATTTTATCCCGTTTATAGAGTAATCTGAAACTCTTGAAAAAGAGTTTATCAATCCAATAACCTGAGAGAGGGAGGTTTGTGAATGCTGGAAGAAGAGCAACACATCATCAGCATACAGACTGATTTTGTGCTCTATGTTCTTGCATTTTATGCCTTTAATATCTGTAGTTTGCCTGATTGCTGCGACTAGCGGTTCAATGAAAATAGCAAACAGTGAGGGGGAGAGTAGACATCCCTGCCTGGTGCCCCTGATTTACTGATTCTGGAAGAATCCGTTTTGTTGTGTGTTTCCTTGATTGATGAAGCCTTCCGGACCGAAGGCGAAACGTTTCAGCACACAAAAAAAAAAAGAAACTGTCCAGATGACCTGACTGAAAAGTGTTGGTTTATTTTGTACCCTTATTGAACGCTTTAGTATTTCTTGTTTGTTTATTTGTTTTAGTGAGTCAAATCAGTTCTTCTCATCCTGAATATTTTATTGTACTGTTAACCTTGTGTTAACCTGCATATGACAAATAAACATAACCTGAATTAAGCATTAACCTTTAATTTTAACCATTAAGCATACAATGTAAATAATTATGACAGAAAATGGAGGATTTACCTGCAATTACTTTCATAGAGATGAACATGTGGTAGCTACTTCCTGTTTATAACTTGTGATCAGCTGATGGGGTCAGTCCCCGGCTTTTTACATGTTTTCCAAACTCCGTTTAATCTTTGAAAAAAAACAAACAAACTGTATCCCACCCTCTAAATGCTCAGGGTAACGCGTGTCTGGTATGCCTGTTCTCCACTGAGATTAATTTTTTGGGTCTGGGGATTTTTCACAAACCCCTCCGACTGTAAAGCGTCCAGCTTGCAGGAAAGGGGCGTTTACCTTCGGGACAAATTGAGGTTACAGATTGGTAATTTGCTGACACGCCTACTGGATTGATTGACAGGTCGCGCAGCGGAGCCGACTTGTGGAAAAAAGAAGGAAAAAAAACTAGAGCTGTAGCCCTGCGGAGGAGGCAGGGTGGCCCAGGAGCAGCGGTAGCATGTTTTGTGTTTATATGTTGTTAGTAACAAGTTCTAAAAAATAAAAAATAGTGAGGGCTGGCCCTGCAGCCCACACATCAGACTGGCCCACCGGGAATTCTCCAGACCCTCCCAATTGGCCACTTCTGGCCTGCTTACCATGCCAGATGTGCTCCTTTATTCTGCCATTTTAACTTCACCTTTGCCTATTGACTAGGTTAAAAATACATCAAATGCTATGCTCATCTGTCACACTTACATTTTCCAGCCGTGTTTTCTGACAACAGGGAAAATGACTAACACATCTTAACCCCTTTAGTCAGTCTATACATTACTTGTCTGGTATTAGAAAGGGAGCTAATAGTTATTCTAAACACTGTTTTTCCACTTTGGAGTAAACTGTTGGGGGGAGAATCAGTTTTGTGTTGTGTGTCCAGATGACCTGACTGAAAATTGTTGGATTGTATACCTGGATTATTGCACATGGACTTTGTTGGTTTTGAACCAGTTTGACATAACTGTCGGCGAGGAAGAGGGCTGGCACCGGAGAAGGGGGCGTGCCAAAGAGACCATCTTAGCACCAACATAACTGGTTTGTTCCACTTTGGAGTAAGCTGTTGGGGGAAGAATCAGTTTTGTGTTGTGTGTTTCCTTGACTGATGAAGCTTTCTGGATGGAAGGTGAAATGTTTCAGCACAAAAAAAGAAACTGTCCAGATGACCTGACTGAACATTGTTGGATTGTATACCTGGATTATTGAGCATGGACTTTGTTGGTTTTATGGATATAATTTCTAGGCGCAGCCAAGGTGTTGAGACAATCCGTTTTGGTTACCTTAGGATCGCATCTCTGCTTTTTGCAGATGATGTGGTCCTATTTGCTTCATCAGGTTGTGACTACACTTTCACTGGACTGGTTTGCAGTCGAGTGTGATGCGGCCGGGATGAGGATCAGTTCCTCCAAATTCGAGGCCATGGTCTTTAGTCGGAAAAGGGTAGAGTGCCCTCTCTGGGTTGGGGAGGACATCCTGCCCTAAGTAGAGGAGTTTAAGTATCTTGGGGTGTTGTTCACGAATTAGGGGAAAATGGAGCAAGAGATCAATAGGTGGATAGGTGCGGCGTCTGCAGTGAAGCGGGCACTGTACCAGTCTGTTGTGGTGAAGAGAGAGCTGAGTCAAAAGGCGAAGCTCTCAATTTACAGGTTGATCTACATTCCTACCCTCATCTATGGTCATGAGCTTTGGGTTGTGACCGAAAAAACAAGATCTTGGATACAAGCGACCAAATTGAGTTTTCTCCACAGGGTGTCTGGGCTCTCCCTTAGAGACAGGGTGAGAAGCTTGGTCATCCGGGAGGGACTCAGAGTAGAGCTGCTGCTTCTCCACGTCGAGAGAAGCCAGTTGAGGTGGCTCGGTCATCTGTTTAGGATGCCTCCTGAATGCCTCCCTGGTGAGATGTTCCAGACACATCCCACCAGGAGGAGACCCAGAGGAAGACCCAGGAGATGCTGGAGGGACTATGTTTCTCAGCTGGCCTGGGAATGCCTCGGGATTCCCCCGGAGGAGCTGTCCCAAGTGGCTGGGGAGAGGGAAGTCTGGGTCTCCCTACTTAAGCTGCTACCCCCGCAACCCGACCCCGTATAATCGGAAGTAAATGGATGGATGGACACTGGAATTATGGTTCAAAATACTGAAAAAACGCAGGATAAGGATTCAAGGATTCATTGATTTAAGGTTCATTTGTCATTTGCACCCCATGTGGTACATGTGGTGGACGAAATTATGTACACAGTTTCCCAGTTACATCCAACAATAAAATGTAAAAGAAAAACATTAATAAAATCTAAGATATGAATTAGTAGCATAAAAAACATTATGTCGAGCAGCAGCACGAACATGAGTCTGAGTGAGCAGATGAGCACGCATGAACACAGCAACATGAAACAGATCAGCAGCAACATGATGTGATTTTTCACAGTGATTATCCTGGTTGACACAGTGATTATCATGTTTGTGATACATCCCACCACCGCTGTATCATCTGCAAACTTTACAATGTGACAGCCTGGATGGGTAGCTGCACAATCATACATGAGCAGAGTAAACAGGAAAGGGCTCAACACACATTCCTGAGGAGAGCCAGTACTGAAGGTTATGGTGGAGGAAGAGAAGTTGTGGATCCTCACTGACTGTGGTCTGTTTGTTAAAAAGTCTAGTACCCAGTTGCAAATGGAAGGGCTTAGTCCTAGTGTGAATAGTTTGTCCATCAGGGTTTGGGGGATCATGGTGTTGAAGGCAGATGTGAAGTCCACAAAAAGCATATGGACGTAAGAGTCTTACTGCTCCAGGTGGTTGAGCGCAGTGTGGACTACAGAGGAGATGGCATCCTCTGTTGATCGGTTCTCACGGTAAGCATATTGATGAGGGTCCTCGTTGATGTTGATGGTTGTTTTGATGTGGGTCATGACCAGTTTTTTGAAGCATTTAACGACTATCAGGGTGAGGGCCACTGGCCGATAGTCATTCAGACCAGTCACTGTAGAGCTTTTTGGGACTGGGATGATGGTGGAAGTCTTCAGGCAGGTGGGAACTGTCTCCAGGATAAGTGAGGGGTTAAAGATGTCTGCCAGCACCTCGCAGAGCTGATCGGCACATTCTTTCAACACTTTCCCGGGGATGTTGTCTGATCCTGTTGCCTTGTGAGGATTAATCCTCTTGAAAGTACTCCTTACTTCTGCTGAGGTCACGCTGAGAAGCTCTTCATCCAGGTGGTGAAGTGAGTCTGGTGCTGTGTGGTCTCTTCGGGTCTTCAAAGCGTGCGTAGAACTTGTTGCGGGCATCAGGCAGTGATTGGTCTTTGGGGCATTGTTTGTTCCCGCCTTTATAATCTGTTATATACTTAATGCCCCTCCACATGCTCTGTGGTTCTTATGAGGTGAATTGACCCTCGATCCTCTTGTAGGATTTCTGGGGTCTTGTCATACATGTTGTGTTTTTCCTCATGTTTTCCTGTCACCCCTCAACATTTCTCCTCCTGTGTTCCAGCACTGTCACACCTGTGTCTGATCCTAATCACCACAGGTGCCTTTCATTTCACTTTGTTTATGTATGTATATAGTCAGCCCCTTGGTGTCTTGTCAGTGTCTCTGGATTGTCCTTGTCCTAAGGCTTCATGCTCTGTACTCCTGTGTGTCCTCCTAAAAGTAAGTTTGTTGCCCAGACAGCTTTTAGTTTTGTTTATTTAGAAAATAAGCTTATTACTTATTTTTACTGGAGTCTTTCAGCGTCTTCCTGCACATTTGTTCCAACACTCAGACGCAAATCATGATAGAATCCAGAGACCAAACCGAACCCAGCAGAAAGATCACTCTTTTAGAGTTCCTAGTCCGAGAGGCTAAAAAGACTGCTCAGCGTGAGGAGGAGGAAAGGAGTAGAACCCTGTACCAAGGTACTCGCCTGGCTTTTAAACCTTGGTCCTTTGCCTCACCACCTCGCCCTTTGTCACCCCCTCACAGAGCGGCAGCACCACAACTCACCTCCTCCCCAACCACCACCTGCTTTCTTGAAGTGGTCTTCAAAGGAAGGGTGGCAACCCGCTTGGACTTGCCGCAGGAGGAATGGGCGGCAGAACCGAACCAGTTCCACCGAACTCCAGCACGTCCCTCCTTAGACGCAGCCAAGTCCTCGCCCATGCGTTTCCTTTCGTGGGGGAAGGACGCCGCACGTACCTGAGCACCTGTTGCTGGAGGTGAGACGCTGCACGCCCCTGCGCACCTGTCACTGGGGGTAGAATGCCGCACGTCCCTGCGCACTCGTCACTGGGGGGAGGAACCCTGCAGCCCCAGGATCTCTGGGAGAGAATGATCACTGTGGAGGACATCATCTCCAGGTACATTGGGGCTGACAACAATAACAACTCGCCGGAGATGTGGCAGCAGTTCCAGCAGGCGTGGATGGGAAGGCGCGTGCTGCGCTCGCTTTTGCTGGCTGCTGCTCAGCTTGGTTCTCCTCCCAGCTCACCTCCAGCTGATCTCGCTCCCTCACCATCAACTGCAACCCGTTCCGGGTCCTATGCCAGTGGCTCCTGCCTGGCTTTCCACGCCAGCAGCACCAGCCCTGAACCCACTGGTCTCTGCACCAGCCCTGGACCCACTGGTCTCCCCACCAGCCCTGGACCCGCTGGTTTCCGCACCAGCACTGGACCCGCTGGCTCTCACTCCTGCTTCCTTCATGCTGGGTTCCACCTCAACACCTGACATGCTGGTTCCTACACCAGCTTCCTCCATGCTGGGTTCTGTCTCAGCTCCTGCCACGCTGGGTCCTGCTCCAGCACCTGACCTGCCAGGTCTATCAGGAGCAGAACCTCTGCCTCTCTCCACTGACACTCCTCCAGAAGCCCTTGCTGCTGCTGTGATCTTCGCTCCCAAGGCCCCCGTTCCTCCTGAGGTCTTCGCTCCCAAAGGCCCTCGCTTCTCCTGTGGTCTTTGCTCCCGAGGCCCTCATTTTTTCATTTACCCTTTATTTAT
>NC_056504.1:4049538-4051134 GCF_014905685.2 Nematolebias whitei
AGGTGAACCTGCAACTTTCCGATCACAAGCCCATCTTCTAACCTCTGTGCCATCACTCCCCCTCGCTCCTCCTGAGGTCTTTGCTCCTCCTGAGGTCTTCGCTCCCGAGGCCCTCGCTCATCCTGAGGTCTTCGCTCCCGAGGCCCTTGCTCTTCCTGGGGTCCACACTTCACCTGCTGCTGTGGCCCTCGCTCTTCCTGGGGTCCTCGCTTCGCCTGCCGCTGTGGTCCTCGCTTCGCCTGCCGCTGTGATTCTCCCTACTGGTCCATCTGCAGTGATCGTACACCCTCAGCCGAAGAAGAAGCTGAGCCCTTAGCCAAAGAAGAAGTCAAAGAAGAAGTCAAAGAAGAAGTCAAAGAAGAAGCTGAACCTCGCTCACCCTCCAGAGGTCCTTGCTCACCTAGCTACAGCCTCCCCAGGGGTCTCGATGCCTGCAGCTGTGGCCTCTCTAGTGGTCGCCTCGCCTGTCACCATGATCTCCTTGGGGATCTCATCCCTCCTTTGCCCGAGTCCAGGAGGGTACAAGTGGACGCCACCACTTACCATAAAGGGACGGTCTCCTGGTTGCCCACCGGAACCCTGGTCCTAGGGTGGATGGCATCCTGGCCGCCCGCCAGACCTCTGGCCTGTTGACAGATGGTTGTCAGGCTGCCCCCCGGATCTTCTGTCCTGCCATGGACAGTCTCCTGACCGCCCACCTTGTGTTTCCCCTTTGTGTTCAGTGTTTTCCCAGGTTCCTACCTGTCAGTTTTTGTTTGTTACTTCTGTGCCCTACTTTTGTGTTTTTACCACAGTATAGTTCGTGCACCAACTTTTACTCACATACCCCCCCCCCCCCTCCCCCCGGTGATTTCCCCGTTAACTCGCTGCAGCGATCCGCTTGAAAAAAAGAGTCTGTCATCCAGCTGGAAGACTGAATCTGGCGTTTCACTTGGAATCTGTTTCTGTGAGGCAAAGCACCACACACCATCTCTTCTGTGGCGCCCGCTCTCAGACAAAGCAAATCCATCTTGTTGTCCAACAAGCAGACGTTCGACAGAAAGAGAGATGGCATCAGGAGTTTTCTGGCTTTAGCGTTAGCACATAGCCTCACCATAACCCCCGGCATCCTCTCTTCTTTAGCCGGGAGCAGCATGTCCTCTTCTGCCCGTTTGAATGCCTCTGCCGCAGCTTCCAGGTAGATGACTTTAAGATCTGCATTCTGTCAAGCGTAGTTTTGAGTTTGTTGCTGATTCATTCTATATTTCGTGGCAAATCTGCCCTTATTCTCCTCAGTTCGATTCAGCTATATTTCACACGCATAAATCATGCGGTGTCAGGCACAGTCAATTTCAAAACTCCTAAAAACTGGGATCGCACCAGGAGCCTGTGAAACTGCAACTGCTCTGAGCGCAGCCAATAAAAAAGATAAAGAAAGAAATTAAAATGCGTAGATGGGCAACATACAGGTCCTTCTCAAAAAATTAGCATATTGTGATAAAGGTCATTATTTTCCATAATATAATGATAAAAATGAAACTTTCATATATTTCAGATTCATTGCACACCGACTGAAATATTTCAGGTCTTTAATTGTTTTAATACTGATGATTATGG
>NC_056504.1:4051234-4056423 GCF_014905685.2 Nematolebias whitei
GTGTTCAGGTGTGTGTTGGTGTGGTGTGTTCAGGTGTGTGTTGTGGTGTGTTCAGGTGTGTGTTGGTGTGGTGTGTTCAGGTGTGTGTTGTGGTGTGTTCAGGTGTGTGTTGTTGTGGTGTGTTCAGGTGTGTGTTGGTGTATATACATGTAGGTTTGTGTTAAGTAAACTGTATTTATTCATATTTATTGCTGTTTAGATCTAACCCAAATGTCTGATGTTTTTAATTAGTCTAACTTGCAGACCTGCAGAATTCCAGAAGCTTTTTAAACTTGTCAGGTTTGTTAAAAGTTTAACTGAACAATTATACATGTTATGGATGTGTTGGACCGACCGGCTGTTTGTTAAATCAGATGATCACCTGTTTCCAAACAAGCTGTCACTTTGATCATCTCATATAATGCATGCACTTTTGGACCTGACGGCCAACCAAACTTAACTCATGATATTCTTCAAACTCAACTTCATGACTGTTCCTGAATCTCAGCTCACACAGTGAAGAAATGATCCTGGATCCATTTCAGTTCACATCCAGCTGATGATAACGTGTTCCTTGTTAGGTCAGGTAAGAGTTGAAGTGACTATTCCTTTAAAATGTACACTGGATGATGAAGAGCTGAGGTGAAGTGGATCAGTCAGCTCCAGATCCCACCTCTGAAGACCCTCACACAGTACAGCACAGTCTGACCTGGTTAGGAGCTCCGTTTTCAGCTCCTGACACTAAAACTCAGCTGTGTGCTCCATCTTTCAGACAGGACTGTCTTTGAGCTCACTCAGCCAGCTCTCATACCAGCTACAGTTCTTAGGGACTATTTTTATAAACGTGCTGGATGGTGCATCAATAAGACCAAAATAAATCTTTGTGTCTGTTCCACAGATCTGTCACTGACCTTAAAGGCAAATCTGCGGGTTATGTTATCCAAAGGCTCCACTCCTTCGACCAGGAAACCAAGCAGGGGCAGACTTCCTAAAACCGTGTCCTCTTTCTCATCTGTAGGAAAAAAGAAAGAGTCACATCGTCCCGAGACAAACCTGCAACACAGAATGATGCTGAGGGAAATTCTCAACAGTTCTTGTAGAAACAACATAGTCCATGCTCAGTAATCCAGGTATACCAATAATCCAGGTATACCAATAATCCAGGTATACAATCCAACATTTTTCAGTCAGGTCGTCTGGACAGTTTCTTTTTTTGTGCTGAAACATTTCACCTTCGATCCAGAAGGCTTCATCAGTCAAGGAAACACACAACAAAACTGATTCTTCCTCCAACAGCTTACTCCAAAGTGGAACAAACCAGTTTTGTTTGTGATAAGATGGTTTCTTTGTCACGCTCCCTCCTCCATTGCCGGCCCTCTTCCTTGTTGACAGTCATGTCAAACTGGTTGAAAACAACAAAGTCCATGCTCAATAATCCAGGTATACAATCCAACATTTTTCAGTTCTTGTAGAAGTTGTTCATTCACTAGAGAAGTCCTGATGTGAGAAGAGAAGTGATGGTCAGGAGGTTTGGGAAGAGCTAATCAGAGGGTTGATGGTTTGATTCCATCTTCCCCTTCTCACAAAGCAATAAAATGAACCTTGAGATGCCCCCGATCACTGAACAAGTGTGTTTGAACTGATGAAGGCGATCCTTTGAGTCAACAGTCAGGCTAGAACAGCACTTCATGAATTCTGTCACTGTATCGTTCAGAAACAAATGATTCTTTAGACAACTTGCCAAAAACAGACATCTGTTATGACTAGAGATTCACTGTTAGACAACGACAACTGTGCACACACGTGTGCGCGCACACACACACACACACACAACGGTTGTAAAACATGACTGGTGCAGGATGAAAACACCAGCTGACTAAAGGCAGAAATGAGATGCGTTAAAGACAGAATCTGTTAAAGACGGAATCTGTTTGTTCTGTGTTCTCCTACCTCACATGCCTTGAACATGACTCCTTCAAAATCCTCTGTCGCTCAGAGACTGTTTGTGTTTCTGTGGGTGTGCATGAGAGCAAAAACACGGAGAAAACCCGAGAGAGAGAGAGAGAGAGCGAGATGAGGGGGAAGGGCTTGTGCAATCATACAATCCCCAGATCTCTGTCCTGTGGGTGTGTTTGTGTGTGTGTGTGTGTGTGTGTGTGATGGTGTGTGTGTGTGTGTGTGAGGTGGAGAATGATCAAACCATGTGACTCAGTGTTGTAGGAATGTTGGTTTCGGGCCAACTGTACCTGCTGCCGCTCTGCACCAATCAGACGACTGGATAACAGACACCTGAGCTGCTCCTCCTCTACACACCTGAACGGTTTATTGATCGCTTCTGTTTCTAAATCGAAACCATGCAAACACATCCTCCGTCTAAGCCGACCATGCATCACACATAGAAAAGAATACATCAAAGTTTGTATCAGATCATCAGTTTTCGTAATCTGATATATGTATGCATGTAATCTGATGTATGTATGCATGTAATCTGATGAAAAATAAATATGATGGCAAAAACATTTTCCTTTCCTTTTGGTTTTTGATGGTTTTGTTGCCATAAACCTTGGAATGTATGGTTATCTGAATGTGAATAAAGGCAAACAGGACAACTAAATGCTTTAAATGACTAAAGGAATTAAAACTGAGGAGTGGTGAGTGCATACGTATTCACAACCTTTGCTCCAAAGTACCGGACATTACCTTTAGAAGCCACTTAATTAAAGATTCACCTGTGAGCAACCAAAGTGTTCAATAATCTGAGTATGTATTTATTTTAAATTTTAACTGGTAAATTTCTTTTGAACTGATTTTCTAACATTGTGAAGATATAAAATTAATTTGTCACCTCTGTAACTTTATTACTGGCCTCTTTTATGTGAGGACATTGTTCTAAACTTGAATTCTAAATATCCTGATGCATGCGCTGCTTCTGAACACAGACAAGACTGAGGTTTTGGTTTTTGGACCTGAGCACCTTACGAATGAATGTTTCAGTCTTTCTCCCTCCTTAGATGCATTAATCTGTCCTCCAGCTCTAATGTTAATAATCTTGGTGTTATTTTTGATCAGGACATGTCTTTTATCCCCCACATTAGAAACGTTACTAGAACCTCCTTCTTCCACCTGCGTAATATCACTAACATTAGAAACATCTGATCTAAAGATGATGCAGAAAAACTGGTCCATGCATTTGTCACGTCTAGACTGGACTATTGCAATGGTTTATTATCTGAGTGTCCAAATACTTTTTTAAAACGTCTTCAGTTGATCCAAAACACTGCTGCCAGAGTCTTAACTGGAGTTACTGGGAGAGATCATTTGTTCCATATTTTCCTAACAGAGCACTTCACTCTCAGACCAGGTTTACTCGCGGTCCCTAGAGTTTCCAAAAGCAGAATGGGAGGAAGGTCTTTCAGTTATCAGGCTCCTCTCTTTTTTATCATTTAACTTTTTATTGGCATTTTCCACATTTATTAACATATAACATGTACATGGACAATTCACCTTTAACACTACATACAAAAATAAAACAAAACAAATAAAAAAAAAAACTTATGCTTGGGAGATAATCTTCTAATAATCCATTTGTCTTATGCAGTTTGTCGAGTTCTTCCTCTATTTTTTGTCGCTGTCTTTGGTTTTAAATAGTGTCCATTTTTCCCATTTTTCTTCCATTTGTGTTTTGTTAAGAATAAAATAACCTTTGATTATAAATGATGTAAAATAGAACTTATAAAGTTGGCTATAATATCTACTAGATGTGTAAACTAGGCCATAAGCCAATAAATAGTATATTTTCAGTGACTGCTAACTTTAAAATCAAACCCTGGCACTTTCTGCTGTCAGTAGGAAAATAGTTCCATATTTCTAATAAGGCCTAATAAGAAACAAAACATCAACCTCTTCTTGTTCACATAATTAAGATCAACTATAAAGCTGGGTGATAGGTTGCATCATTTTAGTGCTTGGAGGGAGAAGTGAGGGAGGAGAAAATATAGTCTATAAGGGTGGAAGTAGACCTAAAACACCTCAGAATTGTCCCGAGGGCCCCTGAACAGAATGTAATATACACAATTCTCTCTTGTTCATGCATTTGAAGTGTGTAAAAACAAAGATGTTGTTAACGCTGAAAAAACTTGTGATCCTTTCCGAGCAAACCAACCTGGAGAGGTCAGGTGGAACAGATCTATGACCTCAACAGTTTGCTGTAGTCTCAGATAATATGACAAATTTTCTATTGTATAGATTTCTTCTATTATCCCAATTCATTGTTCATGACAATGGGGGTGTACCTTCCCCATTTCCCCGTAATAGCTTTCTTGCTAGCTATTAACATTATTTTGATCAGATATATATCCCTTGCTCTTACTTTTTCTATAATATTATTGAAATTGCAAAAGTATAGTACTGTGCTGCTCATAGGAATATCATACCCCAGTGTCTTCTTTATGGTTTCATGCATAGTTTTCCAAAATTGAAGTATTTTAGGGCAGTTCCAAAATATGTGAGAGTGGTCTGCGTCCACTGTTCAACAACTTCTCCAGCATGTCAAGTCTGTGTCCTTATATCTATTTTTGACTTTAGGCATGATAACAAAATCGTATCCCATTTTTCCAGGTGAACTCCCTCCATATCCGCGAATTGGATGTCTGATGTGTTTTCCACATATCTTACCCAATTCTCATCTGTAATTGTCACATTAAGCTCTGATTCCCATTTTTCTTTTATATATTTAGTTAAGTGTTTACTCATAATCAGTTTTCTGTATAAAGTAGATATGATTGTATTTTTTGTTCCATTGAATGAATTTATTACAGCTTGAATCACACCATTCACTTCCACAGAGGGATCCCTCCTGATTTCTGTCTTATAGTACTTTGTAGTTTCTCAATTGTAGATATCTGTAAAATTCACGTTTTTCTAAATTATACATGTCTTTTATTTTCTGGAAACTCTCCAGCTCCCCATCTTTCTGTAAAGTAAACCAGGCTGTGACCCCCTTGTTCACCCATTGTTTGAATCCATTATCATATATTGCTGGCTTGAAATTGCTATCATACAGGTCCTTCTAAAAAAATTAGCATATTGTGATAAAGGTCATTATTTTCCACAATGTAATGATAAAAATGAAACTTTCATATATTTCAGATTCATTGCACACCAACTGAAATATTTCAGGTCTTTAATTGTTTTAATACTGATGATTATGG
>NC_056504.1:4056523-4062035 GCF_014905685.2 Nematolebias whitei
AGGAAATGACCTGTTGATATTTATTAACAACAGGAAATGACCTGTTGGAATATATTACTCAGATCCAAAGTGCTTTACAGTCCAAACCAAATTCACATCAACATTTTACAAACTATTAGTATCAGACTCACACAGTGATCAGACAAGACTAGAGAGACATGTAGAGAACGGCATTCTGGGTAAGTCAGCAGTGAGCATTAAACTCAGTATATTGTTGCAAAGGTGTCCGGGTCCTGATCCTCACTTGGATCCACAAACCGGAGCTGGTTCGGCTCATCCGTGTCTCCATGTGGACTTAAAGAGTGAAGAAACATTTCAGGACTTCCTTTGTCTTTGCTACATCGTTGTTCCATCACTGGTTTCAATATAAAGGTACGTTTTAGTGGAAAACCTCTCAATTCAGTAGTAACTTTTACTTTATACAATCTGTCCTGAGCTGGATCCTAAAAGAACCTGACACGTTCTGCAGAGCAGTGGGTGTCAGGACCCATGTGGGACTTAAATCCCTCTTTGTAGCTGGTAAAAAGGTCACTGTAGTTTGGTCCAGTGAAGCTTTAGAAAAATGCATCATGAAACTTCACAGCAGCCCAAATCTGAACTGAAAAAACAAAGAGAAGAAAAATAAAACATTTAAAAACACAGTTTACTTCTCTGGAGTACAGGGTGATGGAGTAAATAGTAGTACATGAACAAACCGTTACTGATTGTGTTTTACCATATCCAAAAATACTCTTACAATTAAGAATGATATTTAATCATCAAATATTACTAATAAAATTCCTCATTCAATCAAATTAATTGTATTGCAAATATAAAAATGTATATCTTGTTTTTTCCTGGCTTGTCCCTCTTCAGGTGTCTCCACAGCGAGTCATCCTCCTCTCTCTGTCCTCACTCCATCTACCTCCATGTCTTCTCTAACTGCATCCACTTCTCCTCTGTCTTTTTCCTGGCAGCTGCATTTCTAACATCCTTCTACCAATATACTGTACCCACTGTCCTTCTTCTGGACATGTCCAAACCACTGTCCCTCCTCTGGACATGTCCAAACCACTGTCCCTCCTCTTGACATGCCCAAACCTCTGTCCCTCCTCTGGACATGTCCAAGCCACTGTCCTTCCTCTGGACATGGGGCGGCTGTAGCTGAGTGGTTAGAGCAGTCATCCTCCAATGCGAGAGTTGGGGGTTCGAATCCACCAGCAGTCACATGTTGAAGTGTCCCTGGGCAAGACACTGAACCCCTCACTGCCTCTGATGTGTGTCCCATCAGTGTATGAATGTGATAAACTCTGATTAGTCTCTTTAGAATGATTTGTTCAATTATCTTTGTAGAGATCTAGTATAGAGCTGTATGGATGGGTAAATGACGCACAGATTGTTGTGTAAAGCACTTTGAGTATCTTGATCAGATAGAAAGGCTCTGTATAAGTACAGTCCATTTACCATTTACTATTTACATGTCCAAACCATCTCAGTGTGTCCTCTCTAACTTTATCTCCCAGTCATTCAACCTGTGCTGTACCTCTGATGATCTCATTCCCAATCTTACTACTAGACAAGTTTAAAAAGTTTTCGGTTGAAAATGTTAACTTGACGTGAGCTTCTGGTCTTTGACCTACTGACACATTTTCACCTTAAACCCACATACAAGTATCATGAGTATCATGAGTGCTTCACATATTTCTCATGATTATTATCCTCATTTGAGAAAATAGTTGCGCATCATTTGTGTGAACATCTGTACATAAATAATCTGTTTGAAGAGTTTCAGTCAGGGTTTGGAGCTCATCATAGCACTGAAACTGCACTGGTGAAAGTTACTAATGATGTTCTCATGGCCTCAGATAATGGACTTGTGTCTATTCTGGTCCTGTTAGACCTCAGTGCTGCATTTGATACAGCTGATCACAATATTTTACTACAGAGGCTTGAATATGATGTTGGAATTACAGGAACAGCTCTAAAATGTTTTAAATCATATCTATCTGATAGATTACAGTTGGTAAATATAACTAATGAATCTTCTTCATACACCAAAGTTAGTCATGGAGTTCCTCAGGGTTCAGTGCTTGGATCAATACTCTTTACCTTGTATATGCTTCCATTAGGTAAAGTTATTAAACAGCATGGGATACATTTTCATTGTTATGCTAATGATGCACAATTATACTTGTCCATGAAACCCAATGAATCCAATCAGTTACTTAGACTACAAGCATGTCTCAGAGACAGGGAGTAGATACACTGTAAACACAGACTCACCTTGTGAGAGTCACACCTTCATAATGTGAGCAGAGTTTGAAAAATCAGCAGAAGATGAGGTAGGAACGTGGCTAGAAGGGGACGTGGGGGGACTGGAGGCACACTGGGCTAGGAGGAGAAAGGGTGGACAAGATTAGGAACATCAACGGAAGAGTAAGAATAAAATGAATGGGAAAGGTACACTGCAACATTTTCTGTGGGTGAGGAGAATCTTAACATTCAGGTGTGCAGATTTAGGGAAAACTCTGAAAGAGAACCTGAAAGAGTTGTCTGAGACAGAATGTTTTGTCTCATCACTTTCATCTGTTAACACCCATTCTGCAGTTCAGCTGCATTTCATTCCAGAAGTGGTTGGAACAAAAAGCTTTGACCACTTTTTTTTCTATTGGCTGCTCCCTCCTGGAGGCGTCACCACAATAAGTGAACTTGCATGAGGATTTGGCAATTGTTTTACAAAGATGCCTTCCAGACACAAGTGCCGCTCACCGAGCTACATGTGGGTGCAAAGGGCTGCTATCTAGAACATCAGGTGGAGCAGATTGGCGAGCTGGGGGGTGGGGTGGGGGGGTCTCAGGGTCTTGCTCAAGTGCTCAGACTGGGGCAAATGAAGGTGAGGCAGATGTGGGTGCATCACTGTTCCCACCCATATTTTGGGACTTGAACCAGTGACCTCCCAATTACAGACTCGCCTTCTGTAACCTATGCAACCCCGCTTCCCCTTTCACCACTTTGTGATTTTTAAAAGCTTTTCTGATCCATTTTTGGCTCCTGTCATGATCATCATTTCAGCTACAGAAAGTAACTGGATTGTACCAATCCCTGTTCATGGGATGAAACCAGTTTAGGAGTTTAGAAAACCTGACTAACTCCTGGAATTTGCTTTATGAACTGTTCCATGGAGAAATAATTTAACAAGTTTAAACATCATATCAAGAATATAGGAACCAGTGGTGATGGAGATAGTCAAGCTGAAGGAGGAGGCTTTCAGGGCTTGGCTCTTCCAGAGGACTCCTGAAGAAGCTGAAAATACAGGATGGCCAGAAGGACTGCAACTTCTGTGGTCGCAGATGCAAAAAAGCGGGCATGGGAGAAACTCGGAGAAGCCATGGAGAAGGACTTTCAGTTGGCCTTCAGGAGGTTCTGGCAAACCGTTTGGCAACTCAGAAAAGGAAACTTTGCCACCACAGTCTACATGTGTTTAGTGGACCTGGAGCTCGCTTGTGATTGTGCTCCCTGAGTTATTCTGTGGGGAGTGCTGCCGGAATATGGGTGCTGGGGTTGATTTTAAGGACTAGCTGATCCCGGTAAAACCAAAGCAGGAGCAACGTCTGCATTCTTGGCACAAAGCCAAGCTTTTTCTCAGTGTGGGGTGGACTCCACCAGGGCTGTCCTTTGTCTCTGATCCAGTTTTTGGTGTTCATGAACAAGATCTGAGGATGCAGTCGCAAAGAGGAGGGTGTCTGGTTTAGAAACCTCAGTCTCATCTCTGCTTTATACGGTTCTGCTGGCATCTTTGAGTCAAGACCTTCAGTGTGCACTGGGGCGTTACACAGATGAGTGTGAAGCGGCTGGAATGAGAGTCAGCTCCTGTAAGTCTGATGCCATGGGTCTCCACTGGAAACGGGTGGAATACCCCCTCTAGGTTAGGTGTGGGATGTTTTTGCCTCAGGTGGATGACTCTACATATCTGGTCTTCTTGTTTCTTGATGGTGGGAGTGATGGATGCCTCCCTTTGGAGGTTTTTCAGACATCTCCCACTGATAAGAGGCAGACCCAGATCTTGTTGGAGGGATGATATATCCTCTCTAGCTTGGGAATGCCTTGGGGTCCCCCAGGAGGAGCTGGACAGTTTTGCTTAAAGGGATGTCCGGGTGTCTTTCCTGGACAAGTTGTCTCCGCAGCCCGATAACAGATATGCGGTAGAAGATGGAGCTGGACGGACCAACAATAATAACTGTTTATTAATGTTAGCTAATAACTAAGATAACTCCTACAAACTGCCAAAACTTACATTACCATCATGCTATGTCAACGGTTCTAAACAATTACATTCAATCAGTATAAACTTTTTGTTTTTCAAACTGTGTGGAACCTAATAAAACCAGATTGCATTATTGTTTCTTTTGTACTGCTGCGTGTAAAAGATCCTAACCAGAGAGGAGGCGGCTGCGACGAGAGGCCTCTGCAGCAAGAGCACATGACATTTCAATCCACTTCTCCTGCTCCTGCAGCTGGTGCTGGGAAGAAGCAGAAGGTCCACCTTCCTCTGGGTCACCAAGAACAGGGACCAGGTTCTGCAAACTGAGTGAGCCCACAAAACAGAAGAAAACTGGTCATTTATACATACCATCAAGAAGTCTGCACAGTTCAGGTCTGGAATCATCAGAAGACACATTTAGCTGAACAACGTAGGATGGAATCTTCTTTGAAGGATAACAAATAAAACACACTATGCCATAAAATGTGTACTGTATCAGAACATTACTTTGATTTAGCAATTAAGGTCTTGATCCGATCAAGTTTCTTCTGCTTCTCTTGCTGCTCCTCGGGGCTCAGAGTGGCATTGTCCTCCAAATCCAGGAAGGTATCTGCAACCCCATCTTTATTATGGGCCATCAGCTAGAACAGACATGTCCAGAGAGATGAGGTGGTGTGAAAGATAGTGCATGGTGCATAGTAGCAGGCCTGTTTCTCTTTTCTTTAGCAGTCCGCTGGAGCAGAAACGACAACATGTGGCTTTATACTACAGAGTATGTTCCGCTTACCACAGGTTTATTTGAGATCCAGTTCAACTGACCCTAACAATGATCAATCAAGCTCAGTGACGCCACCGAGCTGGCTACTTGTTAGAACTTGTTGGCGATAAGACATTTGTGACACAGGAACATTTTTGTTTGAATCACTACAAGCATTTCTCTTCCAGATTTCATCATAGTCATTCCTTATAAATGTTAGTCATCATAAGACATTTTGAAAATTTTAATCAACTTGAAAATAGTATCTGTGGACATCAGTTCATGTGTAGGATCCGAACGTACCTCTCTGCTGATGTCACAGTGTTCAGGACCCATATGCAAACGTCTGAGCCGAGCAATTTCTTCTGACGGAGACTCCTGCCCTTCACCTCGAACCGCGGCCTCCAAGTCTTTGATGTCGATTTCATGAGCCGTCAGCCGCCTTCGGACCTAACACACACACACACACACACACACACACACACACACACACACACACACACACACAATAGTGC
>NC_056504.1:4062135-4067512 GCF_014905685.2 Nematolebias whitei
TCAATTTCCTTTTTCCAGCCACTTATTGCTACTTGTCCCAACTTTTTTGGGATTTGTTGACACTGTGAAATTTTGAATCAACATATTTTTCCTTTAAAATGTTACATTTACTCAGATTAAACTTTTGATCAATCATCTATGTTATATTACGAATAAAATATTGACATTTGCCATCTCCGCATCATTGCATTCAGTTTTTATTCACAATTTGTTTAGTGTCCCAACTTTTTTGGACTCCGGTTTGTAAATCCTGAGTCCATGCCTGCTTGCCTGCACACTGGGTTCACCAGCACCAATCGTGACAAGGACACTAACCCCACAAGCCAAAACCTGAAAATCAGGACTATTGGTAACTCCAAAACCCAGTAACTCCTTTCACCAGCCAGTCAGAATGGAGAACAGAGGACACACCAATTAAACAGACATCCATTTAGAAAAGTAACAGAAGGACTCTTTAATGCACACTATTATATAAGTGCATGGGGAGTGGTGGTGCAGAGGTTAGAGAAGGTGGGCCTGTGATCGGTGGGTTCTTGGTTCAACTCCCCACACCGACAACATCAAAATGTCGGTGGAAAAGGTGAAACACACACACCTGCCTCCACCCTCATTTGCTCCACTCTGGGCCCTTGAGCAAGGCCCTGAACCCCCACCATCTGCTCCCTTGGGCGTCCCGGATGGCAGCTCTCTGCTCCACACACAGGGCTGTGGTAGCTCGGTGGTCTGCAGTTGTGTCAGGAAGGGCATCAGGCGTAGAAACAATCCCCAAGTCTTCATGTGAGTTAGTTCACTGTGGTGACCCCTGAAGAAGGGAGCCGCTGAAAAAATATATGATGAGTGCATTCAGAGCAGCAGTATTCATGTTATTCAGTATTCATAAAGCTATCTACAACTGGTAAGATACAATTGTTTTTGATCATTTTATGTAAACCAACATTAAACTGGCAGGACTATTCCTTTAAGACCGTGTTTGTCCCCTCACTTCCATGTACCCCACCCACCTTCACTGGTTTAATGGTAAACGTCACACATGTTGCTGTTGTTTTGCAGAGAAAGTGAAGGTTTGCTTTGGGAACATGTTCATCAAATTCTCCAAATGTAAAACACAAGAAATGATCCAGAAAGGTAATCCTGACATCATCTTCATTTTATACAGTAAAAATGAGTTTATCAGATTTTCTTAAAAAAATGAATTCTACTGTGCAGATCAAGAGCAGCTGGAAAAGGAAATGAATGAGCTCCGCAGAGATTTGAAAGCTAAAGTCAACTATCTCAACAATACTGAAGGTATGAAGTGTTTTCTTTGCAAACAGCTGATCTGAAGAAAGTTTGTAAGGTTCTCTGATACTTCTGATCACTTCTTGTGTATAGTTCTGTCGTGGCGACTCCTCAGTTGTCTGAATACATTTAGAAACCCAAATGTTTTGAAGCTGTCAGCATCGTCCTCCTTTGGTCCTCACAGTCAACAAAAGGAGACAATAAAACTAATGTTGTCCCCGTTGTGGAGCGAAGAGTGGGAATTGGAAATATCCTGTCTGTCTGTGCATGTTGTGAGCATGATGACTAGAAAATAAATGAGGTACCAACTTGTATTTTAGTGTGTGGCTGCATCTAGGTGTAAGAAAGGCCACCATCCCTGGGGGGGCTGAAGAATAATTGTGGTGGTCAAGACCACCATTGGCCACCCCCTGGCTCCTCCTTTGCTCTTGGTAATGGATAAATGTTTCCCTCCACTCTCCAGGATCCATCACTGCGCTGCCTCGAACAAGAAACTATAAATAAACCTTCCTCTGTTCGTCTACAGTGGAACTCCTACCCACTTGAATATCTTGCACCAAAAACATCATCCAGTCAGATTTGTTATGTCTCAAACTGGTGCTAAATGCTGATAAATCCAAAGGGATGTTGTTTTCAAACAGGAAGTCGGTCCCAGCAGTTCTTCCCTAGATTTTATCATTGAATGGCGCCCCTATTGAGTTTGTTGATTCCTACAAATATTTGGGTATCTTGGTCAGTTCGCATCTCTCTTTCAAGCACCACATGGAAAACTTGGTAAAGAAACTGAAAGTTAAATCGGTTTTCTTTTTCAGAAACAGATCCTGTCTAACTCTGAATGCTAGGAAACACCTTGTAATTGCGACTTTCCTTCCCTTCATTGACTATGGTGACATTATTTACATGAACAAGCACCCTGCAGATGTTGGATGCTGCAGATGTTGGATGCTGTCTATCATGGTGCACTAAGATTCATAACTGGCTGTAACTACTGTACCCACCACTGCACCCAGTATTCACTGGTTAACTGGACATCATTAACTTCACGCAGACTCTCTCACTGGTACATTTTCATCTTTAAATTGGTTCTTGGTCTGCTGCCTTCATACATCTCCTCCTACATGTCTCTGCGTGAGTGCAGCTACAGCGTGCGCTCTCAGGACATCATTACCTGCAGTGTTCCCTCAGTGAGGACTGAACTAGACAAAAGGACCTTCTCCTGCTCCGCTCCTGTTTCCTGGAATATCTTGCAAAAAGATCTGAAGCTCTCGACCTTGACCTCTCTAAGTGGCTTCAAACATCTGTTCAGTTCCTGGCAAGAACCAATGCAGACATGTTCCTGATTTTAGTATTTTATATTGCTTTATAATGTAGCTGTTTTTATGTTTAGTTTTTATATGGGCGGCTGTGGCTGAGTAGTTAGAGCAGTCATCCTCCAATGCGAGAGTTGGGGGATCTAATCCACCAGCAGTCACATGCTGACGTGTCCTTGGGCAAGACACTGAACCCCTCATTGCCTCCGAGGTGTGTCCCATCAGTGTATGAATGTGGTAAAGCTCTGATCAATTTATTTAGAATGATTTGTTCGATTAGCTTTGTAGAGATATACTGTAGTAAAGTGCTGTATGAATTCCAAGCCCTTTTCCACTATCACTTTTTTGTGGAACCGGCACCTTTTTTGGTCCCTTCTTTGTGGTACCAAGCAAGCCGAGCCGGCACCAAAACGTGACGTCAGAACACTGTCGGTCACTGATTGGTTGGGGGCGGAGTCATTAGGTCAATCAGGTCTCTCTTGTAAATGAGTCCTCGAGGCTCAATGGGATTTACCTGTATAAATAAAGGTTGATTGATTAGAGGGGTTTGAGAGTTTTTCAAAACATTTGATCCACCATTTGCAATTACCGGTGTTCGAACTCGAGGAGCGATTGGACCTAAAGATTTTAAAAAACAATAATGTCAACACCGTGGTCTAATGCTGAAGTGCAGGTGTGTTTTGATATGCGATATGATAAGCCACCCCTTTATTAATATCATGCTGCATCTTCCTGTAAGACTTAAAAGTCTGTGTACCGTAATTTCCATTGTATAAGCCGCTAGAGCTGTCATTTCTAACCCGGAGCCAGGCCCCACCCCGCCTGGATTTGGACCGGGCCGGGCCTTAATAATGTGCTTAATGTGTGGGCTGGGTCGGTGTCGTGCTTTTTATTGCGTCAGGAACGCGCGCAGCCGACGATCCAATATATACAAACATGGCTTGCCATACTGCACCTGCCGCACATGTCCATTTGACTGTGCGCTGACCAGCCGGTTGAAAGAGGTAAAAAATTCGGTTAAGCTTCAGCTGGACTACTGCCAGCCATCCTTCAGGCCATGGACGTTCATTCAGCTGCTACACTCAGCGGGCGCGCGCGGCCGAGACCCAAACAGATGAGATCACAAAATATCCAACATGTCGGAGCAGGGTCCAATGCAGGCGGAAGCAGGGGAAGCATTTCATGCGCTTTGACTGCTCTTCACCTCTGATATTCTGCCCCCTCAGCCGCTCGCATCCGCCAACCATTAATAATAGTCTGTGGCATAATTATTAATAATAGTAATATTATTATGTAATATTTTTTAATTTCCCTCTGGGATTAATAAAGTATTTTTGAATTGAATTGAATAAGCTTAATTAAAAATGTTGGGGGGGTTTCCAAACTCGGACCTGTAATTCCTGTTAATTCGTCAGATCGGGTGGGGTTCGGAGATGATGGTTACAGGCTGGGGCCAGGTCGCTTCGGATTATTTGGACCCAAGTGCAACTCTACAAGCCGCTACGTTTTTCACACTTTGTACCCCACGGTTTATTTGCAGGAGTGTCTTATTTATGTAGTGTTTTCATGATTTTCAAAAATTATAATTTTATATTTCATTTTGACAGACTCCCTGCCGTCGCTCGGTAACTTCCTGCCACTGACTAACATTTTCCTTTGGCGGAGCTGTGCGCTCGTGGCTCCCAGCACCCCGCCCCTCTTTGGGGCAGGCGTTTGACACAGAGAGAATGCCCTTAGGTTTCCAGATGTACAACGATTCCTGCTCAGGGTTTCAAATTCCCTATCATAACTCCATCCACTCTGTCATCATGTGACCAGAAGTCTAACCTGAATGACCAGTGAGGTACCCTCGAGGACCATCCACCCAAGACTGACGTGAATTAATTTCTTCAGATCGTTCCCGTGTTGTTTATCGGAGTTGCGCTTCGTGCACAGACCTGTTCATTTGTTCAGCGATAACGGAAAACGCACGGAGAATTTCTTATGACGCAGCTTTCACGTTAAGAGCGATCGTCTGTCCAGGAGGAAACGCAGCTGCTGCCAGTGAGCTTTGCATCAACGTGTCGATTGTCGGGCATTGGAGATGCAAAAGCAGTCAAGTCTGATTCTTGTACTACAACAAGAAAGCTGCACACTGTTGGAGCAGACTGGGCGCAGTCCCTGACCATGAACGTTGGATTCCCGCGGCTAAATAACCGGAGCGTCTTATTTATGTACAAAATTATGATTTATCTTATATTTGATATGTGCAGCTTAGAGATAGGTGCATTCTGTAGTCCGAGGATTATGGCCAACTTCATGCAGACCCTCCTCCCCTCTCACTGAATACACACGCAGCCCCTCACGTGCTGCTTCACACACGCTTATTAACATCGTGAAGGCGGCGCAGCGGAAGAGGATTATTATTTAATGTAAATAGTTTACTTTTCAGGCATTTATATACAGATAAATCTGTTGGTTAATAAATGTAACTGTGTGACAACTGGGACAAAGCTTTGAGAAATATATTTTTCTTATTACTTTATGGAAAGAAAAAAAATATTGCAATATATATCATATATCACCATTTATCTTAAAATATTGAGATATTAATTTAGATCCATATCGCCCAGCCCTAACTGTGGCCCCCTGAGCAATTTAGTTGGCGTAGAAGAAGACGCTGGAGACCACCGAGTGGAGAAACATCTGCAGCATGGTCCTGCAGAGACCACCGAGTGGTAAAACATCTGCAACATGGTTCTGCAGAGACCACCGAGTGGTAAAACATCTGCAACATGGTTCTGCAGAGA
>NC_056504.1:4067612-4068419 GCF_014905685.2 Nematolebias whitei
TCAATTTCCTTTTTCCAGCCACTTATTGCTACTTGTCCCAACTTTTTGGGGATTTGTTGACACTGTGAAATTTTGAATCAACATATTTTTCCTTTAAAATGTTACATTTACTCAGATTAAACTTTTGATCAATCATCTATGTTATATTACGAATAAAATATTGACATTTGCCATCTCCGCATCATTGCATTCAGTTTTTATTCACAAGTTGTTTAGTGTCCCAACTTTTTTGGAATCCGGTTTGTCGATCATGATCCAAACCTCATGAACATAGAGGTGTGGGCTGGAAGATAGATAAACTAGTATCAGCTCAGCTTATTCTCCATGACCTCGGGGTTCACCTGGACAGACTGAACTGGAAATGCAACAGTGAAGCGTCTACAAGAAGGGACAGAGCAGACTGTACTTCTTGAGGAAGCTGAAGTCCTTCAACGTTTGCAGCAAGATGCTGCATATCTTCTATAAGTCTGTTGTAGAGAGTGTCGTCTCTTCTGCCATCATCTGCTGGGGGAGCAGCACCAGAGCAAGTGACTTAAAAAAGATCAACAAGCTCATAAAGAAGGCTGGTTCAGTTCTGGGGACTCCTCTAGAACCTTTGGAGATGATTGTACAAAGAATGATTCTTCACAAAATGAAGAACATTATAGACAACCCTCAGCATCCTCTTCATCAGACTGTCATACAACACCAGACTGTCATACAACACCAGACTGTCATACAACACCAGACTGTCATACAACATCAGACTGTCATACAACAACAGACTGTCATACAACAACAGACTGTCATACAACAACAGACTGTCAT
>NC_056504.1:4068429-4069699 GCF_014905685.2 Nematolebias whitei
GTCATACAACATCAGACTGTCATACAACAACAGACTGTCATACAACATCAGACTGTCATACAACAACAAAGTGTCTTCAGTCAGAGGCTTCTTCAGATCTGTTGTAGGACAGACGCTACAAGAGATCCTTCCTGCATCAGCATCTAGAACAACTCTTTAATGAAACCAGGATGATGAGTTACACCAACATTTAATTTCCCTCTGGGATTAATAAAGTATTTTTAATTGAATTGAATGATGGCAACATGCTCATTTACTGCAGTTGAGGCTCCAATCTACCACTCCATCTCTTGATCCATCCCACCACCCCTCAGGAAAAATACTGTCAGATACCTGAATTATTTTATTAAACACTCATTACAGGAATATCACACCTTTTTAATAATGAAAAAAACACTGAAATAAAATCAGACAAGCTTATTTCCACCCAGCACTCCCACCACACCAGGTTTTATACATGCTCAAAAGCCTCTGTGGCTCCATCCTGTGCCCCCGGTGTTCCTAATAAACCCTTGGAAACCTCACCAAAACCCTGCAAAGACCACCCACGCTCCGACTGATGTCCTGGTGAGATCACCATTCAGTGTGAAGAGGACCTTAGACACTGATCTAACCTCAGTTTTCTACATACACAATCTGTTATTCCACAGATCTGACAGGTGTTCAAAAACAGGCCTCTAAATGTCTTTATTCATCTCTTTCTTTGGGTCATTTGTTAGTAATTCAGTCGGAGGTGTGGAGCAGCTGCTGGGTCATGTCTTCAGAAGGCTGTTAACAGCTTTAAGTTCATTAGCAGACAGTGGAGAAAGGTTGTAGCCTCTCAGTTCTGGTTTTCCTGAAAACACAAAAAACAAAATAAGCATTTCAAATTTAACATTAAACAACCACGAACTGTTACACAAATTTAACAAAACTTATTCACAACATTAGAAGCTTGAATCAGAAATTCCATCCCTTTGTTTCCTGATCACTTGTCCAGAGCTGTAGGTGGACTACAGGAAGAATATCAGCACCAGCACTATTAACATGAAAGGTGCTAAGGTGGACACTGTGGACTGCTACAAGTACCTGGGGGTCCACCTGGACAATAAAATGGACTGGACAGCTAACACCAACACCCTCTACAAGAACGGGCAGAGTCGCCTTTTTCTTCTGAGGAGACTCAGGTCCTTTAACGTCTGCAGAACCATGCTGCAGATGTTTTACCACTCGGTGGTCTCTGCAGGACCATGCTGCAGATGTTTTACCACTCGGTGGTCTCTGCAGGACC
>NC_056504.1:4069799-4075284 GCF_014905685.2 Nematolebias whitei
GAGGAGAGCTTCAACATCTGTATGAGAGTAAGAAGAGGAGAGCTTCAACATCTGTATGAGAGTAAGAAGAGGAGAGCTTCAGCATCTGTATGAGAGTAAGAAGAGGAGAGCTTCAGCATCTGTATGAGAGTAAGAAGAGGAGAGCTTCAGCATCTGTATGAGAGTAAGAAGAGGAGAGCTTCAACATCTGTATGAGAGTAAGAAGAGGAGAGCTTCAGCATCTGTATGAGAGTAAGAAGAGGAGAGCTTCAACATCTGTATGAGAGTAAGAAGAGGAGAGCTTCAGCATCTGTATGAGAGTAAGAAGAGGAGAGCTTCATCATCTGTATGAGAGTAAGAAGAGGAGAGCTTCAGCATCTGTATGAGAGTAAGAAGAGGAGTGCTTCAACATTTGTATGAGAGTAAGAAGAGGAGAGCTTCAACATCTGTATGAGAGTAACAAGAGGAGACCTTCAACATCTGTAGGAGAGTAAGAAGAGGAGAGCTTCAGCATCTGTATGAGAGTAAGAAGAGGAGAGCTTCAGCATCTGTATGAGAGCAAGAAGAGGAGAGCTTCAACATCTGTATGAGAGTAACAAGAGGAGAGCTTCAGCATCTGTATGAGAGCAAGAAGAGGAGAGCTTCGACATCTGTATGAGAGTAACAAGAGGAGTATATTTGGTATAGTATATAAAACTGAAAAACTGCATTTGAAATTCTAACAGGATCGGTACATTCCTGGTCCAGTTATCAGTTTCGTTCCTGTCTCTGTTCTTCTAGCCGACAGAAGTACGCCCAACTTCTTTCCCCTTCTTCAGTCCATGCTGCTCTTGATCAGATGTTGGCTCCTTTGTCTTTGTTAACAGACAGAGGAGACCAGTTTCTCAAGTTTAGAAATAAGAATGCTCTCCCATTCATGTCTAATACAGGCCTCTAACTGTTCAATCGTCTTGGGCCTTCTTTGTCGCACCTTCCTCTTTATGATGCACCAAATGTTCTCTATAGGTGAAAGATCTGGACTGCAGGCTGGCCATTTCAGTACCCGGATCCTTCTCCTACGTAGCCATGATGTTGTGATTGCTGCAGAATGTGGTCTGGCATTATCGTGTTGAAAAATGCAGGGTCTTCCCTGAAAGAGATGACGTCTAGATGGGAGCATATGTTGTTCTAGAACCTGAACATAGTTCTCTGCATTAATGGTGCCTTTCCAGACATGCAAGCTGCCCATGCCACAAGCGCTCATGCAACCCCATACCATCAGTGATGCAGGCTTCTGAACGGAGCGTTGATAACAACTTGGGCTATCCTTGTCCTCTCTGGTCCAGATGACATGGCGTCCCAGTGTTCCATAAAGAACTTCAAATCGTGACTCATCTGACCACAGAACAGTCTTCCATTTTGCCACACTCCATTTTAAATGACCCCTGGCCCAGTGCAAACGTCTGAGCTTGTGGAGCTTGCTGAGAAATGGCTTCCTCTTTGCACTGTAGAGTTTCAGCTGGCAACGGCAGATGGCACGGTGGATTGTGTGCACTGACAATGCTTTCTGGAAGTATTCCTGAGCCCATTCTGTTATTTCCTTGACAGTGGCATTCCTGTTTGAGGTGCAGTGACGTTTAAGGGCCCGGAGATCACGAGCATCCAGTAGAGTTTTACGGCCTTGACCCTTACGCACAGCGATTGTTCCAGATTCTCTGAATCTTTTGATGATGTTATGCACGGTTGATGATGATAACTTAAAAGTCTTTGCTATTTTACGCTGGGTAACACCATTCTGGTATTGCTGCACTATCTTTCTGTGCAACAATGGTGGAATTGATGATCCTCTTACCATCTTGGCTTCTGAGAGACACTGACACTCTGAGAAGCTCTTTTTATACCCAATCATGTTGTCAATTGACCTAATTAGTGTTAATTGGTCTTCCAGCTGTTTGTTATATGCTCAATTTCCTTTTTCCAGCCACTTATTGCTACTTGTCCCAACTTTTTTGGGATTTGTTGACACTGTGAAATTTTGAATCAACATATTTTCTCCTTTAAAATGTTACATTTACTCAGATTAAACTTTTGATCTGTCATCTATGTTATATTACGAATAAAATATTGACATTTGCCATCTCCACATCATTGCATTCAGTTTTTATTCACAAGTTGTTTAGTGTCCCAACTTTTTTGGAATCCGGTTTGTATGTAAACAGCACCTTTTATATCGGTGAGTTATTTAGATGGAATGGCCGATGTCCAATATTTAACTGTTTTGCTAATATTGACCGACATCATGTCGATAATATCGTGCATCCCTAATTGTTCTTATTATGTTCATTATGTTAAGAATGTTTGTTTTAGGTCACCCAGAACCCTGTCCTCTGGCTAAGTGCAGTGAGGTGTGCATAATGGTTGTTTAAATTTGTGTGATACTTTTGTATTGCTGCACTTGAACATTACTGTAAGTGAAGAGTTTGGTGATGTTTTGTTAAACAGAATGACCTGAAATGAACCTTTAAACATGCTTTTGCCTGGAGACTAAAATTTAAAGAATCTAACTGGACATTTGGATAGTTTCATGAATTACAAAGGTTTTTGCTCTTCTGCAAAGTAATTTACAGAAAATATGTTAGATTAGAAATAATAGTAATAATTAGAAAATATATTTTTTACATAAAATAAATATTAAATAAAAATGTAACTGGAACATTTCTGGGCCTTCTCTGGATGCATGGAAGGCCTCAGCAATAATTATAAAATGACTGATGAAGATATTATAGCAGTTGTTGAGTCTGTCATCCTGGTTTTATTTTGTTTAAATTTTATTTATTCATTTCTTTTTCAGTGTTTGCACATTTGGTATAATAATAATAATAACAATAATAATAATAATAATAATAACCACATTTCACACAGTCTGCTCAGCTGAGAGTCAGAAGTTGAAAGGTTTGGGAACTTCATGGGTGCTCCAGGACCCTGTGCACCCCTGCTTCCCCAGGGGGGGTGGGGTTTGGAGGGGGCGGGGACTGTTTAACCCCGCCTCCAGCTGAAAGTTTCTGTCTGCAGTCTGACGGGGTCCAGCTCCTCCTGGTCCTGGTCCTCCATGGCGCTCCTCTCTGCGCTCCTGTTCCTCGGCCTCTCCGTGCCGCTGTGCCGTTCGGACCCGGACCTGAGCGGTTCGGTTGTGGTACCGTACGACTTCCTGTTCGACACGGCGGTGGACGCCTACTCCAAGGGGGACTGGCTGTCGGTGATCCTGAACATGGAGAAGGCGCTCCGGAACCGGGCTGCGGTCCGCGGGCTGAAGGCTCGGTGCCGGCTGCGCTGCGCCAACTACACCGCCCTCGGTGAGGCCGGAGCCGGCCTGGGAGTCCCTGTCCCCGGAGCCGGCTCGGTGGAGGACCTGGGCTTCTTCCAGAAAGTCCTGAGGAGGGCGGACTGTGTGAACGCCTGCGAGACCGAGAAGCTCGGTTCTTCAAGTGTGCACCAGGTCAGCGAGGAAGTGGAGCTGGAGTTCAGGAAGAGGACTCCTTACAACTACCTGCAGGTCGCCTACTTCAAGGTATGCTGGCGGGGGGGTCCGGGCAGGCTTTGTATTCAGGAGCAAGCTGGTTCTGGCAACTAACCCTCCCCCAAAAGAAAAAGCCGGACCACCATCCTGCCACGTCTTAAGGTGGAGTCAGGAGGCTGAGGCTGGAGGCGCGTGCACGTGCTTCCTGCATCTGGAGGCTCCAGGCGGGCGATCATGTTTCTGTGTGTTGGCCATTTACTTATTATCCACTGCATTTGTAATTTGTATGTACATTTATTAATGTGTTCCTGTCGCTCTGCTGGTTTAACTGGGCTTTAACAATAATTTGCTGTAATGTGGTTGAGACAGGGCTTCATTTGTAAACTGATGGATGCCGGAACAGCGGGCAGGCCTGGGGGGTGGTGCGTGTGTGTGGGGGGGAGGGGGTCCGTGGGTCCTCCCACAGAACATTTTGAATAAGAGAGATGCCATTTAATGTGGTGTATTTTAACAGGTTGTCAAACATCTATAGTTACTGACACTTAGGCAGCACGGTGGTGCAGCTGGTAGAGCTGCTGCCTCTCAGCGAGCAGGTCCCTGGTTCAAATCCCGGTCCAGGGGCCTTCTGGGTGGAGTTTGCATGTTCTCTCCGTGCATGCGTGGGTTTTCTCCGGGTGCTCCAGTTTCCTCCCACAGACCAAAAACATGCATGTTAGGCTGATTGGTAACTCTAAATTGTCCCTAGGTGTGAGTGAGAGAGTGAATGGTTGTTTGTCCCCATGTGTCCCTGTGATGGACTGGACACCTGTCCAGGGTGTACCCCGCCCCTCGCACAGTGATTGCTGGACATGGACACCGGCGACCCCCGTGACCCAAAATGGAAGAAGTGGGTAAAAGATGATGGATGGATGTAGACACTTAATAAAATTATTATTTTGGAGAGGACCAGCAGGTTGTGTGTGAATGGAGCAGCCCCCCCCCCCCCCAGCTCTGAGCTGAACTCTTTGCTGAATTCAGTCCTGGTTTTGCTCCTTTGAAGCACCTGAAGGCTTCAATTCTCGCTTGTCTAAGAACAACCCATCCATGTTTGATTAAAGTAAACTGGACTGTAAATTGTCTTTTTGACATTTTGATCGTTGTTGTTTTGAAACGTGACATAATGTGAATAACATCAAACATTTCTCTCTTTATTCATTTATTTATGACAGTCAGCTTTTTTATTCATCGTGTCTGAAGTGTAGCAGGAGTTCAGACACATCAGCAGTTGTGCGTGCGCTCTGTAGAGCTGTCTGGGGGCGCTGTGCACAACGTGTGCTGTCTGCAGGGCATGTTTTTATTCTGTTGAATAAATGATCGTTTCTGTTTCGGGGGGGTCTGAGAGGGAGGGAGAGGGGGTGTTTTTCAGTGCGCAGCCCGCTGAGTAGGGACACAATTTGGGGAGGAGGAGGAGAGAAGGACTCTGCGCAGAACTTTCAGGACGATCCAGCTGTGACTTTTGGTTTTGGTGCAACTTTAGCTTTTTGAAATATTTCGCCTTTTCTGCCGTTTTGTTCTCATCAAATGAACTGAGCTCATTTTTCATCCTTCACATCTTTAGATCTGTTTACAACCTTTCACTGCTCCTTTCACATTTTGTTCTGCTTCGGCTTCTTTCAGCTTCTTCGTGCAAATTTAAATGTTTTTTCAGCTAATTTCAGCTGTTTTGTTCTCCTTTCTGCTAACTACAACATTTTTGTGCTTCTTCTAACTTCTTTCTGCTTATTTCAGCTTCTTATGCTCCTTTCAGCTTATTTATGCAAGTCTCAGCGTTTTCTGCTATTTCAGCTACTATTTAGCTGTTTTTATGCAAATTTTAACTTCCAGCTACTGTAGTTCTACATTTTTTGCACTTATTTTAACCTTTTCAGCCTAATTCAGCAAAAATCTTTTCCCTCCATTTCCTTCTGGTAATTTACATTTATTCTGCTTTTTTAGCTACTTTTCAGCTGTTTTTTTTTTTTTTTTTTTTTT
>NC_056504.1:4075384-4075523 GCF_014905685.2 Nematolebias whitei
TCTCATACAGATGCTGAAGCACTCCTCTTCTTACTCTCATACAGATGCTGAAGCTCTCCTCTTCTTATTCTCATACAGATGCTGAAGATCTACTCTTCTTACTCTCATACAGATGCTGAAGCTCTCCTCTTCTTACTCT
>NC_056504.1:4075533-4079754 GCF_014905685.2 Nematolebias whitei
TCTCATACAGATGCTGAAGCTCTCCTCTTCTTACTCTCATACAGATGTTGAATCTCTTTTTAAATCAGTCGGAGAACAGATCTCATTGTGGACGAGTTTTAAAAATATATGTGATGCAGAAATCCGAACGGAAGAAGTAGAAAAAGCGTTGAATTGTTTAGTCTTAGACAAATGTCCAGGCCCAGATGTTCTAACCAGTAACTTTTATAAACACTTCTGGACTCATTTAAAAGACTTAATATTTAATATGCTAAAAGAAATATCCACAATATTTATCTGACCTACTACAATGAAACAAGGAGTCATAACCCTAATTCCCAAAACTAACAAGGACCCAAAAATAATTGACAACCTCCGTCCCATAACTCTATTAATGATTACAAAATATTAAACAGTGATTACAAAATACTCACTCATATATTCACAAACAGATTTAAATGTGGTATTACGGACATTATTTCAGACACAATCTGGATTCATCAAGGACGCTCGATTCACAACAACATTAAATTTATATTGGATTTACTGGATTATAATCTAATAGAAGATGATGGATTTATTCTATTCTTGGACATTTTTAATGCTTTTGACATGATCGAACACAAATTTATCTTTCGAACCTTAGAACTTTTTGGATTGGGGAAACAATTCTTAAATATAATAACATTAATTTACAAGGACACAAACAGTTCAGTTCTATTAGCACAAGGTACATCTCCCAGGTTCTTCATTGGCAAAGATGTTAAACAGGGAAGTCCAATTTCACCCTATTATTTATTTTAGCAGCTGAATTGATGTCTATCCTCATCAAACAATTGAATTTTGAAAAACCAACAGTGTTGTGTCAACAATTAACAATTAGCTGATGATGTTGCAATATTTGTAAAAAAAAAAAAAAAAAAAAACCTCAGACCAACTCCCTATAATCCTCGAGACAGTAGATTTTTTCTCTAAAACATCTGGACTAAAATTAAACCTGAACAAATGTGAATTACTTCCTATTCATAATTCTGACCAATCAAGCATTCACAACATTCCTATTAAAAGCAATATAAAATACTTAGACATACACATAACTAAAGACATGGAGCCTTTAACTAAACTCAACATCTGGAACCATCTGGAAAGAAGCCAAACATATCTGAACTCTTGAGACATTTCAATCACAGGCCGCACTTTTCTTACAAACATGAATGTATTTCTTGTTTCATCTCCCCTGCCTACTCATTATTAATTCATAAAACTGCAATTAAAGCTCTAAATCAAGCAAATTTCAACTACATTTGGAAAAGGAAAACACATTATATTAAAAAAGGCTCTATGACACAAGAATACAAAGATGGAGGTCTTAAGGCAAGAGGCTTTGAATGTATTGACGGCACAATTAAAATAAATTGGTTGATGTTAAAAACCAACAAAAGTTCTGGTTTTATATTCCTAATGAAATCTTCAAGAAATGAGGCGGCATTGAATTTCTTCTCAAATGTGACTATGACCCAAAAAAGCTCCTCCATAAACTCTCATCATTTCATCAACAGGTTTTACTGAACTGGAAAATGATTTAAAACACAACTTCAGTCCCACAACGCCCCACTCTGAACTGCACATATATATTACATAACCCTAAATTATATTTCTACAGAACTAGTGATAAAGGCGTACGGTTGTTTTACACTTGTTCAGTTCAACAGGGAAGATTATAACGTTTGAGAATTTTAGTTCCAAATTGAACTTGACTGATAAAAAACAAAATAAGAAAGTGATTAATGCAGTACTTCAAGCTATAATAATCATGACATCTAATTTATATAAAAATGTTCCAAACACGAACCTTCCCCTGCTTTTAGTGAATAATCTAAATCTTTTGAACTCCAAACTAAACTGTTCGTTTCATATTTAACAGAGAGCTGTATCCCTGCTCCTCTTCCCCAAACACAACTCTAAATTCCTTCTCCAGAAAAGATGCTGAACAATTAAGATCAACAGTTTATAAATTCCTCGTTGTAACTAAAAAAAGAGATTAATTTCAGAATTATTAATAGAATATATCCCTCTGCTGACTTTCTATGTAAGCGCTTTGGCTTTGAATGTACTAACTGTTCATTTTGTAACGAACTAGCTGCCACCACATTTTTTATGATTGTATATATACTGATGCCTTTTGGGATGATCTACATCACTGCTTGTCTAAATTAATTACAGATTCCAGAATTGAAAATGTCCTGTATGCTTTTATCGCAAAAAACTCTGTACCTGATCTGATGATTAACACTATTTTCATTCTAGGGAAGTTTTTTATTCACAAGAATATATTTCTTAAAGCTAGACCAAATGTAGTTGCCTTTCACAGAGAACTGTGCCTGTTCTTCTCATCTCTGAAACACATGAGAAGATGCTGCTGATGCTGCTGAGGATCTCTGCAGGATGGTGAAGGACCTTAATCTCATGGAAAACCTCTAACTCTCATGAACACTGAACGAACTCGATTGTCTGATTTTATTTTTGTTTAATTTGTCTCCTTTATAGCTTTATCTTTCTTTCTTCTTTGTTTGAAGTTGTATTTGTACTGTTTAATGACAAACAAACAAATAAAAAAGATTCCAGACTTGTGCCTGTTTAAAAATCAAGTATTTAAAATTCCCCATTTAAAAATGGTTGTGACTACGAATGTTATATGTTTTTTTACTCTAACAGCTCGAGTAAAATACGTTGAAATATTTTTATGCTTAATTAATAAAATATATAATAAAATATTTTAGTCAGGCAGACAAATTACAACCTAAGATAACCGCGTTTTCAGGACCACGTGACGAACCGGAAGCAACAAGCCGGCTCAGGTTAGAAATAGTTCAGGAAAATATCAGCCGAAAGGAGTTTGTAGGAAAAACGTAAAAAAATGGACAGGACGGTGAGTGTACAGAACCAAGCCAACAAAACCCCCACAGGTAAGACATTTAACCTGCGGATTAGTGCAAACCAGAAACTCTTACATGACTGATGGCTGCTGAGGCGTTAGCTAAAATTAGCTGAATGAGCTGAAACTGCATCTGTGATTATTATTATATATATTTTATAAAAGCGAAATATTTTCAAAGAGATAATCGTGGCTCTCGGATTCACTCCATCAATCCAACTTGGAGTTACACGCACGGGGAGTAGGTTGCCATGTTCGGGGCGAAGAGGTATGTTCAGACCGGGGGGGCAAACTTTTTGACTCAGTCCACCTTCTGCACCGCTCAAGCAGCCACAAAGTCAGGCTTATATGATAGAACAGTGATTTTATTTACAGTCTTTGTGGAGTCTTACCAACTTCAGGGTGAGCCCGGCCCAAAACAATCTCTCCCCACTGTTTTTCCTCTTTTCACTGATAGTGGAAAACACTACACCGAAGAACAGCAGCACGATTCTCACAAGTTCGGTTCAGCTGTAGTTCACATGCTTAATGTGAGCGGAGTCGGGCTCGGAGCCGACCCCAAAACTAACATAAACTGGGATTTCACCGAGCGCCTGTGAAGCTGCCGCTCGGCTGAGCGCAGCCAAACCAAAGCATGCAAGAAAAATACAAAAACAAGGTGCCGAAAGTGAAAAAGAAATAAATCTGCAGCAGGACGGTCCTGACGTCATCGCTTCTGCAGCAGGACGGTCCTGACGTCATCGCTTCTGCAGCAGGGCGGTCCTGACGTCATCGCTTCTGCAGCAGGACGGTCCTGACGTCACCGCTTCTGCAGCAAGACGGTCCTGACGTCATCGCTTCTGCAGCAAGACGGTCCTGACGTCATCGCTTCTGCAGCAGGGCGGTACTGACGTCATCGCTTCTGCAGCAGGGCGGTACTGACGTCATCGCTTCTGCAGCAGGGCGGTCCTGACGTCATCGCTTCTGCAGCAGGATGGTCCTGACTTCATCGCTTCTGCAGCAGGACAGTCCTGACGTCATCGCTTCTGCAGCCGGACGGTCCCGACGTCATCGCTTCCGCAGCAGGACGGTCCCGACGTCATCGCTTCCGCAGCAGGACGGTCCCGACGTCATCGCTTCCGCAGCAGGACGGTCCCGACGTCATCGCTTCTGCAGCAGGACGGTCCCGACGTCATCGCTTCTGCAGCAGGACGGTCCTGACGTCATCGCTTCTGCAGCAGGACGGTCCTGACGTCATCGCTTCTGCAGCAGGACGGTCCTGACGTCATCGCTTCTGCAGCAGGACGGTCCCGACGTCATCGCTTCTG
>NC_056504.1:4079854-4080109 GCF_014905685.2 Nematolebias whitei
GGGGAGTGGTGGCGCAGAGGTTAGAGAGGTGGGCTTGTGATCCGAAGATCGCCGGTTCACGCCCCGGCCCCGACAACATCAAAATTGTGGGTGGGGTAGGTGAAACACCCACACTTGCCCCCACCCTCATTCGCCTCACTCTAGGCCCATGAGCAAGGCCCTTAACCCCACCATGTGCTCCCTAAAACAGGTCTCTCTTGAAAATGACTTCTCGTGGCTCAATGAGACTAACCTGGATAAATAAAGGCTAAATGA
>NC_056504.1:4080209-4086563 GCF_014905685.2 Nematolebias whitei
TGTATATATATATATATATATATATGAAGGCATTTCAAACCCTCCCCACACTCTTGCAATATTCTAAACGATGTTTCTAAACTCTAAGTGCTCTAAAAGAGCACAGAATGTCAAGAGTTCAGCTCTCTGCCTCACCACCTGCAAGCTCTCTTGGCCACGCCCACTTCTCTGCTTTGCATGGAGATCAGCTGCTGCAGGAGGACGCATATCCTGCAGTGTGGGCTGCAAAAAGGTGCAGCAGGTGCTAAATAATTTTAAATAATGTATTTTAAATAAAAATTCCATGCCGATCGTGTGGCTCATCCATCAATCAGCCAATTGTGTGTCATGCGCAATCTTATTTTGAAAAACCGTAATAGAGTGAGACCGCGATAAACAAACCATAAAGTAGCAAGGGACTACTCTATGTAGTTACATAGTATAGCCCACAGCTTCCTGTGGGCCCTCCACCTGCAGGAGGAGTGCATCTTCCATGAGTATGGGATTGTGGGCCCGTTGTTATAGGCTGTTCAGTCCCTATACAAACGGTGCAAGAATTTGGTTCACAGTGCCGGTAGTAAGTCGGACCCTTTCAGGGTGGGAATTGGACTCTGCCAGGGCTGCCCGTTGTCACCAATTCTGTTCATAACTTTTATGGACAGAATTTCTCAGTGCAGCAAGGGGGTGGAGGGATTCTGGTTCGGTGGCCTCAGGATTCCATCTCTGCTCTTTGTAGATGATGTGGTCCTGTTGGTGTCATCGTGTCGTGATCTTCAGCTCTCACTGGAGCAGTTCGCAGCTGAGTGTGAAGCAGCTGGGATGAGAATTAGCACCTCCAAATTTGAGGTCATGGTCCTCAACTGGAAAAGGGTAGATTGCTCTCTTCAGGTCAAGGGTGTGGTTCTGCCTCAAGTGGAGGAGTTCAAGTATCTTGGGGTCTTGTTCACGAGTGAGGTAAGAATGGAGAGTGAGACTGACAGACGGATTGGTGCAGCATCTGCAGTTTTGGTGAAGAGGGAGCCGAGCTGTAAGGTAATGCTCTCTGTTTACCTGTTGGTCTACGTTCCTACCCTCACCTATGGTCACAAGCTCTGAGTAGTGAATGAAAGAATGGGATCATGGATACAGGTGGTTGAAATGAGTTTCTTCCACAGGGTAGTTGGACTCTCCCTTAGAGATAGTGAGAGAAGTTCAGTTATCTGGGAGAGACTCAGAGTAGAACCGCTGTTCCTCCACATCAAGAGGAGCCAGTTGAGGAGGTTCGGGAATCTGGTAAGGATGCTTCCTGGGCGCATCCCTAGGGAGGTGCTTCGGACATGTCCAACTGGGAGGAGACCCCAGGGAAGACCCAGGACACGCTGGAGAGTCTATGGCTCTCAGTTGGCCTGGGAACGCCTTGGAATCCTTCCAGAAGAGCTGGAAGAGGTGGCTGTAGAAAGAGATGTCTGGGCCTCCCTGCTCAAGCTGCTGCCCCTGTGACCCGACTTCGGAACAAACAGAAGATAATGGATGGATGGATAGATAGTATAGTTTCGCCAAAGGAGCGCCAGCATCCCTCCATGGGACACAACTCCTTTTATTAACATGTGCATGTAACATGCCAAACATTGTGCCTCAAGTTAGAGAGGCCAGACTGAGATGGTTTGGACAAGTCCAGAGGAGGGACAGTGGTTTAGACGTATAAATGATAAATGGACAGTACTTAAATAGTGCCTTTCTATCTTATGAAGACACTCAAAGCGCTTTACACTACAATCTGTGCCCTCATACCCATTCACACAGCACTCTACTAGATCTCTACAAAGCTAACTGAACAAATCATTCTAATGAGACTAATCAGTACTTTTAGATCACATTCATACACTGATGGGACACACAACAGAGGCAACGAGGGGTTCAGTGTCTTGCCCAGGGACAATTGAGCGTGTGACTGCTGGTGGATTCGAATCCCCAACTCTTGCATTGGAGGACGACTGCTCTAACCCCTCAGCCACAGCCGCCCATGTCCAGAGGAGGGACAGTGGTTTGAACATGTCCAGAGGAGGGATAGTGGTTTGGACATGTCCAGAGGAGGGACAGTGGTTTAGACATGTCCAGAGGAGGGACAGTGGTTTGGACATGTCCAGATGAGGTACCTATGGTTGGACATGTCCAGAGGAGGGACAGTGGTTTGGACATGTCCAAAAAAAAGACAGAGGAAGGCCAAAGAGGAGATATATATGGATGCAGTTAGAGAGGACATGGAGGTAGTTGGAGTGAGGACAGAGAATGCAGAGGACAGAGTGAGATGGAGGAGAATGACTCACTGTGGCAACCCCTGAAGAAGGAAAAGCTAAATGAAGATTTGTCAGAGTGGTTGACCTTTTGTGTTGTTTTCAGAGCTTCAACTTCCTGAGTTAACTTGTCAGAAAGTTCCTTCAGCTTTTCTTTGTAGTTCATGTCCTTCAGACAGAGCTGGTACTCATTCTCCATCAACAGCTCTTCTAGACGCATCTTCAGCTCCAACATGTACTGGTTCTGAAAATTTGACAAACAAGAACAAAAACATGGGCAACGAGTTGGAAAAAAATGTCAAAGTACTTATCATCTGCCATCAAAAGGCAAAGACAGACAATAATGTGTGTGTGTGTGTGTGTGTGTGTGTGTGTGTGTGTGTGCATGTTCAGTTTGGTTTCAGGTTACATTGTGGGGACCAATTTAGCAAAAAATCCTACATTGTGAGGACCAACTGCTCATTGTGGGGACCAAAGCCTGGTTCCCATAAGAATGTGTCGTTGATGGGTTAGGGGTTAGTTTTAGGATTAAGGTGTGAATTGAGGATGGGTTAGAGTTAGGGTTAGGCATGTACTGGTAATGGTTAGAGTTAGGGTTAGGCATGTACTGGTAATGGTTAGAGTTAGGGTTAGGCATGTACTGGTAATGGTTAGAGTTAGGGTAAGCGTCAGGATTAGGCTATAGAAAATGAATGGAAGTCAATGCAAAGTTCACACAGTCAGAAAGACAGACGTGCGTGTGTGCACGTGCGTGTGTGTGTGTGTGTGTGTGTGTGTGTGTGAGAGAGAGAGAGAGAGAGAGAGAGAGAGAGAGAGAGAGAGAGAATCTGTTAACAAAATATTTCATGAAACTCCTGAACTGTTATCATTGTATATATAGATACACAGTGAATACGTTTTCAAGATGGCTTCTACCACCAACTGACCTGAAAACCAAAAATGTACAGAGCTCAACAAATTTCACAGAAATTTTGTATGGTAGTAGACAATAATGATCCCCGACACACATTTTGAGCACTAACAATGAAGTCAACATTGTTCACAAAATATCTCATGGACCACAGAACAGACTTTCATGAATCACTTCTATATTTCAGTCAGTTACACTTATATTAGTGTAAATGTTTCTAAATCATTCCCACTGCTGAGATCCAGTTTTCTTTGTACGTTTCTCAGCTCGTAACTTGTTCAGCAGCTTTTTTTTATTTTAGCAATTCATCAAAACACAGCTCACGACATTCCTGCTCTGACTTTTGGTATTTGTGCAATTTTTACTTGTTGAAATTTTTGGCTTTGTCGGCCATGTTTTTCTCACCTCTACATCCTTCAAAATCTTTGAGCTGTTTACAACCTGTTTCTGCTCATATCAACTGTTGTTCTGTTTCAGCTTTTTTCAGCATCCTTCAGCTCCTTTCAGCTTCTTTCTTCTAAATTCGGCTTTTTTATGCTTTTTCAGCAACTTTTTAGATATTTTTCGGCTAATTTTAGTCATTTTCAGGCATTTCTTAGCTAATTTCTACTTTTTGTTCCTTTTCAAAATGATCTTCTTTCTTTTAATGCTCCTTTCAGCCTCTTTCTGCTACATAATTTGTTTTTAGCTTTTTCAGCCAATTTTTGTTGCTAAATCAAAATATTTTTGTAATTCATTCATTCAACCTTTATTTAGACAGGTAAATCCCATTGAGCCTCGAGGACTCATTTACAAGAGAGACCTAAATCTATTCAGCCTCTGCCTATTTCAGCTTATTCTGCTACTTTTCTGTTCCATTCAACATTTTCTACATGTTTCAGCTGCTTTCAGATTTTATTGTCCTGTTTTCAGCAAATGTCAGCTGTTCACATTCAGCTCACATTAACAGTTTAGAGATTAAACCCAGTGGCGCCACCCACCCACTGGAACTACTCACCATTTTAAATTGAAGACTTAAAAGAATTAAATCAAAATGAAATAATAAAATAAAATTAAAGCTGCAAGCAGCATTGAAGACCCTCGCAGCAAAGCACCGCTCCGGCCTTACGATGACCCCAGGAGCTCTAGCGACTCCGCCCAGTCGCCATCGCGAATGCTCTCACGCCTGTTCACCGGGGTGTGCATTCGCCGAACCTTCGACTTCACCTGCGACTGCGGGCGCTCCAGCAACACCTCCCAGTTGCTGTCACGAACGCTCTTATGCCATTCCCGCACGCGTCCACCAGGGTGTGCATATGCCTAAACTTTGCAATCGCCTTCCTCCCATATCAGTATGAGAGGGGGCGCACTTGAGTCATATGTTAAACTACAATATCAATGCGTTTAGACATTGTCACCGATTACGCACAAAAAATCTGGTTCCGATCGGATGACGTATCACTGAGATATAACTGTTGGAATAATGTAGGGGGCGCACTTGAGTCAAATGTTAAAGAACAATACCAATGTTTCTATAAGTGATCACTGATCATGCACAAAAAATCTGGTACATATTGGATGATGTATCACTGAGATATAACTGTTGGAATAATGTAGGGCACGCACTAGAGTCAAACGTTAAACAACAATACCAATGTGTCTAGAAGTGTTCACTAATGACGCACCCAAAATTTTGTGCAGATCGGATGATATATCACTAAGATATAACTTTTAGAATAATCTAGGGAGCGCTCAGGAATCAAATGTTTAACAACAATCCCAATGTGTGTAGAATGATTCACTGATCACGCACAATAAATCTGGTACAGACTAGGGGTTGAACGAGTATATAATTTTTAAACGCGACATTAACATAATAAAACCCGAGTAGAACTCGAGTATTTGATGACGTCATAGATCTCAAGAAACAAAAATAAATAAATAAATAAAACCGAAATAAAAGGTAATTATTTACAAAAAATAGACCAACAAAACATTGGGAGCGTATATTATGCTCCTATCATTTATCATACTGCAAATAAGTCACAGGAAAAAATAAACTATTAGTTTTTATTATTAAACTGCAAATGTGAAGAAACATGCAGCACGTCAAAAACAAAACTTAAAACAGTGGATGGGCGGTGGATTGGACCCGGTGTTACACCATACTCTGTGACCTGCAACAGTGCAACACCGCCCCCTACGGTCATACGGTGGTCACATAATATGACGTCACTACAGATACCCGACTTTACATTTTTAATCTCGATAGAGGTCCTAGCAATCGATGTGTAGATTACTCGAGTACTCTGTTAATGCCCTAGTACAGACTGGACGATATATAACTGAGATATTACTGTTGGAATAATCTAGGGGGCGCAATGGAGTCCAATGTTAAAGAACAATATCACTGTGTCTAGAAGTGCTAAGTGATCATCCACAATAAACTTGGTACATATTGGATGATATATCACAGAGATATAACTGATTAAATAATGTAGTGGGTGCACTTGAGTCATATGTTAAACAACAATATCAATGTGTCTAGACGTGCTCACTGATCACACACAATAAATCTGGTGCAGATTGGATGATGTATCACTGAGTTATAACTGTAGGAAGAATGTAGGTGGCGCTGTGGAGGCTATTGGCCCCTTATGCCCCTTTTCCATTAGTACCGGTACGGGCCGACTGGACTCTACGTGGCCCGGTTCTGAGGCTTTTCCATTAGTACAGGTACTTAGCACCTGTTACTGTTTTCAGTACCCTTGGCTCTGTGGTTCTAACCCGAATGAAGAGGTACTAAAACGTGACGTCAGAACACTGTCATTTACTGATTGGTCGGGGGCAGAGCTGGGGGCGGAGTCACATGGATACCTATTCAAGGGGTGGATAATGATTGATCATAGTGATTTTGGTTCACCTCGGCTGAAATCTGTGTATTTTAGAACCAAACGTATTGCAACGGTGTCACGTCTTGATTCGCCACGCCGCCACGCCACCACACCCACATCCTCCAGCAAAAACGGTTTGCACTTTAAATCAAGTAAGACCATCTTATCTGTCTTCTAACGCAGGATCATCCTGATTATTCCTCCCCACCATCACAGACATCTACACCTCCAGATGCAGGAAGAGGGCCACCTGCATCATGAAGGACCCCACTCACCCAGCACACACACTTTTTGCCCCACTCCCCTCAGGAAGGAGGTT
>NC_056504.1:4086663-4109764 GCF_014905685.2 Nematolebias whitei
GGGGCCCGGGCTTTGGGCCCCATAAGGAGCAGTTGGTCCTCACAATGCAGTATAAGTTGGAAAAATGGGCCTCACAAAGTAGCATAAACAAGGATACACACACACACACACACACACACACACCCCACGCACATACACAGATGCACACTTTCTTTTTCGTCATAATTTTTGTTTCCTTTTATGTTTTCTGTCTGTAAACTCTAATTAAACTTCTATTGAATTAAATTAATTGGAATCTAATCTGGAATTGGATCTTTAAGAAGAACATGCCATTTATCAGTTGTCTTTTCATTTCTCCTCAAACGGGCATTTTTACCTTTTGTGTGATTAAAGCAAGAGAAGAACAGAAAAACATAAAGCTACCGTGTCTTTTAGGAACGCAGAGATTTAGACAAAGATCATCTTCTGTTCAGAAACAACAGCACACATTAAGATCCTGGCTTTACCAGGACCCATAGGAACTTCACTGTCTTCAAACACTTCAACAAATACATCCCTGCAATATTTTTGTCATTCTGTGGTTAAACACATTATATTAAGATAAAAAAACATGACTGAGAATGTTTGGTGGTTGTTTAGTTCTGTTCAAGTTTAAACACTTTGTTCTTACAAAATATTGGAGTAGTTTTCCAAATATTAGACCACTGCCCAGATACATTTTATTATTTGCTAGTTGTAAATATGGGCGGCACAGTGGTGCAGTTGGTAGTGTTGCCGCCTCTCAGCAAGAAGCTTGCCATATAAAATCCCATTAAAGGGCCCAACAGTCAGATATTGAGTCGAACATAAGCTTAAGAAAGATGCTGGTTAAGGGAGGCTGATCCTATGGTTTCTTCCGCTCCTCGATGCCTGTTACTGGAATGACATTCCTCTTGATGTAGTCCATCATTTTAATGGAGTCGACAAACACCTTGTTTGTCCCTCCATGTGGGATGGAAAACTGTGCAGAAAAAAACAAGTCCATTCCAGACACCTGGTCAGTTCCGCAGGAGTCACCGCACCTCCATGAATGCTGTTCCGGGTGTAATCAGCTGCGATGAATATAGATGATTCTTTGAAGTGGATTCGGCCACCGCTGCATGCTCGTTGTAATATCTTCACGCAATCTTCATGATAAAGCAGCCTGGTCATGATAACTCTATCATCCAAACTTCTGCTACCTAGCAGCCGGTGTACATGGTCAACCCATGGTGACTTGTCCAGCCTCAGCACCGCAATTAGCATTTTGGCTATCACTGTAGGGGTGCACAAGCCCGGCGATTCAGGAACTCCAATAATCATAATATTGTTGTGTTTCATACTCCCTTCCATGGATTCAAGTTGTTTTCTCAGCCAATTCTCCTCATGTTTCAATTCCACCACGGTCCCACGCAGCGCCTCCACCCCATACGAGCATAATGATAGCCCATTCTCAGTCTTTGTAACACTTAGCTTGACTTGGTCAAACTCTGCTCTGAGGCCTGCAGTGGCACCAACAAGTTCCGCCCCTTCCGCTTGTAATTCGCTCCTAATAAAATTAAAATCATTCATCAGAGCCGCCTTCATCTCCATCCTAATTATCGCTGTGACTTCAGATTTAATTGAAGCTAGAATATCTGACTTCAGAGCAGACTTGACCTCCAGAGTCCAGTGAGGGCGGGGCCAACGCACCTGCTGCTGTTGTTCCACCTGCCGCTGCAACTTCACCAAGGTCTGAGACAGTAGTATCTCCAGGTCGCGCGGGCACGAACCTCCCTGTCTTTGATTTTTTATATGCATTTTATTGTAGCTTATCGTTGTCATTGTTTACTGTTATTGTTGTCTGTACTTTATATGTTCTGTCTGGAACAGGTCTCTTTTGTAAATGAGTCCTCATGGCTCACTGAGACTAGCCTGTATAAATAAAGGTTGAATGAATGAATGAATTCAGCCCTCTGTAATCCCTGGGTCAGTCCTCACTCCCATCTTCAATCAGGCTCACCAGTTCACTTAGTTCACCAGTCCAACAATCATCCCAGGTGCTTTTGTCAATTTTATTTAAACCACTTCTGGTCGGCTCATTGTCTTGGCAACCTGCCACATGTCCCTGTCCTCCCTGTGTTCCCTCATGTCTTTGTGTGTCTTTTCCCCTCCTGACTTTTGTAATTTGTTGCTGTCACATCTGCCCTTTGTTTCCGTTTATTAATAAATCTGTTTTTATTTTACTTCATGATCCCTGTGTCTGCCTGCAATTGGGTTCAACCCCCAAATGTGGTAATCTTTTAGATCCACGATATAAGCAACTGAAATTAGTTTCTTCATTAAGGTGGCGCTGTCACCTGGTGGCGATTTGGATGCCTCCTTCTGGAAGTCTTTTAACTGCATCCAGGAACATTCTGGAGGAATGGTATATTTTCTGTGGCCTATCAATGCGTTCTCCCAGGAGCAATTAGTAACTGTGCAAACACATGACATTAAGTTGTTGGTATTCATGTACACTAACACTGTGGTTGTTTTATAAGTGTAGTTCTACTCTTATCGTAGGTTTGTCTTTCATCAAAGAACTGTCTTCCTCCTGTTCCTATCATAATCAGATTTTTTTATAATAATCAGAAAAATATTTAGTCTTAAATACCTTACATGCTGTACCTTATAAGATATTTATACCAATACAAATATGGCTTTCAACATCTACAAGGAATGTGCTTTGTGTTCGGTCCAAAAGAAAAAGTACAAGATGGATATCCTGATGCATGCTCAATAATCCAGGTAGAAAACTGAAAAGTGACAAGAACTCAGTTTAGGATCGGCACCCAACACCCAACACAAAGAATGTTGTAAAAGGTTTATTTGAAAACAGCTGCTGGTGGCGGTTTGGGTCCAAGGAAGGATCCAATCTGTAGAGACAGGAAGGTTAGTGAACAGTTTCAGGCAGAGGAGGTTCTGTGAGGGGTTGAAGTAATCACTAACTTTCTCAGTCTGCAGAGAAAGACTCTTTCTTGTGGAGCTGGAGAGGATCATGTCACTCTCAGCGAGTGAGCAGCAGCAGAGGAGCAGAAGAAGGTAGTACTTGATACGTGGGGGGGGAATCTAAAAACAAGGTCCAGTAGTCAAAACAGGAGTCTTACACAGGAGGTCAGAGAGCAGAAGACAGAGCCAAATCGTGATCCATGAGACAGTCAGAGAGCAGGCAGGCAGAGTGGGTACCAAGGTCAGATTGCAGATTCCAAATCCAGAGAGGGGCAGGCAAAGTGAATAATCCATGGTACAGGTATGGGTCGAGACAAGGCAAGGATACAAGGCTGTGGAATGAATGCCGGACATCTACTGGCAAATTGTTTTTGATAATCTGGCACTGTTATGTTGAGAGCATGAGGCAGGTGAACATGTGGATCTGATGAGAGCTGATCAGCGTCAGAGCTGAGGAGGCGTGGCGCAGGGAAACAGGAGCTGAGGGCGGGCGATAGACATTCCTGGGTGAAACATGAAAACTAACAGAGCTGTGGAAAAGGTGTAAAACATGACACAAAGTTAAGTAAGGTCCGCTGCGGTTTCTTTTTGTTGAAACATTTCGTCTTTCATCCAAAAGACTTCGTCAGTCTGAGGAGCCACAAACAAACTCAGTCTTATGAACAGCACCTTCCCATATCAGTGCGGTCCTCTGGATGGTGCTGTTTATAAGACTGAGTTTGTGACGGACCAGGTTGTGTCCTTCCTGACACAACCTGGAATCTAACTTGCAGCCTCAGGATTATGAGCCATGGTACTGACCACCGAGCTACTGCAGCCACTGGGAAAATGTCCTGTGTTATCCAAAAATAAATATTTTACTTTCTTTATACTCAATACCTGGTAAATGACAAGTAGCAGAATAACTTACAAGAACTCTTCAAAGTAAATGAGTAAATGAACGAGTAAATGAATATAGAAAGCACAGTGGTGGTAGAACAGAATAATGAGGGAGATGGGGTGGGGGGCAGTATGGGGTTGGGATACACCCCACTAATTAGCCAGGGTCGTTACTAGTTCAAGGACAATTTCATTTTAGCTGATGAAAATGCGATGAAGAGCGACGTCTGAGATGGCTGAGGATTCCTACATCTTAATTACTCCTCTGGTTTCGGCCGTCGGTGCCCAGGAGAGCGTGAGGGCCTCGATCAGGGCAGCTGAAGAGAACCCTTCCAGCTTCTCTTCTCAGACCCCCACTCCCACACGTTATATCCAGGGCATGCTCAGTGGGAATCATTGTGTAGCTACCAGGAGTCTGTACGCTTTTCTTTTCAATTACTCCACCACTGGCTCACAGCTCCTCAGCCCAAGAGCACTGTGGGTAACAGCAGGGTTAAGCACGCAGAGAAATGAGCTGCGTTCAGGTGTGCAGAACTGATTGCACTCTGAAAATCAAGTGTTACATTTAGGTGTTGTATTGAGGAGTGATGGTGCAGAGGTTAGAGACGGTGAGTCTGTGATTGGAAAGTCCCTGGTTCAACTCCCTGGACCAACAACATCAACATGTGGGTGGGAAAGGTGAAACACCCACATCTGCCCCCACTGTACAGTTTTGAGCTTTAATGTTCATGAAATGCTCGTTCATGCAGCTAAACTGATATGCAGAGTGTTCTCCCTTCCCTCCCTCGTGAGGGTCATCAGGCTTTTAATTATCCTGGCTCACAGAGAGATGATGAGGTGTGGAGGTGTGAATTTGAGTGGAAATGACTATCACTCTTAATTTTGCTCTGTAGGTGTTAGAAAGTTGACACATGAGATCTGTGTTTAAAGTTCTTTTTCTCGTTTGACATAAATGACTCCCTTCACATCTCAAACCGTCTCTGTCAAACTTATCAACATTTTGGTCCTCGGTAATTTTCTTCCACGTCCAAAAACTTGATGGCATCTTCCTCAGTAATTCTAATGTGCCTCAAATATTTACAGACCCAAGCTGTTGTTTCTTTACAAATAAATAAATAAATAAATAATGTTTATGTACAACTTTCATAAATGTCAGCAAACAACTGCATCTGATATGGATTTGATTTATGAAAAAAAAAAACAGGTCAGATTTGAAGAAAAAAAAAGAGATAAGTTCACGTTCAGACCGTCCTTAAAAAACAACAACAACACAATGAACTGGATATATGGGCAAATTTTAAAATAAGAGGATTTTGTCTGTTTTGAATACAGACGTTCCTTTGTGGTGTTACATGTATTAGGAGGTAATTTGATTCCTACCTGCCTGTGACATTCAGGAAACACTATAAATCATATTACATAGATAGGGGGACATCTAACTGAGGCAAATGTGTCCCATTGGACCTGGTATGAATAAGTTCCATTGAACAGCTGAGAGCACGAGCTGAGTGTTCAAACTCTGAAAAGAAATATCAGTAGAATTAAAGCTTGGGTCACTTGAAATAGTAAATGGACTGTACTTACATATTATCACCTTTTTATCTTATCAAGATACTCAAAGCTCTTTACAACACATGTGCCTCATTTAACCATTCACTCTACTAGACCTCTAAAAAGAATAATCAGAGCTTCATCGCATTCATGCACTGATGGGACACATCAGAGGCAACGAGGGGTTCAGTGTCTTGCCCAGGGACACTTCAGCATGTGACTGCTGGTGGATTCAAACCTCCAGCTCCCCCACTGGAGGACGACTGCTCTAACCACTGAGCCACAGCCGCCCCTGTTCCTCCTTAAAGCCCATTTGGACCTGACTAATGTCTGATTATTCTGCATGTGGACTCAGGTCATATTCTCTGACATCTAATCAGTCAGGATATGAAATGTATGTATGTTGTTCATTTCAGACTTGTTAACTCTATACAGTTTATTGTTTTGAGCAAAGAAGAGAGAAACAAAAAGATCAAGAAATACCTACATGAAATTAAAAATGCACAAATATCTCTCCACTTTTTGTTGAGCTCACATGTGGAAAAGGAATGAGAAGAAATGTGCACTTACTTAATACCACTTTTTCACCATTAGTTATCAATTATTAGTTATCTATTCCTCATTAATACATCTGCTAATGAAAATTATACATATTTACAATATTTAGAGACTATTTCTGATTACAGGATATCATCCAGTTTTTACACATCTTTATATTTAATTTATTTACTCTTTCTTTTAAACATGTGTATGTTTGAACATGAGCAGCACGGTGGTGCAGCTGGTAGAGCTGCTGCCTCTCAGCGAGCAGGTCCCTGGTTCAAATCCAAATCTGGGGGCATTTCTGGGTGGAGTTCACATGTTCTCTCTGTGCATGCGTGGGTTTTCTCCAGTTTCCTCCCACAGACCAAAAACATGCATGTTAGGCTGATTGGTAACTCTAAATTGTCCCTAGGTGTGAGTGAGAGAGAGAATGGTTGTTTGTCTCATTTGTCTCTGTGTGTCCCTGTGATGGACTGGAGACCTGTCCAGGGTGTACCCTGCCCCTCGCACAGTGATTGCTGGACATGGGCACCAGCGACCCCCGTGACCCAAAATGGAAGAAGCAGGTAAAGATAATGGATGGATGGATGGTTGAACGCTGCTTCACCTCCACACACAGAAAGACTAACTCTTCCTCACAGTGCACACATTAACAACTTCCAGTGGACAAAGAACCCTGAAGTCGAACCTTCCTTCCACAAAAAAAACATACTTTGAACCTTTGCAGGTAACTGATGCTGTTTGGCTCTGAACACAACGTGTGGTGTTTGGAACTTTACCAGATCTGTAAATTTAAGTGTTTTTATCTGTAAGAACTGAGTTTGTCTGATCCCTGTAAGCTGCATTAGGAATTATACAAGTTGTGTTTTTTCCAGAATAAAAAGAGAATATAATGTTGTATAATTATTAGAGATTTCTGGTTTCTGTGCAGTAGCTTAAATAAGGTGGGACTAGATATGATGTCTGATCTAAGACCTGCTTGGCCTCTTTCAGTACTGCGATGCCAATAAATCTATTTAATGTGCGCTATAAACCAAACCTCTCATCCACTGTGACCCCAAGAAATCTGATGTCACCAACTCTTTGGATATCAACCCCTGTGGCTGCTATTCTTGTATCATCATAAGCTCCAAAAAGTTTGAACCAGATTAGCCTCGTGGAGGAGGTTCTCGACGCACAACACAATATATAAGCACTCGCGGAGAGATTTCTTGTTTCAAAAGTTCGGCATTTCATTTCCTTGTTGAATTTAACAAAATATTCTCTGAGCTAACTTCTTACAAATCTCAAAAATAAACAATTTGTGGTAAAGAAAACTGTTTCACTCCTCTCTCCTTCACTGCAGAAACAACAATCAGCCCCGCAGCAGCTGAATTCCCCTTTTAATCACTGCCCCGGCTGACCCCACTGGATGGAGCCATAAACAATAAAATTAGAAGAAACATAATAGTTCTTCTGCAATCTGTGATATTTAACATAGTTTTAGATCAATATTCATCATTTAGCAAATAATTAATTCATTCAATACTTAATGGGCTCCAACATCCCGACCCCTAATTGTTAACCTTAGCAAGGAGACAATTACAAAAATAGTCAAAAGGAGCCGATCATCAAACAAAACATTACAAAAAGAGATTTTATTATATACATTTTCCTTTTTCTTTAAAATGAAAGTTCATTAAGATTTTTTTTGTCCATCAAAGTTATCCAAAGTTGATCAAAGTTTCTAATATTTTAAAGCAGTCCATAGTAAAGTTTAGAAAGTCTCTTCACTCATGCTGCTGCCTCCATTAAGAGACGGAGCTTATCTATTGGTCGTTGGATCACATCGTCTTTGGTTTTAACCAGAACGCTTCTAACAAATCCCTTGGCATCCGGAAAAGTCTTCATCCCATTGTCCATGCGCTTCTCGGTGCCGAGTTGTCCACAATAACAACCAGATCCCCAGGGCTGAAGTTCTTTTTTTTCTGTTCCACTTGCTTCGTTCTTGCATGAGTGGGAGGAACTCCTTTGTCCATCGTCTCCAGAAAAGATCTGCAAGATACTGAGGTTGTCTCCATCTTCTTCCAATATTGATCCTTTTTTCCAAAGACTCCTGGTGGTATCATTGTTTTTGCCTTCAGTTGGAGTAAATGATTTGGAGTTAGTGGTTCTAAATCATTTGGGTCATTTGACACTGAAGTTATTGGCCTGTCATTTAGGATGGTTTCTACTTCACACAGTGCTGTTGATGGGGTTTCATCGTCCAGTGTTTGTTCTTTCAGGATAGATGTGAGGCTCTTTTTGACTAGAAGTATTTAACAATTTTCAGTCCAGTCATCTGAAACATTTCACCTTCCATCCAGAAGGCTTCATCAGTCAAGGAAACACAACACAAAACTGATTCTTCCCTCAAACAGCTTACCCCAAAGTGGAACAAACTAGTTATGTTGGTGCTAAGATGGTGTCTTTGGCACGCCCCCTCCTCTGTTGCCGGCCCTCTTCCTCGTCGACATTCATGTCAAACTGGTGAAACGTTTCAGCAAAAAAAGGAAACTGTCCAGATGACCTGACTGAAAATTGTTGAATGTTTACCTGGATTATTGATCATGGACTATTTTGGTTTTGAACTGAGAGATTTTCCTTGTTCCAGGTAAGTAAATTCACAGTGAAAGTAGCGTTTTAGTTCAAAACAAATGATAGCCTTCTCTGCTTCCTGCACATCCTCCACCGACATGTCCTGGGTTCCCTGTTTATCTTTCCTCACTTCTGAAGACAGGTGGGTTCGACCTTTTCTCTGTTGACTTAGCAGCAGGAGTTGTTTTTTCACTTTTAATATCCGGGTCTTCTGACTTCTGAAGTCGGTTCCATGATGAGTGACACTTGATTAGCCTGCATATTGGATGCTGATTTTCCAATATTACACTGTTAACCATGATCTCTTTTCTCACCTCAGGGTCATTTGCTTGTATTTCCTCCAGATTTTCTGTTTTTCGGCCATCTTCCTTTTTCTCTGCTGAGATATTCTGGACCTGCCAGTCATCTTGATCTTAGGAAAGACTCCACATACAGCCCTCGTGATGCGTCGTCGGCTGGGTTGTTCTTTGAGCTTATATATCTCCACTGGTTGGTCTGGGAGAGGTCATGGATTACTGCAACCCTGTTGGATACAAATGTGTGAAATCTTTTAGTTTGATTGCGAATATATATATATATATATATATATATATATAAATTCAACACAGAGGTACTATTGGTCCAGAAAGTTGAATCTGCAAGTGGTAAATGCAGCTCCTTCTTTGGCATCCGATCCACTTTTACAGCCAGTGCTGCTGCTGTGAGTTCCAGTCTGGGAATCTGCTTTAGAGGTGCAACTCTGGCTTTTCCAAATATGAAACAGATATGAATTTGACCTCAACAATTTGATCATCTGAGGTAGCTTACTGTACCATAACCTGACTCACTTGCATCACAGAAGTGATGTATTTCAGCAGTATCCACTGGATCAAAGTTTTCAGGCTTTATGCATCTTATAACTTGAAAATCGTTTAGAAGATTTAACTCCTTGATCCATCTTTGCCAAGGCCTTGCAAGTTCCTCTGGATGATATGATCCCATCCATACTTATATTTGCAGAGTAACTGTTTCACTTTCAGGATGAAAGGAGACAGAAAACCTAATGGGTCATACACTGAACTCACTATGGAGAGTATACCTCTTCAGGTAGCTGGCCGACTCCTGATGATTACTTTAAATCTGAAGGTATCACTGAGAGTATCCCAGTGGAGTCCAAGTGCAGACCCAACTGTTATTTGTTCTTTCAAATTTATTTATCCAGCTCCAGTTCTTTAAATGCTCCTGCTCTGTGATGTTCAGGAACGCTTGCCAGAACTTCATGACTGTTGCTGACCCATTTTGTTAATGTGAAACCTCCCTGACTGCAGATTTCGCTGAGATCTATGACAAGTTTTATTGCTTGATCCACTGTTGCCACTGATCGGAGGAATCATCCATATAAAAGTTAGTTTTAATGGTTTTGAGAACCTCATCGGAGTAAAGTTTCTGGTTGTCAGGAGCAGTTTGATGCAGAACAAAATTAGCAATGCTTGGGGATGATACAGCACCAAAAAGGTGAACTTTCATCCTATAGCTCTCAGTTGGTCTGCTAATATTGCCCTCTGGCCACCACAGGAACCTCAGAAAGTTTCTGCCCTCTTCATCCCCATACACTTGATAAAACATTGCCTCCATGTCTGCCATAACTATGACCGGTTCTTGGCGGAACCTTAACAGTACCTGAATAAGTGTATTTGTTAAATCAGGACTGTGGAGGAGCTCCTTGTTCAAAGATGTTCCTTGAAATGAGGATGTACAGTCAAACACCACCCTCAGTTTGTGCTTTCGCTTATGATGTAGAATGTACCAGACCCGCCCATCCTCTCTGCAAAGCTCCTGAAGTCGAACCTTTTCTGCATGACCCTTCTTGAAAATATCCTCCATGAAGGAAGTGTATTCTTCTGCATACGACTTATCCTTCTTAAATTTGATATATTATATATATCATGATCTACTGCGTCAAACGCCTTTCTTAAATCAACAAATGACCCAACACTCAGTGTTTACATTCTTTGAAACAAATAACATTCATTAGGTTGTTTATTCAGTTGTGAAATGTTTGAAACATCGTTAATGCTGATTTATTCTTTGTAATTGTTAAATGTTATGTGATGGACTGCTGCTCTGCATTAATGACAATCTGACAACAACAACACATTAATGTCAAATTATTTTCACGAGTTTCAGCCGTTTAGAAGCAGTTTTTTTTTCCTGTGCGGCCCCAAGACGCCATGATAACAAATCAACAAAGGCAAAACACTGCTTGTAGCAAAAATGTTTTGTATTCTCAACAAATCATGACAAAAGGTTCTTTATTTTTCAAGAGTGCTGAATTAAAATTTACAGGGGCTTGAGTCCCCTAAATGTATCCTAAAATGTTGGACAGCCTTGGATTAGGGATTAATTTCTTGCCAAGTAGAAAGTGATGTTTGCACTTCTTTCTGTGTCATCCTGCTCTCAGTCTTCTGTAGTTTACACTCACAGCAACAAACCGTCTCCACAGACACGCTGCCGGCTGATGCTCTGGCTTTGAACAGGAAGTATGTGGGACATTGTGACACTGACTTTGACTCTTTTCTACCCAACATTGTCAACAAACATCCTTTCTCCAGGGAAACTGCTGCTACCATGTTTATCGTATTTGTAATTATTCCGCCCTGTGCTGTGCGTTGTGCTCCCTGCTGTAACTGTTGTGATGGAAAGAGCTATCGTGTTTTACTGGAGGTCTCAGTTAACGATCACCCTTTCTGGTGGGGTGGAGAGGCGCGTGTGAGCATGTGGGGGTTCACATCTCAGATGTATGATTTGCTGCACGTGGAGCTGAGAAAAGCCTGAATAACCAGGAACTGTTTCCTGTTCTGTCTTGTCTCTTTGTGCAGTGGGACGCCATTAATGAGATGGATGAGTACTTCAGCCCTATCCACACATACCAGGTGTGTAATGCTCTGTGTGTTTTGGATTTAATATGTTGGCACTGATACAGTGAAATGCTTTGCTGTAATCTGATATGTTGCTTTCTAAAACCTTAATTAAGGTTTGTTTAAAAGACATTGCAGATGAATAAATTCAAAACGTGTTCTGAATCTCTTTGAGTTCATGGCCATGTCTGCACTACTCTGGATGTTTTTTAAGCCAATACATGTTTTTTTGTATATATACAAAAACACTGAAACATTTGCTGCTAGAATGTTCACATTAAAACCAAGAAAAAATAAAGTATAATGTGTTAAATATTTTCTTATAAAAACATATTTTTCCCATATATATTATTTAACAGTTAATGGTAACTAGAACAGGGGTTCACAAACTTTTTGAGTTCAGGGACCCCTTACAGGGGACAAAAAGTTTCAGGGACCACCTCATAACCTTCATGTTTATTAAATAATTTTCTTGAACACACCAACATTTGAGACGCATATAAAGCCGTACGCTGCCCCCACCTCGGCCTCTCGGACCACATCTCCATCTTTATGGCCCCTGTCTACTTCCCCCCACTGAGATGTTCCATACACACACAGAGGACCATCACCATGTGGCCCACTGACAGCGACTCTGTACTTCAGGACTGTTTTGCACGCACAGACTGGAAGATCTTCAGGGAGGCTGCTGTAAATGAGGGAGAACTGGATCTGTAGGATTACACATTTGCTGTCTGATAAATTAGCAACTGTGCTGGTGACGTCACCACCACCAAGACTGTGCTACCCAAACCAGAAACCCTGGCTGAAAGCAGAGGTCCATATTCTGCTGGAAGCCAGGGATACTGTCTTCAGGTCTGGTGAGGCACAGGAACTGGGGAGGACAAGGAAAGAGCTAGCTGCTGGTATTAAGAGGGCCAGCACCACATACGCACAGAAGATCCAGGGACATTTTTCCTCACAGGACGCACAGAACATGTGGAAGGGCATTAACTGTATCACAGACTATAAAAGCAGAGGTGCACAATGCACTTGAAATCCATCCTGATGCTCCTAACAGGCTCACTTTGAAGACTCAAAAAGACCACCCAGCACCAGACTCACCTCACCATCGGAAGAGGAGTTCCTCATTGTGACCTCAGTTGAAGTAAAGCGTACCTTCAGGAGGATTAATCGTCATCAAACCAATGGTCTAGACAACATCCTGGGGAGGATGCTGAGAGTCTGTGCAGATCAGCTCTACGAGCTATTGGCCAATATCGTTAACTCCTCCCTCACCCTGGCAACTGATCCCACCTGCCTGAAGACCACCACTCTCATCCCAGGTCCTAAGAGCTCTGCAGTGACTGGTCTGAATGACTACTGGCCAGTAGCCCTCACCCCGATAGTCACTAAATATTTTGAAAGACTGGTCATGACCCACATCAAAGCTACCATCAACATCAGCGAGGACCCACACCAGTTGATCAATACTGCAAAAATTGATCAACAGAGGACTCCATCTCTTCTGTGGTCCACACTGCTCTCACACACCTGGAGCAGAAGGACTCCTGCGTCCATATACTCTTTGTGGACTTCACATCGGCCTTCAACACCATGATTCCCCAGAACCTGATGGACAAACTAATCACACTAGGACTAAGCCCCTCCCTATGCAACTGGGTCCTGGATTTCTTAAACAACAGGTCACAGTCTGTGAGGATCCACAACTTCTCCTCCTCCACCATAACCCTCAGCACTGGCTCCCCTCAGGGCTGTGTGTTGAGCCCCCTCCTGTTCACTCTGCTCACATATGACTGCACACGTACAGTACCCATCCAGGCTGTCACATTGTAAAGTTTGCAGACAATAAAGCGGTGCTTGGATGCATCACAAACAATGATGAGTCCAGCTACAGGCAGGAGGTGGAACACCTGGAGAGCTGGTTCAGGAAGAACAACCTTCATATCAATTTGAAGAAGATGAAGGAGATGATTGTGGATTTCAGAAGGAACAAACACACCTACTCCCAATCCATAAACATGGGAGGATCTGCAGTGGAAGTGGTCTCCAGCTACAAGTACTTGGGTGTGCACCTGAACAACAACCTCAGCTGGAGCAACAACACCACCAGCCTGATGAAGAAAGCTCATCAGAGACTCTACTTCCTCAGGCGGCTGAGACGAGCTGGTCTGGAAGCTCAGTCCTCACCTCCTTCTACAGGTGTGCAGTGGAGAGCATCCTGTGCTCCAGCATCAACGTGTGGCATGGAGGCTGCACAGCTGCAGAAAGAAAAGCTTTGCAGAGAGTGGTGAAGGCTGCACAGAAGATGTTGGAGTCAGTCTCCCCACCATCACAGACATCTACACCTCCAGATGCAGGAAGAGGGCCACCTGCATCATGAAGGACCCCACTCATCCAGCACACACACATTTTGTCCCACTCCCATCAGGCAGAAGGTTACAGAGCATTAAATGTAGAGCCACTAGACTGAGGAACAGCTTCTACCCTGAAGCTGTTAGACTCATGAATCCCTAACCAGGATAATCATTGTAAGAAAAAACATCACTGTAATGCCGCTTTAATTGGAGATATGTGACTTTTCTGTGCTGCTGATTATCCATGCTGCTGTTTTTATTCATACCCATCATCTCACTACATACTCATGTTCGGGCTGCTGTTTAATATACCATATTATTTTACATTATTAGTGTTTAGCATATGTCTTAGAACCTTTAGTGTTTGTTTAGTGTATATCTTAGATCCTTATATACTGTTTTTTAATACACTTTATTTTTGCTATTTTTGGGTGTAACTGGAACCTTGACTACACAGTTTCTTTCCACCTCATGCACCACATGTGATGTGAATGACAAAAAAGCCCATTGAACCTGAACTTGACTCCCAACTGAAAGATTTTACAGCCTCTGCACCTGTGGCGTGTACCTGCCTACGTTCAGCACACATACATTCACAGTAGAACACGGACAATATTCGATTGACAAAACAGCAACAATTACATTAAAAAGTTCATGCTAATGAGTAGAGGTTTTAAAATTACTGATGTAGCATTCTTTCATACATGTGTATCAGTTCTGAGAGTGGTTTTATAGCTCTAAAAATCAAATAATAATAAAACGGTCCCTGTTTGGTTCATCTTTAGCCTGAATCAAGACGCTTGTCTTTTTCTCCACACTTCGTGCTCTGTGACTGATGTCATGGATAATAAGGTATCAGTGGTGGTTTCTGATAGGGGTGAACTAGACAGCTTCCCAGGGCGGCATTTCATCAAGAGCAGCATGATCGCCCAACCCCACCTTGGCCTCCCCCTCAATAAATCAAATGCATTATTTCATATAGTCTGTCTACCCTGCATATCTGTCTCCTATCACCCACTTGCGAGGACTGGGCTTCCTCCACCAGGTGCAGGGCGTGTAGCTTCTGCTGAGGTCTGACACAGGTTGTGAAGGTGGTGTTGTTGGTGGTGGTGGTGGTGGGGGTTCTCTCCCTGGCTGATGAGGCAGAAATGCCTCACTAAACACTGTGAGCTTCACTACCTCCACCGTTGCAGCCATCTTGTTTGTTTGTCTGAGGTTAGTTCACCCTGGGTTACATTTCCTAGTGGGCAGAGCGATCTTATCGTTAGCATCATGCCAGTTAGTTCACTAAGTGAATCTCACCATTGATTGCTCCCAAACAAAACATATTTTAGCCATAATATTGCATATAATAGTTCACAGCTTATTTGTGTGAAATTGCTGAAAAATAATGATATAAAAACGAATCTGCGCACCAAGGAAGGTGAATTAGTTTAAAGGCTTGCACATACTCGAGCATACTTGGTTTACACGACACGTATTTGAGTGAAACTGCACCTTTCTCTCTGCGGTTCTGCTGCTCACAACACTCCTAGTCCCCCTCTTTGACTCCGGAGGTTTCTCAACCCACTTCTCAAAGTGGAGATTTTCGGGAGACCGCCCACTGATAATGTAAACGTCTCCCGCTGAGGTTTTGTGTTAAACCACATGCGCACACGCACGCACGAACCGACGGCATGTTTCTATCAACAACAATGGAGGCGGAGTATATCATACTGCTTTCTGAGCTACGAATGATGGAATTTATTTTGAGTCTTGTAGTTAATCTACACCGGAGTGTAGCTGCTGTGACCGACGTCTGTGTTGGGAAGAGACGCCCGTCGGATCCAGTTCTAATATCGCTGTTTATTGAACGAGGCAGACGTATATTTCACACGTCGCGCTGGACTATAACATAATAAATGTACTAAATAATAACAGTTTAACAATAACAAACAGTATTTATATTAGTGCAGGAGATATATAATGAAGCTATCTGGACATTATGTAATTCAAGTTATGTGAATTTAACAATGTTGCGTGTTATTAAAATTGAAAATTAAGACATCAGGTTTAGTTTTTATTTATTGATTCAACACCACAAACTGTATGTCACAACTGAACACACTATTAAAATCAAGTTAACTGGACTGTAAAATACATGAATGAATTGGACTCTGTTTTCATCCTGGATACTGGCGACATGTTTATCTGGCTCGTTCAGGCTGTCACTCCTTTGCTTAATGCAGCTTAAAACATTGAATGTATTGGAAAAAAGAACTGAGAGGAATTTTAAATAGTTCATCCAACATCTCACTCGTGGACGTCCTCCTACACTGCACCTGGGCCGAGGCTCGTTCGGAAACGGTCCGCCTGGTGGGAGGACAGCTTCTCCTCGCAGGAAAAATAAAACTAAAACTCAGTTGATTGTTGTGATCGAAGTAAACACTTGCTAACATTATTAGGAACGATGATTTACCTGCAGTAAATCGACTACCAATTATCACGAAGTAGAAAGTCCGTCATCATCCTCGTGGACTCAGTTCTGGTTCACTCAGCATCTGGTGTGGAGCTGTTAGACAAAAGAGTCCCGCTTGGTGGCACATCTGTCGACTCTTATCCAAAATCCAGCTTTAACTTGTTAAATTATGTTAGCTGGGCTTTTAGCCCAGAGGAAAGTCTTCACAGGGAGCGGTCAGATGCAGCACGCATGCACATTAGATGAATGTACAAAATTCACAGCGCCAACTAATGACCCGGCATGTTAACTACAGCCGATTGGGTGGGGGGGGGGATTCCTGCGGATGCATGTAAACACAAAATCCGTTTGTGTCAATGCAGATCTTTCCCTCTAATTAAAATACAAAAAAAAATCTATGTTTGCCCCCATCGTGTAGGGCCTCAATTTGTCCCGAAGTTAAACGCCCCTTGCCTGGGGAGCTGGTCTGCAGCCAATCAGGGTGGACGCTGAGTATGAAGTCAACCCTCTACGGACAGTGCACATAGTTTCCATGCGGACTGAGGTCCACCCGAGTCTGTGCGAGCCTTTAGTTGTTTTGACTCATGTTGGGGGAGTTCCAATTACACACATGGGAGATGGACCAGAACAGGTCCAATCCATGGGGTTGTTCACCCAGGGCACCAAACAGGCTAGGACCACACCTGATACCAACTATAGATAACTGTTTGACTTTGGTTAAACAGTTATCTATAGTTGTCAAAATATAAATGATCACTTCATGAATGACCAGGCTAATGTTTTATTTCAAAATTATTACATTTTGTTCTGCAAACTTCATATTTGATTGTGTGAAAAGACTATCCATCCATCCATCCATCCATCCATTCATCCATCCATACATTCATTATCTTTACCCGCTTCTTCCATTTTGGGTCACGGGGTCACCGGTGCCCATGTCCAGCAATCACTGGGGGGGGGGAACCCAGGCACCCTGACCCTGGACAGGTAGCAAGTCCATCACAGTGAAAAGACTATAAGTTTTTAAAGTTAAATCAAAGTAAAACATTGCTTCATAACAACATGACCACAGTTGTATTCACTTTACTTCTTGTCACTGGATGCTACAGTGGATTGGAATGATGTTTAATGGTGTTGAGTTGGAGCTAAACATTTGGAAAAGGGACAAATACATTTTATAGAGGTTCAGAGTTCATGCAAGCTGAAGATGCTGCATGTAGCAGCTGGAGACACTGTTTATATTATTAACGTTGCTGATGGTAGTGATGATAATCTCCTGGACAGGTCTGTAATGTGATGAGCCCCAGCCAGAACAACTGGCTGAGGACCAGCTGGATACCTCGAGAAGGAGCCAGGAGGATCTACATTGAGCTCAAGTTCACCCTGAGAGACTGCAACAGCATGCCTGGAGTCCTGGGTACCTGCAAGGTAACGCCCCACAGAACCGAAGGATCCCTCCATCTGTGTCTGACAGGTTGGATGTGCTTAGCCTTTATCATGCTAACACTCTGTGAGCTCATAGTTCAACACGTTTGGTCTTTAATGTTGTAATAGCTCAGCGATCGGGGGTGATGTGTATATAACAAACCAAGAATACGTCAAACAGAACTTATGTTTTGTGTGTGTGCAAGTTAAAATCATCAAACTTTGAGTTTGAACTTAAAACCATATTCTTCCAGTGTCCTCCTCTAGAGTCCTGTTGATTGTGCAACAGATCATTTTAACTAATCTGATTTGTTTCTCCTGCCGTAAATGTCCATTTCTGATGGAAGCCTGTGGCATGTTGAGCGTTAATTAACTCATGATGTATCCTGATGCATGCTCAATAATCCAGGTAGAACAATCTACAAAGGTTCCAGTCATAATTCATGATGTGTTTCTCTTTGATTTGTCTCTCTCGAGAAACTGTAATATTTTTAAAGAAGGGACCCATTTTATTGGTAAGCTAAAAATAAACAGAGCTAAACTTTAAAAATGTTACTTGAATTAAGTTTGCTGAGTCCAAAGTAAAGACTGATTAACGTCCTGCGTGCAGCCACAGGGCTGATGGTCCTACCTGGTGGACTGCTGTGGAAGGGAAGGTGTTCTCATTACACCCAACGGTCTTTACATGAAATTAAGACCAAACAGAAAGTGAGACAGTAAAACTTATTAAATTATACCAAACAAAAGATCTTAGTCTGTTTTGTGAATTGTTCTTAGCTACAACCCTGTATGTATAAAACTCACTAGACTGTTTGGTCTTTGTGCTAAACTAGTTGTTTCTGTCAAAACATTGAGCTCATGCAGAAGATGGAACTATGAATTCTGAATTTAAACTTAATATTTGTTTTCCCCAGAGAAAAACTGATGTTTTCAATTCTTCAGTTTTTTGTCTTATTTTGCCACTTTTTGTTTTTTTAGTTAGCCTTTTTAATAATTTAGGTGTCATTCTGTTTATTTTAGCTAATTCTAAAAAAGTTAAGTCTGGTCCTCTGGACATTCAAAAAACAACAACAACAACAAAACAAAGCAAAACAAAACAAACAAAAAAAAGTAGAAATGTTTCGTTGTTCATCCAAGAGACTTCCTCAGTCTGAGGTGCTGTTTTCAGCTCAGTCTCTTAAATAGCACCTTCTCAGAGTGGATCAACCAGTTTTGCTGCTGACAACCAGAACCAGCTGCTCACATGCTCAAGAAGGACCATCAGCCTAACAATGGATCATTAGCACCTGATGGCTGTTTACTGTTCACAGAGGGCTGAGTGATACTAGCAATCACAGCATTGTAAGAGGGGGACAGTTGAACCCGGAGGCCTCCACCCCTGTTTAATGATGGACGGTTTCTTTTCACAAAGATGGCCTCCTTTACTCCTCTCTCAAACCATCGTTCCTCTCTGTCCAGGATGTGAACATCTTCATCCCTGTGTAGTGAACCAGAAGACCTCAAATCTACCAGATGGACAGAGACTGTTATTTTCATTGATCTGAATAAGTCTGGGCCATCTGATGAACTTTCTTTCTTGAATTAATCAAGCAGAAAAGACAATTCTTTATAATCATTACTGTCTTACAAATGTTTTGATAATCAAATTGTGTTAGTTCACTCAATGCTTTACAGGTTGAAAAGAACTACTAATTTTTATTTTACATAAACAGTAAGTAATGATTTTTGTTCCTCATTCAAAGCAGAAATCACCTGAATATGCCTTTCTTGATTTTTCTGTCTGAAATGAGCAAGCTGTCGTAAGTATGTGAAAGGTTGGTCTTCGGTCAACTAAAATGTTTACTGAAGAAGAAATGTCATGTTTAAACTTTTTCAGAAGATTACTAAGAGTAGACTCCAAAAAGTCTGCTGCTTCTGCAATAATCTTTTCTGTATGTTAAACAAGTTTCATTCTCTGACCTCGACTGTTGATAAACACCTTACGTCAAAAACCACTCCTCTTTCTGGTCCTTCCACGAATCAGAAAGCTCTAAATTGAACAGGAAGTCGACCCAAATAAAATGTGGCAACTCCCCAGTTCAAGTTAGATTGAGAGTTCTGGAGAACGTGAGAGTTCCAAGATTGAGAATGCAGTCGGTGCTGAAAGCTTCAGAGTTATGAAGAGTTTGGAGTTATGAAGAACCAGGAACGTTTGGGATTATAACTTCTGTTTGAACTAACCACGCACGACTCTCCGAGGATTTCTAGCTGTTCTAAACGGAGGCGCTGAAACAGTCTGAAGGACTTTTACTGTGCTGATCTATCGTCAAACCAGGTAAAGATTTCTTCTTCGACTCAAGTGTACCGTGGACGGGCTGAGGATCTGACGAAGCGTGCAATTTCTGGTTAAACAGATTAAACTTCCCTCACACAGTTCTCTGTAAGATAATCTCCTTTCACTCCAAAACTCACCTCTCTCTCATAAAACAGTACAGATATTTTTAGAAATGTCTGAAGCAAAGTCCTCAAATCACCGCCGAGTGATTTGAAGTTCATTTTCTGTGAAACTGTCTGTTATTATTTTCATATTTTGCCAAATTAATGTAAATGTTTGATGTTAAACTTTGATTTTGAAAATAAATGATTCCATTCATTTGATGGGTCAAAGATAAATAACGTCTCTCGTTCACATTTCTGTTAAATTCAATGCACGGCATTTACAGTCAGAAAAATGAAGAACTCGTGAATATTGTATGCATATATAATTCATATATTTGTCATACAACAAGTGACACGTACCTCACGTGTCTCACTACACTGGTGGCCCGTAAACGTGTTCATGAATGACTGTTTAATCCGTGTGTAAATTGATTTTACGTGTTGGCATGGTGAAAGAGTAACAGCTGATGAGCTGTGAATGTTACGCAGCGGCTGAGCTGCGCGCTTGGAGCTCGGCTCTACAACTTTACGCTGTGTTACGCTGGCAATGTTTTAAGAGCTGAAATTGTGTCATAAGTCTTGTGTAAGCTGAAATTGTACGTCTGTTACGTGTAACTAAAGGCTGATGAGCTGTGGAATACGTTATTCTGTTTAAGGTACGAGGTTCTGCTAAGACCCGGCTGTGGTTCGGTTCTGCTCAGTTGGAACGAGTATTTTGAATAGATGGATAAACGTTTTAAAAGCTGAGTGCCATCTCAGAACACAGTTAGAAGTTGTTTCGTTACATTTTTTAACAGAAAAAGTGCATTTTGATGGTTTAAAAGACGAAAAAGTGACGAACTATTTTAAGCTAATCTAACTTGCTAGGTAGAGAAAACGCTTCCTGATTGGTTGAATTCGCTGTTGTGGAGCGCTTTCATTGGTTGAAGGTTTGACTGACGTGGCTACGTCACTTCCTCTCACCCTACGCTGCGTGCCATTGGTGATTTCAGTCACGTGACCCGGATATGAAATTCATTTTCATAGGGAAATAAAATCTGCTTTTTTAAAGCTAAAAAACGCTTTTAAAGTGGTTTTGACACACTGGTTAGATGCTTCGAAGCCTGTTTGCTGAAATCCTGCCACGTTACAGTTTAAAATTCGTCAAAAAACGATGTTTTTAAACAAAGCTAGCGATGCTAATTTTAAGCTAACAAGCTAACGACCGGAGCTTTAACTACGCTTAAAATCACTAAAGGAAGCTACAAATATTGTTCCAAAAACTCATGTTCAGGCTAAAAAGTCGTGTTTGTTGAAATTGTGCCACTTTTGTGTAAAAAATCCGTTCAGAAATGTTGATTTTGACCGAGTTTAGCCGAAGCTAACTTCAAGCTAAGCGGCTAACAACAGGATGTCAACCGAACGCCACAGGAAGTTATAGCTCCCCTAGTGGATAACACAAACAGTGTCTGAGTTAAAATTAGTAAGGTAAGGCTGACATCTTCTGGCGAACCTTGAGAAGACAGGTTTCACTCGCTTATTAGGTCTAAATAGTGAAATTAAAAACGTTTTAATCTTTCTAAAAGCATTTTCGAGTCAATAAACGTTCCTTAAAGCTGAAAATTACTGTTATCTTGCATTTTAAAAGTTATAAGGTACTTATGCAAACGAGCATTCACCAAAAAGTTTATTTCACTGTTAAATCCTTTAAAAATAAGGTACAAAAATAAACATTAACTTTTTAAAAAATAGAAACAGTTACAGATTTTCACAAAGTTGGAAAAAGTTTACTCATTTGCTAAAAGGATAGTGCACGTTTAATTAATAAATCACTAAATAAAAGTAAATATATCAGACGAAGAGACTTTGCTGATTTTATTTATTTTGAAAAACCTAAAACATTAAAATTCTCCTGTTTAAACTCTAAATAGAAGAAAAATGCCAAGCGACAATGAAGAAGACACCTCTTTAAAACCAACAAATGGAGACATCATTTTGGGGGCATTACATATTTTAACAACTCCACTGATTGGTACACAATTACAGCAATTAGAACAACTCGATGAAGTTCAAAGACAAGAAGAGCTGAAAAGTTTGGCCGCAGGAACATTAAATACAGAGAGTAAAAAGCTCAGCCTTGAACGGTTAGCAAAAATCTCCCTGCTTCTAAAAGCTGAATTGGATGAACGGTCGGAACGCCTTGACTGGATGTCTGAAACACATGAGAGGAATCTCTCAAAAATGCAGGCGTCACTAGAAGAAAAATCTTATGAAAAGATTAAAGAAATAGACCGTCAGTACAAAGCCACGTGTTCAGATAACGATGTGCTACAACAACAGTTGCAGCTTGCAAAAACTGAACTGGAACAATGCAAAATGGATAAACAAAATCTACAAAAGCTAAATATGCTCTTAGAAGGTGACTACTGTAAATCCCAGGAACATTTAAAAAAATGTGAGGCGAAACTAATAGCAGCAATAGAAAAAGGTCAGAATGTTGTTCAAGGTGACCTGGAATCAAAACCAGACCCTGAACAGAATCGGGGTAATACACCAATTACTCAACGACCTCTTTACTCACAAACTGCTTTTAGACCCATCCAATCACCTACACAAACGGGCAGAGCAACACCCCCACAACTGATCACGCATGTGAGACCATTGATATCTTCTCCATCAATGGATGACTTGCAAAAAATCTCAAAATATGTACAACGTTTCATCCCTGAACCGTTGGGCTCCCCTGGAACGAAAGCGTACCTCAGAGATCTGGATTTCAGATTGAGAGCTTATCCAAACGCTACGGTAGAAGATAAAATCAGTCTGATACGACTCACTTCGGACAGAGATGTGTTTACCTTCATCGAGCGTCTGCCAGATGCAACGAGAAAGGATTACAAACTTCTGTGTGAAGCTCTGATCAAAGAGTACGACGCCTGCGCAGGACCTACTGGGTACCCAGCCGCAGACAAGGTCACGCAGGGCAAGAATGAACATCCAAAAGTTTATTACAAAAGAATCTTCCAAGCTTATTTTGGTAACAGAAATGA